>NC_135576.1:8864097-9487930 GCF_965152235.1 Eretmochelys imbricata
GCAGCTATTATTTTCTTCCCCAGAAAAGTCTCCAGTAACCTTCTGAAGTTACATGCACTGTGTTACTGTACATGGTGCTTCCACTGCTAACTGCGGAGACCAAATTCTCATTTGAGTGAGAACCTCGAGCAATACCATTGACTTCAATGGGGATATTTCTGATTTTTTTGGCACTGGTGCAGCTGAGAATAAAACTTGACTGTAACAGTCTGTTTTGTATTCCAGCCACTCTTTCAGCCTGAACTGATCAAATTTTAAAGAGGACTGGACAAAGCACTACAAAATATACTGTAGGGAACAATCCTGCCCTGTTCCATGGTGGAAGAGGTGAAACAGATCTGATGACCCAACAGAGCTTTCCCATTGCTAGTTTCCATGATTCACTACCACTCCTCTCCTCCACATCTTGATTAAATATTGAGGAAAATCATTATTTATACATAAACCTAACCATTTAAAGGTACTTCAAATGGAGCCAACTACAAACACTTTGTTAAAGGAAGGCAACGTTCAAAAGACACCATATCTCTGAGTCCCAATTAGGCCAGATCATTAAGGAAATATATTGCAATTAAGTTTACATCCAGTGCATGGAACTTGTTGCCAGAAAACAGGAATCTTTTAATTTTTTTTTTAATTTGATTTTATTCTATCATGATTATTATCACAGTATGAGTTCATTATTTCAGATAAAATATAGAAAAACATTACTGAATTTTCTAAATAAATAAAAAAAACCAATGTACCTAATTAAACAATTATCAGTTCAAACCCACAATTAGAAACAAAAACAAATAGAAAATTATGCAGCACTAAAGGGCCTCTTGTCTTCTCAATGGGCACATGCAACTCCCATTTCTGTTAACTCCTTGAGCACTGCAGCTGGCTATGCTCATTCTCATTAAATCATACTGAGGAACTGAAGCAATGTGAACTCACTCGTTGCTAATTCTGTCTCTTAAGGGACCCAGATACCTTTGAACTGCCAATCTTCCCCTTCCCAGCTACCTGTGAATTCCACTATCCCACTATTCTACTATTGATTTAGTTGGGTTTGGTCCTGCTTTGAACAGGGAGCTGGACTAGATGACCTCCTGTGGTCTCTTCCAACCCTAATCTTCTATGAACACACAGAAGGCCCAACCTGATTCCTTTAACCTGGTTCCTCTCTCTGACCCTTACTCTTCTTGACCTCTGCTCTAATCTCCCATCCAACTGCTGGAAACTCTCCCACAACCCTCCTGGATATGCAGACCTAACAACGCTCCTCCCAGCTTTTAGTTATCTGCTCTTCCCACATACCTTCCTATAAGAGTCCCAGTTCCTAAGAGCTGCTGGCTCTCTCCTGCTTCCCATCCTCCCGCTTAGGCAGAAAGCTTCAGTCTCCCAGCTTGTGGTTCCTTTCCTCTTTCCTCCTGCATGCTAGACTTTACTTGTGACCCAGTAGCAGGCTTCCTCTCTCTTCTCCCTGCCACCTGGAACTACAGCCCTAACCCAACCTACCTTACAAGGTCCAGAAACCCCAGGTAGGAGCCTCCCACCTCAGATGCCCCGAGAGCATGCACTTTACAAATGACATACTGTCATGAACCTGCTGGCTCCCAGGTTTTCATCATCCCCATTGCAGTCACAACTCACACATTGCTTTGCAAAGGCTGCTCCTGCAGCCTGCATTGTACACTTCTGAAAGCTGCACAATGCATTAAGGCCCAATTGCCTTTTGATTTTCATTGCTTCCATTTTAAAGGAGCCACCTCAAGCTTAATTTAGAGCGGTGCTAAACACCTGCCTTTGATTTCAACAGGAGTTTTACCTCCTACATTCACAGAGCATTACTGCACAGATTGTGGTTTGTAGCATAGAGCTCTCCAGACTCTGGGAATTAATTAGTTTAGAATTTACAGCAAGCAAGAATGGGGCATGCCCGGTAATATTCTTAAACTGTTTCCCATTTAGGAACTCTTGCTGGTTCTCTGTGTGACGTTCATTTGCACCAAGTTGCCTTGCCTGAACATCTTGGCTCCAGGTGGTTACATTTGCACCAGTGCATTATACAGATCCTGAAGGGAAATTCAGACACCCGACAACAAATTGTTAATTGGATTTTGTAGACACAAAACCAATGGTTAAATGGTCTCACTATAGAACTGTAGTTAGACTCACAGGGAAAGATTCCCCCATTATCAAAGCTCCTCCTTTTGAGATTTCCTTGTTCTCTAGTGAGGCATCCACAGTAAGCAATATAGTACTGTATGATTGTACATCTACTGTGGTGAGACAGGACATTTTTATCTCCCTTGAAAGAGCTGTACAAACAAACTGAGTTTTTGGTTCTCTGGTTATTCCAAAAAATTGAAGAAAAAATAATTTTGAGTCAACACAAAATTATTTTTTTTCAATTTTTCTGGCAAATCAAAAAGTAAAAAATAAATTCTTACAGGTCAATCTGAAATGAAACATTTCATTCAATTTCATGTTTTATAAAACATTTTTTAAAAAAATACAGTGAAGGAAATTTTGAAAAAGAAAGTTTTGTATTGAAAAGTCAAATATTTTGTTTTCAAAAATATCTAAACAAAACATTGTGATTCTTTTGGCTTCTTTTCCTTCTTTTTTTTAAATGCCCTTTTTCCCCCAACCAAAACAATTAGGCAGATTCTACCTACGTTTGTGACATGATTTTGTTGACCCAAAAAGGTTTCAGTTGACAATTTTTCTCTAGTTCCAACTGTGATGAGCACTTTCACAAGCCAACATAGGGAGGAAGTAGAAGGATCTCGGGTAATGGTGCTTTGTAGTAACTCATGAGATGACTTGTTACTGGGATGATAATAGTTGAGGGATCTCATGGAAGGAATTAAATTGCTGCTTGTTTCCTTGTGGGTAAGAGCCAATGAGCATCATATATGGACCCCAAGTCAAAAGTGAAAGGCTTACTTCTCTGCTCAGTTATAAAGGTGTAAGTCAAGAGTAACTCCATGGAGGTCTGTGGCATTGCAAAAGTGTGAGTGCAGACAGAATAAGGCTTGAAGAGCCAGTATTTCCCCTGATTTAAACCTTATTGGAATCCCATTATGATAAGGAGGAAGAAGATGACAGTGAATATTATCAAAGCACCTAGACGTTCTAATCAGTGCCAAATTCAGCTGGTGCTATACAAACACACATAGCAGATGGCCCCTTGCAACAGATTTCACAAGGAGTTTTGCTTGATTTGGGACTTAGCACTGGGCTCCAAATTGACATATAAATCTTTCTTTCCTCTTTTTTTTTTTTAAAAGAACACCAGACTTGCTTTCATTACAAATCCTGTGAGTTTTATGCGTTTCATTATAATATAATTCCACTAAAAATCTGAGGATTAAGAAATAAACTCATTAGTTATATCTTCAGGGGATAAGCACCTTCACCTAAAAAACCCCTGTAAAGTTGTCATAAAAATGATACATAAGACATTTGAAATGACTTATTAAAAGGTAATGATTTTCCAGGCAACAAGTCGCTCAGCATCTTAGAGTATAAACCATATATTTAGAAAAGGAGCACTTAAATAGCCCTACAAATATAAATTGCCCTGTGCCATACTTATCTTTTCATAAAAATATAAGAGGCAATGGTCTAGGGCATTGCAGATCTCAAAAGATGCAAGAACTTCATAAACTTTTTGGAAATAGACCGTCCCCTTTTCTTTTTAAAAATATTTGTTTAGAGTTGGTGAAACAGTTAGAAATCCAAGTTTCTTATTTATCCAAAGAGAATGTACAGCTACTAACAATCTAAGCTTTCCCCTACATATTGCCCTACAAATGCTTCTCAACCTTGACCTGAGATCTCTATGGGCATGTGAATAATTCAGTCTCCATGTCCCAGTTAGTCTTTAGTTTCTATCTGTTCATCCCCCTCCACATTCCCCTCCATAGACACCCTCTCTCTATTTATCTTAGGATTTCTATAGTGCCTGTCATCAAAGTGTCAAGCTATTGTATGTTGTAAGGCCTATCAAGGATGTCAATCATGGTGAATGATTTTTTTCAGTTGTGGGTAGCTGGATAATGCCAATACATAGACCACCAAACAGCCCAGAGAGGTTAATAGCTTTCATTCACTGGACTGAATTTCATCTAGTCACCAGAACTGGGCAAAGACTTTGGAAAAAGTATGTGTGAACATTCAATCAAATAAAAGCCATGCATTTGCTCGGAAAGGATTTGTGGCTCATCTCACACAGTTGTAAAGCATTGCTTGCAAGAAAGTTCTAGGAAAGAAAGAGTGGCAAATACTCATATGAATATGAGTCCACATATAAATACTGCTGTGAATCGGTGTTTGCACGAGTAGTTGCACGGTTGATTTGAAAGCTTTTCCTAGATATGAGTGTCATCCATTTACGAAACAGAAACATTAACATGGGACTTAAATGGACAAGTGGACAGTGATATTAAATTGGAGAATAATTTACAAGCACACCATGGGTGGCAATATTTTCACATGAACCACTCCTGAATAATTCTGAATGTGATGGATTTGGAGTGGCCTGTAATAATTTGGGAATATTATGTGTTGACCTGTTTATTGTGATGTTTACTGCATGCATATATGAACATAATTCAATAGCTGAATTATCAGGAAACGCACCAAAGATGTATGAGGTCCTCATATACTCTTCTCTGCAAATGCTTGAGACAAGGCAGGGGTCATTTACTTTGATGCCTTGTCTTAGCCCCGCTACTAGGGCTGCCAGACAGGCTCCTGCAGGAGTGACAGTCTCTATGAAAGTGAGTAGATCAAAGGACTTGCAAGGGTTTAAAGAGAAATGCATTCCTTCTGAGACAGGTGCTGGAACAGGAGGTGCTGGGAGTGATGCCTCATTCCCTGGCTTAAGTGGCTCCCATTATATACAGGGTTTACAGTTCGGTTAAATGACTCTCAGCACCCACACTATAAAAATTGTTCCAGCACCCCTGCTCTAAGAGACAGATTTTTGAGACTGAGTGTGTGTCTGCATGCCAATCCGAGGTGTGACTGCAGCTGGGATACCCCTACCTAAACTAGCATGGCTAAATAATGGGGTTTGGTTCAGTTATTGTAATGATTCAAAATTCAGATCTGGGATCAATATCCTGATTGCAAACACTCACAAAATTCAGGAGGATTTATATTTGAAAGGGCATCTCTAATAAGAGGTTTCTGATCTCAGTTATACCAATGTAAATCCTAAATAACTGCTCTGACCTAATGGAGGTACTCCGCATTGTACCATTGCAACTGAGGTTTAAATCTGGCTTTAAATGTACTTAACATTTATGTAAGGATCTTAAATCCTTTTACAGCCATTGACTAATTGGGCCTCACAACACCCTTATTGAAATGGTAAGTAAATATTATGAGGCACATTTCACAGATGAGTAAACTAAGGCACAGAAAGTAACTTTCACAGAGTCCTACAATGACTTGGTGTCAAAGCCAGGAACAAACCAGAGGATGTTTGATTTGCAGCCCCTTTCTCCAACCACTAAACAAATGTATCCCCATGCCCCCCAAAATACCATCCGTGTCGGTAGATTTTTTGACCTACAAATCATGAAAGGCTCGGTCAGATCTGTATGCCAAAAGCATTGGTTTCCTGAATATGATTTGTAGGGTTTGACCAAATTGGTTCATCAGTATTCATCACCAATGCCTTAGGTTGAAAGGAGAGGAAAAAACCCAGAAACATGAGAAGGAGAGGAGATCAAAGGACCAGTAGTGAGAGGGAAAAAATGATTTTCAAGTGCACTGTAGATTTTCTCTTGCTAATGGATTCTCATCACAAACCCCAGGCAAAAGCAACTGTCATGTGATGTGGATACTGTATATGATTCTGCTCCTAAAACAGTGTCTGGTGTACATGCCACACAGATTGCCTGGTACTAGGAAAAGTTTGGAAACCAAGAGGAAGAGTCAGACAGGAAGGTTATGGGAACAAAGGTTCCAGAGAAGCAAAGCTTTTAGAAGGTGAGACAATTAGTCAGAGATGTCATAGGGACCTAAGGTTTAGGTCCTAGAAGAAGGTGGCATTTAGGTGAAAGGCAGTTGGGTGGAGACATCATAGGGATCTTAGGAAAAAGGTTCTTGATGCATTTATCATTGATGAGACAGGCCAAAAGATCAATGGGATCTGGGGAGAACTATCTAGTGTGGTATGGTAATACAGTAGTAGGGACGTGAGGGTCAATTTGGCAGTGAATGGGTTGATTAAAATTAGTCAAGGTAGTGGGTCCACAGATAAGGCTATGAGGGAGAAAACTTCCAAAGCATCCAGAAATGTTGATGGGGACAGCACTACTATATCAAACAGTGAAGGTATTCCCTTTTTCCTCAAGCAGGGAAATATGTTTTGGGAGGAGGGGTATTTCTGTATGGGAGGAGCAGGGGGAAAAGTCTCTGTGACCCACGTTGTGGATTTCTGTTACAGATTAGAGACCCATTTTGCACAACAGCAGTCAGTGCAAAACACACAATAGCTATGATCTCACTTAGAGACCCATTGTGTAATTCAGAGAGAAGGGTTTTCCACATTACGCATAAACCCTCTCCAATGCTCCCTTTCTTTTGTTTTCCAGTTCTGGCTTGGATAACAACTTTTAACATAGATGTCCTAACCAAACTGTCTACTATGTGTGTGTCTGATGGGGCCTAATTAATATACTAATTAAAACTGGTCAAATATTATTGGTCACATACATTTTTTAGTGGATTTGGGTTTGGGGTTTTTTTTAAACCTGTTCTATAGCTGGTCAAATAGTATGTATGGAGTAGATTAGGACTGACTGGCATCTTTTGCCTTACTTGCTTGTTTTCACAAGGTGTTCCTTACTTCCTATTAGCCCAATACCACTCTCAGCTATAGGCAATATTCCTACTGAATAATAGAGCTGGTAGTATTGAAAGAAAGAAAGAAAGAAAGAATATTATGGATAACAAGAATATTTGAATTATAATAACAAATATAGAATGAAAGAATGCTTTGGAAGGGAAATAAAACCTCATGCTTCAGGGCATAACTCAGTCTCTACCTCCACTGGGGACCACTCGAAACTGCCTTCTGCGGTATTTCTTCCACTGTAACATCTGGTGCTGACCACTGGAGTAACTGGACTAGTAGTCCGATTCTGTATGGCAATTTCTATGTTTCCTATTAAGAGAATCTGAGTCCTACTCACTGTCAGGGGTACTAACCACTAGACAACCACATCTTAATTTCAGTCTCTTCTCTCTTCCACCAACATAAATATAGTTTTTAAAGTTAATTCAAAAGTGACCATTGACATCCATGAATGATAGGGATTGGACGTATTTTACTTGCATTCTGGGGAAGGGGGAAAATAGTGTGCTATAGCCACTGGTTTCAAGGGAATACAACTGCTCATAAATATTATTTTGTTATGGTCTGAGCTGTAAAGACCACTTCAGGTCACCACTTCATATTGTATTGAGTAAACATTTAAGAGGTAAATACTTTTACCCAACTTTGCTGCAAGCAAAGAAATAGACCATGAAAACTCAGGAGAACTGGCTTGATGTTTTCACTCTATTACATTTACTGAGCTGAGGCTCCAAACTTGTGAGGTGTTCAGAACCCTATATATAATGTCCACGCATAAAAACATCACCGAAGGACAATTGCATTAAGACAAGACACAAAAGGAAGTTACCTTGCAGTTTAAGAACTAAATGTTTCAGCACCTTGGTGTGTTAGTAAGAAGCAGGGCAAACAAGAGGAAAGCTGGGAGTCGGGACTCCAGCGTTCTCACCACAATTTGCTGTCTGACCTTGAGCAAGTCATTTACCCACTCTGGGCCTCACTCTTCCATCTTCAGAATGAGGGTAAAGATATTTCACTAGCTCTAGGGCTCTTGTGATGCTTAATAAATAAGCATAGTAAAACAATAGGGGGGAGGGATAGCTCAGTGGTTTGAGCATTGGCCTGCTAAACCCAGGGTTGTGAGTTCAATCCTTGAGGGAGCCATTTAGGGATTTGTGGCATAAATTGGGGATTGGTCCTGCTTTGAGCAGGGGGTTGGACTAGATGACCTCCTGAGGTCCCTTCCAATCCTGATATTCTATGATTCTACATTGAGATTCTCAGATAAAAGGCTCCACAAAAGCATAAAGTATGGTGATGCAAGATGTGTCCATTTCTGCATCTGCAGGATGTATACTATAGGCCAAATTCTGTTACTACCCATTCATGCCTTTCTGGCAGCATATGGTGGCTGTAAAGGTGATAAAACAGCCACCAGAAATATTTCCCTCAAAGATGGGTGGAACCAACATACAAGACCTGACATGTTGCTTGTCGAAGTTTAAGTGAATTATAGTGGCAGACTCAGCTCGGACTTAATGATTATTTTAACCAATTAATTTTCTTAGATATTTTGCCATCAATTAGGAATACATGCTTGGTTGTGGTTTTATTTTTTTCCAAAGTTTCTTTGCACCAGGCACCAGTGAAATGTTGCTGCAGTAAATGCCTGGTGTTTTGCCTTGTACAAATCATAAAAGAATGTATTATCTTCATTTGTCTTCCTTCTTACCACTTAAATATCTACGAGATTGCTCTGGAGATGTATAGAGAGAGTAAATGGATGTAATGATGTTTTGTGTTACAGATGAGAAATAATCATGCCCTTTCATTAGGCAGCTGGAAAGCACAGTGAACTTGGATAACAAGAACAGGCAACACTGGTACGCTGATGAGTGAAATATTGTGATTCTCAGTTACCCTGTTTCCACACCGAGCACAGGAAAGGAGGGAGCAAAGGTGGTTTCCCCCCAAAAAACTTCAGCGTCACATTGAGGGTGTGGGAGAGAGAACGAAAAAGCCTCCTCAGACTTTCTGCGGGAAAGTGGGTTGCCCTCCTCTTCTGCAGACCACATTAGGATAGAAATGCCCCCATTCCTTGACTATTTCCCTTCCAGTCCCATCCTCCACATCTTTTCCACACCCCATCCCACCACTCCAGGTGGAGCTACTAAAGTCTGCAATGGCAGGACTTGGTTCCTGTGCACACGAATGGTGGGATTGAGGAGAACAGGGGCTTTTTCAGGGGTGCTATATTTCCTGCCCCTTCTCTCCATTCTCTGTAGGAAAGTCAGGAAGTCAAGGGTGGTCAGAGAAAGAGAGCAAGAAGGACCAAAGGGCTTTAGGACTTGATTTCTGAAGGCAGTAGATTAAAAGAGCTGAATATGTATCAATCTGCTAAATAAGGATTAAGGGGAAGCAAGGTAGTGTTCTGCAAATATCTAAAGGGTGCAGAAATGCCATGGTGTGAGAGGAATTATTCAGGGCTTACAAAAGGAACAGTGAGGAGTGATGGGATGAGACGGTGAAAGAGAAAACTTCCACATGGTGAAATGTGGAACAGCTTATCCCGTGGAACAGCATCTCAAGAAAAAAGGTAAGAGGCTGCGATCTCGCACATTCAGAGCTAGACTGGACAATGCATTAATAAATGCACTGTAAGGAAGAATCTAGCAGGAAAGCAGACCAGATATCCTGGTGTAACGGGTCTTCTACCGCTGCCATATCTGATTCCATCGTTTGTTGCCCCTTCAGTTCTCAAAGCATTGTGTGTTCATTTCAGCTACATGACTCCTATTAACGTCAAAGGGAGACTCAAGATTAAAAACCCCAGGTGCTGCTTTAAAAATGCATGGTTAAAATGATGTTTCATTATTCTAGTAGAGAAACAGATCCCCCAGATGTGAGCCCCCCTCTCCTCTCCTTTTCACCATGAGCAACCTGTCCTGACACGCCTTGCCCGAAAAGGAAGACCAAGGCCGTTCCACAATTGCCTGTGAACAGCTGAAGGTGAAAAAGAGGAAACCAGGGACATGTCTTTACCCATTAAAAAAATTAAAGACTTTACTTTTCCAGGGAGAGTGTGATTTAAGGGCTAATCAGCACCACGGTCCTGCACATTATCTAAGAAATTGGAAATTACTGGCTACTAAACTCAGCTCTCAGCAGCTCCAGGGGGAATCTCTGCAAGACCTCTGATAACTTTTGAGTCTGTGTTGGAATACTGTTTCTCCTCCTATATTGAGATTCATATGTATGTGTCTGTCTGTACATCTCTGTGTGTATATGTGAATATACAGAGTATGTATGATATATATGTGGGCATACACATACCCCCATACACTATAACATATACCTATATAGTCTAGTTGCCTGCTTTTTTCTTGTCCTGTTTGCCAGTTTATACTCTCTGTGCCCTATTTTCTTTGCTGTATTGGCAAGGACTACAAATGCCCAACTTGCTTTCTTTCATCCCATTATATTATTTAGTGGCTATCTGTGCACATACAAATCAAAAATAGCATCATCAAACGATTCCCCTACAAATTGGTTTTTAAAACAACAAACCCAGAAGAAATATTCATTACTGGAAGGCTGAGCTTATTAAAGTCACTTTAGCTTCAAGATAGTCCAGTGATTAGATCACTGATCTTTTTTGACTGGGGAGACTCAGGTTCACGTCCATTCTCCACCATTTAATTGTTCTGTCATCTTATGTTAACCCGCTTTTCTTTTCCTTATCTCATGGTGTTCAGCCAAAAAACACTTCTTGTAGTAATTGCAGTTATTTCTACTTGCTCTGGGCTGATATGGAAACATTCCCAGAGAAGGTGGCAGTATGGAGCCTTTAGAGCCTTGAGTGACTGCAACCAAGTAGTAGCTATTTCAGCACACTAGAGGGAGCACAGGAAGTTGTTAGCCTAAGAATCATAGAAGTGTAGGATGGAAGTGACCTCAAAAAGTCATCTAGTCCAGTCCTCTGCACTCAAGGCAGGAATAAGTAAGAAATAGCTAAGTAAACAGCTCAGTACCTGTTTTGAAGCTGGTGTGGAAGGCAAGGACAGACATTCTTACATGAACACATATACCCCTTAGTTAGAAGCAGGAAGCTCCTGACCATTCAATTGTGAGTTATGTCAGGGGTACAAAATTGGTAGGCATTTTGAGCACCAGTCAGATCTAGCCCAGTCCTGCAGATACAAGATAGAGCTGCCATTGGTAACCTAAGATCAGCAGTTCTCAAACTTTTGTACTGGTGACCCCTTTCAGGCAATAAGCCTCTGAGTGTGACCCCCTCCTTATAAATTAAAAACACTTTTTTTATAGTTAACATTATTATAAATGCTGGAGGCGAAGCAGGGCTTGGGGTGGAGGCTGACAGCTCACGACCCCCCATGTAATAACCTCATTACCCCCTGAGGGGTCATGACCCCCAGTTTGAGAACCCCTACCTAGGTTGAATATATGGATTGGATCTCAATACAGTTTCCTGTAACTTTACAGAAGTCAGTGGGATTGAGACTCAGGAAAACACTGTAGAGGAGCAATCACAGACTGGAGTCCAAATGTCTTCAGGAGGTATACTATATCATGGAACGAGAGACAGTGAGTTGGCCTAACAGCTACAGTAAATTGTCAAGGTTTTTTTTCCCCCCCTTTCTTATTCGGACTTGTGTACATGCTGTAGTCTCTTGCAAGGATAGGAATTCCTGGTCTGTGCAAATACTTTAAGTCAGCTAGATGGATTAAGTAGCACAGAATTGGTAAAGAAATTGACTTACCCCTTCTCTACGTAGGTTACAACCTTAGGCAAGTTTTAGTCTCTATTTGTCTCAGTTCCCCATCTGTAAATTGAGGCCTCTAGCATTTCCCGACCTCATTGGGTGTGTGAGGATAAATACATTAAAGATTGGTGAGGAGCTAGGGTCATAGGGGACAAATAAGTGCCTTAGATAGCTTAGACTAGTAGGAATGAAATAGGATATACCTTTTTTAAGAGAGATGTTCTTTAACTTCACCTCAGTCAAACACACCAACCACTTCGCCATTGTTCTATCAACCAGATTGATGGCCCATTTTTATTCACCCTCAGAGATGTCCAAGTCAGATTTATCCAAGTCCAAAACAAAGTTGGGTTCTAACTGTCAGACTTCTTTTAGCCTGTTCTCTGAAAACCAGGCTATTGAGTTACTTTATATATTATGTATTTACTTTTGCTTTGGATGGTATCATCACCACACAGAATAAACACAGGTTTTTGATTCAGCACTTAGCTGAGATAGCTGTATTAGTCAGGCAAAAGGCAGAACAGAATTCAGCTAGTTTTCTTTGACATCTTTTTATGAGTTTTGATTTGCTGACAGCAGCAGGAAAAAAAACTGTGTGGAAACTATAAGTATATAGGAATTAGAATATGCATATAGATTAGATACGCAAACTATACCAGGAGCAAGTATATGCCATAGCAAAGAATGTGAGCAAAAGACTGATCTTAAGGGAAATCATATATAAGACCCCATGAGTTCTGGTCTTACCTCTTCTAAAGCTCGTATGTGTGATCTTGAGCCAATCACTTAACCTGAGTTTCTGCAGCTGTAACATGTAATCATTAGCTATTTCAGAGGGTTTTGTGAAGTTTGATTCATTGATATTTAGAGCTGATCAAAATATTTTGAATAAAAACATTTCTGTTTAAAATGGCCTTTTTCAAAAATGGAAAAATTTAATAAGCTTTGTTCCACCCCCAAATCTTCCATTTTTTCCCCAACATTTTGAAATTGAAAAATGTACAAAAACTGAAAAAAAAATCCCATTTCTTTTTTTCCTTTTTCAGTGGCAAAATGGAAAAAAAAGGGGTGAAAGGAGGGAAAGGGGGAAATTGGAGAAAAGAGGGTGAAAAAATGGAACATTTTCTAAACTAAACAATTTCTAAACTCCCCCAGACAAACTGACCATGCAAGCCTTCCATGTGGAGAACTCTTTTTGAAGTCCATGGACCTGAGGAAATGATCACAATTATTGTCAGGTCAGGGATGAATAAAAGCTTCAAGTCTGTTGAAAGATGCCACACTGACTTCTGAATGATTCCATTCATCCTCAGAAAATATAATGGCCCCTTCTGGCTTTAGAGTCTATGAAGAACAGACACATTGATAGGTCAGGGGTGAAGCAAATTGCAGGAGCAGTATAAACCAATGAGAAGGGAGGTTTGTCTCCTTACCCCTTGTCATAAATATAAAGGGAGGGGTAAACCCCTTTAAAATCCCTCCTGGCCAGAGGAAAAATCCTCTCACCTGTAAAGGGTTAAGAAGCTAAAGGTAACCTCGCTGGTACCTGACCAAAATGACCAATGAGGAGACAAAATACTTTCAAAAGCTGGGAGGAGGGAGAAAAACAAAGGGTCTGTGTCTGTCTGTATGCTGCTTTTGCTGGGGACAGAACAGGAATGGAGTCTTAGAACTTTTAATAAGTAATCTAGCTAGGTATGTGTTAGATTATGATTTCTTTAAATGGCTGAGAAAATAGCTGTGCTGACTAGAATGAATATTCCTCTCTGTGTGTCTTTTTTGTAACTTAAGGTTTTGCTTAGAGGGATTCTCTATGTTTGAATCTAATTACCCTGTAAGGTATCCACATCCTGATTTTACAGAGGTAATTCTTTTCTTTTTACTTCTATTAAAAGTCTTCGTATAAGGAAACAGAATGCTTTTTCTTTGTTCTAAGATCCAAGGGTTTGGGTCTGTGGTCACCTATGCAAATCGGTGAGGATTTTTACCAAACCTTCCCCAGGAAGTGGAGGGCAAGGGTTGGGAGGATTTGGGGGGGGAAAGATTTGTCCAAACTCTGTTTTTTCAGGAACCCAGATAAAGTTTGGTGGTGGCAGTGGAAATCCAAAGGGCAAAGGGTAAAATTAATTTGTACCTTGGGGAAGTTTTAACCTAAGCTGGTAAAAGTAAGCTTAGGAGGTTTTCATGCAGGTCCCCATATCTATACCCTAGAGTTCAGAGTGGGGAAGGAACCTTGACACCCCTTCTCCTGAGGAACTTACCACTCATGATAGTGTTTTTGTGACATGGCCATTTGTCTGTTAAGAACTTGACTGCGGCCCACCTAAGAACCTTCAAATATAGCAGTGGCGTGCAGTCATTGCTGGATTTGAACCGGTGGCCTAGCGGTGAAAGGATCTGCATCCTATCACTCTGGCGAGCTTCATTTTCAATGGGGACATTTCATAATCAGCTATTTGGATTTAAATTAAATTACCTAGGGAATGTAATGTTTTCACAGGTGTTAACATCACTGGAGATGGACAGAAGTTTCATTGCTCAAAAAAAAACAAAATAGAGAGGGTCAGAGTTTCAATTCAGTTACGGTGATATAAATGTGGAGTAACTCCAGTAGAGCCAACAGAATGCCTCCTGTTCTATATGCTGTGCAGCTGAGGTCAGAGTCTTGCCCTCAGAATGTTAAATTAACAAAGGGTGGAAAATCCAAGTGTTGGCTGCTGCCCTTTCTCAATGATCACTTGATCTCCTGATGCCGAAACATATAGAACACTGAACAGATTTGCTAAATGGAAAGATTACATACAGCACAGCATAGCAGAAGCATTTCACTGTAGATCCAGAGGTCATACATTCAAGAAGGGAAGAGGGGAAGAAAAACCCTAATTCCAAGATCATTAATGCAGGGAAACCATAAGTTAACTTGCTGACATTCTTCATTTAGTGGTAGAAAAGATTTTCGCAGAAGGCAGAATTGAGAAAGATATATTCATTGCACTGTCAAGGCAAAGATCATTCAGTAGACAATATGGGCGGTATGGCCAATGAACAAATAACAAAATGGAGTCTTAATCTTTTTTTTCCCCTTTTCTGCTACTTTTTCCCCCGCGAAGGACATTGGAAGAGCAATAGAACACCCTCCTCCCCCCCAGAAAATATTAGCTTTGAAGACATAATGGCCTTAGACATTTTCACAGCCTGATATGAATTCATACACCCTCCCCTCAAAATCTTATTGAATGCCCAGAAAAAAGAAAGGATAGTATTATATTATAACTGTGGCTTTACGATATATATATAGTGTCTAAGGATTATCACAGCTCCATCTCAGCGGAAATGCGGAGCACCAGTCTCAGCACCTTGTGGCATCAGATCCTATGGGTAGAATAGGTGGCTGGGAAAATATTATGTTGGGGCACGGAGTAGCCAGAAAAAGATATTAGCCAGAGAATGAGATCCAGGGAAGGGTTCTGCTGTGCACCTCGGCAGAGTAGGCGTGTCTATGCAAACGTGGTCTGCTCCTGAAGTCTTTTCCCCCCAGCTCATTACCTCCTGTCAGAGGAGTGCTTATTCAGAGTCTACACCTACACTGTATGGATGAGATCATATGCCTTGGATTATTCTCTACCTGCATATCTCTCTGCTGTACAAGGCATGCGTAACCAAAATAGTATTGAACGTGCCTGTCTGGGTATTCATAATGGGAAAATTGTGATTTTGGCACAAGCCCTGAATAAGGGTTACTATCTTAGGAATAGAACTGGAACCAGAATGTGACTCAGCCCCCTCTTCCTGGTAGCAGATTCTCTTGCAATAATTACTATGGGCGATAGGTGCCTGCACCGCACCTTTCATGGCCTCTGCTTACAAAGCACAATTGAGCGCTTCACAGTGAGTTTAGGAGGGCTTGCAGCTTAAATAAATAGTGGGAGAGATCCTCATCTGGTATGTATCAGTATAGTTCCTCCAGTGACTTCACTGGGACTACAGCCATTTACGACAGCTGAGGAGCTGGCTTGCTATGTATAGTTCATGAGCAATTCATAGGCTGAAATGTGGTTGCATAAACAATTTGTCCAACAACTTGAAATAACAAAGAATGTATAAAACATATGTGCACAATGTAATATATTTTTCTGCAAAATCCTCCCATTTATGAGAATTATTATATTATTATATTAGTGTGTAGGGTTCCCAAGAGCACTGTTGCACTAGGCACTGGTCAAACACCGAACTAAAAGATGGCTCAGCCCCAAAGAGCTTGCAATTCAAGTCTAAGACTTTGACTTCAATAAAGCCAGGATTTCACTTAGCGAGGGATATAAAGTCGGACCGGGACACACAAGGTAACGATGAGATTGATTATTAATAAACAATGAGATAATTTACAAAGATGAATTAAGCTTCTTGCTCTCCTTATGTGAGATAGTAAATAGTATTACAGCCGTTTTAAACACGGGTAAACTGAGTCACAGCAAAGTTTAGAGACACACAGCAAGTTAGGGCTGAGCACAGGACCCAGGAGTTCTGGAGCTCAGTCTATTCTTTTAACCAATAGACATCTTTCCCCTCCTATATATTTAAGCAGAGCCAATATTGTTTGTAAGAGACAAGATCAATTGTGCTTCAGGGGAAAAAAACAAACAAACAAACCAAAAAGCAATTAATACACAGTAAGCCAAATTCTCAACTGATGTAAATCAGGATTCAGCGGTGCTAGATCAAATTACACCAGCAGCACATCTGGCTCATTATATTTTATTACAACAATTTGGGATCTGATTCTGACCTAACACCAGGTTTACACCAATGTGACTCCAGTGCAAATGAGGTCAGAATCTGACTCACTGTTCTCCATTGGATCTGCTTAATGAGCTGCTTACTGAAATCCAAACAAAACTACAGCTCAAGTCTCGTGATGAGAAGGAGCGTGTTCGTGGCACATTAAAAATTTAGCAAAGTGGGCATGGGTGGTACCATCTTGCCTCAGGGAAAGCGTTAAAGAGAAAGTTGTGCTGCTGTTCCCACCACACATACATATTAGCTACTTTTTTATTCTCTTTTTTTTTTTTTTACTTAGAATTCAAAAGAGTGCTGGTCTGAAAGGAGGAAGCAATTTGAAGCCAGCAAGACTCACCCCTGAGGAGATGCAGATACTGTAATATGGATGAAAGTTAGTCTGATGAATATTACCCACACAAGTCACGCATACAGCTTCCGTATGCACATGTATAAACACACATACATACAGAATACGACCCCAAAAGGAGGAGGAGATGTGCATCTATTTTAATGGCAGTTTTTTCTGCAGAATAAGAACACTGGACTGTGTTTGCATAGCCTGTTTCGAGCTAGATCCTCAGCTGGTGTAAATGACTGTCGCTCCACTGAAATCAATTTAGTTATGAAGATGTATATCAGATAAGATCTGGCCTATAAGTTTTGACTCTCAGGCTCGTGCACTAGCCACTAAATACATTCCCGTTATAAACTTCAAAGCCACTGAGCTTCACCTGAGCTTTGTCTTAGCCTCTCCTGATAGCAGCCTGCATGCCTGTGTACTTGATAGACACTTCTCTTTTTGAGATTTGTTTGGTTCATTTCGCTGCATTGTGGGATTTGCAGGGGAGGGACAGCTCAGTGGTTTGAGCATTAGCCTGCTAAACCCAGGGTTGTGAGTTCAATCCTTGAGGGGGCCATTTAGGGATCTGGGGCAAAAATTGGGGATGGGTCCTGCTTTGAGCAGGGGACTAGATGACCTCTTGAGGTCCCTTCCTACTTTGATATTCTATAGTTCTATGATGTCATAGAATCAAATGGCCCAATAGTTTAGTTCAGGGGTGGCCAACCTGTGGCTCCGGAGCCCCATGCGGCTCTTCAGAAGTTAACACGCGGCTCCTTGTACAGGCACCGACTCTGGGGCTGGAGCTACAGGTGCCAACTTTCCAGTATGCCGGGGGGTGCTCACTGCTCAGCCCCTGGCTCTGCCGCAGGCCCTGCCCCCACTCCACCCTTCCCACCCCCTCCCCTGAGCCTGCTGTGCCCTCACTCCTCCCCCTCCGAGCCTCCTGCAAGCCAAGAAACAGCTGATCGGCAGGTGGAGGGGGGGGTGTTGATCGGCAGGGCTGCTGGTGGGTGGAAGGCTCTGGGAGTGGGGGGGAGGGGGACGGTGCCGTTGGGGGGCTGCTGACATATTACTGTGGCTCTTTGGCAATGTACATTGGTAAATTCTGGCTCCTTCTCAGGCTCAGGTTGGCCACCCCACGGTTGAGTGATTGTTCAGGCAAAGCCAGTATTGCCAGCCACAAGCGCTCAAAAATCAACCCCCTCAAAATCCTGAGATTGGTTTAAAAATCATGAGATTAGTTAGTTAGTTTCTGAACCCGGAGGAGATCCACAACCACAAGGTTTAAAAATACTCACTTTAAAAACAAAGCTAAGCTTTTCATGTAATCACTTGACTACAGGAGTTGGACTTTAAGGAAAAACTCCAAATACCGCAAGATTCATGATGAAGTCACCAGAGTCAGCAACAGGTCACAGTGAAGTCAGCGGGATTAGTGCCTCAATAAGAACTGTAGAATCACCTCCACAGGAATGACGGAGAGGACTTGGGGCCAGATCTTCAGCTGGGGTAAACTGACATCACTCCACTGAAATCAGTTTACATCAGCCGAGAATCTGGTCCCTTCTGTATTTCACCTAGTCTATTCTTCGCAGTGAAGGATTGCAGCCTACACAGCCCAGCAGGGCATGCAGCAGGAATCATTTTAGAGAGGCTTTTGTATATTTGCAGCTCAAGGCAGAGTGCCCTTGGAAGCCTGAATGAAAATGTCCACTACCACAAGTCATTTGTACTTGCTTCTGAATCAGCAGTAAATTCTGCACACACACACACTGCTGTGCAAACAATAATAATAAAAAAGAGCAATTTTTATTTCTCTGCTGCGTAGACAATATTCC
Organism: Eretmochelys imbricata; assembly: GCF_965152235.1. NCBI lineage: Eukaryota > Metazoa > Chordata > Testudines > Cheloniidae > Eretmochelys > Eretmochelys imbricata. The sequence continues at coordinate 8,882,689 of NC_135576.1, forward strand.
GGAGAACGGGACTCTATGGTTTGGAGATAGATTATTAGCTGTTGCTGTTCAACTAAAGAGTTATTGCTAAAAGCAGGGAAGGGGCTTGCCAGTGCCATACCATTCCAAACTGGACAGTCCGTTTGGACACAAGGCTGGGTGGATGGAGCTGAGTATCTCTTTGAATTCCCCTGCATTTGATGTTCCCTCCTGATACATTTAAAGCAATTTGCAACTTATACTTTTCTTTTCTTTCTTGCTTATCTCGGAGGTGAAGGGATTTGTGGTGCTCAGCGGTAATTATTGTAATCTGCACGGCTGCCTTTCTCTAAGCCTGTTTCTTACAAATGGCTCCTGTACTCAGGCGTCTGTGCTCCATCAAACCCTCCCCTTCACTCTCTGCTCTTAATCCTGCACATTACTGTCCATGTTCCTAAAAACCAGACTGCTAGAAAGAGAAAAGGTCTAACATATATGTTGACTTACGTAGTGCATGAGCAATGGTTACAGCTTTGCGTGAGAATTGGGCTCACATTCCACTTTGCACAGACTCCTTGTGTGGGCTGAGCAAGTCACTTCATTCTGCTTTGTGAAATCCCGGCTCTGCTGCGTGTTGCCATTGATTTTCAGGGCAGCCTGAGTTTTACCCTGTCTTTAGATCCCCCACTATAAAATGGAGATGGGGATGATAATACATATTTTTTTCCCATCCTTTCCCTGGCTCATTGATTTATACCATAAGCTCGTGTGGCTAGGGACTGGTTCTTGCTATGTATTTGTATAGTGCTGACAAGATCCTGGCTGGAGCTTTTAGGTGTTTTTAGATAAGTCAATATGATTTGTTAACTAATATTCCAAGTGGGGGTGAGTGGAGTTCCATATCCTAATGAAGGATTCTATTGATCTAGTAAACATTTGGGGCCAGATCCTGGCATCCATAACGTAGCCTACTTAGTCAATTGGGGATTGGCCCTTATGGCCCCAGCATAGGGGTGTATTTGGAATATGAGCAGAACACTGATGCGCTCCAGTAAATCTCCAGCTGCTTTTATCAGATGGCATAATTTAAAGTATCCCTAAGGTCTTTCTAAGTTAGATCAGTAGTTAAATTGTCCCCTGACAGCCCCAGGGATCACAAGAGTACAAAGGTGACTTTACTCCCCTATGACCCTTGCTGGGTCCTGTGCCAAGTGCAGCTTAGCCAGAACTGAAGATAAGAGCTTAATTCTGCTGTAGTTTACACCAGTGTAAACCAGGAGTAACTCAACTGAAGACAGTGGAATTATGTGGATGCAAAATCATTGCAGTGTTCCCATGGGATGATTTAATTGGGGATGGGTCCTGCTTTTGAGCAGGGGGTTGGACTAGATGACCTCCTGAGGTCCCTTCCAACCCTGATATTCTATGATTCTATGTGCTTAAGTACATTTGTACTTAACCACATACTTAAGTATTCAAAGTACTCTACATACTTGCACTTAAGCATTTAAAAACAAGTACCAAGTACAGAAAAGATAAAGTACATTTCAAAGATACTTAAAGCATAAGGAACTTTATCTTCTCCATGTATTTTTTCAGAATAGTTTTCTGAAACTATCACATCCCTCCCAACTATCCCAGATTCTGGCTACCCCCCTGAACCCACTGTCCCATCTTGGGAACTTCAGGTCATGAGTTTTGACTGTCAGGGCTTTTTTATGTTTGCCCTGCCATTGCAGCACCCCGTGTGGGGGTGGGGGGGCGAGGGAAGGAAGCCCCTCCCCTTCACATTTGATTGGTCACTGCAACTGGCAGTGAGGAGACTACTGAGGAGATAACTACCTGATCCCGCCCTGCCTCACCCCGCCCAGTGGAGAGGTGATTCAGAGCTGTTTTCAGCACCAGAAGTGAGGATGATGTTTATATTACTTAGGTAGCTGTCTATATATTGACCAGACAATTGCAGGGATAACGGCCGTTGGAAGTACTTGTGCTCATACTTGTACTTTTACTTAGACATACCTGAGCACTATTTCCACAGCATACTTGTACTTATAAGTACTTCTGTGACAGTGTGCTTAGCACTTATGCTTAAGCCCTTTTAGTCAGTACTTCTGGCAACATTGAAACATTGCAAGGTAGATCAGAATCAGGCACATGCACATACTATAGTATATCATTGAAAGTCTCATGGTTTATACTGGAGACCGTTATTGTAGAACTGGTCTGCAGCGTCTCCATAGTTAAGAATAGAAGCAAGATCCTAGTCTAAACTTCCCATTCAACCCCACTATAACTTAACCAAGATGTTTTATTTTGGCCAGAAAATGGTCACTTCTTCTCAAGCCAAAAGTGAATTGGTCCAATCAATTGAATTTCTTATTGGTTACTCCAGAATGGCTTAATTCAGCTTCTTACAACGGTAACTCAGTCAAATTTCAGGTATACACTTAAAAAATGATGGGCCCAACCCTGCAAGATGTTGAGACCCTGCTGTGAGTTACCAAATTCTGTCGTGTTTAACTTTTGAGCATCATGCAAGTCTCACGTGGAAGCCCCTCTGATTTGATGCATATTTTTCACACACGTGTAATGGAATGCGGGCAATGTGGTTGAGTGACAAGAGTTAGAAACAGCGTGTGTGAGAAAGGGCTCAAAATAATATTGATGTTCAAAACACAGAAGAATTGCCGTTCTGTGATAAAATGTTGAGATTTCAACATTTCCTTTCATCCCAAATCAGAGTGAAAGTTGAAATTTCCCAAGACATGAAATTTTGGAAAAAAAAATGGTTTTGGAAAGAATGAAATTACTTTATTGAAATGAAATATAGCCGTAAAGGTTAAAGTGCTTTGTTTTATCATTATCATTTCAACGTGATTATATAATATAATCAAAATGAAGGGCTTTGTCCTGACTGAAATGAAACATTTTTATAATTTTTCATCCAGGTTTGAGACAAAAATCAGCATGTTCTGGCAAAATGTTTTGGTTTGGTCACAGCAGCATTTTCTGGCACAAACCTGCTTTCTCAGAAAATGTTTTGACCAGCTCTCATAGGTAGAGGGATAGATAGCTAGGTATGGCTTGTTTGCTAAAGTGCATTGGGATTGTTTAAGTTATACTATTCCTTTACTTATTGATAGCAAATTTGTCCTTATCCTACAATAGCAAACAGTACCAAAAGTTTACACTGTCTCTCAGGCTGCCCTTTCGAATGGCCATGCACATGCAACTTCTTCCTAGCCTTTATCTGCACCATCATTAGACACTCAAAAACAAATGGGATAAGATGTTAATGGAGATGAGGTAGCCTTTGTATGTGCAATGAGCCAGATTGGTGTCATTTCTGGTCTTTCTGCTATATTGGTTTGATACCTAGGTCTTATCTTCATGTCAGAATTATGGGCCTCACTAATTCCTGCAGCTCTACTGACTTCATGAGACTTATACCAGGAATGGCTTTGGCCCTGTGTTCCTCAACATCTCGTAGTAACCCAGAAAAGTGCTACGGTATTCTTGGCAATTACAAACCCTCAAATCACCATCCAGGATTTATCATGCCCTGGTATCGCATCTCTCACTGCCATCCACTGGGGAGCGTATAAGGAGAGAGATTTCATTATGGTTAGTTTATCTCTGCAGGCAGGAGGCTTCTGAGGACAGAACAAAGTGTGCTCCATCTCAGCGGCGGCCTGATAAAAACCTTGTCATCTGCAGTTTTCCTTTCAGAATTTGGGAGCATTTCATCTAAATCATCACTCTTTGGGCAGTCCTGTGTGAATCATAATCTGCTCTGATACCGCTATCAGTGGAAGTGGCGCTGTCAACATTTATGTCAATGCTGAGGTTGTAATTTCTTGACAGTAATGTTCCTCACTTGATATAACACTCTCTGTTCAACCTGACAGAAACTCCTGCTTCGTGCTATTTGGCTGAGAGAGTCCCAGGCTATCCATGCTTTTGGGTGGCTGAGCAGTCACATGCTGACCCCTTGCCACATGCATTGGGTCTGCTGAAATGTCTATACTTATTTCAGGGGAACAATACACTCAAGAACGCTTGCAGAAAAGAGCTCCAGCATTCCTTTGCACTGAGATTACTTGCTAGCTCTCACTGCTGGTTGTGCACAGCTATTCTTAAGGGCAGGAGCTGGAAATTCATATATATATTAATCAGGTTCTTATAAGATTTCAATGTAGATGTGAAATGAAAAGGAGTTACCATAAAAAATAAATCTCTCGACCAAAGTCCGTCTATCGTCATGCACCCCCCTCTATCTATATATCTACATTCTGAAAATGACCTTCACTTCAGAGACTAAATCAGTATACGCTCTACAATGAGCACATATAACTTCCAGTAAAGGTGTAACAGCACTGTGACAAGGGGTAAAGGTGTGCTAGTGTAACGCCGACAGACCCCGGTAATCAGCGGGTGGGATCGAACTGGGGACCTCTGCAGTTTAGTGCATGAGCCTCTACCGCATGAGCTAAAAGCCAACTGCCTCTTAGCTAAGGCTGTAGAGCAGACTCATTTTCTCTCTCTCTATATATATGGTCTCAGTGCCACTAGATGGGACAGAACACCACACCCAGAGGTGTGTGGGTTACACTAACGTGTAAGGGGTTATGGGTTTCCATCCTAACTCTGAACTGTGTGGGCTAATAAATGCAAAAGGGAAGGTGGTGCAATGGAGAGTACTAGAGGGGAAGGATGTGTCCTTTATCCTCCCAGTCGGCTGGAGCTGGAAAAGCCTGAGTGGATGATTAGCCAGTAGTTTGAGTTGATTTGTCCTGTTTGAGTTTTGTTTTTGGAAATACCTCAAGCTCTGAGGAAAAAGATAGGAAGTCAATTTATATACTCTGTGCAAGGTGATAACATGAAAGGACTCCATGCTTATAAAGCTAAACTGGTTACTCATTAAGAAAACTATTTACAGAGATGTTTAACATGTAGCTGCAGTTGTTTCATGTGCATACAGACTGACTTCTTGGCGTCTGCTCCAAACTCTTCTGTCTCTCTCTTCTGCAACCTGTGCTCCTCTCTTCAAGTTCCATGCTACATCTTTCCTTTTAACAAATTTTGTTGTTGGTTCTTTTGTGCAAGTGTCCGCTGACTTGCTGGGGCCAGAGGTCTCTAATACAAAGGCCATATCCCCTGGGGTATGGCCTTCACTGCCATTCTATTACAGCTTGTTAGGCCACACAGTCCTTCAAATGTGCTGATCTTCAAACCAGTCTCCCACTTCTTGACAGGTTTCAGAGTAGCAGCCGTGTTAGTCTGTATTCACAAAAAGAAAAGGAGTACTTGTGACACCTTAGAGACTAACCAATTTATTTGAGCATAAGCTTTCATGAGCTACAGCTCACTTCATCGGATGCATCCATCTTTATGCATCCGATGAAGTGAGCTGTAGCTCACGAAAGCTCATGCTCAAGTAAATTGGTTAGTCTCTAAGGTGCCACAAGTACTCCTTTTCTTTCTCCCACTTCTTGTTTGTTTTATTGCTGTTGGAGGAAGATTTTCTTCCACTCTTTTTCTGCATTAATTCTGTAGGATGGTGCACTGTTGAGCCTTTGAATAGCTCATTAACTTCTTTTTTTCTAACTCTGCTACATCAGACCAATTGATGGTTGAGGCTCTTTTAATGTCCTCCTAGTTCTGGCCTTTGCCCCATCTGTCCGGATGTGCCAGCCATCTGCTACTACTCCAAATTTGGTTTTGTCTCTTAGTTGCTGTCCTGAGTCTGTAGGTACCACTTATGACCTGTATTCCATTGCAGCTCAGGCTGTTGCCTTTTGCCATTGCTTTGTGTGGCTATTTGGTGGTTGGACCCAGACTGTTCATCTGTAGGTAGTGGTCACAGATCCTTGGTTCCTTTGTTGTAACAGGTGCCTGCTTCACTTGCCTTTCTTTTGCTTCTGACCTTGTTGTTCAACCACTAGGCTGCAGCAGACAAGAATCATAGAAACATAGGTCTTGAAGGCACCTCAAGAGGTCATCTAGTCCATCCTTCCATGCTGAGACAGAGTCAGGTATTGCTCATTGGAATCATTGTCTTGGTTCTCCAACACATCGGTCTCTGTGCTTGCCTAATATTTGGTCTCAGAGGGTTTCTTGTGATTATCCACTATTGCCAGGTAGGGATCCCTTCCCATTTCCTTTCTTCTTTTTAAATTTACCATCAGTCTCTTGGGTGTCTTTACTTTCAAATCAGCCTTCTTGTTGCTTTGTAGTTACCCCAGGGAATAATAATAATACACAATTAAACGAGGGTAATACAATTAATAACGATCAACATGGGTTTGAGGAAAATAGATCCTGTCAAACAACTTGATATTATTTTTTGCTGAGATTAAACATTTGGTTGATAAAGGTAATAGTGTTGATACAATATACTTAGACTTGTGTAAGGCATTTGACTTGATACATTTTGATAAAAAAATTAGGAAGATATAAAGAAGGCTGGGCTGACATCCATTCATACCCAATGGTACCGGACAAAAGGCATGGCAAAGGTTGTCAGGTGGCTGGATGGCTCATCTAGCTCAGTATGCCAGAACCTATTACTGAAGTGTAATTATCCAAACTGGAATTTAGTCTGGACACCTGTGCGATCAAATTTCCCTGTACCAAAAGTATCATGTGTTCTTTAAAGACCAAAAGTTGCCAGGAATTCTGTGGTATGGGTTATCCAAATTTCCCACTCATATTCTAGCAAATGAGTTTAAACAAATGCCATAAATGTTCACAAAGAAATAAAATGTAAAGAGAATATTTATGGAAAGAATATTCTCAATCTGCAGTCAGGAGACATTTCAACTGAGAATTTCTGAAGAGTTATGCCCATCCAATCAGAGAACATGTACATGTCTCCTATGTGTTCCATCAAAAAACACTGGATTTTCTGGTATCAGATACTCACAATATACAGACCAAATTTCAGTTGCAGAAATTACTGAGATTAACATGAGGGAACAAATAGAGTCAAGAAAATTGTGATCTATTTGCAGACAAACAGAAAACACACTGAATAAATTATTAACTTCAAATTACACCCTCAGCTGTAATGACCATTGCAAATCCTTCACATCCCCTTACTCTGCACTGCATTCTGTCTGCTTACCCCTATGATGTGTGCCCTTTTACCTGCTTGGCACTCCCTCCTTTTTATAAGCTTTTGAACTGTCTTTCATTCCCTGTTTAAAAGGATTTCTTATTGCTCCTTTGTGTGCTGCCTGTCTCCTGCCATCTCGGTATCCCCTTCTAGTGGCTCCATCCTAGAGATGGCTTTCATGCCTAAATGATGGGGTAAACTCCAGCATAAAGACCAACTGGCTTCTGTTCACAGAGACTCTATTGGAAACCCAACTGGTTTCTTGAAACTCCTATTGAAGTGTAGAAAAACTGCTCATTTTTCTGCTTCTTTTAACCAAGAGTTTTCTCGAGACTACAGCCAGGTTCTTGAAACCTTTGCTGACAAGCGGAAGCTCTGCATGGCTTCTATCCTGAGTAGCACTAAATAATTCTTAATGAATCCTTCCTTTATCAGCAGGGCTCAGATCATGTAAGGAGGATTACAGACACAGAATTTGATACGGAGGACACAAATGCACTGGCTTACAGCTACTGGCTAATTTGCAGGAGATGCTGGCATTGCTTTGTCATGGAAGCTTTTAGATAGCGAGGCACATTTCTTTAATTTAGTGTTTATTTGGACAGGATTTTCAATGCACTCATTGGGGAAGTGTCTGAGTGCCTCCTTGACACTAATGAAGTTTCTCTGTGGGGTAAGGAAGTGTTTCTATCTCCATTTCGTAGCTGCAACAGGCCGTTTAGTGATGTGCCCAAGGTCAAGTAGGAAGTCTCACAGTAGAGTTGGGGAAGGAACCCAGATCTCTCAGTCTATTGTCAGATCATCCTTCCACTCAATGGTACACAAGAGTAGGTAACCAGCATATCCTAAATTAAACTGAAGATGTTATGATACCTAAGGCTTGTTTGTGCCTTTAAACCACAGCATTGCACATAAGGGTGCATAGGATGTTGTATGCGCAAAGGGTGAAATGCAAAGAGGCCATGTTGCAGCAGGTACCTGGAGATGAATTATGGCTGACCCTTCTCTCCCCTTCCCTTCCCCTATCACTGCCTCTCCCATTTTCTGCATTACTCTTTGGAGCTGAATTGGTTGTACATTGCCAAAAATATATGATGTCCATTGTTAAGATTATGTCTACACAGCAGCTGGAGGTATAATTTTAAGCTCAGGTACATGTACATATGCTATTTCTGATCAAGCAAGAACACTAAAAATAAAAGTGCAGCCCCAGAGGCACAAACAGCAGGATGGACTAGCTGCCTGAGCACGGCCCCATCTGAAACCCTAGGTATGTACTCTAGCCAGTGAGTCCATCCTGCCATTCACCTTGCTGCAGCTACATGTCTATTTTTAGGGTGATGGCTCAATCAGAGCTAGTACAGGTATGCCTACCTGAGCTGGAAGTTACACCTCCCGTTCCACTGTAGACAGATCATTAGTCTACAGGTGTGCCCTTTTTAGACAGAGATGTCCTGTGCATGCCAGCACGTTAAATGTGCACTGGAAAAGCTAGCACAGGTCATTCTTTTTGTGAAGGGGGGCAACCGAGCCCCTATATCTGCAGCCACCCAGGGTCCTTTCGTAGCAGAACTAGTGAAGCTGTGCTGCACAAACGTAGGGAACTGGAGGAGGGTCAGCTGGGCAAGAGCCCAAATTTAACTTCATAGAGGACCCATATGGTGACTGAAAGTAGGGGACAGGCAGGAAGAAATGTTCCAAGAGGATCCACAGCTGTATGGATCATCCCATTCTCCCCAGGGCACAGTATCCATGTAACAGTGTACAAATAGAGCTTTAGCCACTTGATTGTATTCAGTTCTATCAAGTGGCTCTGCAGCCTCTCTGTAGTCCAGAGAGAAGGATTCTGGCCAGGGTAACATGCACATCCACCCATTAGCTATTCAGGTTGAGTGCTGGGCTCTAGCTTTGGCCTGTATCTATGGAGAAAGCAATTCATAAGGTAGAACAGTTCACAGGGCACAGGATCTAATTATATCCAGATTTGGATGTTGTTTTTACTTGAAATGAACTGTGAAAAGCTTCAGATCAATGCAAGGTTACCTTTGCCAGATCAGGCACGCAGAATCAGGAAGTGATAAAAGTTCAGGTTGCACCAATAACATTAACTCAGCCTCATTGCACGTTTTCTGTTCCTTTCTTTCCCTTACTCACTGTAAAATGTCACATATTAGGGACTGACCCTGCTCCCACAGAAAAACTCTCATTGACATCAGTGGGAGAAAGATCAGCATTTGCTCTTTGTTTTTAGTGTAGACTGTAAAACAATACAGAACAAGCACTGAGGGCCAGTGCAATCCAAATGTATGGAAGGGATGGTCTTGCCACCTGGATGTTGCATAAGTACTAGGGGCTTTTTGCATTACATACAGTGCACAGTTTGTACAATGCTAATAGGGACGTTGAAGTAATGGGGAAACATTTGGATTCTTTTCAAGGCCCTGATTAAGCAAAACACATAAGACCTAAGTGTGTCCGTGTACACACACATACATGGAGATCTCTCATTTGCCGCAAGTTCTGATTCCAGCTAGTATAAGGCAGCAATGCACAGACACACTTAGTTCATGACAGAACTGTTTTACCCCAGCTAAAGCTTGGCAGACAAAGGCATCAAGTTTTAAATGCACAAAGGGACTTAGGTGTTGCCAGGCCAGAGAGAAAGAAAGAGTGAGAGTGATTCTATAGCTTGGTAGTTAGGACACTTACCTGAGAGATCTGGGTTACAGTTTCTGCTCCTATGAATATTTAGTAAAAAGTGGAACAGATTCAACAGGAGAAAATCACCTCAGAATGCCCTTGAACCTGGTGGGTAGGGCACTCAGCTGGGAGGTTAGAGGTCTGTCTTTATCTCTCTGCTCCAAAATCAGACAAGGGGGTATTCAAGCCTATGTCTCCCACATTCAGGGGGAGTGATCTTACCACTGGGGTATTAGAAGAGCACATTCTCCTTTCCCCAGCTGTCTTTTGTGTATGCTAGTCATGCTCTGAGAATGTCCATGGGGTCAGACCCGGCAGGTGAGATAGATGAGGGAATGCCTAGTTTGTGAATCCCACCAGAGCCTAAGCAGGAGGTAGGGCTCCAAACAACTCAGCAAGTATCAGAAATCCAGTGGCTTTGTGCATGCACACCAGGAGAAATGTAGGGGATCTTAGGCACCTGTGGGGTTAGGTGGTATCTAAGCAAGGGTTTTGAGGCTCTCAGGAGCTCCTAAATGTTGGACTTAGGTTCCTAAAGTGGCAGCTAAGTGCCTAAGTCCCTTTGTGAAACTAACCCCAAAAGGTTAAATGACATGCTTGAGATCACACAGGGTGAAATTCAGCCCTGTGCAGTGGACACAATAGAAGGCCTGTATATCCCTTGAGTGACACTCAAATCCCATTTTGAGGGTTTAAATTGGACTGGGCTGGGAAGTGGAGGAGGACAGGCACATAGACCATGGTTATGCCTTTCTGTGTGGGGATGAATTTCTCCGATAGTGAATTGAGCCCATGAGAGAAGACTGAATGTTCACATCCCCAGGTTCCTTCTCTAATCATTAGGGAATAGCCCCCAGTTTAAATGTACAACAAACATGCCTCACTCTCTGACTGATGTTCCATATGCCATGTGAGACATAAATCTGCTGGAAGGACAGCTCCAGGCTGGTGTGCACAGGAGTCCTTAAAAAGCAAGCAAACAGGATAAAGGCTGACTTTTTTTTTTAATGTGCTCTCATGCTAACTAACTTCATCTGACTGGTCATAAGGGAATTGCAGTGTCAGGTTTTTACATAAAGGTTAGATCACTGCCCCTCTCTGCTTGCTATAATTAAAGATGCATTTTCTTTTTTCTTTTTTTTTTTTTTTAAAGGAAGTGAGGGAAAAGTGTCTGGACAAGTTCTGTACATCAGTCATCTGAGGACTCCCACAGGTGTATTTGTCACGCTGTAGGGGGTGACTCTATTAAATTCACTTTATTAATTGAGCAGGTTACACCGCTTAGGAGATCCTGTATTTTTCCCCCCTTTCCTTTTTCACCAATCAATGGTTAAGCAGAGAAGGGAAGGAAAGTGCCTTTTTGGCTTTATCAAGTTACAATTAAGCAGGATGGGAGTTAAAGAGTCCTACAGCAATTCAGAGGGCTCATAACCCTGACGAAGTCAATTATCCCTGATAAGTCCTGCTCTGGAAAGTATTAACAATAGTGTGTGTGTGTGTGTGTGTGTACCCCGTGGCACAGGCAGGATGATGGACTGAAGCCAGAAGACTGTTAAAAGTGACTCCAGCCCTGTAGCCCAGTGGCAGGAGCCCCTACTGCTATGTATAATGGGATTAACTACAAGCTTTGACCTCCACTGAAATGTCTGGGGTACAGAGAACAGTGGATTGGTGCTGGAGTCCAGGAAGGGTAACTTTGTTATCTGTGTTTGAGAGTGTTTTCTTTTTTAATCTAGGTGTGGTACTGAATGAGGGTGCTGGCTTGCAACTGTCAAGAATGGGGCTGAACCTAAATACTAGATCCAGACATCCACCTCTAACTTTACAATAGGTGGAAGAATATATGTACTGTATAGCTTGTAAGTCTAGAAGAGACCACTGTGATCATCTGGTCTAAATTTCTGTTTAACACAGCCCATAGATTTCACACGTTGATTCCTGCATCTAGCCCAACAACATGCAGCTGTGCTTTTTTTTTTTTCTTCTTCTTTTTTTTTTAAAGAGACGTCCAGTCTTGATATAAAGACTGAGTGCTGGAGAAGTTGCATCCCCAAAATTAAGGAGTTTAAAGTCTGGATCCAAGTTTTATAGCCAGACCCTTCTCTACTGTTGGGTGGTTCTCTGATAGCAGCTCCTGACCTAAGTGTCCATGAGTCCAATGTCCATCTCAGTTACCCCAGTATAAAGAAGGAGTAGCTTCAGTGCAGGAGATTGAATTGTCCCTTTTATTCAGATCAGACCACAAATGCATATCCACAATTATCTGACCCTTGTAGGTTGGGGAGAACAAACAAACATGAGATCAGGGTCTCTTGTGATCTATTTAGTGGCCAATTCAGTGATACCATGAAACATGGGGGGAAGGATAGCTCAGTGGTTTGAGCATTGGCCTGCTAAACCCAGGGTTGTGAGTTCAATCCTTGAGGGGGCCATTTAGGGATCTGGGGCAAAAATTGGGGATTGGTCCTAGATGACCTCCTGAGGTCCCTTCCAACCCTGATATTCTATGACTAGTTTGAACCAGAAATACCAGAAGAAAAATGATGATGCTTTAGTGAATTAAAGCAAGAATTAAAAATGCAGGCCTGATTCTCCACAAATGGGTTTTACACCATTTTACACAGAAGTAAATGATGCATACAGTGCAAGGCACTTGAAAATCAGAACCTACATTTTCTGTTTTGTTTTTGAACCTCTGCAAAAGCTTTGGCTTAGGCTTGCTCACAGATTGGGGTGAAAGTTTTCACTTGTTCTTGTTGTGTGTCTCATATGCACTTCCATTCACTACTTGTTACTCATCCAGGGTAAAACCCATCTCTGTGCAGATGGTCAGCATGTGTCTTCTCCCCATTCAAATCCCATCTGAGCCCTATTGTGAGAATTTTAGGACATAAGTGATACATGCACCTTTGCCACCTCTCTGGACAGAGGCAAATTTGACCCATAGTCCATGATCTACTGCCAGTGTTTTAGCTTCTTCTCTAAAGAGATTAACAGCTGTTTAAAATAAAGAAATAAAAAATGGCTTAAGAATTCATTTTCTATGAAATAACGTATGACCGGAGCACAGAAAACATTGTGGCTGTACGAAAGAGACCAGTAATCTTGAGTCTCTGGTTGATGACGAAAACTATTTAGAGCCATAAAATGTGCTCACCAGGGGGGCAAGTTTCAATAGGACATTGTGCTCAGAATGCAGCACAAATATTGACTAGTAAAAACACTGTTTACTGTGCAAGAGATGGGAGACTCATTACTGGCATAACAGTGCCATAAACTGGCCTCCTCCAGAGGCACAGAAGTTAGTAGCAATGAAAGTGACGTCTGAGAAGGACGGCACCATCTGTAAGTTTACACGTTTTGATGGCTTAGGAGGGGAAGAAAGGCATGAAATTATTCCAAAATCCTGATGAGAAAGTTCCTAAGAAGGAAAGGCAAGTGCTTGGGAAATGGATGGAATATAATCAGAAAACACTTTTTTTAAAAAAAAAATAAAGCATAGTACTTAATAGAGAGAGAGAGTATTTTTTTATCTATGTTTTTCCTTTTAAATGCCATCTTTCTATTTCCCATGGAGCTGTAAAATATAAACTTGTGTTCTGACAAGATAGCAAAGTGTCCGAATTACTATGTCTTGGCCATACTATGACTCTCCCCCGCCCCCCCCCCCCAAAAAATCCTGTGAATTTGGAAGCATGTGAGTGACAGTCTGAGATCGGAATATTAAAATCTGAAGCCTGTGACTCCTGTTCAATAAAAATACATCAAGAGGGAAGAAACCGCCACAATTCACCAAACCATTTGACTCTACAATTTTCTAAACAAAAAGTAGCTGGGATCTCAATCAGAGCCCGTCAAAATGTTCCATCAGACATGTCTCTTCTAAATGTAGCCTGACACTGCCCGTTTCCATTTCCCATTTTCTCACTTAAATGGGTAACATGTAAATAATGTTTATTTTACTGTAAATAGAGGGTTGGTTCTGCCCTTTAATATCATGGCTCTGCACCCCCCCAGTCTCGTTTATCTGTGAATGCAGCTATCTCCTATATACATTCATTGGGACTGGAAGAGAGACCTCTAGCCAGCAAACTAGTTCATCCCCCACCTGGTGGCAAGACTGATTTCATACACCATTTTCCATCCCTAATAATTGGATATCACATCTTGCCTGAATATAGTTTCTCTTTACAATTTATTCCAATGCTAGAACTGTTCTTATGTGCGTGGTTACAGCTTTTCTTTATATTTAACCTGTGTTTTCTCTTCTGAGGCTTAAGCCCACTAAATCTTGTTCTGTCCCCCTTGAGGAAGGGGACAAACTGGCCCATTTCTTTTTTATAAGATCACTTAATGTATTTGTAGGTAGCTACGTCTCCCTCGGTAGCCCCGTTGTGAAATTGAAGCACGGATTCATCGAGAGACAAGATGGGGGAGGTAACATCTTTTATCAGACCAACTTCAAGCCACCCAGAGTTTTTCTTCAGGTGTGAGGAAAGAGCTCCCATTGTCACAGCAAAATGCAAGGTGGAACAGATTGCTTAGCATAAGTAGTTAGCACATATGCCTCAGCCTGTTATCTTGCTTTCTCAGCCTGTATCCCCAGTATTTCTCTTCAGGAGCGATCATGCCTCATCTTCATGGTTTAGCCCCCCCCAGCCAAGTCACAAAAGTCCTCCCTTTCTGGGGTACGATCACAGCCTTTCACACCATCCTAGACAGTCCTTAATTCCGTTCCCTGGCTGAGCCACTCTCTCAGTGGCTAGAACAAATGGACCCGGAGAGTCTTCCAGTTCACCACCCAGATTGGGCCAGTCATTCAGTAGCTACCAGGGAACCCATCCCCACGCTCTATTCAGGGTTCCAGTCCCAGGTCCCTATTTCCAGCAGCTAAGACCTGTACTAGCACAAACCTTCCTGGACTACTTCCTACCTTACTTATCCCAGGCTCACAGTCGCCACCCTTCTGCCTAAACCCTTATCTCCTGGATCTTCTAGACAAACCTTTCCCCTTAGGTTCAAAGCCCTGTCTCTTCCTTGTCCTAGGAAGACTAACTACAGCCCTCTTTCTGCTACCAGCTCCCTGTTTTTATGGAAGCCCCACCAGTTCCTGAACAAGTGAGCTTCCCTTAATTAGCACTCTGCTCTCAGCCTAAGTATCCCCCAGCTTGCAGTCTACTTGGATAATTAGCCCATCTAGCCTATTTTAACCCCTCCAGGGTGTATGTAGGGAGCACACGCCATCAGAGGCCAGAAGGGACCATTATGATGATCTAGTCTGACTTCCTGCATAACACAGGCCGTAGCATTTCAGCCAATAATTTCTGCATCAAGCAAAGCACCCAGATCACAGATATGAAGACTCAAATTGGCATTTAGGATTTTCCATGTTGGATCAGCCCAGTGGTCCTCTGGTCTATTATTCCATCTCTGACCGTGACTATTAGCACCTGCTTTGGAGCAAGCATTGGTTGCGTAATCACCTGCCCACAGAACAACTTTGTCCTAACCTCAATTTGGTAAGAAAAGCAGCCATAGGGAACTCAGATAAATGACTTCAGTGACTAATTTAAATCCACCAGTTTGGCAACCAAGCTGTGCCCTTTGTCTTTTTTTTTTTCCCCTAAGCAAATTCAAGAACAGTGAAAAGAGGAACAACTCCACTGAAATTAAGGGTCAGATCTGCACCTTCTGTAAATTGGCTTTTAGGGGAACTTTGCCTATTTATACCTCCTAGCCCTGACAGTCTGAATATAGATTGGTGTGCCCAGTTTTGTAAACAGAACTTTTCCCAAAACATTTACTATTTTTGTTGCTCTCCTTTGAACTCTGCACTCTACTTTAGCGCTTCACGTGAATCTAAATATTCAGAACAAATTTAACATTAAGAATTTGCCAAGAATCAGTCAACTGAAATTCTCAGATTTTTTTTATTTTTAAAATCGTGGCACTAGTAAGACATAGACCTGACATTACCTTAATCGTTTTGCTTATTCACTCCAACTCTTTAACTCCTCCCTTCTCTATTGAGACCCTGATCCTGCAAACACTGATGCATGGGAATAACTTTATACATGAATAGCCCATTGAACTTAATGGTAAAATGTGGAAAGGTACTCATATATGATTTTTTATTGATTTTTATATACCAAAAACAAGCAATAAAAACACAAAAAAGATAAATGACTCTCATTCTTATATGTCTCCAAATACCACACCCTTCAGGGTCTTGCCAATAGAATTAGATAATTTTACATTTGTCAAACCTTCAAGACTAGACAATATAAAACGACATATAGACATAACATATTAGGGTGGAGATTACAGTAGTAAAATAGGACAAAACATACACAAATAGGAAAAAGGAGGGAAGGCAGGGACTAGGAAGAAGAGGGGAAAAGGAGGAGGAATTAGGTGGAATAGAGCTCTGGCATTCTTTGAGCAATCTCAACATTTGTTAGCCAAATGTATCAAAAATCAGGATTTACATTTCTTTGAATTCATCTAGTTGCTCTGTATGGGGATAAGCTATTCTTTTCTTTGGCTGCTAACTTAAATGGGTCTGAATATCATTGTTCCATTCTAAGTGTAAACCTACTCTTCCATTTTTGTGCAATCATGTGCCTGGTGATCAAAGGCCCAGGTTTTTAATGTACCATTGCAGCCGTGTTGGTCCGTGTTGGTCTGAGACACAGATTTTTAAAGGTATTTAGGCGTTGCTCTGCTCTGTGTTGCAAGGCCTACATGATTTAGATAGCTAACGCCCATTTTCAAAAGTGACTTAGAAGCCTAAGTCTCATCAAAAGTCAGTCAGACAAATCAGACATAGGCTCCAAAGTGCCTAAATCACATTTGAAAATGGGACTTAGCCATCTGATTCACATAGGCCTGGATTTATAAATATATGTAGGCATTCCTCTGCTTAGCACTCTAGTGCCTAATTGACTTACGAATCTAAGTCTCATTTTCATTTCCACCAGGATTTCAACAATTTCCACCCCACCATCAACCTCAGTCTGGACCAGTCCACACAAGAGGTCCACTTCCTGGACACTACTGTGGTAATAAGCGATGGTCACATAAACACCACCCTATACCAGAAACCTACTGACTGCTATACTTACCTACATGCCTCCAGCTTTCATCCAGACCACATCACTCGATCCATTGTCTACAGCAAAGCTCTAACATACAACCACATTTGCTCCAATCCCTCAGACAGAGACAAATACCTACAGATCTCTACCAAGCGTTCTTACAACTACAATACCCACCTGCTGAAGTGAAAAAACAGATTGACAGAGCCAGAAAGGTACCCAGAAGTCACCTACTACAGGACAGACCCAACAAAGAAAGTAACAGAACGCCACTAGCCGTCACCTACAACCCCCAACTAAAACCTCTCCAGTGCATCATCAACGATCTACAACCTATCCAGACCTAAAAGTGGCAATTCTTCAACAAAAAAACTTTCAAAAACAGACTCCAAAGTGAAACTGCAGAACCGGAATTAATTTGCAAACTGAACACCATCAAATTAGGCCTGAACAAAGACTGGGAGTGGATTTTCATGTGCTGTGTATTTATACCTGCTACTGTATTTTCAACTCCATGCATCTGATGAAATGGGTTCTAGCCCATGAAAGCTTATGCCCAGATAAATTTGTTAGTCTCTAAGGTGCCACAAGGACTCCTCGTCATTTTCAAAAGTTACTTTAAATATCTGGGCCATACTTTAGGGATTGGGATAATGAACTAATTATAGTAATAAATAATAGTGATAAATAATAGTTGCATAATAGCCACTGTTTTTTTGGGTTTTTTTAACTGGAAAGTGGTATAGTAAACTATTCACTGAAAGAGAACAAAAAACTGGAACAAATATAACCTGCTGGTCAAAGCAAGTGACAGCTCCTCTTCTGGGCCCATACCAGACAAGATGTGGGCGTAATATGGCTCCCCGTGGGAGGCTGGTTTTTTAGCTCAACTTGCAAAAATTAATGCTGTGAGCTCTAGAGGTGCCTGGCTAGGTGTTGTCTTGATCATTTTGCCAAGTGTCCAATCGTGATGATCATCTAAACACAATTCAAGCAAATTTGCTATGGGTCTGTCTGTCGGCACAAAAAAAGCTGTACCACTTTATTTCTAGTGGGATAGATATGGCAGTATAACTCCCTACGTGTGACTGCAGTTACACCAGTCTGAAGGTGCTTTGGGGTATATGGGAGAGGCAATACGCTTTATACCAGTATAACTGAGTCCGCACTATGAGCTGTACCAGCAGAACCATGTAAGTAAAACAAATACATTAATAAATAATAATAATAAATAATACATTAATAATCATAAAAAACCCACCCCAACCTAAATAGTTTTACTGATGCAAAAGGTGTCATAGACAAGGCATAGATCCATCAAAACCTTTCAGCATAAACTCAACCCATGAATAATCCCATTGACTTCACTTTCATGTCACTGGAAACACTCATATACTTAATGATCTGCTCAAATGCTTTGCTGGATTAGAACTGAAAACATTTGAATATGTTTTTGTTGAATTTTGTTGTGTTTGCCCAGCTCTAGCATGTGCCAAATTCATTTCTGGTGGAAGCAGGTACAATAAAGTTAGAGCCAGCAGAGTTGCCTGTGCTAATACCAGTGGTGAATTTGGTCTTATATCCCTATAAATACATTATTTTTCCCTTCAAAAATGAAATAACTGATTTATTTCATCATTATCCATGGGCAGCATTTTTAAAGAAGTTAGGTGCTCAGTTGTGTGCCTAGTTTATACCCACAATGACCAGCATTGCACTGGGATTATGGCTAGTCATCATCATTTACATGTACAATTAATTACTTGATTTACACACACAATATCATACAGGACACTTTTCTAAAGTAACATCCTGTGAGTATTGCAGTAAGGGCTCAATTTGTGGCTTTTATGCTGCCATTCATTCACTAGCTCCCTGGCATGTAAGGGAATGGACAAACAGATAGACACTGCTATTGGCTAAACCACACTTCTTCCTCACAGTTGGCCAACTCTGAATGGTGGAGGGGACAGAACCACAGATCCCCCTTACATTCTGCCCTGTTTGTGCATTCAACAATCCTGGAAGAACCACAGGGACAATGTCTTTTGTCCTTCCCCATTCTACTGCACATCTATATAAGGAATGAGCAAGGCCTAGATAGAATTTTAGCATCCTACTCCCATTGACTTCCTGGGGGATTGTGGTTGCCATATTACTTTTCAAAAAGATTCCCCCCCACCACCTTAATTACTTAGCTAATTCTCTTAACGTCTCAGATTCAGCAACTATGAACCACCTGAATTTTATATTTTGATATTTTTCAAGTCTTCTTGGGTATGCTCCTGGTCTCATGTTATTCTCATGAGAAATTCATTATTTAGTAATTCTTTGCATTTCTGTATTTTTCTTGTTGAAGATGGATCTTAAAAGAAAGATTTCTGTGTTTTAGGCATATAATTCCTCGAGTACTGTTTCCACAGACACATTTATAAAAACCTTGTTCTTACTCTTTGGCTAGCAGTAACTCAGCGTTCACGTCGCACTCCCCATCAGTACCTGGACTGGGCCCAGGAAGCGAATGATCCAACCAGTGGACCAAATTTGGTGATGAATCCTTGTCACATGCCACCTGAGGCACGTTGCGCACATGCTAAGAAGAAGAGTAACTCATTTTGCTTTTTTGTTTCCATTATTATTTCCCTACAAGCCAGAACTGATTTTATATTTCTGAAGTGGATTGCTGGATTATTAGAGGAGATCTGTGAGTTCTCTTGCTGGTGGGTAAGTTATTAACTATATTCACACAACTCAGCTGGTCAAGGTTGAAGTTGGATGAAATGAGAGTGGGGATCTGCTTTCAACAATTTAGGGAAACTGTCCAGGTGCTACACGGGTATACCCTTGTTTGAATTCTGAAGAACAGGTAATGATAAGGCACTGGAATAAAAGGATGACTGATCTGATACAGTATTTCTAATGCCAGTATTTCAAATCCAATATTTCAAATACAAAAGGTCCACACAAATTATTACTTTGCGGAACAGAATTAATCATATAGGGCTGAATTCAGATGACAAAATGCTCTGTCCTTCCCTGTACTCATGCAAAGAGCAACAACCTTGAATCAAGAACAGAATGAGTTCTCTTCCAACTGTGGCTAGACTAAAGCTCCATTCCCCACTCTCCATTCCCATTAATTGTCTTCTGATGCAGACACAGGTGCAGTCATGGCTTTTTTTAATGCCGGTCCTTTCTCTCTCCCCATTGTTTTCTGTTGATCTTTATTCCCCCGCTAGGCCATGACAAGGAGACTGAATTCTGGTGACAGAGAATTTGCCCAGTGTTAATGTCAGAGGGTTTGGAAATGCTGACTGTAGGTGCCAGAACTAAAATCAAATCTGCCCACAGAGCCGGAGCATGGTGCATTTAATTTAGTAAACAGAAGAACTAGGGTCTGTAGAAGTGCATAGCATTTGGCTTCTGCTGTAGATGACTTTTATGACAGAACAAGGTGATGGAGGCAGCTGGAGCAGAGCGAGTCTAAACAGAAGGTTCTTTCTCTTTGAAAAATGATATTGTCAACTGAATGTAATGTTTGTGACAGTGACCGGATTGACAGCCCTGGAGACTGAAATCCTCTGTTAACCTCCAGTCCAACTACACGACTAATGCAGAACTGCCAGGAAGAGCAGTTACAAGAAGTTTCGGTTGTAACTGAGGGCTGGTCTACACTAAAACAGTTAGGTCGGCCCAGCAATGTCACTCTGGGGTGTGAAAAATTCACACCCCGAGAGACATTGTTAAACCAACCTAACCCCCAGTGTAGACAGTTGCTAGGTTGATGGGAGAATTCTTCTGTCAAGCTAGCTATGTCTTCCAGGGAAGGTTGACTAACTATGGCGACAGGAAAACCACTCCCACTGCTATAGTGAATGTCTCTATTGAAGCACTACAGTGGCACATTGCAGCGCAGCAAGGGTGCTGCTGTGGCATTTTAAGAGTAAACATAGCCTCAGTGTCTCCTGGAGTGCTGCTGGGCCCATGGCATAAACAGTAGCAGCTTGAGCTTCAACCATAAACTCATTCAGTCATGGTTTAAAGCTCAGGTTATGTTTTGAAAAGCATCCAGAAGTTTGGAGGCTCATCTGAATGTATTTAAACCTCTTTCATCTGTGAACTACATCAGTGAATGTTTCAAGAATAAACTTCCTCCCCAGGTTTCTAAAACTCCTTTCCCATTGCATTTCAGTTCATTTCAGGCCCAGTAACAGTTACAAATTAAGAATGGAAAATAAAACATATCCAGCCTGGAATGGGTCTCAGCTGAAAAGTTCAAATCCAGATTCAAATACTAACTTCCGCAAAGTTGGGTGTGTTCAGATCCAGGGTTTTGGTTCAGCCTATTCAAGATTGCAGCAGTAATATGTTCATTTGCAATGTATTATTCAGCCACTAGATGTATCTGTGTGCTGCACAAAGTACCAGACATAGCAAGGTTCATGGTAAACAAAAAGCAAAGCTGGAACTCAATCTGTGGGGAAGCATGTTTCTTTGATTCTGGAGTTCCAGAGGGCTTCTTTAGTACACGCTCCTGTTTAATGCCTGATATCCGATATAATATGACAGAGCCTAGTTGAAAAGTCTGGCTCTGGATGAGAACTCTTCCTAAATTGGGGAATTCTTGGATCTAGATTGTTAGCTTATCTGATTAGAGATAGGGGAGAACCACAGAGTTCAGTTCAAACATTCCCACTGTCCAGGGTTTTGCTTTGGAAACATCATGACTCTTCATGAATGTTTTGACTGATTTCAGTTTAAAATGGAAAGTTTTGGTGCAAATGGATTTGTATATTTTCCAAAACTGTGATTTCACTTTTACCTGACAAAGAATTTTTTGTACCATCAGAAAATGGAACCAAAGTTATTCCATTCTCCAATCACTGATCTGAACGGCAAAGAGAGGAACTTCCTTGAAGTCCATATCTAAATCCTTTAATCTTTATTTCCTGTTCATTAGAAGTACATGAATAAAAAAGAGAAGGGGTTGATTCTGATCTCATATACAGCAAGGGAACCCCTGATTTATGTCAAAGCAGAATCAGGACCAACGTATTCTTTCTCCAAAGGTGACCTAAAATTCCAACTGGAAGAACATAACCATCTGGAGCCCACTGACTGCACCATATTTCCATCCTGCATGGAGACAGATTTAAGTTTTATGTTAGCCATCCTCATAGGGTAAGACCTGCTATGTGATAGCACAGTACCTGATTCTTCCAAAAATTAAATAAAATGCAATGTGTCCTTCATGTCACTCACTAAATTACAAGCTTGGGAGCTGGCACCTCTCTTATTTTATTCATTCTAATTACAATTGCCCTGTCACTGAGATGCCAGCCTGGCTAAGAGCAAATCAGGTAGTGTCTCCCCAGGGTCTTCTTTGTAACAGGAAGGCTGTCTCCAGTGGCTTCAAAATGACAATTTCCTTTCTTCTACTTTCAAGTGGAGTGTTTTCCCTGGACAATTTCACATTTGATTATTTTCACTCGCCTCTCTGTCTTAAGTTGCTTGATTAGCATCTCAGTCACCTAAGAAATTAGACAAAAGTTTGCACCTGGAAAAAAAGAAAGATGAAAAAAGCCAGTGAAAAATTATGCTCCCAATGCAGGAACATAGGAGATGAGATACAACAGGAAGGAAGCTCTGGCAGAGTCCTGCAGACCTAAAATCCCATCTCCACTGCAGGAAAGCAAGCTCCTTTCTGCAGGAAACCCATGTTATTCAAGGGTATTCCCCCATCAGGGCAGGGATTCTGCTGCAGGATTTTTAAAGGGACAGCACCATCTTAAAACTCTTCTCCTTGTCAACTAACAGCTAAGATTACTGTCACTGAATCTGTAGACTCCAGTGAGGTCAATGGGAGCTGTGAGTCCACAGGACATCTGAGAGCAGACCACTTCTGCAGATAAATGTTGATTTAGGTGCCTATCTTTAATTCCCCAACTTTGAAAACATTGGCCTTAGTCTCTCAGTCTCCGTTCCTGGAATATGGGGAAAATAATATCTCCTTAGCCAATATGGAAGTTTATGTTTCTAAAACTCTGTGGGTGAAATTTTACTTGTGCAGAGAAGCCAAACCAACACTCATGGGCTTGATCTAAAGTCCACTGAAATCAAAAGGCTCCCATTTACAACAATGGGCTTCGGATCAGGCCCCAAACATTCACAGAGAGCGTAGAGCCTCAGTGTTTTAAGATCTCATCTAAAAGAGCTGTACACGGTAAGCCACACTGAGCTCAGAATATCAACCTCAGGCCACGTCAACCCTGCAGAGGTACGAACCTGTGGTTCTGCCTAATTGATGTGTCTAATTATCCCTTTTTGGTGTTTCTACTGTGCCTGTTACTTTGGCTCCTACGCACCAAACACAAGATTTAAGGTAGAACTGCCATTGTTCAAAGATACAGCAAACAATCTACTCCTTGGAGATTTACTAGCATACTTGTGTTCTTTTGATTTGTCTTTGTTGCATGTTTCTTCCTTTTCTCTTACTTAGTGCAGCCATGAAAAAGCAAAAGTACGGGTCTGAGGCTGATCTTATTTTAATGACTATATGGTTAAGGTTCAAGTTAGCACTCAATCCCAGACTTGCTGTAGTTAATGGGAGTTGGATCAGGACCATATGTAATTGTATAGTGTTTCTGGATTCTTGGGAGTTCATCTCCCCACCCAAAAAAACTAAAGAACAAAACTAAAAGAAGTGATTACTGTATTTTAATTCCTCCCTAAATCCTGAAGTAAGAGCTGGAATAATTTAGTGTCCAGTTACACTTGATCAAATGATTAATGCCATTCCATCTGCTCGCTAAATAGTCCCACCTTTCACTAATTTCTCTGAAATGTGCTATTTCAGTCAAACTGGAATTTATTACTGCCCACTTACCCTGATTTGCTTGTGAAATGATTTGCATGGCTTCTGTCAAGGCTATTTGCATGTTTTTATTTTAAATGCCATTTATTTAGGGGCAGATTTGATTGATGAGTGTTTGGCACGTGCGCACCATTATTTAGTTTTCACTTCTGATTTGCACAGGGGAAAAGAATACACAGCTTGATCTTGCTCTCATAGCACGATCCAGGCTGGTAATGCTTAGATAAGAAACATTTCCTCTCCCCGCCCCCTTTAAGGCTGAATTCTTCTAGAATGCAAATAATTATAGGTTTGGTCAGGCGTTTATAACAAATCAGAATCAATCTCTTTCACTCAGCTCACATGAAAATAACAGCATAGAAATGTTAAAGGGAAAACATACTTGTTGAAACAAATGTTGGGAAGAGAGTGAAACAATGACAATAGGAAATAACCCAGCATTTCTTCTGCTGTGGGATCTTGTTCCTAGCTGTAGAGAAATAGCATGTGGTTTTGTGCACAGACATAGCAGCATGAGGCATAGTGCTCCCTTTGGCTCATGAAATCCAGCCTTATTTCCATTTTAAATCCATAGCTGTTCACTGACCTTGTATTGCAGGACAGCTGGACAATATTGCAAGAGGAAAGTTAACAGTGTTTTGCTAATTATACAATTGCATATTCATACCTTCCCCCTCCAGAGAGCCTGAGTTATTTTTTTCCCCCTCAGAGTTAAATAAGTGGATGTATTTCACAGAACAGCAGCCCATTTCAGCATGTCTCTAAACAGAGATGGCCTCAAGACCCATCATTAGGATTCAGAAGCAGATTTCAAGAACCACAGAGCATAGAATCATAGAATATCAGTGTTGGAAGGGACCTCAGTCCAACTCCCTGCTCAAAGCAGGACCAATCCCCAACTAAATTATCCCATCCAGAGCTTTGTCAAGCCTGATCTTAAAAACCTCTAAGGATGGAGATTCCATCACCTCCCTAGGTAACCCATTCCAGTGCTTCACCACCCTCCTAGTGAAATAGTGTTTCCTAATATCCAACCTAGACCTCCCCCACTGCAACTTGAGACCATTACTCCTTGTTCTGTCATCAGCTACCACTGAGAACAGCCGAGCTCTATCCTCTTTGGAACCCCCCTTTCAGGTAGTTGAAAGCAGCTATGAAATCCCCCCTCATTCTTCTCTTCTGCAGACTAAACAATCCCAGTTCCCTCAGCCTCTCCTCATAAGTCATGTGTTCCAGCCCCCTGATCATTTTTGTTGCCCTCCGCTGGACTCTTTCCAATTTTCCCACATCCTTCTTGTAGTGTGGGCACAGTACTCCAGATGAGGCCTCACCAATGGTGAACAGAGGGGAACGATCACGTCCCTCGATCTGCCAGCAATGCTCCTACTTGTACAGCCCAAAATGCTGTGAGCCTTCTTGGCACAAAGGGCACAGTGGGAGTGGAGTTAGGATCCATCTATATTTCTAAATGGTTTGTCATGGCAAGAAACAGGGCTATGCCTAAGAGATATACTGTATGCTCCACATATATGACCACTCATATCTATAGTATGCTGTAGTATTTATGTGCATGAAAAAGTATAGGCTGCTTTCCAGACTCATCTATATCCATGTACAATGTCACATAAGAGCATGAGGATCTCATTTTTTTTAAAAGGTAAGTTTCTAACCCTCATGGTTGCCTAGATAAGCTTGTAAATGTGAACCCTGAAGGCTCCAAACTCAGAAGGCAAATTGAAAGATACTCACATGTATTTATTTGTTAAATAAATCCCATGATTTTGACTCAGGATTTGGTGTCAGAGGAATGCTAGCATCTGAGCTGAGATAGCTACAAAAGCCTTCTGAAACATGTCACTAAAACAATAATAAAAAAAAGGAATTGCTATACAGGATCAGACCACAGGTCCGTCCAGTCCAGTATGCTGTCTCCAACAGGTGCTTGCATCAGATGCTCAGAGGAAGGTTCAAGAACTAGCAGTAGGCAGATGTGGGATATTCTATCCAAAAGAATATCTCATCCTAACCCCAAATAGCTGAAGCACTGAAGCATGGTTTTGTTTTGTTTTTTAAATCCCTTCCAAGACTCTTTGTTTGCAAAATTATAACCCTGGATATTCTTGTTATCTAAGAGCATGGAAAAATTCTTTTTATTCTTACGAAAAGAAAGGTGCAACTATTTGTTACAAGTTGTGTCAGATCTGGAAAGGAGAAAGAGTGTGCTCTGAATATTACAATACCTCCTGAGGCCAAAAACTACATCAATTGAAATGAATTTCATTTTTGCTTTCGTACAGTAGGAAAAATACTGCAGCCCTTCATCTGGCAAAACTTCTATCAGTTCCTTAGTTGTTCTTGGTCAAGTTGTGTAGCATTTTATAATCATAGATTCATAGAGTCATAGACTTTATGATCAGAAGGGACCATTATGATCATCTAGTCTGACCTCCTGCACAATGCAGGCCACAGAATCTCACCCACCCACTCCTGTGAAAAACCTCTCACCTATGTCTGAGCTATTGAAGTCCTCAAATCATGGTTTAGAGACTTCAAGGAGCAGAGAATCCTCCAGCAAGTGACCCGTGCCCCATGCTACAGAGGAAGGCGAAAAACCTCCAGGGCCTCTTCCAATCTGCCCTGGAGGAAAATTCCTTCTCGACCCCAAATATGGCGATCAGCTAAATCCTGAGCATGTGGGCAAGACTCACCAGCCAGCCACCCAGGAAAGGAATCCCTCCTTTTATCACCATAGTATCTGAACACATCACAATCACTCGTGGATTTTGTCCTCACAACACTGCTGTGGGGTAGAATAAAACATTGTCATCATTCTACAGCTGGGGACTTGCAACACAAGGTAGATTAAGTGATTTGTCCAAAGTCACACAATGGGACTGTAGCTGAGCTGGGAATTAATCCCATTTCAGTGCTCTCTCCCCTCAACAGTCCATCCTACCATCCATAAAACTCACCTCTGCCATGCAACCTCCATAATACTGCCATCGGAAAAAGGTGAGGCCAGAGTAAACTGGGACCGAAGCCCATTATGACAATATATGGTTGCTTCACTGCTGTCTCATCTTCCACTTTCCTCCACCCCATCACTCCCACTTTTGATCATCTACGTCACCTATATTGTAGCCTCACTGAGGCAAGTAATGCCTTTTTGCTAAGTGAAGGAGTACTTGTGGCACCTTAGAGACTAACCAATTTATTTGAGCATGAGCTTTCGTGAGCTACAGCTCACTTCATGTGAGCTGTAGCTCACGAAAGCTCATGCTCAAATAAATTGGTTAGTCTCTAAGGTGCCACAAGTACTCCTTTTCTTTTTGCGAATACAGACTAACACGGCTGTTACTCTGAAACCTGTCTTTTTGCTAAGTGTTTGTGCTGCGTCTAGAAATGCGGGGGGTGGTACTGTAACAATCCTAATCAAAACGTACTGATGGAAGTCATTGGTAACTTCCTGAAGTCAATAGGAATTTTGCTTGCAAAAGGAGTGCAGGATTAGACCCACAATTAATCCCAAATCCATCTCACTTTTAAAGACGAAGTAGGGGTATCTGCAGTAAAGTTACTTGATACAAATTGTGCTTTCATTCCATTCATTTTAGAATGCCATTGTTGAAATTCTTCACTCTCATTAGATGGTCCCTTTGTCATTAACACACTATAGAACTCCCATAATGTCCCATTATACTGTACTTTCAAGCTTTTTGGATGTTAATTAAGCGTGGAACATTCTCATTGATTACAGGGCTGAAATTAAAGGAAGGAAAACGTAAATTATGAATAATACTGTTAAAAATAATAATAGGATTAATGGATATGCAACGATGTACATAATTAGGCTAATTCTAAGAAAGGGCGATGGTGAATATTTTATCAAGACCCCACAGTATAACTACAGACCTATTTGTAAAATGCTTAGTGTGTGCTATTCATTATATTACATGAAGAATTGAGTTTCAAGGTTTTTGTTAAAAAAAAATACAAGCAAATGGTTAAAACCTCTTTTTTTAAAATGGTATATATATAATTGATCGTGAGCAGAAGGTTAGTCTAAAGTAGTCATAGAATATCAGGGTTGGAAGGGACCTCAGGAGGTCATCTAGTGTTTGGTCTAAAACTTTTTTAAGGGAATGTGGCCCTGTGTCTGGATCACTAAATGAAGATACTGGAACAGTCTCTAAGGTGCCCTTCCATCAACTCTCCCTCTCCCTATGCCCTCTAGGGGTTCTTTCCCAAATCCAGGCGGCTCCTGACACCACCCTGCTGAGACAGTTTGCGGACTGCCCAGGAAAGCAGACTAGATCAATTAAGGCTACTGCTCTGGCATGGTCTCTTAAGGACCTTTAAGTGGAAGCTGTTAGATGACTATTTGGATGGCTATTTGGATGACCTCCTGAGGTCTCTTCCAACCCTAATCTTCTGTGATTCTATTTAGGGTCTTCTCCTTCTTGCCCTGGCTCTGTTACCCAAACAAACTCTGTATCATCCATAGGGCCATGGAAGGAACACCATATAAGTGACAGATCCAGATCCAGTATTCGTAATTATTTATGAGCCTCCCTCCCCCAGCCCCATTCATCACAGAAGCCTAAATGGGATCTGAGATCTTTGGAAAAATCTAGTCCTTAACTCTTTCCTATTAAGGTGGTGCTCTGCATATACCACCACAAACCAGATGCACTTGTACAAGAGCTGTATAATAAGGGACTTTTGCTTCTTGTTTCTGTGACAATGCACATGATGATCCTGTATATGCTGCTCAAAAGAATATTGTCTTTCTTTACTGCCGTATCACATTGCAAGGTCATGTCGAATTTACTAACTGCCATCACCCCAAGGTCCCCTTCAATGTTACTGCATTCCAAGATTCTCCCTCCCACTGAATAGGTGTTTAGTATTTTTCCCTTTTGTGTTAGTAGTTGCAATTTCTAAATCACATTATATACTATTATTTTCAGCCCATATTTGTAAACCCTGTAAGTATCTCTGCATTATTTCTCTGTTTTCATGGTTTTTTGCAGGTTTGTTCCCCCTATTTAGTACCATCTAAATCAGGATTCTCAAGGTCTCCTCTCCCACCCCAGTACAGCAGCCTCTTGAACAAGGTTAATATTGTTTGATTAAGAAGAGATCGAAGTTCTAAGCTTTGCTACTGTGTCGTAACAACTATTTAGAGTTAACATTAATGTTGTGGTGTATTCACTATTATCAGCATTGCTGCATTTCCATACCCTGAAAAAAGGATGCCGCAAAATGCAGTTCATTTGCAGATTAAAATTCTGCACCCTTAATTCTTTGAAAAGGGTGGTAGGGGGAATAGATATCAGTGACCAAAACATCCATTTAAATTCATTCAATTGATCTAAAACTACACAACGTTCAGACCTGCCTTTCATTTATCATAATAAGAGCAGTAACTTGTTTTTTTTTTTATGGAACAGTGTTCCATGAAACAATGCAAAATAAATAGGACAATAATCCTTGTCCTAATTTTTGTAACCGTTCAAACCAGTGTTTCAAGAATAAAGTGTCTTTTTTTTAGTGCCCCTATTTCCACCTCCCCCCTTCAACCTTTCTCTATAGACTATCTCTAAAGGCTTCTCTGTTCTAGGCATCCAGTGACAGGCGTCCCTGCTGTGCCAGCTTTTCAGTACCGATGGCTTTCTTAAACTCCAAAGTGGGTTCCCCTCAGAAATCAGTTCAGCTGAATTCTTCTTCTATCTGCAGGGTCACTGATCTTTAGAAAGAGCAGCCCCCTCATCTGGAAGAACTGGACTAAAAGAAAAGTTTTTGTTCCCAGCAGGAAATCTCCAGCACACAGTGGTAGCACAGATTGTGAAGTACTGTACCTGAGAGCAGGAAGTTACATGCAGTCAGCAAGGGATGCCTAACACTGATCTCGGAAGTAAAACAACTCTTCTTTCAGGGTATTCACCCCACAGAAGAAGCTGATGGAAGGGGCTCAGGTGCTCCCACAAAGTTTGGACAATGTTTAATCCTTCCTATCATATTCAATCACAAGCTATGCTTTGAAGTCACTTAACATCCATAAAAAAATTATGCCACCAATGTACGCTCCACAATCTACCATGGGTAAAATCCACTGGGCAACTGATTTCGGACCCTGCAGAAAAAGATTGCTCAATGTCTCCTGATAGGTGCTGAGTTCCATCAGCTTCCATTTAAGTCAATGAAAATTGAGCACACTGCTGTGGTATATTAAGCAATAATGTTCCTCAAGGCTTCCCACGGCTAGTACTAAATTAGGCCCCTATGGCAGCTTCAAGTTTAATTCCTAACACAGAAGGTCCCATACATTCTGTCTTTCTCACCTGGATCATGCTGGGGGAGTTGTAATTCAGAGAACTGATTTTTTCCATGGCATCCTTACATAATGAAGTGGGGACAACAGCTTTCTCCCCTCAAAATATAATTCCATCCTGCACACTCATCTAATCTTTAATTTGAAAATATGATTCTGCTCCTGACAGTAGGCTTTAGTTTTCTGGCCATCCGTCTAGGCTTGCTCTCTTGACGGCCTGTAGTTGGATGCCCCTTTCCATACCATCTTTGATTTCCAACAGCTGCACTGTTTAAAATAGAGATAGTGCAGCATGTTAATGGATTCAGTGTCCTGATTGCCTTCCCTCAGCTTGCTGAAGCTGGGTAGCTACAAACTGCTCAGGATGTCAAATAACAGCAATAGTTATCCTGGACAGTATCTGATCTCTACCTGATAGTGTGGTAGGAGCATCATTATATGCTACAATCACTTTGGAGAACTAAGAAGGGGCTTTGCCATGAATGTCCCTAGAGGTTTGTGGACTGATTGCACTATTACTGGGTGGCCATAGGTGTACTGGTGGAATGATGGACTCTAAATACCAAATCGGAAGCTCTTTTTCTCTTTGGACATACCTCTGTTGAGTGTCTGACAGTACTCTGCTGGCATAAGCGACTGGCTGCTCCTGCAGAAGAGCAGCACCCAATATACTCTCCAGTGCATGACACTCAGGCCCATCAAGAGAAATCTGGAGCCCTGGTCTATCATGTTTGCTGGGGTCCCACTCTCTCCCATTTCAGTTTATGTACATAGAAGCTACCGAAGTTCTGGGGGTCGCTTTGAGCTCAGGCCCCTGGTACAATTGCTATTCCTTTCCCTGCCTCTCATCAGCTCTGAATTCACACTGGGATGTGAGTGGCTTTCCTGGCTAGTAGTACATCTGGATGGGCCATCCATTATTATTTGTTTCAGCATGCCAAATGCTTGCTGTTGGGAACCTGCCCAGTCCCAGTCAACATCTTGCCTTGTGAGCTGATGTATGGGTTCCGCAGCCAGGTGTGGAGAGAACTTGGACAGAAAATTAATCATTCCTATGAAGCACTTTACTTTCACATCCACAAGAGCTGGCATCTCTCTGACTGCTTTGATCTTGTTGGTATCTGCTTTCAATTCCTCTGCCCTGACCAGATGTCCAAGGTGATGTCACCTCACACTCTGAGTTGCAATTTTTATCGATTAAATTTTATGTCTTTGTCCCTGAATTGCTGTAGAAAAGCTTGTCTTTTTCTGTCACAGTCCCATTCCACTTATGTATCATGACTCCCTTCAACTACAATGAGGATATCATATATAATTA
Organism: Eretmochelys imbricata; assembly: GCF_965152235.1. Taxonomy (NCBI): domain Eukaryota; kingdom Metazoa; phylum Chordata; order Testudines; family Cheloniidae; genus Eretmochelys; species Eretmochelys imbricata. The sequence continues at coordinate 8,914,090 of NC_135576.1, forward strand.
TTTTCACCTCAGGCCATCCCTTCCAGTGTCTGGATGCCTCTACTCTGGAACACATCTGGTGCTCGGCTTATGCCAATTGGCATGCATGGCCATCTGTAGAGACCAACTGCTGTTGCAAAGTTTGTCAACATGCTGAGTCTTTATCCAGGCTTATGTGCCAAAAACCATTCCTCACATCACACATCATAAAGATTCTGGCTTTGGAAAGTTCTAGCAAGATGTCATCAGCTCTAGTCACTGGACAATGGCATCTTTTCATTGCCCGGTTCAGTGGTTTTGGATCTATAAAGATGTGTAAGTTGCCTGAGGGCTTCTTTACTACCACAATACTGGCGTCCACAGGTGCAATAATACCCCTGCTCTATAGACTCTTGAACTCCTTTCAAACTGGATTATGCAGTATCACTGGACACAGGTTCCACTGTAGGGTCTACTTCCATTTACAGCTGTCCTTTGAGGCACCTATCACTTTTGAAAATATCCCCCTATACTTTTAAAATTGTCCCCATTGTCCATGGGACTCTTTCTTTTGCTTCTTGGACTGCAGCTATAAAAATCTGATGCAACACCCTGAGCAGATTCATAGGTGTATGGCTGAAAGCCACAAAAGGGGGTTGTGGTGCTTACCATACACCATCACAAACACTAATTGGTTTTGTCCATTATTTTCAGGGGATTAGTTATTATTTCATCACCTTTTCCTATGGGTTGCATTGTGCATCATTAGATTGTGCCTGATCTTTATAATGGATGTGTTCAAGTCCATTTCCACCCTAGGAATCACATTGCTGGAGGCCCATCTGAAATCACACGTTTCCCTATTACCATTGTTGCATGCACTGAGGTTTGTATTTTCCCTTGTTGTTGTCCCCTCAATAACAGTCCCTACAGGAAACATGGGCCCTCGGAATTCACTTCCACTGATCATGATACATCAGGGAGCACCTAAGGCAACATCAGTGAGTTTACAAGCTTGTTAATTCTGCCAAAAGGAAAATCTGATGAAATAATGCTAAAGTGAAACAAACAAACCCAGTCCCCAAAGTCACTCTTGGCCTGTATGACTTTTTCAGCTCATGGTAACATCCAGAACCTTTTATCAGATTGTCCATAGCTTCCTTGAACTAAAACAATCTTAACCCATAAACAGGGCGTAAACCTTGATACAGTGTTGGAACATGCCAAAAAAAAAAAATCTAAAACATAGGCTTCTATAATTAATTGAGCCCTTTTTAAGCTAAGTAGTATTAGGCCTTTTACCCTGAGCTCCAGGAAAACAGCTCAATTCTATGTACATAACAACCCTCATCATGTCCATCAAGAGGATTTGGGTCAGTTTGACATTAAACTGTGTCCACCTTAGCTGCTATGATAACTCATGGGAGTAGTAATTTGGTTGCCTCATGCTCCATTCTCCTGTATGGGCCAGGCTCCCTGGCTGGACTAGATCTCCTACAATGTGCTATGGTATCCCCACCAGCTGAACTGCCAGGGTGTATCATGGCAGTTCCCTGGCTGAAATGAATTGTGGGAAATGTAGTGTAGCTGGGGGCCCAGCGCATAGAGAATGAATGCATGAGGCATCCAAACTACAAGAACCACTAGGCTGTGTGACAGTTCATGTGAATGCAGTTAAATATCAAACCAAACTCACAAAAGGTTTTGACTCAGTTTGATAAACTGAAACAAGATTCAGTTTGGGAATTTTGACACATTTTGTTTTAACATTTCCTGTTTTATTTTATTTATCTGGAACTTTTCATTCCATAAAAAATGACATTTTGTCTTTTTGTCCCAAATTAGCATGAAAACAGATGTTGAAATATCAAAAGTTCCCACAGAAGGGAAATTCCATTTTTTCTACCAACTCTACATAACATAATTTACAAGTGTGTTTTATACATAGGGTTTGAAACATTTTGGTTCCATTATCATAACAGTACTGCACACCTCACAGACTTTGGCGCTTAGTGACTGTTGGCCTAATTTTACCACACTGACTCAAGTGAGTAATCTAACGGTGGTTGAAATTTGGAATTTCTGTACTTAAGGCAATTTTGTGTGGAAGTGAGCTCACCAATTAGTGCATGCCTCGTTGCTGGGTATGGCATAGCAGACTCCTCCAGCAGTCTCTCCAGCACCAGAGTCGTCCACTTCTTCTTGTGACTCAGCCCTCTGGCCAGGTCACATTTAGTCCTGCATTTCTAGGGCAAAAGAAGCATCCAATAAATTAAAAACGCTTCTCCCCTACCCAAGCTCACTCCTCTGTGGACTCTTCTCTCCTTCCCAGGCTCTGCTGGGTTGTGTTCCCACTCCTGTGCACAGTGACGTTTCCCAAGGCTTTCTCCCCAGATACCTGGCTCTAAATTCAATAGTCCTTCTCCCCTTGGTGCAAGGAAAACCTTTCCTGGTGACCAAAAAGGGAACCCAAGCCCTCTCTTCTCCTCTAGGTTCCAGTCCAGGAACACTGTGACAAGCTAACCTGCCCCTTAAGACTTCTCACTGCTTCCCTGGAGTCCTTCCAATTGTGGCCTCCCTTCAGGCCCTTTCCCGCAGCTCCTCCTGGGCTTATTCTACATCTGCCTCTCTCTAGAGCATTCATTTGCTCTCTAGCAAACAGAGAGTAACTGAAGGGTTCTTCCCCTTTCTCCCTGCAGCCTCTTTCTCATCCTGTCTTCCTGTGTTTATACTCACCACCTAGTACTCATCCAGACTTCCTCAGTTTATACTCACTCACATGGCTCCATCCTCAGACGCATGGGATATACACCTCATCACATTCTGACATTTCAACATGTCCTTCTGCCTTGAAATTGGAATGAAAAATGAAAATTTCAAAATTTCCCATGACAGTTTCAGAAAAAAACCCAACTCGTTTAGGAAATATCAAAGCAATCTAATTGAAACATTTTGTACTGATAAGGTCTAAATACTTCATTTCAAAATTCATTTTGACTGTATCACTTCAATTTTTATATAACGTAATATATTTATGAGGACATCAAAATGAAGCATTTCAACCTCACTGAAACAAAACATATCAATATTTTTTCCATTTAAAATGTCAACAGATGCGATACCTGCTTGCAAAATGTTTTGATTTCACTGAATCAGCATTTTCCAATAGAAAAGTGTGCCGTCCGCAAATTTTCAACATTCTCTCAAGTAGTCCATGCTCTCATGATTACTCCTTCTGAACACAATGGGGTTATTTGTGTGAGTGAGGTTCCCTCATGTCAATCGAATTTTCAGGATTGGATCCCACGTCTCCATCTCTGCACACACCCTTCTGCGGTCTCCTGCTAGCATTATGCTACATGATTTATAAAACCCGAACATATGAATTGTCCATTAGATAGCAAGATAGTACAATTGCCTGGCTGATTCTATATTGGTCTAAGCTGCTTGAAACATAGCTAAGATTTTTCAAGCCTTAATAAGAATTTACAACGAACTTCCAGTTACAGAGTTTCCAGTCTTAACTGTTCATTTTATTGTATTGAGGGGAGGCAGAAAAAGGACAGGATTTATGTAACAATACATTATTTTATAAACAGTCACACCTGTACGAGAGAATGATTTTATTAGACAGCCTCCCTGTCGTTTTCATTGCATACAATTCTCTTCCAGCTTTATTAAATAGCCTCCTGTAAGAGGCAACCGGTTTTGGTCAATCCATCAAAATTTTACTTAAGGTAGGTTTCAGTGTACAGCAGAAGCCCTTAAGATGTTTCCTGTAAGTTTTAGGTAAAGGATTACCAAAATGAACAGATATTTCCTGAATTTATGATAGGGAAGGCCACTGGTACCCCTAATCCCTTGTTTAATGGAGGAGATAAGAAAAAGGAAACTTTTAAAGGTATGGAACTGCTTCCAAAAAAGGATCACAAAATATGATATAAAACATTAATTACTTCTCACAACACCACTATAAAGTGGGTAAATGCTTTTATATTAATCTTATTGCTTGTTCATCTGACACAAAGAAAGTCCACTTGCCTAAGATTATACCATGAGACAGGAATGGAACATAGGAGTTTTGATGCACAGTCCCTTGGTCTAATCAGAAATGACCAGATTCCTAAACCTGTTCAACAGCTTAGCGACACCCAATGCATTATATATGTATCTCAACATTTTGGTCATTGCCTAGTAACTTGTCCTTTTGGGCAGGGATCACGTCTTCATGCAAAACTATAGTGATTGTGCTCAATAAATAATAATCACCAGACCACACTGCCTCATTCCTAAGACTTAGACAGGAAAGCTTTTTCAGAAAATAAATTGCATGTTGAATCAGGACATGTTCATACTAATGGGGGAAGAGTTAGCCCTGGAAGTACTGTATATACATAACTCCCCATGTGACTAAACTGAGTATCAATGAAGTTAGCTAGAATATGCTTCATCATTAAAGTCTTCCTTCTGAAACTGCACAATGACAGCTAAAACTTTTTTTATTATTATTATTTGAATGTTCAGAAGAGATAAGAAATACAGGAGAAGAACAGATGTGTTAGAAGTGTGAAATGGATTAACATCAAAGTCCCCTGGGAAAATCTGAAACATGAAATGAAGAATCCTGAATGACAACAGCTATTCAGAATGCATTAAAAGCTCTGCAGTGCATTTTGGTGCTGTCTGTGTGAGCAACGCAAGGCCCTGTATGTTAAGGGAGAGATGCTGATAACGAAAGCTCTGTGAACTTCAGGGAAATTCAGTTCATTGCGGAGAACTCACCTTGTGCCATGATTCAAATGAGACAGGAAAGGAACCCAAAGTGATGATTGCCAATGTTTATTGTCCTCAATGATATGAAATGTAGAAATAATTTAGAGGTTGGACTAATGAGGCTATAGATGAACCAGTAATGATTTAAAAATAGAGCCCTTCTTAGTGATACCATTGGCCATATTGTATTCAATCCCAGGGAGCCACTGGTAGTTGCAATGTGAGGGTCAGGGCATGAGATATTACTCCAGTTTTTGCCTCAGTCAAATCTCACTAAAGTTAAAGGAAGTTTGCATGTATAAAAACTAAAAGACTTCAGCATTTAGCCCCAGCTCTTAGATTAATTTAATTAACTATAATTTCTAAGTATAAATCTCAGATTCAACATTTTAATTAGAAAAGCAATGTCATTAAGGGCTTGATCCAAAATCGATTGAAGTCAATGGGAGTCTTTCATTTGACTTCAGTGGGCTTTCAGTCAGGCCCTGATAGAACATGGGATCACGGTGTGCCCAAAATAATTCTTGGCACCAATGGTGTAAGATCCCCACGCCCAAGTTTTCTATTTATGTGAGCCACAGCTAAGTGACTCTTTGGTGGGTAGGTGAGGGACAACTGTGTGGCTGAGGTGACAGTGTTGTCCCAAGTGAAGTCCCAGTCTCACTGCAGCAGGAAAACAGCATCATTTAAGGCAGGCCACCTCTTGTGATAATTATCTCAGTAACCTGCAGTAATTGAACCAAGCACTTCAGGATCAACAAGCAGGAGATCCTACTACTTGACCTAAAGTACCAGGCCTTCAGGCCCTTCAAGAGTAAGCCAGCCTCATTCAGTCCTCATCATGTTATCATACATGCAAGGAAGCCTTTGGATGAATCAGTGTATTATGATTAGTTAATAGCCTCTGGGCTAGTACAGTTAGGGCCTGATCTGGTGAAGAACTGATCTCCTTCAAATTCCCATTGACTCCAACTGAGATGAGAGCAAACAGCATCTTGCATAGTGCCAATCTGTTCATGGAAGTTCAGGTGCCTCGTTATTTATGAGCCTGACCTGCCTTTTTCATGAGGGGAGTCTTTCCATTGATGTCAGTGTGGTTCATCGGAGGCCTTGTATGGCTTGCAGCAACAGATCATATCGTCTGCCCAAGATATGACATTGCAGTATCATATGAGTCATAGATTCATAGATCATAAGCCCAGAAGGGACGATTATGATCATCTACTCTGAGCTCCTACATAACAGAAACCAAAGGGCTTTCCTGAATTAATACCTGATTGAACTAAAACTTGTCTTTTAGGGAAGATTACAAAAAAAAAAAAAAATCCTATAGTCTCTTTAGCACCGGAAATCATTGGAAAAGATAACTTCATAACCAAACTGGTAACCTTCATACAAATGACAGCAGCGAAATTCTGTAATTCTGTAAACCAGGAACATTCACTGGTTGGAATGTTGGTAGACACATACTCAGTTTGATATTTGGCACAGTTTTTATCTATTAGTTTGAGTTTGAAAGTTTCTGCCCATATTGATTCCTGCCATTCTCAGGAGTATCAAAGTTTGACACAAGTGGATTTATGAAACAGGCTATTTCATTTTTTTGCACCTGGCTGATAGTTAAGTTCATATATTTGTCCAAAATATGTCACAAGCTTTACAGACTTTCCAACTTAGTCATATAGACTGTCAACAAAGCCCATGACTCATAGATTGAGATACATCCAGTGCATTGTCCATAAAGGTAATTGACTGATTTTTTAGCTTCTTTTTCCACTTCTTTAAACAGCCAAAGTTTATCTTGAAATTACATAGCTTTACTCGTACACTGTGAGGGCTTTTAAAAATATAACTTTGAGTTACGTTTATTTTCATTCTTTTAAAGGAAACACAGAACATCTTCCAGGCTGAAAGTTTTGTAGTGGAAGAATCTATTCTAACAGAATCTATTAGTTTGTAAATCAATATACCCTGTTGATTAATTTCATGATGAAAAATGCATATGCCTTTAGGCTCTGTTCCACTTAGAGTCTGGCTTCATCATTGGACTAAACAGTGTGGGCTTGACTCTGCCAGCCTTCCTTATGTTCACTACTACTTACATACACAAATATTTCCATAGAAATTAATGTTGTTCCGTGGCAGGGGGGCAAGGCACTGCTCAGCGTAAAAGTAATAGAGCTTGAGACTGTGAATAAACATTCCAGCATAGAAAACACTTGGTATAAGAGAGTCTAAGATTTTCACAGGCCCACACATGATTTAGACAACCAGTACCCATTAATTTTAATGGGAACCGAGCATCCAAATCTCATAGGCTACTTTATTAAGCCTCAGCCTGGCTTCAAATGAGAAACATCCCCAAATTGCTTAAAATACCCTCCGAGATGGCCTGGGAACACTGAGGTTCAGCTTTTAGGCCTGTGATAAAGAGTTTGATCCTTTGCAGCAGAGGTGAGGGGGCTGCATGATTAGGCTGTGGGTAAAAAGTGATAAGTAGCACAGGAGAAAGTGATTCTGTGCTATAGCTTTGCCATGCGGCTGACATGTTACTATTTCCTAATAGCAGGAGTTAGGCCTAAGTGTGTATCTAATTACCTCATTAGTGTGCTGGGGATCACACGTTAGCTCTTGTCTCCACAGACACCTTTATACACACTTTACTTTTATGAGTACAAGAGTAGACACACTGAGGTGTTGAAATTTACTAGCACTGAGTGTGGAGGACTATACCTGTGCAATACTTTACTTTCATCAATAGGTTCTACTTGCGTTTGTGCTGGGGTATGAAAATTGTGTTTGGCCTGCTGTGCAGCATGTCAGAACCATGGGATCAAGGACAAAGAGTGGGTCAAATGTCATTCCAGCGAGAGCCACCAGTTATTGTCCAAATCCAAAATTTAAAAGTGGGCTAATAATTTTCAGTGCCTCCATTTTTAAATGTCCAGGTAAAGCCACCTTAAAGGGGTCTTTGCAGAGGACGGATGTTCAGCCTTTTCTGAAAATGGGGTTCCTTTAAGATAGCTCACGTTGGTCACCCAAAGAGGGAGACATCAACTTGTGACTTACTTCTGAACATCTTGGCCCAGCTTCTTCAAAGACTTCAACCAGTGGACAGCTGAGGAAACTGTAAGGAAACAAACGCAGTTTTGTGCATATTGGATAAATTATGAAATAATTAGTCATGTTTCAGTTTAAATAACATGAAAAAAACTTTAATTAAGACTTCTAATTAATAGTTGAAAGATTAATCAATCAATAATTATAACTATGATTATCGGGTGTAATTGTGCTTAATTGGAGGGGCTGATTAATGATCAGAATAAACCTTTCAAAATTTCCGACTTGAAAATGGTAGGAAGTGAGGAGTATTCAGCTGCTTAGTCACAAAAGAGAAAACATGTGATTGAAGTGGAAGAAAAGATTCCATTGTTAGGCATATAAACGATTGTATTACTAATGTGAGAAAGTTTTCCATTCGGACAGGAAAAATATTCACCTGAAGAAGTTGAGAAATCCTGCTTCTGAAATCAACAAGCCTTTATATTAGATATCATGGCTTAAAGAGAAATTTTGGATCTGAACAGCTCCAAACTTTTAATGGTGGGGAGCAAAGGAGAGTGGTCACTATTCTAAGCACAGATCTGGAGCTGCATATTGCAAAAGGCCCCTTATTTTCATAATAGGCAGAATCAACCGCCTGGTTTTCACCACCTCTTCTCCCCAAAATTTAAAATGATCAAAACCAAGATCCAGATCTGAAGTTTCAAGCTCTAATTGCAAGGCCAGTCATAAAGTTTCAGGACCAAGACAGTGTAGAAATCAAGTCTTCCAAATCAGAACCAAGTGTGAAATTGGCCTCCTTCCTGATCAGATGCATATGGCATATCTCCATCAAGGGATAAAAAGACTGAGAGGAGCAGCAATGGAATACAGAGGCTTTCAGATGGCATATCTTTGAATCCGGCCATGGTTAGTAATAAATGGCTTAAAGTCATTAGCAGAGTCTGTAGGTACATCTACCCTGCAGCTGGAGGCATGACAGTAGCATGTATGGACATACCTGAGCTAGCTTTGATCTAGTTAGATCACACCTCCAGACTGCACGGCAGACGTACTCTAGTCTGTTTAATGTACTTGCATGGCCCCATTACCATCTTCTGGGCACCTCAACTCCTTTAAAGTATTTATACTCACAACAGGTAGGAAAATGCTATTATCCCCATTTTACACATGCACAATTCAGGCACACACAAAGTGACATTCCCCAGGGTTGTTGCAAAGCAGGGAACTGACCTAATGTCTCCTTACTGCTAAGTAAGTTCCTTAACCACTGACCCATCCTCACTCTGTAGCGTCTATCTCTAGTCTCTGAAGTGCATTCAGTTTTCCAGGGAAAATGAGATGGGTAGAAATATTAGACAGAAATTCATATCACAACTGGAAACCTCTTTGGCAGTCACAACAGAGAGGGCAAGGACTGAGTAAGCAGGTACCCTGAACTCCCCACTTTGTCCCTAGAGATTCTCTGCTTGGGTCAAGGAAAAGACACATCAAAGGCATTGCTTAGGCAAGGGATGAGCAGTGACTTCTGCTTTTGTACCTGGCACTGTTTGTTCTAATATTAACTTATCCTTTCAGTCCATCCCTACCCAGTTTGTCTGTTTCATATCTCCCTTGCACCCTGTCTGCCATATGTATTGTGAGTCCACTGAGGTGGGGACTGCCTTCTTTGTGACAGCACCAGCCACAATCAGTCCCTGATTCTCAGTTGAGGTTCCTAGGCAATACCGTAATACCAACAGCAATGCTCATCCTTATTGTTGTCATCAGTGGGGCAACCCAGAGAAAGCTTGCACTGCTGCTGCTTATGCTCTGTCTGCTTTGAGAACAGATGAAACACTTTGGCCTTCAGAGCTGTCATTCCGGCTCCTTTCACAAGCCCTTACCTTTACCTAAGTATCTTTCTGCAAGATTTCAATGTAATTGTCAAGGCAACATGGATTTTACGATGATGAACGCAGAATCATAATACACGATTACTCACGCTGCAGTACACAGGCAATGTCAGCTTTCCCTTGGTAAAGACCATGGGACTAGGCCTGTATAGTTCAATCGTGCAAGGTGCTGAGAAGACAACTCTGGCCCTGACACAGAAAAGTAATTAATCACATGCTTAAATTTAACCATGTGAGTGGTCCCATTGACTTCAATGGAACTATTCCTATTTACAACAGCCCAGGCATGGCCCTCTGTATTTAGACTCGGGCTGCTCAAAAAATAATATGGCCATTGGTCCTTATTGCTAAGCATGCCAATGTGGAAGTGGGATCTTTGTTTCTTAATGGCACACTGGAGTAAACATTCATTATGCCCTTGGACCCCAATCCCGCCACGGAATCAGTGTGCATGGGCACATACGTCTGCATTGATGCTGGGCCAGGGGATGGATATCTCAGATGACTTCTGAAAAAAGGCAAGTTAAACCATATCTGAAAATATTTCCAAGTAGTCTCCATCGATGTGAACTGTCCAATTCCTGGCAGTAGCCATTTTAATGTTAATTCCCACAGGAAATGTACCCTGCTGACATGTGTCAAGACACGCAGGCCAGAGCTGCATGGTGAACCTAAGAAAATTTCTGCAGCTGACATTCATAATTATTTTTAGTAATATTTTGTTCTGGATGTGGGAGAAAAGTTGGGAGTAGGTACTGTCCCTCAGATGAGATCTCCTCTCCCATCAGGAGCAATGCCGGCTGAGTTAGCTAGAATTCCTCCTGGGAGCATCTGGGAAGAGCCTGCTGAGTGATACCTCCACTGCCTCAGGAGAAGGCATAGCAAACTCTTTACTCCACACCCAGCCAACCCTGATTGTGATGTGTGCAAGGAGGAAGGGTTATGGCTGTTCCCTCACCTGGCTGCTCTCTATCCACTTTCAGATAGGTAGCACTCAAGGTCCACTGACAGGGAGCAGGGCCAATGCCCAGCAATGGAATTCTATCTGCCCTGTACTTGGGGCTTGAGGAGAGACAAGTAATCACCTTTCAGCCCACTTCCTGTGTCCACACCTTCACAGGGGCCAGTCAGAATCTAGCCCTTTCCCTAAGATGAAGGATGATCTTGTGGTTAAGGATCAGGAAACCTTTGTTCAGTTCTTGACTCTGCCATAGAATTCGTGTATGACTGGTGGCAAATCTTTGGGCCTCACTTCCCCATCTATAAAAGGGGATAATAATACTAAGCCATGCCCAGTTGGTATGGCACTCTGTCTCCCTCAGCGATAGCTAGACTTAACTTGTTTTCTTTCTATTTCTTTGTCTATTAAGACAGTAAACCCCCAAGGACAGGTCTGTCTCTTACCATGTGTATATGCAGGTCTGTCTCTTACCATGTGTATATGCAGCATCTCTACCAAAGAAGCTCTGATCACAGTTGGGGCCTCTAAATGTGTAGCTACAGAGATGTGATAAATAAAGGTGTAGCAATCATTGTCACAAAAAGAGAATATTGACTGAGGGTGAGGAATAGTCAGGCCAAGTAGATTAACTCTTGAACATCCAGGATCTTTTTTTCCTCCAGGCCTTTTTGAAGTGTTCTCATAGACTTACAGATATTAAGGTCAGAAGGGACCATCATGATCATCTAGTCTGACCTCCTGCACAATGCAGGCCACAGAATCTCACCCACCCACTCCTGCAATAAACCTCTCACCTATGTCTGAGCTACTGAAGTTCTCAAATCATGGTTTTAAAGATTTCAAGACATTCTGTGCAATGCTTCAGCAGCTTGTCGGCAAGCATCAACTTTTTTCATTTCCTTTAAACATATATTACTTTTTTTTTTTTTTTTAGTAAATTTCATGGCACTGAAAGATGAGGGGTTGACAGTCTTAAAATTGTCCTTGTATCCACAGAAGAGATACAGCATAGGCAGAATAGATGCAGATTTCTCCTACTCCTAGGTGGTTGTGCAGGTTTGTTTTGAGCAGGAGGGATATCTCCAAGGAAGGGGAAAGATCTGTTCGCTCATCCCCATTCCCATTTTATCCTTGGCCTTTATGCTGGGGGGTTGACTGTGGTACTTTGGCTTATGTGTGAAACAGGCACCTGTTCCTTAGACACTGTGCTGCATCTACCCAACTCATTTCACAAGGCCAAGGCACAGCCATCATCTGATAATCACTTTCAGAGTGCCGTTTCAGGTTGATTACCAGTTCATCCAGGAACCAATGGAAGACGATATCCTGTGAACAAACTCCTCCCCCCACCCCACCTCCCGAGCCATCCGCCCCTCGATAGCATTGATGACTTGCCGTAACGCGGCCACTGTGCAACGTTTTGGAAGCAGCAGAGGAGAGGTGCTTTGCGAGGGTCACCAGCTCTCACTGCTGTCGCTGTAATATGGTCACTAAATTCCCAAAGACAGTATTACTGCAAATCATCTCAAATGGGCTGCAGGCAGTAGAATGAACCCGTAATCAAAGTGCTAGGTCTTTGAGGACAAGTTTAATTACTTTAATCTATACAGCCTGGAAAACATAATGGTTAATGGGGTAATCTACTGAAGTATTTGGAATTTTAAATAGTATAGACTATGCCCTGTATGAGACAAATCTCAGCACAGCAGAGATGATAAAACTAGGAGCATAAATGGGGACTGAAGAAAGCCTTAGATGTTCATAAATCAATAATTGATAAAACGTACTCTTGTGTAACTAAGTAGAATTTTATGTTGTAGGTAGAATAAACTGATTACATGATACTATGGTGCTCAGTGGAATTATGGAATGAGCTTCATTCATTCACTCTAATTGCTGCATATTTGTATACAAACAGCTTAAATGGGTCTATCAGTTTTGCAGGCTATAAAGCTGCAAGCAATGCCTGCCCTTCGAGTCCACAAATGGAAGCCATGATATTGTCCCAGTACTGAGTGCCATGCTGCTGAACGTGCTGCAGAACAGTGGATACATATAGAGACTGATGTTCTCAATACTTCTGGTCATTAGAGAGTCCAAAGCAGTTTTCTCTGTCCTACTCAATTTCCAATGAAGGTATCAAGCCACCAAGGTCAGGTGCTGTGGGAATTTAAGGATGAAGTGATTGAGCTGCTAAAAAAAAAACATGTAATCTCTCATTAACGTCATCTACTGGAGGTGTTATATCTATCTTTTAAAAAGACATTAGGGATGATCCTAGGGAGGTGGTAGAATCTCCTTCCTTAGAGGTTTTTAAGGTCAGGCTTGACAAAGCCCTGGCTGGGATGATTTAACTGGGAATTGGTCCTGCTTCGAGCAGGGGGTTGGACTAGATGACCTTCTGGGGTCCCTTCCAACCCTGATATTCTATGATTCTATGATTCTATGATGCTATGATCCGGGGAACTACAGACCACTGACCCTCATATCAGCAAATGGATGAAAACAAGTTGTAGTGTGGGAGGTCTAGGTTGGATATTAGGAAAAAACTATTTCACTAGGAGGGTGGTGAAGCACTGGAAAGGGATACCTAGGAAAGTGGTGGAATCTCCATCCTTAGAGATGTAAGCAGTGTCAGGATGAGCTCCACCCTGACATCTGGTGGTGAGGTGTGGCAAGTTGTGGAAAAGAACTTCAGGGGCCAATCTCATTTGCATAGGCACACCCACCACGCCTAGAATGAGACCATAGCTGCCCAAATGGTCACTTTGGCTGCTGTGGGATCCCCAGTGTCTCTGTTATTGGGGCAGGAAGAATAAATTGTTATTACCCTGATTATGGGAACTGTGCTTGGAACTGTACGTGGCCTTTTGTTATGATGGAGGGATTCACCATCAACTAAATAGCACTCGCTAGGCAAGAGTCATGGGTTCCAAAACTGTGTGAATGGAGAGAGGCTGGGGACAAGTATTAATACTTGGTGGCATGGGCCCCCTTGGTGAGGGCCTTACATGCTAATTGCACTGCCTCCTCTCTCCACTGTGGAATATCAGAGCTAATTTTGATTTCATTAGAAGTCTAGTTATAGGCTGCTGAGCTCACTTTGGGCTGACAGTGCACCAGCACTGGGGCTCCCCTACTACAAGCTGAATTCACCTAAGAGCTGAAATCACTGAGTGTCGTGCTAAGTAGTGGGGGAGCATGAAGATATATTGTGGAGCAGTTTGCGGGACGGCTGGAGTGCCTTGCGGACCGGCTGGTGAAGCAGTTCGACGCGGAGCAGTTTGTAGATGGCAGGAGCTGCTTGTGGGCCGTGGAGCTGAGCGAAGGAGTTCATGGGGTGGCTGGCAGAGCGGAGCGCAGCTGAGCGAAGGAGTTCGTGGGGCGGCTGGCGGAGCGGAGCGCAGCTGAGCGAAGGAGTTCGTGGGGCGGCTGGCGGAGCGGAGCGCTGCTATGGGGCGGTCAGCTTCAGATCATGTAAGGTGCCTCTTACCCCCGTCCCATTTCCACCCAGGTTGGGAGGTAAAGCTCCGCAGATAAACTTTCGAACTCTGGGGCTGCCCTGACCAGGGACAGAGACTTTTGGGGCATTGGACTTTTGGGACTTTGGGTGATTCGGGGTTGCTGGACTCAAGAACCAAAGGGAAAAGGGCATGCCCCAATTTGCTTGGGGTGGGTTTTTTTTTGCTCATGGGTTGTGTTATGAATCCTGTTGGTGGTGTTTCCCCAACATAATGCCACATTGTTTCTCTCTGTTATTAAAAGGCTTTTGCTACACTCAGACCATGTGCTTGCGAGAGGCGAAGTATTGCCTCTTGGAGGCGCCCAGCGGGGGTGGTATATATTTGTCCCAGGTCACTGGGTGGGGGCTCGAGCCGGTTTTACATTGTGTTATTGGAATGGATCCCCTAGATATTGAACCCGGCCCTTGTTGCTGCCAACTCTGACGGGCAGAAGGGTTACAGAGCTTTTTAAGGCTCGGCTTGACAAAGCCCTGGCTGGGATGACTTAGTTGGTGTTGGTCCTGCTTTGAGCAGGGGGTTGGACTAGGTGACCTCCTGAGGTCTCTTCCAATCCTCATCTTCTATGATTCTATGATTCTGTGATAATTGAAAATAGGATTATAAAACACCTGGATGATCACAAAATGTTAGAAACAAAACAGTGAGGATTCTGTAAAGGAAAATGTGCCTCTTTAATTTACTAGAATTCTTTGACAGTGTCAATTCAATATTGAGTAAAGAAGAACTAGTTGAGAATCTTTGGGGACTTTCAAAAGGCTTTTGGGAAATTCTCTCACAAGAGGTTGTTAAGGAAATGAAGTAGTCTAGGAATAATATGCAACATAGTACAGTGGAGTAGGAACTGGCTAAGAAACAGCAAGCAAAGACAGGAATAAATGATCAATTCTCAAAATGGCCTGGCAAAGCTGGATGAACATTTGCTTTCAGGTGAAATGGAAATTTGTCTTTAAATGTCTGTTTTTATCAAAATTGTAGGGGTTTTGTTAAAAACTGGAAACCAGATTCCCCTCCCCTCCAAGTTTTTGACAATGGAAAATAAAAATAAATTAAAAATAAAACAGGTTTTGGTTGTTGAAAACTGGAACATTATCAGTTTTCCAATGAAAACTTGACAAAATCACACACACACACACACAATTTAGACACACATTTTGGAAGATAAAGAGTTTTGAAGATTATGCCCCTTTGATAATACTGATTGATCCCTTGTTGCTACTAGAGCTCATTGCATAGTACAGGGTTCAGTATTTTAAAGGTTTAATGAACTGAATCCTATAGGTTTGATTCACAGAAATACCTATACGATGAAGAGGTGGAATGGGCTGCTGAATTGGCTCTTGGCTTCTTGGGTCAGAAGATGTAGGTTACAGACCCAGCTCTACCACTGGGGTATTCTTGCCAAACTAAGTCAAGAAGTTTGTGTGTCAAAATTCTTAACACAGTTTAAAAAAAATCGTGAACAGTTCTATTAACAAGTACAGTGCAGCTATTTCTCAAAGGTGCTGATTTGGCTTGGTAAATGGCTCCACTCCTCTTTGAATTCAGAATCAAATTTATGCAGCGGTACTGCTCAGATTCTCAGCGGTCTTGTAGCAATCGTTCCCATACTTTTTGCAGAACGGCTTGTTTTGTGCTGCTGCTTTTGCTATATACTTTTGTTTTCCTGAGACAATTTTAGTCATTCCCAAACTGAAAGTCTCCTGAGAACAGGATGGGGAGGACGACATGGTCTCTGTTCGTCTAAATAGAAAATGTTCCAGTGATCTTTTTCGCACCTTGTAGAATTTCAATTTTCCCTTTAAAATGTGGATTAAACAACGTAGCCAAAAAACATATGCTTCTCTGTCAAACATTTCACTTACTTGGGAGTCTAGAAGCAGCTGGAGAGCTCTCACTGCCAGAGTAACTTCAGCAATTGACTCTTGTTTTTAATTGGAATCATATTTGTTGCAGGAATAGGTGCGGCTAACTGGCATGCGGCAGTGCTAATTTCCCCAGCCATTCAATGCACACACTTCCTAAGTGGCCATTCTTATATAGCTGGAGGAAAATAACTAAAACGAGTTGCCAAACTGGCCTGTATCCGTACTCATCTATAACAGCTGCCATGGTACAGATTTTTAAATGCTAAGTAGGGATGTGCTTGGTCAGTCCTGGGATGGGAGACCACCAAGAAAGACAATGAGGCATCCCATGAAGGATAATCTGATGGTCCCTTCTGGCCTTGAAGCTCCATGTAACTATTAAGTCAACACTAGACCATGGTGCCTGCCCAGGGGTTGCTGTGCTCATGGATGAGATTTGACAAGATGCCCTAACAGTGACGGAATAAAGTGCTCCCAGGGAAAGGTTCCACCTTACCCCCAATAGTTTGAGTTAGTTAAGCCTTGAACAATGAGGAACTTGCTTCTCACTGGCAGACAGAATGACTCTCCTTTTCCTATGGAGCTGTGTATTTTGGAACCTCTACACTGAGGTCTGTGTGGGGCATCTAATAGGGACTTGTTGCTATTGTGGGGGTAGATGACCCTGCAAAACTGGCCACGCAGGTGAGATTTGACAGAATGGCTTACATGGAATGCTGTTACCCTGGCTTTCCTGACAGACACCTATAAGGAGAGCCCCAGTCCATTGCTTATTATTCAGCTATTTCCTCTTCGGGGCTGGACCACAACAGAAGCACCCAGCAGAAGTGCATGTTGATTGACTTCCTGTCACTGTGTTTCTGTGCTACTCTAGCCTCTGTGAACAGCCTCCTGTGCATCATGCTTAGTTTGTGCTGTCTCTGCTATATGCTTTTGTTTTCCTGCATTCGTTCGCATGCATTCTTAGTGCCTCTATTCTGTTGTTTTTTTGTGTTTTAGGGGTTGATTGAGCCCTGAACTTTACTGGCCTCAGTAGGTTTTTATTATTTGCTTATCTAATACCCAAAGTGTGATGAGCTCTTTACACAGGAATAAAAGACACAGCCCACAACCCAATGAATTTGCAGTGTAAATGGCTGCAAGACATACCCAGGGAAGAGAAAAAAGAAAAGCCAAGGGAGTGAGCAGGGGGAAATGGAGGGCAAAGGTTGCAAATACTGAAGCATATGTTGGTTCTGCACATGCTCTACAGGTTTTTAGTTCTGTTTTGAATTGTATGCTTCTGATACTACCTCTGGGCAGGTATCCACAGCTCACCACTACTATTTGCTGACCTGAGCACAACCAGGTGAATGTACGGTTCAATTGCTTTTTCATAGACCACAATGACTTTCTGATGAATGCTCTGGTTCTTCTACACTCTCCAGAAACCTTCTTGCTGAATCTCACTCACCATCACAGCTGGTTGGGAAACGGTTTTCCAGTCCTGTGAAAATTTTTGAGATTTCATTTGTTTTCCTCCATCCCTAATTAGGATGAAAAGTAACAAAAATATTCACGAACTGAAAATCTGATTACACTCTATTTTTTGTGTGCTAGCTTAACCATGGCTGTGGGAAAGGCAGCAGGAGCTAGCTGTCCTGAGTATGTACCTAGCATCTCAGATGGGTACATACTTGGGGTTGGTAGCTCCTTGTGCTACCATGGCTACACTAGCTAGATCAGAGCTAGTGTTGGTATATCTCCTTAAACTGGGAATTATACCTTCCAGCTTCAAACACAGACATACCCTAAGACTAAGTATACACTGCAATGAAGTCCAGGGTTTGAACTCAGGCTCAAGCCTAACCCCCCCCAACCCCTCCATTTACACACAAATTGCACTAATCCAGGATCCCAGGACCTCATGGGGATGGACGGTCCAAGCCTGAGTCAAGGTGGGACCCAGGCTTCAAACCCTATTGCTTTGCAGTGTAGATGCAGCCCTACTGGACTTGCACTCTGGGAATCTGCCAAAAGTATTCTACAATCCCATGGGCCACTTTCTTTGTCCTCTGGACAGTCAAGGTTGGTGGACAGTCAAGTTTTCCCAAACTACTCCATGAACAAAGAGCTAGAGTGCTCACATTTTGGAAGGGCACTAGGAAGTCTGGGATATGGGTGGTGGAGCTCAGACCCGCATAAGGCAGTGTAGACACTGATGCCAGAAGTTGGGATCCAGGGTTCAACAGCTCCTAAATTGGGGTTACAAATGAGCTCAAGCCCCGGTAACTCGAGTTCTACTAACTGTGGGGTTCCACTGCTGTGTAGACATATTCTAAGAGTTAGTGAGTGATGCAGACCTCGGTGGTCCCAGAGAAGAAAACAAAACCATATAGTTGTAGCAGCTACCAGAGTTCTCCTTTAGTTCAGGGTGCATAGGGGCACAAATCTGGGGAGATGAAGGATCACCTGGATTTTAAGCCCAGCTTTCCAGGCTCGTGTGTGAGATTAACCTCGGTTTGCAACTGTGGCTGCTGCCTGCTGCTCTTGAACTACTTACAAGTTTCCTCCCTCCAATGGTTGCCAGCTTCCCCCTGTGACAAGCTTCCCTTTCTTCCTTTAGAAACCTCCATGTGCAGCCATTCAGCTGCAAGTCACAAAGCCACGATGTGCTTGCTTAGTAGCAGGCCCTCACAGCAATCAGCAGGGCTACACCCCAGAGCTTCAATCCACCTCATTTTAGCGAGCTGCTTGACTGGGATGTGGAGCCCGCCGAGCAGCAGCTGCAAGGAGCAAAGCGCTATTGAGAATTCGCCAAAAGTTTATTCTTAGCTCTTCCTCTCAGCTCCGGCAACATGTTTAACAGCTTTTGCATTTTGTAATGCTTCCCTTAGTCACCATGGCAACCATTAAAACCTAAGGTGTGTGTATGACTAGCACACTCATAATGCTACTGGCAAAATGAAACCTGGTACTGCCAGTTGCTATTGATTCAAAGGATCAAAGCATGCTGAGAAGGCAACCAGAAACAGGCCTTTGGCAAGTATTTTGGGCAAAAGATTTGACTGGGGTGAGTCACTGTTCTGGACAGGTTCGGACTGTCTATCTGGCTAGTCATTCAAACTGGGGTACAGGAATTACTGCTTCTGGTTAAGTTACACTTCCTCTTTGAGACCCGCTAAACCATATTTGTCAGGAATGGTATGTATCCCTAGCTTGTTAAAGTAGATCTGAAGCAGACACACAAGTACTAGGGTGACGAGATAGCAAGTGTAAAAAATCGGAAGGAGGGTGCGGGGAAATAGGTACCTATATTAGAAAAAGCCCCCAAAACTGGGACTGTCCCTATAAAATCGGGACACCTGGTCACCCTATCAAGTGATATAGTAATGCAGGCTATATAAGTACTGCCAACAGACAGAGCTACCACAATTTTGCCCTGAGAATGCACAAGATTGCCCCAAATGGCAGATGCAGGTGCCATTTCCTTTTGGGAGAGTTCTGTCTCCCACCCATGCAAATTATTCACTTTAAGCACAAGGGGGCTGATTTCCCTCTCAGTTATAGCAGTGTTGTGATGGTATAAGTCGATGCAGTTACACCCATGTAAAACTGTTGTAACAGAGTGGAGAAACAGATGCTGCTCCACAATGGAATCCCTTATTGTGAAGTCATGTCTCTCCCCACCATGCCAAACAACTTCACTATGAATCAAATCCTGCAGCATCTAAGACTGCCCTTATGGAGAAGTCCTATAGAATGTAATAGGGTTGAAACCTATAAGGTACTGTAGAAATTATACTAGATTCTATAGAAAAGACTCTAAATATCCACATAATTGAATGCTATCCTTTCGCACCATCCTTCAGCTGTGAATGGATAATAATATTCCTGCATGTAGAATTATCTAGATCAGTTTAAAATTCTTTTGCTAACTTACCACTCTCTCAAACTCTAGGTATTTTCACTGACCTCAAAGGACTTCACAAAATAGCATGGGATTATAATCTCCATTTTACAGGTGGCTAACGGGGGCACAAACAGGCCAAGAACATGCAGCAACTCTCTCTCTGTGTTGGAAAATAAATCTAGATTGTACTGCATTCTGAGGTCACCCTTTCACACAGGCTGGCTGCAGCATTTGCCAAATCCATTCCCTCCCATTTGGAAAAGACTAATCCTCCCAGTGACAGGGGACTTGGAGACATTTCATGTTGCTTCTTGAACATGGCTTCAGTTTTCCAATATACCCTAGAACCTACAGAGAATTGGATCAGTTTAGGTTCCAGTACAAAATCAGCATCATTCTCTGCATCTCTTAGTCAGAATCTGGTTTAATGTCCTGCTATGACCAAAATACATGGATTTCAGAACCAGTCCAGAATAAATGTGTTCCTACCTATGCTCCAGTTTGTTTGTTATTTCAGGTGCCCATTACAGCCAGTTTATGGTTTTTTTTTTCTTGTTACTTTCAAACTGGCATATCGAACTGCTTTATATTATGCAGACAGTAATCTGTCCCATTAGCTTTTGAATTGCGCAGATTTTTGCCTGCTTAAAATAAGCAGCCAGTTATAAAGAAGCAATGGTTATGCAGTGTTTTGCTTTTTATTTTCCGTTTTATCCTGAATGTTTGCAAGATAGAGGAAACTGCAGGTAAAAAAATCAGAGATAAAGTGGGTGAGTAATATCTTTTATTGGAACAGCTTCTGTTGGTGAGAGAGAGAGGCTTTTGAGCCACACAGACCTGAAGAAGAGCCTCTGTATGGCTCAAAAGCTTGTCTCTCTCACCAACAGAGGTTGGTCCAATAAAAGACATTACCTCATTCACCTTGTCTCGCTGATATCCTGGGACCGACACGGCTACAACTGCACTGCATGCAACAATGGTAAAAAATCAGACCTGCTTCCAGCATCGGATATGATAAGCCAGAGTTTCACCTGCTGTTCATCAGCATAGCTGCATTGGCTTCAAAGTAGAGTTCCAGCCTTTTTCAGTTCTGATCATCCTTATGGAACATAACGGAGTGCAAGGAAAGAAGGTGTGCATGATACTGAGCAGTATGAAGGGAGTACAGTATGTACCCTACTGTCCCATAGGGAAGTGCTCTGATCATCATGTTTGGAGGGTTTTCTCAGTACCTGAGAGCTCTGGGAACTACTTTGGACTGGGATTCAGCCTAGGAAGTGTTGAATTGGGGGGAGGGATAGCTCAGTGGTTTGAGCATTGGCCTGCCAAACCCAAGGTTGTGAGTTCAATTCTTGAGAGGGCCATTTAGGGATCTAGGGAAAAAATTGGGGATTGGTCCTGCTTTGAGCAGGGGGTTGGACTAGATGACCTCCTGAGGTCCCTTCCAACCCTGATATTCTATGAAGCAATGTTATAAAGCCACAGAGGGAGCAGCAGTGCTGAAAATGCCAACCATCTCTGCCTGGAATGTAGGATTGAGAGAACAGGTTGCAAGCAAACAAGTAGTCTAGTCTTGTTTTAATAAAATCTTCCAAGATTTGCCACCTCTCCGCCCCAAAAAAACCCCAACAACCCACCCCAGTCATCTCATCTCAGGAACATAGACGTGAAAATATTGTCAGACTATGAGAAAGAATTACACTGAACACCTAGTCTAGAATGGACAGGGATTGCATTCTCCAACCTTGCTCCAATGTACGAACATAAAAACTGCTGTACTTGAGTGTGAGAGCAACTTCCTGCTGCTATGGGCAGGTTATTCTATAACTGTCCACTACATGATTTAACAAACACCCCTCTGAAGCATCTAGTACTGGCCACCGTCAGAGACAGGATGCTATCTAAGGGTGTTATCCTCCTGCTTATCACCATAGTATCTGAGCACCTGGAGCTGATGGACCAGGGGGCTGATCCAGCAGGGCAATGCCTATCTTCTTATCTGCCTAGAGAGAGGCAGGAGAGAGCAAGAACACATCACATGCTGAGGACAAATATTTTCTCCCAGTACATCAGGCAGCTGGTTGCTGCAATGTCATTGCCTTATGGGTCCAGCCAGGCCTCTCTGTTCGCAAGGCCTAAACCCACGGGATCTCAGGTTCTTGCTGTAATCCTCCTCGGATTCTGCTCTACAGCACTAAAGCCTATTTCTTCTTAATCTCATCCAGAAGAAACCTGCGGATTGGGTGATCTTCTGTTAAGTAGCCTCGCTAGTGGAACTGCACAGTGTTCCTACTGCTGTTCTAAGACATCCTGACATTTAGGGGTGATGTAACAAATGGGATTCTTTTATGGATGGTGAAGCATAGCTCTGCATTTATTTTTCTGGGTTTGTCTAGACTTCTGCACCTGGCGCCCACTGCATAGCTGCTTCTCTGAGATCAGGGAAATCTCAGCAGCAGCGGTAGCTGGAGAACTCCTAAACTTGGGGCCTGATCCTGAAAGATCCTGAGCAACTGCAATCTCCCTAGAGGTCAAAGGGTGTTACAGCTGTTTTGATGCCTCTCGGTAACAGTGCCCTAAAGTGCAATCCTAAAGCCCTTACCCAAGTTTTATGCAGGCAAAACTATCTTTGAAGAATTGGAGGCGTTGCCTGAGTAAGATGATTTTTTTAAAATCAAGAGTATCACAGGCCCGGACAGCAGTTAGCAGAGATAGTAAAAAAGAGGAGGGACCGTACAGCCTAGGGAATTCTTGACAAACCCAAGAATCATTAGGCCAAATTCTCAACGAGTGTAAAGTCTAGTGACAATAGTAGCTAGCATGATTAGAATACCATGAAAAGATATAGGTCCTTATCATGCTTTCAGCTGCATGCTGTCCACCAGAGAACATGGATATAAGTTACATGGGTTAGAAAGCAAGCTACGTCGCCTACACTGAAGTCAATGGGACAGTGCCTGCGAGCAAGTTCTGCCCAATGGGAATAAAGGTAGCAATAGCTTTCTTTGAACAAGAAGGCAGTGCAAGCGTGAGAAGATGGTCAGAAGTCAGGAAATCCTGCAGTCTAATCATGGTTCTGTTGCTGCCCGCCTGCATGGTCTTTAAGCAAGTCACCTCCCCTTTTGAGCTCAGTTTCCCCACCCATAAAATGCGGGAAATAATACCTGCCTAGATCATGATAGTTCTATTCCCCATCCCTGGGGAAAATCTGGGGCAAAATCTTTCCTATGCTAGACCTACACTTGGCAGAGGATGGAGAAGCATGTGGGGGGAGAGAGGAAGGGGACCAGATCTGGTTCTACAATTCTGAGGGCTGGGCCTGATGCTACTTACTGTTTCTGCTGGCCAGCTCTCAGTTATGCTGCTGATGTAGAGTCTCTAACGAACCATCTGCCAGTGAAGCAGAGCTACCCCATCCCCCCGATGTGCCCCCTGTGCTGGGAGAGAGTAGGGTCTGAGACTGCATCAGGAAGTTCTCCGAAAACAGGGAGTTCTCTGCTGGCAATTTGTGTCTGGATTATCACCCATTTACACTCCCCGTGTGGTGCAAAGACTCCTGAAACCAGGCTTGAGAAACACAACCATTTGCAAGGTTTTAATTAGTTATTGCCTGCACAGTGCACTGGACATGCACAGTGCATCTCAAAATGCTAATTATTCTGACTGAACCCCCATGCTTTCCAGTGCAGCAATAACCTGTACAAAGCCTAACGTACTAGTATACACGCTGCAGTTGTGTCTTCCTCACGGGATATTTATCTTCACAGCATGATTGCTCAGATAAATGCTAAAGTTTGAAATTCAGAAGTGCTTACTGCAGGGCATTACGACAAGACAAAAAAATAAACTTGACAGACAAAATGCTTACCCACATAAATTATTTAGCCTTTAATTGAAATATATTTCATAATAGACTTTGTAGCCAGCAGATTAGTTTTTTCAAGGCATTTATTTTTTTTTTCTGAAATAATAATAATTTTTAAAAGGCACTTCTGGCTCCCTGTAGCTTTACAGAAATATAGACAAAATTCTTGAGCAGCAGAGTGCTGCGATTTGAACAATAACAGTCAACATAACAATTAGAACAGTTTGTTACAGGGATGGGGAATAGAACTATCTTCAAGGAATATTCTACATACAGAGCTGTTGAGTCACTGGCATTCCAAGCTACCTCTCATCATCTGAAGGGGAGCAATGCCACACAGCAGCTACGGAAGGAATAGCAGCCACAAGAGGCATTGTCTTGAGCAGCAAGAAGCGAAGCTGAAAGGATTTTGCTTTATTTTGTATTTTTCAAGATCCCCACTGACGCTCTTTAAATTCTCTCTGGCTCTGGAGGCATTTTCTGATCGTGCGGTTCCATTGGCACACCTCCCTGTTGCCACAGGTCACTCCAAAGGATAGGCTCACCCGTCTTGTCAGGAGATGCAGAGGGGCTGGATCCACAAGATTTCTTTGAGAAACTTAATAGATGAGCATTTTGCATTGGAGTTCCCTGCTCACTGTCTTTCCAGAGGTGTTATTTAATCTAACCACCAAGTTGTATTTGCTGTTTCAATGAATGGGGTCGTGTCTTTTTGTTGATATTATTTTTAATTCTTGATGTAACACCTTAGCACAAGGGATTCTTTAGCAATATAAAAGGAGTACTTGTGGCATCTTAGAGACTAACCAATTTATTTGAGCATAAGCTTTCGTGAGCTACAGCTCACTTCATCGGATGCATCTGATGCTGTAGCTCACAAAAGCTTATGCTCAAATAAATTGGTTAGTCTCTAAGGGGCCACAAGTACTCCTTTTCTTTTTGCGAATACAGACTAACACGGCTGCTACTCTGAAACCTGTCATTTAGCAATATACTTTTTTTTATTTTAGGCACCATGGGCCAGACTCTGATTTGGGTTACATCACTGTAGGTCTGAAATGACTTCAGCAGGGCCTTTTCAGATTCACACGGATGTAATTGAGAGCAGAGTTTGGCTTAGCGTGTTCGAAGACACTTGGTGTTCGGGAAGCATTCTCTAAGATTTTTTTGCACTCTCATTTCTACCTAGCAGCTGGCTTGTTAATTGCAAGAGGATCATTTATATTAGTTTTTCTTAGAAAAATAGTGGCTCCAGGATCACAGTGTTACATGCTCAAACTTGGTGTCTTCCATGGACATATATAACACCTCAACATTTAATGCAGCCCAAAATATAATTGTTGTCCTCTGCACTGTCTTGGTACAAGGAAGTAGCATAGTGCAATGTGTCTACTAAATATAACCAAGGGCCCAATGCCTTTAGGAAGTATTTTATTAATCCTATTTGAAGAATAAGTTCTTTGGATCAGATCCTCAGCTAGTATATATTGGAATAGCCCCATGCAAATTTACACCAGCTGAGGCTCTGACCCTTCCTATACTGATTTCCTCAGACCAGAAAATATGGGGCAGAACCTCATCTCTGTTGCATCAGTGCAAATCCAGAATCCACTGGAGCAGATCCTCAGTTTGTGCACATTGCTGTAACTCCACTATGGAACTATGCCGGTTTATTCCAGCTAAGGATTTGGTGCGTCAACTTCAATAGCCTTGCTCCAAATTTACACCCTGGCAACTGAAACCAGAATCTTACCCAATATTTCTTTCAACTGTGTAACATGTTGTACCTCTTCAATAGTTTTGTGCATTGCTATTCCTATTTACGCTCCTGCCTGAAAGATTAACGAAACAACATAATGCCGATAAGAGTCTCAGTAAAGAACTATAACAAATTAATTACAAAAGGTAAAAAAGCAAGTTTTTTTTTTAAACTAAGAGATCTGAATCACTGATAACAGAAAGGGAGAAAGGGCTAGAGCTGATTTGCTGATGATCTCTCAGAAGCCACAGATTTAATTCCCAGCACTACTGATTTCATTAAGAACTTCAGCCTTTTCTAATGGCAGCACAATTCCTGAGCTTGATAAAAGCAGATGGCAATGATGGTGGAACTGGTAAAACTCCAGAAGTAGCACTCTGCCTTCTAAATCAGGAGGTCCCACCTTCACATCTCATCTGAAGAACTCAAGCTTCCCCAAATCCCATAAATCTTGTTATACAGGGATTCAGTTTTCCAAGTTGCTAAGTGACAGCCTAAAAAAGCTTCCATCTGTTAGCTCATCTCTAAGATCTCCAGGTAAAGAGAGTGCTAGCAAACCTCACTAGAATAATGAAAGATAGCCACAGCATTTCTCAACTGCTACAAATTAACTGGAGCTGGTGACAAATACCTTACTGTTGGCTATGGAGGGATGGTGAGGACATAGGAGTAAGGGTTTAGATTTGTTAGGAACTGGGGAAACTTTTGGGAAAGGGGGAGCCTATACAGGAAGAATGGGCTCCACCTAAACCACAATGGAACCAGATTGCTGGTGCTTAAAATTAAAAAAAGTCATAGAGCAGTTTTTAAACTTAGGGCTAGGGGAAAGCCAACAGGTGCGGAGTAGCACATTGTTTAGACAGAGACATCCCTTAGGGGAGGATCTATTAATGGAGATTCTCTATGTCCTAGTAAGGAGGAGAGGATGGAAGATGATAAAATATGGGTAGGATCTGATGAGAAACAAAAAAGAGTCCCATTCAATTACATCATATAATGGCAGACAGCTAAAAAGTGACGTTTTTAAAGTGCTTATATAAAAATGCTAGAAGTCTCAATAATAAGATGGGTGAACTAGAGTGCCTTGTATTAAACGAGAATATTGTTAAAATAGGCATCACATAAACTTGGTGGAATGAGGATAATCACTGGGACACGGTAATACCAGGGTACAAAATATATCGGAAGGACAGAACAGGTCATGCTGGTGGGGGACTGGCGCTATATGTGAAAGAAAGCATAGAATAAAATGAAGTAAAAATCTTAAACAAACCAAACTGTACCACAGAATCTCTATGGATAGTAATTCCATGCTCGAATAATAAGAGTATAGCAGAAGGAATACATTACCTGCCACCTGATGAGGATGGTGATAGTGGTTGTGAAATGCTCAAAGATATAAGAGAAGTGATTAAAATAAAAAAAACTCTATAATAATGGGGGATTTCAACTATGCCCATATTGACTGGGTACATGTCACCTCAGGACGGGATGCAGAGATAAAGTTTCTTAACACCTTAAATGACTGCTTCTTTGGAGCAGCTAGTCCTGGAACCCACAAGAGGAGAGGTAAGTCTTGATTTAGTCCTAAGTGCAGCACAGGATCAGGTATAAGAGGTGAATATAGCTACACTGCTTGGTAATCATGACCATAATATAATTAAATTTAACATCCCTGTGGTGGGAAAAACACCACAGCAGCCCAACACTGTAGCATTCAATTTCAGAAAGGGGAACTACACAAAAATGAGGAGGTTAGTTAAACAGAAATTAAAAGGTTAAAAGATAGGAAAGAAAGGGTAGGAATAAATGGTCAGTTTTCAGAATGGAGAGAGGTAAATAGTGGTCCCCCAGGGGTCTGTACTGCGACCACTCCTATTCAACATATTCATAAATGATCTGGAAAAAGGGGTAAACAGTGAGGTGGCAAAAGTTGCTGATGATACAAAATTACTCAAGATAGTTAAGTCCAAAGCAGACCGTGAAGAGTTACAAAGGGATCTCACAAAACTGGGTGACTGGGTAACAAAATGGCAGATGAAATTCAGTGTTGATAAATGCAAAGTAATGCACATTGGAAAACATAATCCCAACTCATATAAAATGATGGGGTCTAAATTAGCTATTACCACTCAAGAGTCATTGTGGATAGTTCCCTGAAAACATCCACTCAATGTTCAACAGCAATCAAAAAAGCGAACAGAATGCTGGGAATACTTAAGAAAGAAATAGATAATAAAACAGAAAATATCGTATTGCCTCTATATAAATCCATGGTACACCCACATTTTGAATACTGCATGCAGATGTGGTTACCCCATCTCAAAAATGACATATTGGAATTAGAAAAGGTTCAGAAAAGAGCAACAAAAATGATTAGGGGTATGGAATGGCTGTCATATGAGAAGAGATTAATAAGATTGGGAATTTTCAGCTTGGAAAAGAGATGACTAAGTGGGATATGAAGAGATCTATAAAATCATGACTGGTGTGGAGAAAGTAAATAAGGAAGTGTTATTTACTTCTTCTCATAACACAAGCACTAGGGGTCACCAAATGAAATTAATAGACACAGGTTTAAAACAAAAAAAAGGAAGTATTTTTCCATAACAACACACAGTCAACCTGTGGAACTTCTTGCCAGAGGATGTTGTGAAGACCAAGATTATAACAGGATTAAAAGAAAAAAAACTAGATAAATTCATGGAGGATAGTTCCATCAATGGCTATTAGTCAAGATGGGTAGGGATGGTCTCCCTCGCCTCTGTTTCCAGAAGCTGGGAATGGATGACAGGGGATGGATCATTTGATGATTACCTGTTCTGTTCATTCCTTCTGGGACACCTGGCACTGTCCACTGTCAGAAGACACAATGCTGGGCTACCTGGACCTTTGGTCTGACTCATTATGGCCGTTTTTATGTTTTTACGTTCATAATGTCTGCTTTGCTTTTCTAGCAATTACCATGTCACTATATATTTCCTTCAGAAATCAGTACAAACTCCTGCAGCCCGTGGCAGCAAAAGCCATTCTGGAGCACAGACAGCACTATTCTTTGGGGATGAAATAAGGATGCTGCATCCTCATATGTCTTTGCATTTATGAGCACTATGTGTATAAAAATCTCCAAGTCACATTGAAATCCTGTTCTTATCAACCAGTCCTGCATTCCACATTGAGACAAGAAGCCCAAGGGCTTACTTAAATGACAATGACCCTGATTCTCTCCTGTGCTGAAATCAAGTAGCCTCAGCCCCAGCATATGTTAGAGGAGCTTAGAGGCTGCTCTAACTTTCACCAGCTGTCTGTGGCTCTCCATTGGGGAACCAATGAAGCATTGGTGTGCTCCACCCCACCCCGATATATCTCTTCTTTCAGCCTCGTTCTAGCTGAGATCTCTCCCGGAACCAAAGAAATTTTCATCTGAGCAATCAGGATCAGATTCCTACCAAAGTGCTCAGAACAGGAGGAAATGATGTGGCCCAATATATTGACTTCAATGGAAGCTTTGCCAACATGGGACTGCAGGATTAATGTTAATTATTTATAGATTCCAAAGCCAAAAGGGACCATTGTGACCATCTAGTCTGGCCTGTGTAGCATAGAGCATAGAACTTTCATAAATAATTCCTAGAGCAGATCTTTTAGAAAAAAAAACCATCCAATTGTCACTCCAATGGGGAATCTACCACAACTCTGATGATGATTTAGCCACCCAAAGTCTCCAGTGTGGATTTCGGCCCTGTTGTGCTAGTGGTTGCTCAGACACAGATGGGGAAAGGCTTTCTGCCCTGAAGAGCTTACAATCAAAGAAAGCAAGCAGTACCCAAAGGGTGGCGAAGAGGAAGACAATCAAATATATGCCATTTCTATGCACATCAACACATTTGATATATAAATTATTTTGTACTGTTGTTATATACATAAATATTGACTTTTTCCAAATGCCTCACAGTCACTGCCCCAGCTGCACATCAGTCTGGCCATTGGGCTGGCTGAATTAATCCGGGTATCACAATGGAAGCGGTTCAGGCCATCAGAATCATCTCAGGAATGGTTTCACCATAGTTTCATCTCAGGAATGGTTACGCTCTGAAAAAGCATTTGCTTCTCCATTGTGGGCCAATAAGAAACAAGAAGGGAGGGGCAGGTTTTGGAGCAGCTCCTTCCCCAGTGGCACTTCCTACAAGTACCATCTGGAATCATGGCACCGAAGGGGCATGTCTGTGATCTCCAAACTCTGGGGAAGCAGGTATCAGATTCAGATGTGGATCTGATGCTTGTGGATCTGGACTATCTCTAATCAAAACAATGCAAATTGCAAGGCCTCCACAGTCTTAATGATTTCCGCCCCAAATTGTAACTTGGTCCCTGGCTCATTCCAAGCTAAGCTCTACACTCACTCCAAACTAGGCCCCACTCACAGAATGATAATACCCAAGCTTTAGCAAACATTTCTTTTGGCAAAGCCACTGGATCTGGATCTCTTCTACAGTGCAGGTCCACCTGATTATCATCTTTTTCTGCACCACGAAGAAAAAATTCAGCAATGAAGCTCTGATTATCAGCAATAGCAGTACATAAAGATGCATGTGGCAAAGGCATATATAGTTATTAGAGTCTATAGGTAGAGATTTTCCAACAGGGAGTGGACGGTCTGAAAACTGCTGAGATGTTTGCCCAGGGAAACAGTTGCAGAAGAAATGAAAAACAACAGAAAAGGTTGCTTATGGAAAGACTTCATCAATAATTCTCAATTTGAATATCACAGCATATATTGGGGAGGCTTTACTGCAGATAGAAATGCATATTTTGAATTTGAAAAGCATACGCATCCCCTGTTGTTTCATCATAATAAGGATGAATAACATCTATGTTAGGTTTTCAAATGTAATTTATGGTGATAAGACTTTTAGTCCGTGGCTGGGTGTTCTGATGGATGAAATTTGTACTTGTAGCTCATGTAATGACTCTGCCATGTTGTGCATTAGGTGGTAATATTAGTATGAAAAATAATAAAAACTGTGTGGAATGCAAGGAGGGAAACTTCCCAAACGGAAGATTGAGTTGCAACTGCCAGCTGTATTCTGCCTGTAGGATTACACAGCTGTAGAACTCAAGCTTTGAATGTAGCACTTCCGCTTATCCTCAAGAAAAATGCTTTAAACAACATTAAGAGTCTCTTTAGGTTCCTTGCCTAATCCTCATTCAGGGCCTTTACCCAGCTTGGTGGGAATACAAACCCACTTGTGCAGATGCATTGGGATAGACTGAACAAAGCTGTCTCAGAAAGAGGTCAAAGGGACACCTTGCTTCCACCAGCAGAGCTCTCTGTGCCAGAGGAGAAATTCATCCTTCAAAAAGTAAATGGTATTACTGGTACCATTGCCTGGGGGGGCTTGGCCAGAGAGGCAGCTTTCACATTCAGTAGAGCTCCATAAGAGCTAAATCAGCCGAGTCTGTGGTCTCACCCTCTCACGCATGCCGCCCACTTTTCTGCAATGCTCCTTTGCGTCCCCCTCCATCAGAAGAGGACTTGTGGCTGCAGTCCAGTTCTTGCAGGTTATACCTATCTGAGAAGTAATGAAAACATAAACCTGCTAATAAGGAATCAGACCCATTGCTTGTTTTGTTGTTGCTTATAGATCATAATCTAGAACAGTGGTTTTCAATTTATGGTCTGCAGACCCCTGGGGGTCCGCAGATTATGTCTAAGATTTTCAAAGGGATCTGCACCTCCATTCAAAAATTTTTAGGGGTCTGCAAATGAAAAAAAGTTGAAAGTCACTTGTCTAGGCCTTAAACCGGGGATGTGGAAGACTATTCCCAGCTCCAACTTATTGCGTAATCATGGGCAAGTCCCTTAAACATCCTAGCTCTCTGTTTCCTTTTCCCCTGTGCTTTACAATGAGGATAGTAATCCTTCCATACTTTGTACAGTGTCTGAACCTTTAAGGAATGTTAGAAAAGGGCTTTAAGGAGGATGGTGCAATATACATGGTAAGGATCACTATGTGCATGTGTGTATATGTGACATTTATAAAAGAAAATTTTCTGGCCAGAATTATATTCGTTAAAATGAAGTTTTCTTTATGAACCCATAATGCATCCAGAGTGCCCGAGGGATTGCTCCTGGGGCCAGTTTTGTTCAACATCTTTATTAATGATCTCGATGATGGGATGGATTTCACCCTCAGCAAGTTCGCAGATGACACTAAGCTCAGGGGAGAGGTAGATATGCTGGAGGGTCCGGATAGGGTCCAGAGCGATCTAGACAAATTGGAGGATTGGGCCAAAAGAAATCTGATGAGGTTCAACAAGGACAAGTGCAGAGTCCTGCACTTAGGACAGAAGAATCCCATGCACTGCTACAGGCTGGGGACCAACTTCCTAAGTGGCAGTTCTGAAGAAAAGGACCTAGGGATTACAGTGGGTGAGAAGCTGTATATGCGTCAACAGTGTGCCCTTGTTGCCAAGAAGGCTAATGGCATATTGGGCTGCATTAGTAGGAACATTGCCAGCAGATGGAGGGACGTGATCGTTCCCCTCTATTCGGCACTGGTGAGGCCACATCTGGAGTATTGCATCCAGTTTTGGGTTCCCTATTACAGAAAGGATGTGGACAAATTGGAGAGAGTCCAGCGGTGGGCAACGAAAATGATCAGGGGGCTGGGGCATATGACTTACGAGGAGAGGCTGAGGGAATTGGGCTTGTTTAGTCTGCAGAAGAGAAGAGGGAGGGGGGATTTGATAGCAGCCTTCAACTACCTGAAGGGGGGTTCCAAAGAGGATAGAGCTCAGCTGTTCTCAGTGGTGGCAGATGATAGAAAAAGGAGCAATGGTCTCAAGTTGCAGTAGGAGAGGTCTAGGTTGGGTATTAGGAAACAGTATTTCACAAGGAGGATGGTAAAGGTAGGGGCCTGCACCGCTACAGACTAGGGGCCGAATGGCTAGGCAGCAGTTCTGCGGAAAAGGACCTAGGGGTGACAGTGGATGAGAAGCTGGATATGAGTCAGCAGTGTGCCCTTGTTGCCAAGAAGGCCAATGGCATTTTGGGATGTATAAGTAGGGGCATAGCGAGCAGATCGAGGGACGTGATCGTTCCCCTCTATTCCACATTGGTGAGGCCTCATCTGGAGTAATGTGTCCAGTTTTGGGCCCCACACTACAAGAAGGATGTGGATAAATTGGAGAGAGTCCAGCAAAGGGCAACAAAAATGATTAGGGGTCTAGAACACATGACTTATGAGGAGAGGCTGAGGGAGCTGGGATTGTTTAGTCTGCAGAAGAGAAGAATGAGGGGGGATTTGATAGCTGCTTTCAACTACCTGAAAGGGGGTTCCAAAGAGGATGGCTCTAGACTGTTCTCAATGGTAGCAGATGACAGAACGAGGAGTAATGGTCTCAAGTTGCAGTGGGGGAGGTTTAGATTGGATATTAGGAAAAACTTTTTCACTATGAGGGTGGTGAAACATTGGAATGCGTTACCTAGGGAGGTGGTAGAATCTCCTTCCTTAGAGGTTTTTAAGGTCAGGCTTGACAAAGCCCTGGCTGGGATGATTTAACTGGGAATTGGTCCTCCTTCGAGCAGGGGGTTGGACTAGATGACCTTCTGGGGTCCCTTCCAACCCTGATATTCTATGATTCTATGAAAGCCCTGGAATGGGTTACCTAGGGAGCTGGTGGAATCTCCATCCTTCTAGGTTATTAAGGCCCGGCTAGACAAAGCCCTGGCTGGGATGATTTAGTTGGGGATTGGTCCTGCTTTGAGCAGGGGGTTGGCCTAGATGACCTCCTGAGGTCCCTTCCAACTCTAATCTTCTATGATTCTATGCATTGCCACAGGTCCCCTCACTCTATTCCTGTAGTGCACGGATTAAACCTTTCAACTGTCCTCTCTCTCTCCCTCCCTCCCTCCTTGACCAGAAGAGCCCCACGTTTGATCTGATGGAACAGGGATTGGATTATCCCTCTCATCCCCCTCACCCCATAGAGAGTCTGATCCCTTTGGATCGGGTATCGTCAATGTTGTCAGGAAAGCTATAGGTTCATCTTCCAACCCCTGCCAACTGCACAAACACAGATTGTCAGTATTCAATAAGGACCGAAGCCCAGTGATCCTTACTTAGCCCAAACTGCCACGGGACCCAAACGGTAAGTGGTGGTTGGATTTTGTTTCAAAAGTTTTGGTTTACTCTTTACCCTCTTCCCTGGAGTTAAACCCAGGAATTCCAGCAGGACCTAATACAGCTGGGAACTGTTACCCCTCTGCAACTTCTGTTGAGCTGTCACAATGAGTCACAACCAACGGCAGTGCTGCTTTCACACACACACACACACACACACACACACACACATTATAGCAACACAAAGAACATGTGAGTGAGCGATGGTAATGAATGAGAAAGAAAGAGATGATTTAAACAGTTCTCATTACAATTTCGCTTTTGATTGCGTTATTCTTAGGGAGGAAATATGTTGTGGGATCAAATGGAGCCTCAGAGCCTTTTTATCTTTCCCGTTCTGATTTGCTTTCTTTCACATGTATAGACTATATTTATAGTTCACTCGATCTCTCCTTTACATTTTTTCCCCTTGGTGTTGTATGGTTGTTAGTCTGAAGATTTGATTTTTTTTTTAAAGCAACTAATAATAGGTTATTGCCATTACTCTACACCCCGATGATATCAGTCAAAGTTAAAGAAATAAATGGATTAAGTCCATGCTTATAACACTTTTAGGAATGTTTCCCCACCCCCCCTCCCCCAGGAATCATTGCACAGGAAGAAGACCTTATTCCCGTGCATTTGGAGGTAAATGTATTGTTCCACTTTATTGCATTACATAGTGATGATATGTAGGCTGTGCTTGCTTTTTCGCCTCTTTCAATGTCTTTTCATTTGAAAACTGATGTTTGGTTTGCTGGCCCAGAAGCCACAATGCACTGTGGCTCTGTTTCTTCATGTGTTGACAGTACTGTCACTTTGAGTCTCCATCACGGACTTAAACCAATAAGGCAAATGGAGCAATTTTGAGCTGTGCCTGGAGATGGGCAAATACCCCAAAGAATTTTCTGAAGACTTTCCTATAAATGTTCATACAGTTTCACCTGGTCTGTTTGCACTCACTTTCCACAAATAGCTCTAAGTAAAGCTCATTTGCCAGACTAACACTTTTGCACTCGCTGCATCAAACACAAACTTCTTAACCTAAAGATCAAAACCCTCTACAATTTATTCCACACTGCTTATGCATCTTATTATTTTATCCCCATCTTTGTTTTGCAGGAGGTGCCAGCATGGATCACTTGCTTTTCTGCTTCCCATACAGACACCTTTGTCTCATGTCTTCCCAGGGGGGAAAAATTCCCCCATCAAATTCTATAAAGCTACCACTTCGTCCTCCTACAAGTATCTTCTTAAAACTCACCTCTGCTGCAAAGCATACAGAAAATGACCAGATTGCAGCGAGACAAATGGCAAGTCAGGTTAGTACTACAGATTGACTGCAAATCTGTGCATACAGCTAATGCATGGGAAAAGTTTACACTATTTTTGTTACCCCCAAAGAGCTGCTGAGCAGGGCATTCCAGCAGAGGCCACATTTCAGTGGCAGATGTGACTCTCGTCTGTAGTTTGCCGAGCAATTTGCAAGCAGTTTTTGGGATGAAAGAAGCTGTACGCTGATAATATGATGACAAATGAATCTCAGTTCGATAAGATTGGACATTTTGTTTTCCATTTGCACAGAGAATTTAAACTTTTCACTAAAAAATGGATTTTAAAAAAAAATCTGTAATGCTGATACTGTACTTCATGCTCCTATTCTCCACAATAGGCTGGGCTGCCGGCTCAGACCACATCTCTTATGATGCAGCTAGTCACCCGTTCTGGTGAGGGGAGGCATTGCACCATTGAAACCCCTGGCCCTGGTGCATCATGGGAGATATAGTCCAGCCAGGGAGACCAGCGTATACAGGAGAATTAGAACAGGATATAAGTGAACGACAAATCCCATGAGGTAGCATGGCAGCATACTCAAATAGAATTATTTCAGTTTTCAAATGTTCATTTTTTAATGAAAAATCGAAATGTCTTCTGAAAGCCAACATTTTTTGTGAAAAAAAAAATCTTCATTTAGAGAAAAACCCAATTTTCAGGTTGGAAAACAATCTCAACTGAATGACTTGTTGTTGGAGCCAGTTGATCAAGGCAAAAGAAAATTTGCATCAGTCTGGAGACTCATTTTCAGTTTAATACTCTTCTCGATCTGGAGTTAAATCCTAGCCACATTGAAATCAGGGTGATGCAAATGTATTAAAACATCTGTTATACATATACTAAATCTTTATAAACTTTTTTATATTTGTACCCTTAATAGAAAGTATGAGCATCATATTTTTTTAAAAATGCAAGGTGTTAAATTTGTTTATAGCTAAATATATTATCCATAACAAGCAACTGTGTTTGGTTCCAATGGTATAATGGCCATCTACTGTAAAACTTAGCAGGGAGAGCTCATTACAAGGTTTTCTCCCCCAGTTTTTTGGTGCAAGTAGCTGTTCACCTATATAGGTTTTTACACCCTGCCCATGAGCTTTATATGTGAGCACCTGCATGCTACATAGAGGGATACTGGCTAAAAGTTTGTGGTACCTGCAGTCGAGTGGCATCTTTGAAATGAAATGGGAAATCTCAGTCCTCCACCACAACTGGTGCCCATATTGGCCAGGAGTCCCAGAAAATAAAGCACTGAACCAGTCATGGACACAGAACTAATCTGTTACTCCTGTAGTGATCCCTCCAGATCAGAAGTGAAGCCCATTTACATGGGGGGAGTTTTCCCTGTCAGAAAAGATGGCTGGTTTGGTAGTTAGGGCACTAGACCTGGATTCAGTCCCATCTCTGCCATTAACTTGTGTCACCTTGGGCAAATCCCATAGGCTCACTGTGCCTCACTTTTCCATGTATAACATGCCATTAATACCACTTTCTTACCTCGCCAGGGTGTTATAAAGATAAACACATAAAATACTGTGAGGTGCTTGGATACCACAGCGAAGGAGTGCGAGATAAGTACCTAAGATAGGTAGATTCTTGTAGCTCTTCTGGAGACAGACTTCTCTCTCTGAACCTGGTAATCTGTCCTTTCACTAGCACTATGTTCATTTAAAATGTTTTTAAAATATATTAATAATGTACAGTCTATATTTCTTTCAACAAAATCTCAGTTCGCCTAGGATGGAAGAAATAAAATTGCAACCAAAGAGGAGGAACATGACAAGGCAGATCAAACGCTCCTGATCTCCTTCCCCTCCTTAAGGCCAAATTCTCTGCTAGTGTAACTCCACTGGCTTCTGTGGAGATATGTCAACAGAGAATTTCACCCTTCAATTCCAAAGCCTCGAATTATGCACTTATTATTATTTTCACATACAGTACGCTATGCTTATCAAAATGTGTTTCTTTGTCACAGCTGGAATGAACAAAATTCCTTTTGTTGCTTATAATAAATAAATGCTCAATTGTGAGAATGTCCTTGGGGAAAGTTCATTAAAAATGAAAATGCAGAGAAATAAATGGTTATTGTGATTGCACTTGTTTTGATCTCATATGGAAAACTTAATTTGACTCTGTGATGTTTGGGGGACACACACACTGCAAGAGACAAGACTTGAAAAGATGTTTTATTTGTAACGGTATTTCAGTGATTATTGTTGTTAATACTTTAGTGCCAGGGTTAAACCTTTATATCATATCCTCTTTTGGTGCAAGTGTGTGGGG
The DNA here is from genome assembly GCF_965152235.1 of Eretmochelys imbricata. Lineage (NCBI taxonomy): Eukaryota > Metazoa > Chordata > Testudines > Cheloniidae > Eretmochelys > Eretmochelys imbricata. The sequence continues at coordinate 8,951,428 of NC_135576.1, forward strand.
TTTATTTTTTGTTTGCTTAGAAAAAAATTAATTGATCATTGTTTATATTACTTCATTTACTCCAACTGGGAGCTGGTCCTTGTTGTGCTAGCGTTTGTACAAACATGTAGTAAAAGACAGCTGCTGCCCTGAAGCCGAATTCGGCAAAGGATGGGAGAGGAAAGAGAGAGGAAAAGTGACTAAACCCAAGCCACACAGTTGGACAGTGGCAGAGCTGAAAATAGAACCGAAGTCTCGAGTCCCCATCTAGGGCCCGATTCACTGGACTATGTTGCCTTTCAGAACGGGGAGACATAGAATACAGAGTGTTAACTGGATAACAGATCTCATCATGGGTGTCTCTGATATTTCCAGGCAAACACTGGCCATTGTACTAGATGAGAGTTCACATTACAGATAAGCATAGTCTGACTCTGGCTAGCCCCTATGAGGATGGGAGAGGGAAGGTGCCTGGAACTTTCTTTTCCCACCCCTGTGCAGCTGTGGTATAGATGAGGCAGCGTTGTAATCCCTGCACTGTGTTCCACATCTGGCAGGGCAAGGTGGCCTAAGAAGCAGCAGAGAAGAAGAGAGAATGGGGCCACTCGCTTCTAGTCTGGGCAGAACAATAAGACGGATGTAACATAGCAAATAGGCCACAGCCCATAAGGAGACATAGAAGCAGGTGTGGTCTCCTTACCCATCAGGGACATTCAGAGGCAGAATGCACCTCCGTCCTCTGTTGGGATTGTGTGTCTCTGCAGCACACCTAACAGGCATGATCTAGCGCTTCATAAAGGAATATCAAGAGGAACTGCTGTTAGTGGCTCTGCAGTCTGGGTGAGGTTCTTCCAGGCCTCGACATGCAATTGCCGCAGGGATCCAAGTTGCCATTGGATGTAGAATAATCAGGGACACTGAGGAAGAAATGAACAGGGACCTAAAAGAAGCAGTTAGATGTAAGCAGTGTTTGAATGAGTTCTTCACTGACAGCCAGCTGGGAGGGGGAGAGACATCAGGAGCAAGTTGTATTTACATGAACATACCTACTCTGCCTAGATATCCAGAAGATAGAGCAGTGTCACTCAAAGTGATCAACTTTGGCTGGTGTTGGGTTACAAATCACTTTAGTACTAAATACATAGTATTTATACATAGGGATAGTGAAATGTTGTTATCAATGTTGTCTTCATTATATGAATAAAGGGGAGCAGCACTGTGCTTAACCTTTCCCAAATGAGGGGGTCACCCTCAGCTGAAAGGACTTTGTTAAGCCAGGGGCTTGAATGCCAGACCCCTGTGAAAGTAAGAGGGATGGAGACAGATATCCCAGCTAGGAGTGGACTCTCCCTAAGGGCTCCTGGGCTGATTTAACCTTTTCCTCTTCACTGTTCAGAGATAGAGCTAAATAGGCTCTATTAAAAACCTTTTGTTATTTTAAGTGCTCAATAGAGCTGCCCAGCCTACAAGCTGAAAACACTTAAGAGCTAGGTGAAACCTCAAGAGACTGACCTGCAGTCACAGCAGAGAGGCAGGTGGTGACCAGCAAGTGGAACCGTGGCTGGCGAGTGGAACAAGCAGTGAGTGGAGCGGAATGAGTGGCTGGCAGGGCAGCCACCAGAAAGGAACTGTGGCTGGCAAGCCAGAGCAAGTGCTCAAATGGTGGAGCAAGCCAGATGCCTTCTTCCCCCGGTGGGAGGTGAACTCATACAGATTCACTTCTGAACCCTGGGTCCTCACTGACCAAGGACAACCACTGTGAGTGGGGTGTGGTGAGGGAGCATAGAGGGGCACAGAAAAGGAACTTTTGGTTGTAGAATTCAAGAACATGAGGCAGAAGACTCTGCCCCATGCACTGTGGGGTGGGTGTCCTGCTCACAGTTTTATGATTATAAATCCTGCTGGTGGCAATATCCCTAATTAAAGTTGGGTGACCTTTCTCCTTTCATTAAAAGTTTATTTTCTACACTCAGACTCCGTGCTTGCAAGTTGGGAAGTACTGCCCCTCAGAGGCACCCACGGGTGGTGTGTAATTTTCCCAGGTTACTGGGTGGGGGGCTCAAGCCGATTCTGTGCTGTATTGTTGAAAAGGGACCCCTAGAGATTGAACCTAGCCCTGGTTGCTGCCGGCTCCACCTGGCAGAAGGATGACATAAACAAACAGAGATAAGCCAAGGAAATGGTAGATATCTGGAGAAGAGGGTCAGAAAAAGGAGGCAGTGGTGAGGATCAGACAGAGGAAAGAAGGGAGAGCACAATGTAGCCCTATATATAAACATGGGAAATCACTTTGCCCCCATTAAAATGTAGCTGCTTCAGGGGTGGAATGAAGCAGCTGTTAGACAGCACACAACAGCTTAATGCAAAAGTTTAGGATGACTTCAAAATGTTGGCCAAAACTTCAAACATGAGCACCTGAATTCAAACCTCTATATTCATATTTAGGCACCTATGTGAAAATGGCCTGATCCTCACAGATGCTGAGCACTCATACTTCCACTGATTTCATAATCAGACCACTTAGCAATTTCAGTATGTACTACATGCCTTACTTTAAGCCACTGGGTTTGAACATTAGGGTGTTCTTATTTTAGACTGATTTTATACTGAGCTACTAAGGAAGAATTTGCAACCTCTTCCATTTTATTATTATTCCAGCACATGTAATATTTAAGCCTCTTTAAATATACAGTAAAAAGCAAAGTATTGGCAATCAAATTAAAAATTAATCATCATAAAATAAAAGGAAGTAATGATAACATTTATTCTAATAAGCACATTGTTTAAGCCAGTAAAATAAAAAGAATTAATTGCCATTCTTCACATTGATTACAAGTGGGGTGGTATTGCTACTCAAAAAAATATTTAAAAAACCAGATTGTAATACTAGAAAAATCTAATGTCAATGCTTTAAATCACACACACACACACACAGAGTTTTAGCATGCTTTGCCGTGAATAAATTGTAAGAAAAAAAAAACATACCCCAAATACGTTTTTTCTGATGCTTGTCTGCATTTCTGATACATTGTTTAAATGGGTTTTGTCTGCCTTAATAAGGCACATCATTTGAACAGAAACCTCTCAGTGTGGTAACAGACAACACACAGGGAAAAAAAATGCCTCAAGGTTTTTCTTCCTTGCTATATTTGGCTGTCTGGGCTAAGTCGATTTGAGTTGGGGCTGATTATAATAAGCCAGAAAGTCACTACGAACTAATTATTTTCTGTTCATTTATGTGATTAATGGTGAAAACTTGGATAACTTTTACATATCTTGAGTCCCATATAATTAATCATGTTGAACTTCACCAAAAAAAAAAAAAAAAGAAAAGAAAAAAACATCTCAAGGTGCCCCTGGACTTTCTTCCAAAGCACCGGAGTTTCACCAACGTTAGTTCACGCGACCAGCAAAATCAGGGGAGGCTTTACAGAGAACTGACATGTTTGCATAAGTTCTAAAGGGAATAATTAAATGTGGTAGCAAATTAAGCCACTGGACAAGCCATTAGCAGCCTTCAAAATAAAGCACCTCTCCTCCAGAGGGACAGCATATCTCAGAGGATTTGTTAAGGGCAGGATGCAGAGTCTTTCACCTCTGGATCAACCCTTAGCATCCAACTCAAGATGGTAATGGACAAAAGTTGGTAATACACCTCAATCCTGTGGCCAGCGAGTGGTCTGTGGAGCCACACTGAGAAGACTGAAATAGATTATTTGAGCATTCGGGATGCTCTGATCTGCCTTTCCCTTGCCCCTCATAGCCTATGTGTGTGGATGTGGAGTAGAGCTCGGAACCTCAATAGATTCACCTCCAGATTCTGAGGAGATTCACCTCCAGTGTGAATCTCCCCAGATTCCAGCTGCCTCCTTGTTCAACTTGCCCACACCAGTTCCCACACAATCTGGGGAGCTTCTGATTCTATAGAGCGGTGGCTGGATTTGACACCTTATCTGCACATGTCAAAAACATCATTGGGATTGACACGGTTTGCTACCCTTATTGGCCGTCCCAGCCAATATGCATTGGAGACTCAACTCTAGTCTCAACTTGAGAGGTGACTGGGCAACCCACTGGTCAGCACGTTACAGGGCTCCCTCTGTGCCAACATACAGAGGATATGTGTTTGTTAGTGCCCTACCTAGGAAGCCTTAGCTCAAGTTGTGGTAGCTTGTGCTTTTAGCTCTAGACGTCCCTGGTTCAATGGCTACTATATCACCCAAGATGGCAGCCGTTACAATTGCTCCAGCCCAGGTCAAGATGGGAGGCATTGACATTGTTGTGGAAGTTTGAGAAAACTTGCATTACAATGCCTATCCTCTGGATAGGGTAGATGTTTCTCTGGATTTATCCACATTCACCTCCACTAGGTTCCCTTAATAAAAAAAAGACCACCTGCATTGCCTCTCCTAGTTCTCCTAAAGCCTCTAGGACTAAGTGTTTCAACTATAGCAAAGCAGTAGGCTTCACAATTTTGTAATCAGCCCTTGTGATCTGTGTAAAATTCTGCTGTGATTTTATATATTTGAAATAAAGATGTCCGAACTGGCTGCGTCGCACGGCACCGTATTCAATGACATGGCTGTATCAGCTCCTGCTAATGGCCATTTGTCATTGATTATTATATGCTCTATTATTTAGATGATAAGGTACACATTGTCCCAGGCTGGACTGTAATCTCTCACATAATTTCAGCAAAGAAAGAGGAAAGAAAAGGTGGCACACTGGCTTCTTGACAAATGGCTCCTTTTGTCAGAGTCAGTATCTTCGCTAAGGAAGGGAAGAAAGAGAAAACCCAGTGAGAGAACTGGCAGATAAGCACGAAGTAACAGTAATTACTTGAAGGGGGCCTCACAGAAATTCTCTGAGATCATAGTCCTGCGGGGAATACACTGGAGGATTTCTGTATTGTGCGGTAATTATTACACCCTTCCCAGTCATTCCCTTTGCTTCACAACTGCATTAGCCACTAGCAAAAAGTGACATCCTTTTGTTTCAAGAGCACAGGGAGGGAGTGTGTCAAAGGGTTAGAGCAGGGGAGTTTCAGGATGAGAACATTTTACCCTTGGCATTCATGGTGATTCATTACAGGCCTTTTCCAAAGCCCACTGAAATCAATGGACAGCTCCGATTGACTTTGGCAAGCATTGCCTCAGACATTACGTGACCTTGAGCAAATCATTTAGGCCTCATTCTAGGAAAGCATTTAAACACGTGATTAAGACCATCTCTATTTGGGAAAGCATCTATGTATGTGATAAATTTAAGTCCCATTTGATGTCAATGGGATTTAAACTCGCGCTTAAACACCGTTCCTGAATCGGGATGACTTCCTAGATCAAAGTCTTAGGCTGAGATTTTCAAAGCTGTCCACTTGCCATTTATTTTAAAGCCTATCCAGGTGTCATGAGGCTTAACTAATTCAGGCCCCTATTCAGCAAAGCATTTAAGCATGTGTTTAAGTGCTTTGCTGAATATGGATGGAATTACTCAAGTGCTTAAAGTTAAACATGTCCTTAAGTTCTCTGCTGAATCGGCACCCAAATGCTTAATCAGCTTTGTGAGCTCCTATGAGGAGCTATGTAACTACAAAGTGATTTTAGGTTCAGAAGAAAATTAAACTAAACATGAAAAACGACTAAGGGGGAATATAATAGAGGTCTATAAAATCATGACTGGTGCAGAGAAAGTAAAAAAGAAAGTGTTATTTACACCTTCTCATAACATACAAACTAGCGGTCACTCAATGAAATTAATAGGCAGCAGGTTTAAAACAAACAAAAGGAAGTATTTCTTCACACAATGCATAGTCAACCTGTGGAACTCTTTGCCAAAGGATGTTGTGAAGGCCAAGACTATAACAGGGTTCAAAAAAGAACTAGATAAATTCATGGAGAATAGATCCATCAGTGGCTATTAGCCAGGTTGGGCAGGGATGGTGTCCCTAGCCTCTGTTTGGCAGAAGCTGGGAATGGGCGACAAGGGATGGATCACTTGATGATCACCTGTACTGTTCATTCTCTTTGGGGCACCTGGAATTGGCCACTATTGGAGGACAGGATACTGGGCTAGATGGACCTTTGGTCAGACCCAGTAGGGCTGTTCTTATGTTAACACAAAAGCTCCAGCACATGTAAAAAGTTGCGGCCTGCTTCCTCCATGAGTTAGGCCACCATTCGCACATCAGCCAGTTTAAGGCCTTGGTCCTAATCATATTAATTAAAACACCAGGTCCTAGCAACATTACAGATCCCAACTTCACCTATGAACTGCTGGGACAGTTGTGCCCCTTTGGGGCAATTCAGGTCAAAATCCCCAGATCAAAGCATTGAGACAAGCTATTCTCAGTCAAAGGGAACACACTTCTAGAGGAGATCAGACAAGCTCAGCATCTGATTACCTTTGGGAAAGGCTTTAAAAAAAAACAAAAAACAAAAAACAGGCTTTCCCACCACAACGTACGTGACATCAACTCCCTACCAACACCACTACAAAAACCCTACCCCAAGCAGAGTTTTAACCCCATAACCCAGTGTGGGAGAAGAGCCAGGAGAGACTCCATGAGCTCCACTAGGGGGGCTTCCATTCAGTCAATCTATTTTTGGTGGAAGGTGTACAGATGATACAGGGATGGACAGCAGTACAAACCCCTAAGCTAGCTGGGTATGTAACCCTTGTGTGAGGTGTTGTCACCAGAAAAAAAAGGGCTGGGTTCACTTTTCCAGGGGTTCCTTCTGAAAACTGAAATAACACCAGCTCAAGCGCCCACCCAGAAAGTTGGCAAACACCACCCTAGGTCAGTATGGTCCATATGTCCCCACTCACAGGCACCGAGTCCAAAGGTTTAATACAAAAATAACTTTGTGAAGGGAGGAGGGACAAGGAACAGAATGAGCTTGGGAAAGCCAGCAGTAAATACATTAACAATATATATTAGGTAAGACTCCAGCCCCCCAGGGTGCCTTAAGATGAGTCCCTACCTCAGTCCTCCTCTTGGAGTCGTGAGCAGTTAATGCAGTCTACCCACTTTCCTACTCCCAACTTCCCCCACTCATAGTTTGTTGTCCTGGGTTCGTGGAGTCCAAGGATTCTGGCAGCTCAATGCTGCCTGGGCTACTCTGCGGGCACTACCATCTGACCCAGGTGAAATGATTTCAGCTTTGATTTCTGATACAGCGTCCATGCTAGGGTAGGGTCCTGCTCTCGGCAGCTCTGGCCCCAACTTCCTCAGCACCATCGGGTCTGTCAATGCTGCCTCTGTACTATCTGTGGCCACATCTTTATATTCTCTTGTAAGTGCCTCAGCTCAGCAGTACACAGGACCCTTAACAAAATCCATACTGTGAGGGAGGCCCTCCCAGAAGAAGGTGGGAATGGCTTTTTCTCTTCTCTCCGCTCTCTGTTTCTGGGCTCCCTTACCCAACTGGGCCTGCCTATGGTCTCAGTCAGGATGGGCCCCCCGCCCAGGCACATTGGGTGCAGTTCTAGTGTTCCTTCATTTCCCAGCAGGGACAATAGCTTTTTATTGCCCCAAACTCAAAATGTCACTAGGTTTTAACCAACATGCCCCAAACGGTCATATGACTGAAATGCAGATGAGGCCCCGCCCATGAGTTCTTTCCCCCCTGCTCACCAGCAGATGTCAAGAGAGAGCTCGCTCCCCAGTGGACCCCCCTGCCTCTGCTGAGTTCTCAAGCAGCTCTGGGCCACTCTTCTCCTATTTCACCAAAGGTTTCAATAGTGAGCTCCCTCCTCTGAAGGGCTTCAGGTCACAGGTCTTTGAGAGAGATAGATAAAATAGGAGGCAGAACAGGCAAACAGCTACGCAAGAGAACTGGGAGGCTGGATGAATTCTCTACTGCTAATTTGCTGTTATCTCTTGGCTCTCAGTCCCACGCTCACACTACCAATATGGTACTGTTAAATGCAGCCTGGGGATGCTGCAAGAGCAGTAAAAGTTTTTAGGAAGCAACCATTTTGAATCCTGAAGAAGTAGGGGGTAGGCGAACTCATAAACCTCATTTGTTTCTCCTGAGAAGGAGATGGGAGAGAAGAGGAGAAACAGATCTCACTTGGCGTGGTGAACATCTTTGAAACCCAGTTTCATCAGAAAGGCCAAATCACATACAGCTGCGTAAGGAAATAAAGAGAAAAGCCCCTTTGAAGGGTCTTTGCAAACCAGTGGCACATTCGCAACTGGAGTGGCGCGACTGTAGATGGACCTTGTGTGTTATCGCTGCCAGAAATCTCGCGAGGAGAGCCCTCAGGGCTTCATAGGCAGCAGCTCTTTCAGATCCCTAGCCAAGTTAGCAGGAGTTTGCTTAGCCCACCTCAGTTATCATACTGTAGCTGTTATACAAGGCAGTAGTCTTGGAAAAACTGGATGCCTCTTGAGGTTCAATTGAAAACAAGTTTCCCTTAAAGAATACAGTTTTTAACATAAAAAGAAAAGGAGTACTTGTGGCACCTTAGAGACTAACCAATTTATTTGAGCATAAGCTTTCGTGAGCTACAGCTCACTTCATCGGATGCATTTCGTGAGCTGCAGCTCACGAAAGCTTATGCTCAAATAAATTGGTTAGTCTCTAAGGTGCCACAAGTATTCCTTTTCTTTTTGCGAATACAGACTAACATGGCTGCTACTCTGAAACCAGTTTTTAACATGAGTCAGCCAAAGGCAGACCTGAGCCCTGTTTATTTCAGATTTGTTGATGGCATTGACAAATGAAATGATCTATATACATGTAGGCCTGATTCTCCGCTGGGTTATACCAACCATATACTTGTGTAACTCCACTGAAATCAATGGAAAGACACTGGCATTAAAACAAACAAAACAAACAAATAAATAAAAAAACCATGAAGAGAATCAGGCCTGTTGCTTATATATCAAATTTATAAGGTACCAGGACAAATCGGTATATTCTCATTGAAGTCAAAGGCAATATTGATTTACACTTGCTGAAGATCTGGCCTTATATTTATTGGCTTAATGCCTCGTCACCCCCTGCAAGGAAAATAACAGGAAATTCCAATGTATCATGCATACACTCCATTCGGTATTTATTAGGGCTGTGATTTTATTGGTTTTGTACATTTCAACATACCAATAAAAATAAAATTTGAAGAAAGTTTGGATGCCATCAAAGTGTTCTTTGGCAGCACTGATTTTGCAATAAGATTGGATTGTACATTAATGTTTAATTTGGCTTTTATTGTATTTTTAATTGCCTTTTTATTGTATGTATATTTATTATTGTGAAGTGCCTTGGGATGGCTTTTCATGAAAGGTGCTATATAAACAAAATTGTATTGATCTGATAAGTGGAACAACAATCAAAGAAGTGAGATATTTCCTAATAAACTTTCATATTGCAATAAGCCCTTAATGTAGGAGGTTTTTTCCTTCATGTTTTTATTGGCTGAAAGTTACGTTGGTTACCAATTGCTACTCGCTGTTGGTCTTTGATTGACAACTTTACTTCCATCGGCCTTCTTCTGCAAAGTACTCTAGCTTTAATTGTGTTTGCAATTAATTGGATTTTAATCAGACTGTATAAAAGAAATTGCAGAAGGTTAAAAAACCCCTCTTGTAGCATATTGCTAGGGAGACACAATATGAAATGCTACAACGTTTTGAATGGTGAATTAAAATGCATTAATGATTCAATATAAAACTGGTTAGATTAGTTAGCATTTGAAGAACAATTTCACATTTTCCACAGGAAAAATAAAATAAAAGGAAGCTTAGTTTATTTTAAACTGAATGTCTCTCTTGTTCAATTGAGCTCTCAAAAAAGGTATCTCCCAAACCCTTTAAATTGCTAGCATTGAGACTTGTAAACATTCATTAATAACATTCTACAGGAAATACATTTCTTCCTCTTTTGCACAACACTGAAGCATCTATTGAAATAATATTTGTCATTATCAGAAAGATAAATCCTAATAAGGAATGCAATTAAAGCCAAGTGGAGAAACAAAAAGTTCCTTAATGTTATCTCTAAATACCAACCGGTAATGAATTGAATGCAGAAATCTATGTGGGAGTTCGCAGTCTTTTCAGAGTCTTTGGGATCCGGATGAGCAGGCTGGTCCTCATTCCCCAGTTCACTACTTGCCTGCCTCTTTCATCTCCCAAGTCCGCACTAAATCTGGGTCTGAAGAGTTTTATGAATTCAAAAAAGGCTGATCTAAGACTTTACTACAGCTGTGAAGAGAGAAACTTTGCATGCTCCAGCAATGACTATTTAAAGCTATTAAAAAAGGAGAAAAAAAAAAGAGACACAGCTGAGCATAGGAAGTTGCTGCAGCTTCAGTGAAAACAAGGGGATGGTGGGGAAGTGCTAACACAGCTGTTCAGGTGTTACCCCTTTCACTGTTCCAGTTTGGCCTGGCAAATTTTAAATCAGCTGCATTGGTTACATGAAGCACTAAAAGAGAAGGTAGAGGGCTGAGGCCAGGGGATCAGTTCAAGAGGTTTTCCCCTATGAATTCTGCATTTAGCTGATTTCTTGCTCTGGTTTAAGGGCTTGTATGCATGTCACAGTTGCACGGGTTTAACTGAAATTAAACCAGTTTATTTAAATCCTGTGTCAACACTGGTTCTCTTTTAGAGTGGAGATTTTTGCTTGCTTGTTTATTTAGCTCAGGGGTGGCCAACCTGCGCCTGAGAAGGAGCCAGAATTTACCAATGTACATTGCCAAAGAGCCACAGTAATACGTCAGCAGCCCCCCCCCCCCATCAGCTTCCCTCCTCCCCGCAGCTCCAAGTGCCTCCTGCTCACTGGCAGCCCTGCCGATCAGCGCCTCCCCCTCCCTCCTGATCAGCTGTTTTGTGGCGTGCAGGAGGCTCTGGGGGTGAGGGGGAGAAGTGAGGGCACGGCAGGCTCAGGGGAGGGGGCGGGAAGGAGTGGAATGGGGGTAGGGCCTGCGGCAGAGCCAGGGGTGGAGCCGTGAGCACCCCCCGGCACATGAGAAAGTTGGCGTCTGTAGCTCCAGCCCCGGAGTCGGTTCCTAAACAAGAAGCCGCGTATTAACTTCTGACGAGCCGCATGGGGCTCCGGAGTCACAGGCTGGCCACCCCTGATTTAGCTGAAGTTCATTGGGAAGAGGTTTAAGATACACCCAAATAAGGCACTCATCAACCAAACAAAGGGGTGTGCAATGGAATAACTAAGTCAGTTTAATAACCAGTACAGGCACAATGTGAATTTCTCTCAGCAGCATTTACACTCTACATTCTCCTCCCCACTTAAAAAAAAAATCCCCTTATCAAAGCTACAGTACTTTCTATTGCCTTCACAATGGGCCAAACCTAGAGCCCAGCAACCAGCCTGAAGAGCTGGGTCGAGCACTGAGCAGACACACAAGTGGGTGGAAGGAGGCATTCTCACTATCAGGCCAAGCAATGGCCGTGAAACTTCTCCAGGGAAGCTATGGGGGGAGTAACAGGATGCAGTTGTATCTGCTCTTTTTAGGTAGACACTGTATAGCCCCGTTCCACTGAAGGGCAAAAGCCTCATTTTCTCCGAGTGGGTAGGGGCAGATGGCAGGGGGAAATGGGTATCGTTAGGAATTCTGTTGTGGCTCATTGCGTGTTGACCCTTTGTGGCCATGGATGTAAGGCAGGATTTCTCCTAAAACTACAGATGTAAAAGACAAAGATCTGCAAAAGGCATTTAGGCACCTTACTTCTATTGAAGTTAATGGGGATTAGGTGCCTAAATACTTGTAAGGATCTGTGCCTAAGAAACTAGCAGTTATAAACACAAGAGGCCACATCCTCATCTGATGTAAGTGGGCATAGCGTCATTGACTTCAATATTGCACTGATTCACAGCCATTGAGGATCCTGCCAATGATTCTGATTCCACTACCTGCTCAAGGAGGGAAAGCTTCTAGGAAGCAAGGAAGATGACTCCAATTCAAACAGTGATCGCTGCAAGAATAAACAGTTAGGCAGGTCTGATGAATTTCCTTTTGGCCAAATAGTCTCTTTCAGCAAGTTTGCCCAAGTGTAAAAGTTCCTCTTGAAGTTTTGTGCTGTTGCTTCCATGCCGTTATGTGTCACCTTCTCGACAAAGAAAGTACAACTCTTCTAAGACGCATCCTCAGTCCTGTGTACTGTAAGGTCATCCAGGAAAGAGTTAGCTGTACATTAAGTTACACCTTGCTGATAACAAGATGGATATAGAAAGTGATGAGAAATGGCAGGGTACATGTGTACATTAAAGAGGATGATGGGAAGTTGAAAACATTACTGTAACTTATTAAACATTGATTTTCCAGGCATTCCTTGATATTGTTTGACAAAAACAAATGTAAACGGTAACAAAAGCTGAAATAGTCAGAAGAAAGTGCGGTCTAGGGGAGTGAGAGGAAAGACTAGAGAGGATAAGCGAACATGATAGGTGCTAGTCCCATTGCTTCACACAAGAGAAGAAGGTGCTCAGTTATTACAGTGATGAGCATGGTATAAGAACCTATATAGAATAAAATAGAATCCTTGGTTCTGTTCTCAGCTCAGCCACTGACTTGCTGAATGACCTTGAACAAAATCTTAAATCCCTCCTGTTCTCTGCCTGTGGCACCATGATTTAGTCTCCTGAAGGATGTAATTCTTTGGTCTAGCCCTGGCTGTTGGTCTCCGTGTAGATGTGGCTACGCTTTATGGCACCTTCGGGCCTTAATTTCGATGACTACAAGTGAACATAGGTTTTGGATGCCTCTGTTTTAAATAAAGACACCCCAAAATCATTGGTCAAGGTTGATTTCAAGTTAATCTCCCTTAGCCTTGGATTTTTAACTCGTTTGAAAATGTCGATCAAAGTTTCCTGTAAATGAGCATTTAGGAATGGAGGGCCACTTTTGAAATATTGGCTCCAGATAGTCACTTACATCACAGGAGTAACCTCAGCCTTAATTAGACTTAGATTGTGCCATCCTTACTCATGTTAGTAAGCACTCTGGGTTTGTCTATATGCAGAGCTGCATGGTTCATCTTCAGGTATGATTTTAACTCCATGTAATCAAATCACTGCAAAAGGCTATGTGGACTCTTTTATTTCAGCTTAAACCAGGTTTATTTTGATTTATCCTAAATCAGTTAGAAACAGGTTTAAACTAATCTGAACATACAAACAGCCAGACTGGGTCAGACCAAAGGTCCATCTAGCCCAGTAACCTGTCTTCCAACAGTGGCCAAAGCCAGGTGCCCCAGAAGGAATGAACAGAACGGGGAATCATCAAGTGATCCATCCCGTCGCCCATTCCCAGCTTCTGGCAAATCTGCACTCAACCACATGAGCCTGCATTCATTTCAGTCAATGGGAAAACTCCCGTTAATTTCAATGGTGCAGGATCAGGCCTTAAGAGTGTCCACACAGGGCTTTGCAATGGTTTATCTAAAATGGTGCACATTTGGGTGTAGACAAACTTACTACAGCAGGAGTCTGAGAAGTCAATGAAATTTGCCCCCATGAGTAATCTCAGTTTGTGCACAGCACTCAGAGAATCTTAGATGAAAGGTACTTCCTAAGTGCAAAGCGTCAGGATAACTTCTACCTGAGGTCAGGTTTAGCCACAGTTGGCCAGCTTCTCTGATATAAATGGGGCTAGCGCTATTCAAAGCAATGGAATTATGCTAATTTACACCAGCTGAGGATCTGGCCCAGAAGAACCACTCACACAGGGTGTTGTGGCACTGTAGGGTTCTAGCAACCCTGTTAAATGACATCTTCAGTTTATTCACAGGCCAATGTTATAATCCGGTTTGGAATGTATCTAGATGCTGTTTGTCTCACGACAGGTTTCGTGCGTGGAAACGTATTATGAAGCTCTGGCATGAGGACTGTAAACGAGTTCACTCACTGCTAGACACCCCTCCGTGGCCAGGCCTGGTGTAGAGGGCCGGATTTACACCTTATGCGCCTCTAGGCACAGCATCTTCAGCACCCCCTCCTGCCTCCCCATGGGTCCCTGCCTGGAGCTCCCCTACCCCCCCACCCCCATGTAGCCCTGCCTGGAGCACCCCGCCCACCTCCCCATGTGGCCCTGCCTGGAGCCCCCAGCAGCTCTGTGTGGCTCACTCTACCTCCTAACCAGACTCCAAGAAGGCTGCTGGGACTTTTCATTTGAGGAAAAATTGCACCCGCCACCTGCCTGCCCGCTGTTTGCTGCCACCCACCACACCAGGCAGCCTCAGCCAGCTCAGGCTGCTCTGGTGCCACAGCGACCTCTGATAGGTGAAAGGTGGAACTGCAGCACATTTTCTGCACACACCCACACACACCCACCCACACACACAATCTGCCTCTGTCGCACAATCATGCTGCAAATGTCACCGAAGGGGAGGAGGCACGATGTGCGACCCGTGGCACGTGGGGCGTCTCGGCAGGGGGCGGGGGATATCAGGAGGCTCCCTCCCTCTCGAGCACTCCCGACCGGCGTGGCCAGCAACAGCGGGGCAGCCAAATAGCCCAAAATACCACAACTTACAACCGCTAACTCCCCCGCCCAGCAACTAACAACTAAAAATAGCCCAATTGGGCTAGAAAAACTGCATTTTTATTTACTCTCTGAACTTTCTGCCTAGTGCGCACATAACACCGACAGACCACGGTACCGAACCTGAGACCTCGGGAGCATAGTGCATGAGCCTCTATTGCATGAGCTAAAAGCCATTTAGCTGTTAGCTAAGGCTGTAGAGCAGACTCAATCTCTCTAAGTGCCCTCGGTGCCACTAGATGGGACAGAACACCACATCCAGGAGGTGTGTGGGTTACACACGCACTCGCTCGCTCACTCACTCTCCACTAGACCTCTCCCCAGCTGGCCTTTATCACCACGCAAGTCTGGGTCTCACTCTCATTACTGCAGCCACCTTCCTCTCTTTATGGGGAATTTACCTAATTCCCCTCAGCTGGGGTTCATTCTGTAATCAGGTTTGATTAGCCCCCAGCTCTCCAGCCCATGGAAAATCCACCCTGTTACAAGGACATTCAAGATTCTACCCAAGGCAGCAGTTCTCAATCAGGAGCCTGGGAGGGGAGGCATGCTTGGGAGGGGAGGGGATGGGAGAGTTCAGCAAAAACAAAAAATATGTGGAGAACCCCAGAGCCCTGCATCATTTCTAATTCACCCATTACCATCATAGCTGGGTACCGTTCTCAAAGCCAAGGGTGACCAGATGGCAAGTGTGAAAAATCGGGACAGGGAGTCGGGGGTAATAGGCACCTATATAACACAAAGACCCAAATATCGGGCCTGTCCCTATAAAATCGGGAGATCTGGTCACCCTATCAAATCTCCTTTCACACATTAATGAATTAAGCCTTACCAACCGCCCCCACTCCCCCCATGCACACATACACATGCCATTAAACACAGAAAATACATATTGTTTTCTTGGACGGGAAGCTTGTATCTGAAGAAGTCTAGTGACCTGGTCAAGGTTCCATGGCAAGCTAGCAGTGAAGCTAGTGCTAGACTCCAGTTTCCCTGATTCCAAGGACTATACTGTACTCCTAAGACTACGCTGTCCCTTCAGGTCCCCTTCTTTTGCCTCCCTAATGAGTAGATACTGCCATAGCTACTCCACCAAAACCATCAGCCAAATCCTGATTTTCTTCCCCTTTCTATGTTTCCTTGAGCCTTTACAGCTTGATTAGACACCGTAATTGTCATCTCTTCAGGGCTAGGTATATGTTTGTGCAAAGCTAGCACAAGGGATGATCTTGCTGCAATAATAATAATGCAAACAGGTTGAATCAAGTGGATTTTGGATGGGGCTTTCCATATATAATATTTCTTCCTTTGAAGGCCATCTCGCATTTCACAAGTGAATGGTAAGTTTTGGTTGATGAACAAGTGAGCTACCAACTCCTCCTCAGATGCCTCCTGTAGTGAGTTGATGATTTATCGGCATAACTAATGAAGGCATATGGATATTTTATGCTAATGCAGATGTATTATGCTGTATGATATGTTCAATGCAAAGGAAGATTTCTGACAGTTGGAGCCAGCAAGGCTCATCTGAGATCACTTTTGTCACTAGGGAAGAATGTCTTGGGCTCACAAATGCAACCAGGAGCTGGACCCATACCATTAACATGGAAATTTCAAAGCAGGAAAAGGGGAGAGGGTGCTGCATGGTTATAAGGGCTACTTTTGGGGGTCCTGATTTAGCAAAACATTTAAACCCAAGCGTAAATCCATCCTTATTTGGCAAAACACTTAAGCACATGCTTAGAATTAATGTGCTTAAGCATCAAGGAGCATGCTTGATAAAGATCTTGTAGGTGTTTGTCTCTGTTTGAGTGATTGGAGCAAATTTGGTTGTATTTTAGGGCTTGGCTGTAGACACCTACAAGATCTTTATCAAGCATTCTTAAAACTACAATACCCACCTGGGGAAGTGAGGAAATGGATTGACAGAGCGAGACAGGAACCCAGAAGTCACCTACTACAGGACAGGCCCAAAAAGGAAAATAACAGAATACCACTGGCCGTCACGTACAGCCCCCAGCTAAAACCTCTCCAGCACATCAAAGATCTACAACCTATCCTGGAAAACAACCCCTCACTCTCACAGACCTTGGGAGGCAGGCCAGTCCTCACTTACAGACAGTCCCCTAACCTGAAGCAAATACTCACCAGCAGCTACACACCACACCACAGAAACACTAAACCCAGGAACCCATCCCTGTAACAAACCTCGTTGCCTACTCTGTCCCCATATCTACTCTAGTGACACCATCAGAGGACCCAACCACATCAGCAACACCATCAAGGACTCATTCACCTACACATCTAATACTGTGATATATGCCATCATGTGCCAGCAATGCCCCTCTGCCATGTACGTTGGCCAAACCGGATAGTCTCTACATAAAAGAATAAATGGACACAAATCGGACATCAGGAATGGTAACATACTAAAGCCAGTAGGAAAACACTTCAATCTTCCTGGACATTCTATAACAGATTTAAAAGTAGCCATACTTGAACAAAAAAACTTCAGAAACAGAGAAACTGCAGAACTAAAATTCATTTGCCAGTTGAACACCATTCATTTGGGTTTGAATAGGGACTGGGAATGGCTGGCTCACTACAAAAGCCTCTCCTGGAATTGACACCTCCTCATCAATTATTGGGAGTGAATTACATCCACCCTGATTGAATTGGCCCTGTCAACACTGGTTCTCCACTTGTGAGGTAACTCCCTTCTCTTCATGTGTCAGTATATTTATGTCTTCATCTGTAATTTTCACTCCATGCATCTGAAGAAGTGGGTTTTACCCATGAAAGCTTATGCCCAAATAAATCTGTTAGTCTTTAAGGTGCCACCAGACTCCTTGTTGTTTTTGTGGATACAGAATAACATGGCTACCCCCTGATACTCGTGCTTAAGCATGTGCTTAAATTTGTGGCTGCTTAGGGATGAACTACCGGTTCTAGGTCTGGAAAAGCATTTTTAGCTGTTATGAAAGGGGAAGTTAGTTTAAGTGCTGTGACAGCATTAACAAAATAGATCACCTGGTCACCACTGGGTCAAACATCTTCTTACATCCAAAGCAGTGTGTGAGCTTTTTTGCAATGCACAATGGCTATTCCAACCGTCCCTTGTAAACATTGTCATTGTGCTATCAGTATCATTGCTTTTGAGAGCTCTTTGAGGTACTTTGCAATTGAAAGTCAACTTCTATTTTACCATACTAAATCTTCAGGTCATTAACGCTTCTCCTTTTTGGAGAGTTATTGCCAGTTCCAGTCCCCGATCTGCAAGATGGAATTTGCTCAGAAGCTAACACTGACAACAGTTCAGAGATCCATAAATGCCTTCCCATAATAACACCCTGAGCCACTGGAGGTATCAGCAACAGAGATAACCCAGCTGGTGCTACTTGTTTCCAAAGCTATAACCCTAATACAATCCAAGGAGAGAAAATAAAAGAGATTTGTTACTAGCATTGGACTTATCCTCAACCCCAAATAAAATTCTATGAAGCTGATGCCAAGGAGATACAGGCTGTCCAAGCAAACAAGCAAACAAACCAAAGCCTGCAATATGCAAGGGAAATCCTGAAAATTGTTTCCTCTTTCGTTAGTAAAGTATCCCTCGTGGCTGCTAGTCCTGCTGCACCATCTGTTAGCTGCATTACTGACCTCGCAAGGAAAGTGACAGTCCTGTAAAACAAGAAATGGAAGAATTAGGAAAACCAGCCATTTCCAAAGTATTTTTTACTTTTTGTATACATAAAACTAAAGCAAGTTTACAAACAACCCTATTCTCCTTCTCCACAACCTCATCCCCGAACCTTTCTGTATTTCTAAATACCCAACTTGAAATGAACATCTTTAAGGGCTGTGAAAAATTCAGTTAGTTTTTATGTTTTCTCACTAGTTACCTGTTTTATTGACTCTCTTGATTCCACCCAGGACAGAAAGAAAATTGCTGAGTTATCTTGAGACAGGCTCTTATTGTGGTATTTTTATGTCACCCAGAAGGTTCAGAAACATAAAAAGAAAGCCTGTTCTTGCAAAACTTCCTCTTTGCCGCAATGACTATCTTTTTGGTAAGTATTTGTACAGCTTCTAGCACTTTGGGGCCTAAGCCACACTGGACTTCCGAGATGTAATAATAATAAATCACTGACATATTTTGCAGACTCACTGGTTAAATTTCAGATAAGTATCCAAAGTCTGGAGGCCAAATTGTGGAACCCTTACTCATCTTTGCAAGAGGTTACTCATCTGAGTTGTCACAATGGAACCCAGAGTGGTTCTCTAAGGTGAAGTCAACCCAGGGACATTTTTGTTCCATCCATTATTTCACTCCACCTCTCAAGCATCACAGAACATACCCCCTTCCTTTCATAGCCCATCACTAGCTGAGCCAGAGCACAGACTCACTAGATCAGCGGCTTTCAAACTTTTTTCTGGTGACCCAGTCGAAGAAAATTGTTGATACCCACGACCCAACGGATCCGGGGATGAGGGGTTTGGGGCGAGGGAGGGGCTCAGGGCTGGGGCAGAGGGTTGGGATGTGGGGGTGAGGGCTGCTGGGTGGAGCCAGGAATGAGGGGTTCAGGGTGTAGGAGGGGCTCTGGGCTAGGGCAGGGGGTTGGGGTGCAGGAGGGGGTCAGGGCTCTGGGCTGGGGGTGCAAGCCCTAAGGTGGGGTGCTTGGAGTACAGAAAGGGGCTCTGGGTTTGGTGGGGACTCAAGGCTGGGGCAGGGGATCGGGGCGTGGGGTTGGGGCTTGGGCTTACCTCGGGTGGCTCCCGGTCAGTGGCGCAGCAGGAGTGCTAAGGCAGGCTTCCTGCCTGTCCTGGCATCGTGGACCGCGCCGTGCCCAAGCAGTGGCCAGCAGCGGGTCCGGCTCCCAGGTGCAGCTCTGCATGGCTCTCACCCGCAGGCACCGTCCTGCCATCTCCCATTGGCTGGGAACCGGCCGATGGGAGTGCTTAGCCAGTGCTTGGGGAGGGGGAAGCGCATGGAGCCTCATGCCCCCTCCCCGCCTGCCTAGGAGCCAGACCTGCTGCTGGCCGCTTCTGGGGCGCAGTGTGGTGTCAGAACAGGTAGGGACTAGCCTGCCTTAGCAGCCCAGTCGGCGGTGCTGACCAGAGCCACCGCGACCGAGTGCCTGACATTCCACGACCCAGTACTGGGTCACGACCCGCAGTTTGAAAACCACTGCCCTAGGTGACCAGGGTGAAATCCTGGCTCCCCTGAAGTCAATGACAGTTTTGCCATTGACTTCATCAGGGTAGGATTTCACCCTTGGCCAGGAAGCAGGTTCATTTCCAGGTAACAGCATGATTCCATCAGCAGTGATTATGTAAGCGGGGGAATAGTCCTGCCATTGTGGGGAACTTTCCTGGCTTCTGCACCGCCCCAGTGAAGTGGGCTAGCGAAAGGATCTGATTCCTCGCTCCCAATTCCTTTACCCAGTGGCCTGCCTGCCCTTGCGGACTACCCTTCCACTCTCCTGTCTGGCAGAGTCCTCGTAACCCCAACAAGGTGGGCCCAGGATTCCTGGGGGACTTGACCCCCAACCCTGCTGTTGTCACCTAGGACAGGGGCTAGGGTGTCCCCACTCCGGGGTACTCTCTCTGCATGGGCACTTCTCTGACCCACTGACGATTACACACAATTTGAAGCAAATACAAGTTATTTAATCAACAATTAATTTTAAAAAGAATAAGGAGAAATGGGAAAGGTGAAAGGAAACACATCACCCCGCTCTGTGGCAGGGAACATCACAAACAGTGTCTCTGGAATGTCCGGGCAGTTCACAGTCTGTTCCTTGTAAGTCCCAGGCCCCCTGCTCAGGCCCTGGCTGTGCTGCAGGGATGCTGTGGGTTGGACACTCGCTCTGGTGGTGGCCACATGCTCTCAGACTCTAGGTGGCAGGGCCCTTCTTCCCAGCATTGCCCCCGCCCTGTCAGGGCTACAATCCCCCTCCGAGTCTGGCCTGCAGCCTCCTGGCTGAGGTGTCTCCCTGTGCTGGGCCCACTGCCCAGGGTCCCCCTCGCTCTCCCCAGCTGCTCACGACACCCGGCTCCGGACTGCTCCAGCTCCACCACTCTGCCTCAGCACTGCTGCTGCTCTGCCTCCAGCTCCCTGGGATGCTTCTCTGGCCCCTCTGCCTCTGCTCCCTGCAGCTCTGCTCCCAGGGCAAGTTTGCTCTCTCTGGGCTGTGCCTCTGGCTTTGGGGCTGCAGCTCTTCTCTCAGGACAGAGTCTGCTCTCTCTGGATCTGGCACAGCTCTGCTCCCCAGCTCAGCTCAGGCCTCTCCTTTCTCCTTAGCTCGGCCCTACTCTGTCTGACCCGGCCAATTCCAGCTCACACAGAGGACGGGACCTCCCTGGCCTCCTGACTCCCTGATTAGCCTGGCCGCCCTGTCATTCAGGCTGACCGGGAGCATTGGCATCTTCCCATTGTTCCTGGGGACTGGCAGTCTCAGGGTCTTGATTCCCCATCGACCCTTCCCCCTTTTTAGTACTGGGAGCTTGCAACTAAAACACCCTCTTACTAGCAACAGTCCCCTTACAATAAGACTATAATACCATGTAATGGGAACTCCCTTTTGTAATGCTAGGATGGTCAGCAATGCGTCACTCCAGCTCCCCAGGGCTTTAACTGAGTGTTAATCGAACACACCCCCCTGGCACTGAACCTGCACTCACTACAAATGTGATAGAGGCAACATCATCATTGAATACAAATTCCATGTATTGGTGAAAGTAGTTTGATCGATATGATGTTCAGTACAAGAAACATAACTAACTGCTCGTTTTTTCCACCTGAAGCTTTTTATGAATGCTTATAGATTTGTCTATGGTGCTCAGCACAGTAGTTTCTGAGCAGTGTACAGACACTAATGAATTAATCCTCACAACACACCTCTACGGGAAGGAAGTACCATCATCCCACTTTTACATACCAGAAGTGGAGGTGCATGGCAGTGAAGTGACATGCCCAAAGATCACAGATGAAGTGAATGGCAGAACTGTCATCTCCTGAGTCCCAATGTAATTCGTTAATCACAAGACCTTAAAGCTGTCTTTTGGTTACATGTGTTCATCAGTTGAAAAGCACAGCTGGGTCATTATAAATGAGTTACACATTTACTGATCACTGAATTATAAAACAAACAGCTCACTGTATTGCACATCTGAGTGCTAGCACCGAGAAGGGCAGTTCCTTTCGTAGTTTAGGACAGAGAAATTTCTCCCATCTCCATTATAGTTATTCCCCTTTGTCTTTACTTGTGCACATGATAAACTAGGGGGGATGTTCAGAGACATCAGCTGGGACAAGGCTTTTGCAGTAGGAGTTGGGTATCATCAGTTAAAACAAATCTATCCCCCAATCTGTAAATCTTACTGTGATGACACGATCCCTACAACAGGAACATTTTTCCATGATGAGTTTCACATAAGAAAATACTAGTAAATATAGTCACACAGTGTAAGTGAGCCTGCAGGGAAACAGCTTCTCAGAGTACACCTTCCATGGCCCCTGAACACAATCATTCTCATTGGGGATCATCACACACAGAAGGGAGTGGAGAAAGTGATTTTCCTGTTAATATTTGCTGTCAAAATCCTTATGCCCTCTGTGTTTTTCATCTGAGTATGTGTGGGAAGAGAAGGATAATCCAGTGGTTGGGACACTAGCTGAGGACTTTGCAGACCTAGGTTCAGTTCCTTGCTGTGTCACAAATTGTCTATGTTACCTTGTACTAGTCACTTAGTCTCTCTGTGCCTAAATTCACCATCTGTAAAATGGGGATAATACTACTGCCCTGCTGTTACCCAGGGTTTTCAGTACCCCCAACAGGGGAAACTTAACTATTGCCCTCCAGGCAGTATAAGGAGTTAATCAACAGGAACTCAGCGATTCTTTCTCATCAAGGAGTAATGCAAGTCAGCGTGATCTTGTCTAACACTGCAGTTTATTAGATTTAAGCACACACAGACATAAACAGTAGGTTTAAAACATCCCAGATATTTACCTAACATCTGGAATCGTACTGAGTAATTAACAGCAAGTTCTCACTGGCCAGTTGCTCACCCACTGGGAAGAAAGGGTGTCAGGAAAAATATCTCTCAAGATGACTTCAGAGGACTGCTCCAAAGTACACTCTATTCGCTAATCTTTTATAACTAACTTCTACAAAAAAAATACGTCAAAATGACCCCTGCTTTGTCACCACTTTTCTAACTTTCAAAAAACTTTTAATATCAGAGGCCTCTAGAAAGGTTTTCCAGCCACCAAGGTTTTCAGACTCAGTTATTTACATGTCGGTCCCCTCCTCCCATTGTGATTAGCAGAAACTGCCAGCTAGATATGACCTTGCTTCTGAAAGCCTGTCTCCAAATTAACCCTTAACTATGTGGTGTTCTATTTCATTACTTCAGTGTGGCTGAACACACATAATACAGCTGCAATTAGACTGATCACATTCTGGGTTATACACACCCCTCAAATCCAGGGCAACACTACCTCACAGGGATGTTGCGAGGAATAAATGCATTCAAGATTGTGAGGTGCTAAGATACTGCAATGATGGGCATGAGCGGCAGGAGACCCACTGACTCAGGGAGGCTAGCCCCCAGCCCTGCCCCTTCCACCCGAGGACCCACCCTTTCTGCAACCCCCCACCGGAGCCCAGAGGCCCCCCACGGTGGCCGCTGGCCCCCACCCCAGGCTAGCGCACCCAGCCCCTGGAGGCCGGGCAGTGCGGTCGCAGCCCCTCCCAGCCCTGTAGTGCCAGGCATCATGGCCCCAGCCCTCCCCAGACCCAGACCAACTAGGGCCATGGCACAGGGGAAGAGTCACCCATAGAGGGGGAAGCAGGAGGGGGCTGCCTGGGGGCAGAGTGTGGGCAGTGCCACACCTGGCTGTTTGGGGAGGCTCAGCCTCCCACAGCCTATGATACACACCACCCAGGAAATACTTAAATACTTAAGACAGACCATTGCAACTCACTGGCACATGAGTGGGAGAGTTGGAATACTGCTAATGAATCCGCCATGTGCTGTAAATGCCACATTAATTACAAATGTGATTTGTCTTGTGTTAGCATAGCCTCAGGGGACAGGCTTCCCAACACCAACACCCCCACCCCCATAAGTGCCTTCGTACCAGGTTAAAAAATTAGAGTGGACAAGGACCTACACCCTTTAAACACAGAACTACACATTCACACCAATTCACTATGTGCAGGGCCCTACCAAATTCACAGCTATGAAAAATGCATCACTGACCATGAAATCTGGTTTCCCCATGAAATCTGCCATGGAGCAGCAGGGCTAGGGGTGTCCCAGCCGGAGCTCCCACCATGCACAGTGCTAAAGCTGCTAATCCCGAAGGAGCTGAGGAGGGTTGGGACTTCATTTCCTCCAGGGGCTGTTCCCAGGGCTGGGTCAGACCCACCTCCGGGAATCTCCCCTGGCTGCAGGAAGCTCTGCCTCCAGCCCCGCTTCCTGCCCCCTTCACTTACCAGCCATGGGGGGAGGGGTCAGTACTCAGCAAGCAGCCATGGAGCTTCTTGCAGCCAGAGGAAGTTCCCAGAGATGCGTATGACTTGGCCCCAGGCATGGCCTCTGCAGGAGAAGAGGAAGCTCCGTCCTTGCCCAGCCCAGCTGGGACTAGCAGCTAGAGTTCGGCGCATGGTAGGAGCCCCTGGCTGGCGTGTCTCCCAGCCAACAGCTCTGGGTAAGGTAGGCAGGGGGCCATGTCCCTGCTTTTTTAACATGGTTGTAGAGTAGGGGGCAGGAGGTGGCATGGCACCCCTCACACTCCCAAACTGCAAGCCTCGGGCAGGCGTGGAGTGGTGTTGTTGGGAGCTGCACTTCATGGCAGGCATTATCAGCTCCCCCACTGTGAAGCGCAGTCCTTGTCGGCCCCCTGCTGCCCAAAATATGCCCTATGTTAAAAAGTGGGGGGCATGGACCCAAGTCACCCCCTGGTTCTGCCACCGGTGCCTCCTCCCCACAGTACGACAAAGATTCTGGTGCCCTTATCCCCAGCCCTGCCCCTCCCTGGCTCTGTGCCCAGCATTTAGAGGTTAAAGGGGCCTTAGACTGGCTATGGGTGGGGGGGGACCGCAGCATCCCCTGTACCATGGGGCCCTGGGTGGTCGCCCATTCATAATGCTAGCTCTGCCCCCACCCCCGAATGTGATGACACACCCATACCATGTGACCCTCACAGCTGCTCTGCTTGCAGCTCTCCAGCTGCCCAGCTCTGAAGGCAGCACCCCCGTCAGCAGCAGCACAGAAGTAAAGGGTGGCCATACCGTGACCCCCTGCAATAGTCTTGTGACCCCTCCCCTCCACAGTCCTCTTTTGGGATAGTTACATTTCAGATGTAAATATCTGAAATCATGAAATTAACGATTTTTAAAATCCCATGAGCATGAAAAAGACCAAAATGGGCCTTGAATTTGGTAGGGCCCTAACTACATGTGAGTACGACCAAATAAAACTGCATATAACAAACAATTTCAGCAGGCAACACTAGCTGCTGTAACAAGAGGCATGAGTTCTTGGGTCAGAATGGCAATGATCTCATGGATGACATGTTCACCGGCACCTGGATCTTATGTCATCAGTTAATGGTAGCAAAGCCGGGTGACTCCCGCTCTCATGAGGATAAGTAGAGCAATGGGTGTAACCCTGCCTCAAAGAACCATTTTTTTCAGTGCCTGGTTTAAGTTACCCGGGATGCTTCAGCTACAGCTACACTGCACACCTCTTGTGGTGGCATGTAGGGTATGTGTAACTACACACTGTAGTGAAAAGCATGTGTACCTATACGCTTCAGTGTGTAGTTACATGTGTCAGTGAAAGGCTCTGGCAGTGGGGAGGTGGCAGGGACAAGCTCTGAAGCAGGTAGCTGCTGGTACCTGTCTCCACTTCTCCCCTTCTGTCCCCCGCCAGGGCATTTCCTCACCGCTGGAGTCTTTCACTGCGGTTGGGACAGATTCTGGCACCTCCCTGCCGCCAGAGCCTTGCTCCACCACATGGAAAGGCTCTGGCAACAGGGAGCTGCCAGCCAGACGCAAGGAGCTGCTAGAGCCTCTCCCTACGGCAGGTGTCAAGGTTCCTCCCCCACTCTGAACTCTAGGGTACAGATATGGGGACCTGCATGAAAAACCTCCTAAGCTTATCTTTACCAGCTTAGGTCAAAACTTCCCCAAGGTACAAAATATTCCATCCTTTGTCCTTGGATTGCCCGCTACCACCACCAAACTAATACTGGTTACTGGGGAAGAGTTGTTTGGACACGTCTTTCCCTCCAAAATACTTCCCAAAACCTTGCACCCCACTTCCTGGACAAGGTTTGGTAAAAAGCCTCACCAATTTGCCTAGGAGAATACAGACCCAGACCCTTGGATCTTAAGAACAATGAATAATCCTCCCAACACTTGCACCCCCCCCCTTTCCTGGGAAATGTTGGATAAAAAGCCTCACCAATTTGCATAGGTGACCACAGACCCAAACCCTTGGATCTGAGAACAATGAAAAAGCATTCAGTTTTCTTACAAGAAGACTTTTAATAAAAATAGAAGTAAATAGAAATAAAGAAATCCCCCTGTAAAATCAGGATGGTAGATACCTTACAGGGTAATTAGATTCAAAACATAAAGAATCCCTCTAGGCAAAACCTTAAGTTACAAAAAAGATACACAGCCAGAAATAGTTATTCTATTCAGCACAGTTCTTTTCTCAGCCATTTAAAGAAATCATAATCTAACACGTACCTAGCTAGATTACTTACTAAAAGTTCTAAGACTCCATTACTGGTCTATCCCCGGCAAAGACAGAATATAGACAGCCACACAGACCCTTTGTTTCTCTCCCTCCTCCCAGCTTTTGAAAGTATCTTGTCTCCTCATTGGTCATTTTGGTCAGGTGCCAGCGAGGTTACCTTTAGCTTGTTAACCCTTTACAGGTGAGAGGAATTTTCCTCTGGCCAGGAGGGATTTCAAAGGGGTTTACCCTTCCCTTTATATTTATGACAGCAGGGAGGCAGCAGGACACTACTTCTGCTGAAAATAGTAATGTAGACAGGGAGGTGCTGCTTGAGTGAGTACAGAGTCCTGTAGGGTACATAAAACTCAGTTACATACCTACAGAGTTCAGGAGTGTCTTTAATCTATGCACCTAAGCAGTGCCTCACCATGTACACTGCTATTTATACCCATGCTAGGGGGGCATGCAGCGTAAGTACTTTATACTACCAAAAAGGAGCATTCAGTATAGACGTATCCTTAGAAGACAGTGAAGAAGTCAAGATATAACCGGTAAAAACTCCTAGTGCAAGGCACTGCTGGCAGACATGTAGTGGGGAAAAGGACAGGAGGAAGAATGAGTTATGTTTATTAACTACACAAGTTATCAATCATTTTCACAGAGCCATAGAGTTTAAGGACAGATGGAACCATTATGCTCACCCCAGCTGATCTCCTCCTGTATAACACAGGCCGGAGAAACTCATCCAACAATTTCTGCATCAAACCCATAACTTCTGTTTGAGCTATAGCATATCATTTATAAATACAGCCAGTCTTGATTTAAAAAGACTTCAAGTGATGGAGAATCTCATTGTTCCTATAGCAGATTATTCTCAGGTATAGGTTGAACAGGTATGCCTTATTTTTAGCCTGAATTTGCCTACTTCCAGCTTCCAACCACTGGATCTCATTATTTCTTTTTTCTGCTACATTAAAGAGCTGTCTACTATCAGAAATCTCTTTCCCGTGTAGGTACTTATAGAATGTGACTAAGTCACCCTTTAACCTTTTCTTGGATAATCTAAACAGACCGAGCTTCTTAAATCTCTCTCAACTACTTTTTATCTAGCTAATCCTCCCACATTCCTGGTTGGCTCTTCCTCCAGCTCCACAAATGACCTAAGTCAACTTGATGGAACATTCATTCACATCTAGTATCTCCGAGAGCTCTGTGGGTCTTCTGGCCTCGTCAGTTAAATTGCACCCTCCAGGCAGGCCTGTTAGTAGAGGGAGAATACTTTCACACTACACTAGAAATCTGAACACAATGGTAACTTCAAGTGGAGTGCCTATTGTAAACACAGAGTCCATCACAGAGGTGCTATGCTGAAGTTCAGGGTGTTTGAAGCCTGGAAATAACAAAGTCAAACATCTCGGTTCTCCTTCCTCACCAAGGATTCTCTGAACCCAACTAACCAGCTAGGTAGACAATGGTTGTGAGGCATCCCCTACTGTCAAGAGCAGACAGCATGCATTATTATTATTATCAGTTCCAATTTTGATAATAGGACAGGTTGTCTCAGAAAGGCAGGCCTCTCTCGACAACAGTGCACTGATCAGAACACGTCAGCTCCCCAACAGAGTCAGAACAGTCAATCCTTCTCTCTGAAAAGGCTAGGCAGAGCCTCCATAGACTGGAAGAATGGATTTATGATGAAGGCATAACAAGCAGTTTGCACCAAGGGGACCTTTAAGCCATCCCTTTTGATCCCCACCCTGGGGGTACAATATTAGCTGGAAGACAGTGCAAGTTGCTGCAAAGCACATTCTCTCTCAGCTCCTCTCCCTGCTGTGTTCTTCCCTTTTGCCCATTCTATCTTGTTCTGCACAGCCACAGGAGAACAAAAGTCTGCAATTATGCCCATTCTCAGTTCACTGGTGCACAGAAGTTCAATTCTGGGCTAAGCATGGCCTGTTTTCAGTGCCCCTCACAGGGCTACCACACACCCCAAGGCAGAACTTCACTTAAAGCAGCTGGATTTTCTTCAGACAAGGTCTGTGCAACCTGGACATTGAAAACTTTAACATTTTCTGCTTTTCCCTTAATTGCTTCCTTTTCCAAAGAGTCAAAAGACTCAGTGGGCTTTAAGGGTGGACAGCAGCTCTCCACTTTAGACTGTCTCTCCATTGGTTTTATACAGCACTCTGAGGGTGTTCAGTTAATAATAAAGCTCAAAATAAGATTGGGTGTGTTGCTAAACTAGCTTGATTCAGATTTAGAAACATGAGGCCAAGAAAATAGTAGGAAGGATGGTGCAGTGGTTAAATCCTATACCTAGTTTTCTAGGACATCACCTAGAAAACCTGAGTTCAGTTCCTTGCTGTAGCACAGAATCATAGAAGATTAGCATTGGAAGAGACCTCAGGAGGTCATCTACTCCAACGCCCTGCTCAAAGCAGGACCAATCTCCAACTAAATTATCCCTGCCAGGGCTTTGTCAAGCTGGGCCTTAAAGAGAGAGATTCCACCATCTCCCTAGGTAACCCATTCCAGTGCTTCACCACCCTCCTAGTGAAATAGTTTTGTCCTAATATCCAACCTAGACCTCATGCAACTTGAGACCATTACTCCTCGTTCTGTCATCTGCCACCACTGAGAACAGCTGAGCTCCATCCACTTCGGAACCCCCCTTCAGATAGTTGAAGGCTGCTATCAAATCCCCCCTCACTCTTTTCTTCTGCAGACTAAATAACCCCAGTTCCTTCAGCCTCTCCTCATAAGCCATGTGCCCCAGACCCCTGATCATTTCCGTTGCCCTCTGCTGGACTCTCTCCAATTTATCCACATCTTTTCTGTAGTAGGAGACGCAAAACAGGATGCAATACTTCAGATGTGGCCTCCCGTGGGCCGAATAGAGGGAAGAATCGTTTCCCTCGATCTACTGGCAATGCTCCTACTTATACAGCCCAAAATGCCATTAGCCTTCTTGGCAACAAGGGCACACTGTTGACTCATATCCAGCTTCTCATCCACTGTAATCCCCAGGTCCTTTTCTGCAGAATTACTGCTTAGCCAGTTGGTCCCCTGTAGCAGTGCATGGGATTCTTCTGTCCTAAGTGCAGGACTCTGCACTTGTCCTTGTTGAACCTCATCAGATTTCTTTTGGCCCATTCCTCCAATCTATCTAGGTCACTCTGGACCCTATCTCAACCATCCAGCATATCTATCTCTCCCCACATTTTAGTGTCATCCGTGAACTTGCTGAGGGTGCAATCCATCCCATCATCCAGATCATTAATGAAGATGTTGAACAAAACCAGCCCAGGACCGACCCCTGGGGCACGCCACCTGATACTGGCTGCCAATTAGACATCGAGCCGTTGATCACTACACATTCAGCCTGATGATCTAGCCAACTTTCTATCCTCCTTATAGTCCATTAATCCAGCCCATACTTCTTTAACTTGCTGGCAGTAATACTGTGGAAGACCATATCAAAAGCTTTGCTAAAGTCAAGATATATCATGTCCACCACTTTCCCCATATCCAAAGAGCCAGTTGTCTCATCATAGAAGGCAATCAGGTTAGTCAGGCATGACGTGCCCTTGGTGAAGCTATGTTGACTATTTCTGATCACCTTCCTCTCCTCCAAGAGCTTCAGAATGGATTCCTTGAAGACCTGCTCCATGATTTTTCTGGGGACTGGGGTGAGGCTGACATGTCTGTAGTTTCCCAGGTTCTCCTTCTTCCCTTTTTAAAAGATGGGCACTATATTTTCCTTTTTCCAATTGTCCAGGACCACCTCCGATCACCACAAGTTTTAAAAGATAATGGCTAATGGCTCTGCAATCACATCAGCCAGCTCCCTCAGCACCCTCAGATGCACTGCATCTGACTCCATGGACTTGTGCATGTCCAGCTTTTCTAAATAGTCCTTAACCTGTTCTTTCACCACTGAGGACTGCTCACCTCCTCCCCATAATGTGCTGCCCAGTGCAGCAGTCTGGGAGTGGACCTCGTTTGTGAAGACCGAGGAAAAAACAAACAAACAAAAAACATTGAGTATTTCATCTTTTTCCACATCATCTGTCACTAGGTTGCCTCCCTCATTCAGTAAGGGTCCCGCACTTTCCCTGACCTTCTTGTTGCTAACATACCTATAGAAACCCTTCTTGTCCCCTTCCCATCCCTAGCTAGCTGCAATTCCACTTGTGTTTTGGTCTTCCTGATTACACCCCTGCATGCTTGAGCAATATTTTTATACCCCTCCCTAATCATCTGTCCAAGTTTCCACTTCTCGTAAGCTTCCTTTTTGTGTTTAAGCTCACCAAAGATTTCTCTGTTAAGCCAAGCTGGTAGCCTGCCATATTTGCTATTCTTTCTGCACATCGGGATGGTTTGTTCCTGCACCCTCAATAAGGCTTCTTTAAAATACAGCCAGCTCTCCCGGACTCCTTGCCCCCTCATATTAGCCTCTTAGGGGATCCTGCCCATCAGTTCCCTCTGGGAGTCAATGTCTGCTTTTCTGAAGTCTAGGGTCTATATTCTGCTGCTCTCCTTTCTTCCCTGTGTCAGGATCCTGAACTCGACCATCTCATGGTCACTGCTGCCCAGGTTGCCACCCGCTTCTATTTCCCCTACCGTTTCTTCCCTGTTTGTGG
The DNA here is from genome assembly GCF_965152235.1 of Eretmochelys imbricata. Taxonomy (NCBI): domain Eukaryota; kingdom Metazoa; phylum Chordata; order Testudines; family Cheloniidae; genus Eretmochelys; species Eretmochelys imbricata. Next base: position 8,982,321 of record NC_135576.1, read on the forward strand.
GCAGCAGGTCAAGAGGAGCATGGACCCTAGTTGGTTTCTCTAGCACTTGTACCAGGAAGTTGTCCCCAACACTCTCCAAAAACTTCCTGGATTGTCTGTGCACTGCTGTATTGTTCTCCCAGCAGATATCAGGGTGATTGAAATCCCCCATGAGAACCAGGGCCTTTGATGTGGAAACTTCTGTTTGTTGTCGAAGAAAGCCTCATCTACCTCATCCTCCTATGTCATCCTCTGTAGCAGATATCCACCATGACATCACCCTTGTTGCTCTTCCTCGAAACCTAACCCAAAAACTCTCAACAGGCTCTTCTCCAGTTTCATACCGGAGCTCTGGGCAATCATATTGTTCTCTTACATACAGTGCAAATCCTCCAACTTTTCTCTCCTGCCTGTCCTTCCTGAACAGTTTGTACCCTCTGAAGCAGTCACTTAATTTTCCTCTGTGTCTGTAAAATGAGGATAATAATATTTTCTTGGTCTTGTCCATTTAGATTGTAAGCTCTTCAGGGCAGGGGCTCTTGGTTAGTTATGTATATACCGTTCACCTGGGGGCCTGATCTGCAATGCGTATTGAAAAATGCGTTTGGAGCCTTGAATGCAAAACAGCGTGGCCAAACCAAACTCCTCTGGAGAGCCCCACAAGTGACAATCAAGCCCCGACCAATTTGTTTGGATATTTTCTGAAAAAAATGTTGCCAAGACATAAAAGTACCTGCATGTGTGTGGTGTTTGAATACAGATTTAGATGGGATTATGGGATAGTATTAATGGGAAAAAACAGTTCTCTGGAATACAGACTCTTCCACTGAAGGACAGATTCCTTAAGGGAAGCTGACCTGTTCGTCAGATCAGTGTCAGGAAAATGGACAGGAGGCCCAAGGAGATCACTGCCACTGCAATTGTGTAAAGGAACACAATGGGTTCTGCATGTTGCTTTGCAATGGAATTCAGATGAAGTAGTTGTTCATTCATGGCAAGGATATTCCCTGTAAAAGGCAATCATACCATTGCTGCTATAGTGGAGAAGCTTTGATCATAACTATTTTTTCATATCCTTTCCCACAGAAATCCTAGTAACCTTATTCTCTTGGGTCTCACTGTGTGACACAGAAACATAACTAAGAAAGTGTAAACTGCCAAAAATGATCATAAACCAGTTAGCAAAATGTTTGACCTTTATAATCTGATAACTCAGAATCCCAGAACAGAACCAGTTCTCCTGTGTCTCAGTAGAGAGATGGGAATTTTCACTTTGCAAGGATATCAATATCTCATTCCTAGCTCTACAGTGCTGCAAGATACTGGATCTTAAACAGGTCATCAGGTCCAAGATCCAATACTGCTCATCCTAGGTTTCAGCAAAGTAAATTTTGGTGGGAAATTCTAAATTTGTCCAAGAAAAAAGCCAGCAAGTATTTTTTGATGGGTCAATTTAAGAACAAATGGCAGTTATTAACAGCTGTTTGAGTGTTTGAGATATTGGAATAATCCCTGGCATTAATGCATTAGTGGTCAGAGTGCGGAAGAAACAAAGGTGCATGATAAATTTCATTTATCACATGACAGACTTATCACCACCCCATGTCACGCTCTTCATATCACCACTCCGTGCAGTGCCCACATAAGTCATGGAAGTTATTTAATTATTCTCGTACGCACTATGCTATTAAAGCTGGAAGCGATGCCGACATCATTATCAATCTATATGTGGTTAGGGCCTTGTATGTTCACAGTTTGAAATTTTTAATAAAAGATGCACTGCTATGTACAATAGATTAGATATTGTTAAAGGCAACTTTACATCTGAGCTTCTCTTCTTCCCAGCTACACAGAGGCAAATTTACATCTGAGCTTCTTTTCTTCCCAGTTACAAGGGACCTGAGCTCATAGAAGCAGGTCTTTGCCCAAATAGAGAAGTTTACCTTCTTTCAACCTTGCGCCACCTCAGATCCTACTTGGCAAACCTATCCTACCTGCTTCCCCACACTGAGAAATCAGTGTAATCTAGTGACACAGCAAGATCACAAAGGCCTAGCCTTGTAAGGGAAAACGCCTCCATGGTAGCCTCTCATTCCTATCAGGTCTCCCCTTTGCCATCCAGGTATTAAAATGTGTGCCCAGATAGCCTGGTGATGCATGCAGTATTAGAACCTGAATAGAATGGAATTTGCTATCAATAAAAGAAGACAATAATAGAGATGTTAAACTCATAAGCATTTTATTTATCAAAGGCCAGGTTCCAACAGTTATGATAAGTAGCACCTTACTCCACAAACTGCTACCATTGACGTCAGTGGGACTATGGCACTGTTTATATAGTAAGATGTTTCATACTGTGAGTAAGAGTGGCAGGACTTGCCCCACTGCATATTCTTTGTATGCGATCTCCTGACCCAGGAATTCTACCCAATATCTGCAGTGGTCTAATTTGATCACAAAACCAGAATCACTGGTATACTCGTGAAAAAGCTGCTGGTGATTCAAAGGGCAGTTTGTGTCTGGCTCATAAATATTGCTAATCAAGATTGAATATATTTTTCCACCACAAACTTTCAGTAACAATCACAGATATGGTCAATCTCAGAATCGGAACTGCTAATAATTTGGTTCTAGCACTACCATGTATGACCTCCTTTTTATAGTTGTCGTTCCAACAAAGAAGGAAATGAAGTTCAGGGCTTTCTATTGATCCTAACTGTTGAGATGAGCAGAGTTGAGAGATGATCTTCTGGGGATATCGGAATCACTTTGATAAGATCTTATGCTCTTATAAATCCCTGTATTACTTTAATTCAGAGAGGTTAAATGTAATTTGTAGGAATCCTATTTATTTTTAGCAGATCTCACTAAACTATTAACACACAGGTGAGAGAACATAAAACTGCCAACTGTACTTTAACTCTGCTCCTCCAATTAACAATATCTGATACTACGATAGAACAGATTGGGACATAAGTCCTCTTGTGTCGTGGTATACATCGACCACTAGCTTATGTAGGTTAGGAAGAAACTTCCCTTGTGGGTAGGTTATACAACAATTATCTATAAGGGGAGAAAGAATTTTATCATGTATTATATCATCTCCAGTCTTCCATTTATCAGATGTGAACATCATGAGGTTAATATGTGCGTCAGTCAATCAAATGAGGTACAACACACTAGCAGATCAAAGATTCAAAGCTTCAGTGTACTATATGTTGTTTACTATACAGATATATTGCTAACAGCCAATATTTTTTATCTACACAGTATGTAGATAAATGTTATGGACATATTTAGAATGTAGTTTTCCATTTCACAGTTGTATACGTTTTGAAAACCAGTAAACAGAGAAATTATATAAAGCAACCTAGAGAGATTAGAAATATGGGCAGAAAAACAACATGAGTTTCAACTTGGAAAGTGCAAATAAATATATCTGGGGACAAAATAAACACAAAACATATATATTTAATGGGAGAGAAATACCTGATAAGCATGAATGATGAAAGAGACCTTCAGGTAAAAGTGGAAAACAAATGAACCATGAGTTTGCAATGCAATGTGACAGAAAAAAAAAAAGTCAATGCATATAAGGTCTGTGTAAGTATAAGTGTCATTTCATAAAGCTAGACAGGAAGTTTCCCACCTTTACAGTGTAGTGCAATTTCATCTGTCCAGTTGGTTCCGGGAAAAGCTAATTGGGAAAAAAAATTGCATCCCACAAAATAACTTCAGGGAAGCTCTGTCTGCCAGCAACCCCACTCACCTCCTTGATTCAGCCAAGTTTTCTACACTAAGTGAGCACCAGCCAGGTACCTGTCCTCCTTCCTAGTCAACCATCACCTTAGCCAGGTCCAGCCCTTTTAACTCCTCCCTTTGGACTTGACATCTACTGCAGGTGTAGTGGGGTGGATCGGATTGAACCCTCAGACTCTCATTACTCCCTTCAAGTCCATCACATGAGAGTATTGACACTTCTGTGGTATCAATACACAAATGGAGAAACTGAGACAAAAATAATTTATTAGGGTTTAATTTACTTTTTATAACACTTGATCCTCAGCAACGTGCTGCAATGTTTATATTAACAACTCGTGTCACTTACTCTATTATTTAATTATAGTGTATTCATTTGATTATCAGTCCTGCTGTAAATAAGAGCAATTCATGGGACTCTGAAAACTTCTTGTGGCTGCAAAGTCAATTAATCTTTTAAAATATTTAGCTCTTGAGTCTATTCTCAGACAGATGGATTCGCATCACTCCACAGCTCATGCATGAAGTAAGTCGAGTAAGACCACTGATGTGCTGTGAAAAGCTTTATTTGGCACTGGTTGGCTAATGCAAGAACTGGAGACAGTCACAGAGAAACCCACATATTTGAAACCCCTGAACTTGGGTGACGTTTGACTCGGGATCCAGACTTTGCACCTGACACTTTCTCTGGCATAGGCCAAACCAAAATCCTGGATCCAAATGCTGTAGAAGTTCACATCCAAATCTGAACTTTCCTCGTTCCCTTTTAGTTGGGTTATACTGTATTCCTCTAACAGTCATTGGATGGTGGCTTTTTAAAGGGCCAGGATTGCCCTTTAAAAATCAATAGCGTTGGTATCTTTAAACTTACATGACTGTTTAGACAATCACTTCATAATACTACCGCTAAACAATCTGTTCTATGAACGCCTTCACCAGCCTGTGCCCTTGATTCTTCTCTCAGTAATGTGGGTTCAAAATTACCCAATCTGAGAGGGAAGTTTGGCATCAGCAGGATAAACATTGTAAAAAGTTTTACCCTTCTATTCTAACGGAGAATCTTTCATTAAATAGGATATTGCAAAATAAATAAACATCGGTACACAGGCTGGAGGCCAGAAGGACATGTTTCTATTTATATGATTTTAATAAAAGATATATTTTGAGTTAAATCCCTGGGTGAGCTATCTAACATAGAAAATGCAGCACAAGAAAGTTGTGAATGAGTCTGTACATGAAAGCTTTGCAAAACATGGTGCTTTCAGTTCACAAGGAATCTTATGCCCTTTTTTATTTTTTTTTTTTTTGCAGATCAGTTTACATGGAACATAACAAAGAAACATCAGAATTGCCAGACTGGATCAGACCACTGTTCCATCTAGTCCAGTGTCCTGTCTCTGACAGTGGACAGCATCAAATGCTCCTGAGAAGGGTGCAATGAACAACTGAGTTGGTAGATGCAGGATCATCTTTTCCCCTTGTAATATTCTCAGACTAAGCCCTAGTAGTTAGACTGGTTTAACCCCTGAATCATGATTTTGTCTCTCTCTTCCAAAAATTTTCTTTTAGATACTATAACAGTGGAAATTCTCATTATCTATATGTGTCCAATCCCGCTTAGAACCTTGCAAAATCCTTGGCCTCAATATCCCATAGCAATGAGTTCCACAGTGTAATTACACATTGTGTGTAAATATATTTTCTTGATCAGTTTTTAATTTGCCACTTTCAGTTTCGTTGAATATCCCCTTGTTCTTATGAGACAGGGAGGACAGGATTCCTGACCTACCTTCTCTAGACCATTAATATTTGATATGCTTTTATCATACCCCTTCTTATTTATCTCTTTTCTAAGGTCCCTTTCTAATCCCGCTTCAAAAAGTGTTTTGCTAATGTCCTTGATCATTCTCGTCACCTTTCTCTGAACCTTCTCCAATACCCATTTTTGACGTGGGGTTGTGACTGGTACTGCACACAGCATCCCAGCTGAGGGCCAACTTTTTATTTTTGTCCATATTTTTCTTTGATTATCTCCCCCCCCCCCCCGCATTTTTCCAACAAACCTAAATACATTTTTTAATTAAAATGGAACTTTACATTTAATTAAAAGCCTAGCTTTCATAGAAGAATTTATTTTCTTTCTCAAATAAACATAAGGGGTTATGATATTTTGCAACTTGAAGTATAGCAGGAGCCAGTATCTTCCCACTAATTCCAGGCAGACATTTCCTTAGGATCACCTGCTATTTAAAGTGTTTCATTTGCTGCATGGTACAAGCAGAAGCCTCATCAAAACTGTGAATTTCAGATAAGCTTTTATCAGACTCTTGCTGTAACCATCTCGGAAATGAGCTGTCATCAGCAAATTTAATCTGCCTCTGACTGCTTTAATTGTTAGCACCTTCCCTGCCAAATCCTTGAGGTGGAAAGTTTTGTTAAGACTTTTAATTCACTCAGAAGAGATTGCACTTTTTTTTTCCTTCATATTTACAACCGATACAGTTAAACCTGTAGAGAACCTTGATTGAATACTTGAATTATGGAAACACAGTTGCATCCGTACTAGTTTAATACTGGGGTTGGAATGTGCAGCTGTGAGAGCTTTGGAAAACCCTGCCTCAGAAATAAAGATCTTGTAGATATTTTATTTTTATTTGGCATGGAAAGTGCGACTAAATAGAAAGGGATTAGCTCTGATCTTGTGTGTCCTAGAATTGTATTGGTTTTCTTCACATAATCGCAATAGGCCAGATCCTTGTCCTAACCTTTGGAGCCTACAGAGGTGAGGAAAGATGGGCCTGTGCAATGCATGGGGAGAGTTCATCACCAGCTTTGTGGATCTAGTCTTTAGTGACTGATCTTACTTCACTGAAGTGAATGGGAGATTTACAATTCACTGTGATGGGGCAGGCTCAAGCCCTTAATCTCTCTATAATTTACCTTAATCTCCTAAAAATGAGGAACTGAGGCCGAGAGAGATTTCTTTCCTCCCAGGGGTGTTGTGAGGGTAAATTCCTAAGTATTTGTGTGACACTCAGTTCTTCCTCTTATAGCTGAGTGTGTAAACAGTGGTCAGCTTCCTCAGACCTCTGTTTCTCAGACCCAATAGACGGCCCTTGGCAGGGAGCTGTAGCTGAGCCGTGTGTGTGTGTGTTTGTTAGTTGGTGTTGGTCCTGCTTTGAGCAGGGAATTGGACTAAATGACCTCTTGAGGTCTCTTCCAACCCTAATCTTCTGTGATTCTATGATCCTATGAATTCACAGCCAAGAAGTTATTTGCTGGATTGTGCCTCTTTGTATTCATTATCGAAACTGCTGGGAAACTTCATTGTGGTTCTCATGTTCCTACATTAAGATCTTGCAAACAGTTCATTGCAAATGTTATTTACCTGAACTTCACAAGCTGTATGGCTCTGGTTAGTTATGCCAATCACGTGATATTGCTTCTGTTCCCTGATTGCATGGATTATAGAAGTAACTAATATGGCACAAATTTGAAGTTCCTTTGGCAAATATTTGGTCATCCAAGTTTGAAATGTGCCTTTGCACTTATACTAGTAAAGTTCAAATGCTTGATTATTCAAGGAAACTGCACAGAAGGGTAGTGGATATAGTCTAACCAAAATTATCTTTCTGCTTTGACTAAATAAGAACATAAGAACGGCCGCACTGGGTCAGACCAAAGGTCCCCCCAGCCCAGTATCCTGTTTGCCAACAGTGACCAATGCCAGGTGCCCCAGAGGGAGTGAACCTAACAGGTGATCTCTCTCCTGCCATCCATCTTTTCCATGTTTGCTCATATGTTATTTTTTTCAAATAGGGGTTATGCCTAGAGCTGGTTTAAAAAAAGAATGAAAACATAGTTTTTTTCAAAGAAACCAAGTTTTAAAGTTAAAATTGTGTTCCCATCTTTTATTTTATTTTTGAATTAAATCAAAATGAAAAATTTTGCTTCATCTTGAATGGAAAATTTCCCCTTTGTTTCAAATTTGAAAAAAAATGTTCCCGTTTAGAAAAAGGAAACAAAATGACAATTTTCAGTTTGAATTGATGTGAATTGGAAGTTTTTATTCGGAATCATATTGGGTTGTTCTGTTTGTTTGTTTGTTGTTTTTATAATTCCAAGATTTTTTTCTATGGAATTAAAGCTTTTATTTCATTGGAAATTTTTCACAGAAAATGTTTTTTGAAGGACTATCTGGCACCACTGAAGTCAATAGGAATTTTCCTGTCAAGTCCAGAGGGGGGCTAACAACCTAACTAGTTTTAAGATGGAGCTTCATACTTTTATGAACAGGATTATATAATGGGTCCAGTCCCTTGCTATCACTTACTAGTTACCTCAGGGCACACTTCCAGGCCTGTGTCCTATTGGCTTACGGGCAGGCCCTTAACAATAAGAATTGGATGGTACAGAATTTCATGCCCAGCAGAAATACTGTGTTCTTTATAACTAGGACTTATTTCCCTTCTTTACTGATTGGAACCATGTGTCACCAAATGTTTGGATGCCTGAACTATAGCAGAATCTTTCAGTGTTTGCAATAGGGAATTAAAAACCCGAACAATCTGTAGAAAAGATATGACTATATCAACAAGTCACCATTTTATAAATATGGTCACATGCTACTTGGTTTCTGGGAACATACCAATATTGAGACAAACAATTCAGGCAAACCAAGGCACTCTAGACTCAGCTGAGAAAGTGGAATAAAGTCCAGTACAAAACTTCATGAAATCATGGAAGCATCAACAGCTAATAAAGTCCCAAAGGAAGTCAAGTCCAACCATCAGTTTTAGCAAACTCTGAAAATTCCCAGAATAGATAACTGGGAGTTAACAGAAGAATGATGGATGTTTATCTTGCATGAGACGGTGGCAAGTAGGGACTGGTGATATCATTACAATCTGTTATTTATATCTGTATATTTAGGTTTGGAAGGATTAGATTTATTTGGAAGTGTCAGGTAATGTCAATTTCACTGTACACACACAAACCAAAGACAAAAAACTTCCATCAATAATTATCAAAATTTACAGATGGGCAAAGTAAGAAAACTGCTTCTTGAGAACTTAATTTCATTTTAAGAATATTTACTTTGTATCTTTTGACATGTGATGTTGACACTTTGTGTTTTAACAATTTTAAAACTTTAATTTTTTGAATCTCAGCCTCAATAGCAATCAATATTATCCATCAAAACTTTTTAAAAATTAAAAATCTGCCAAGCCTATGTGTATTAAAATAAATATTGACTGGAGACCTGGAAGATGTATGTATAGAGGCTTATTCAAAGCCCACAGTAGTCCACTGACCTCAGTAGGCCATGGATCAGGCCCATAGCACCTATCTCTGTTTCCTCCCTCCCCCATTCCTCCTGTCATGTTTGTCACAGTAGTTGTCTACATTTGGGCTGTAAACTCTTTGGCTCTGACTCCGGATAAGGCACTCTCTTACTAGGTGTACACATCCCAGAACAATAGAGCCTGAGCGATTTGAAGCTTTTTCCTTCCTGGAATGGAAGAAGAGAGAATAACTAATGAAAGCAGACAGAGCTGAACAAGGGACATGCACATGAAGGTTGGAGAAATTATTCTACCTTGTGATAGGGTCTGTAAGGCCTTCTTTGCCTCCTGCTGGAGGTGTTGGCGCTCCACCACCCCATCTCAAGGAAAACCCTCTCTGGCTAGGCTACCAACAAGACACAGTCCTCCAAAGGCCTAGAAGGACCAGCAGTAGTCATTGACCAATCAGGAGCCATCAGATCAGTTAAGAAGGCTTGCCTACTTCTGCTGAGGGACAGTGTGGAGTGAGACTAGGATAGAGGGGGAGCTCCTCAGTGCAAGCCCAGGGCCAGGTCAGGGGCATGGCTCCAAGTGCTGCCACTAAGGGCTTGCCTTTGAGGTTTGCTTGTTCAAAAATGCAGACAGCAAGATTCTGAGTTGGTTCTTTTTATTTAACTGGGTAGACATTGCCACCAAGCTTACAGCACAGGCTGCCCTGCTCTGAACAGGCTTCTGAAACTTGTAGAACATGAAAGGGAGCCCCCACAGATCCACTCTTGGCCCTGCAGGGGATGCCAGGGAACAGCCCCATCTGTGATATACCATATACACTTACTAGCCGAATGCATGGTTGGTGTAGGAAGTCGAAACACCAATGGATTCAAGAGCCTGGCATGTTTAAATCTCTAGGGAGAAAGTGGGTGAGGAATGACAATGGGGGCGGGGCTATATTCTTGCCTATACTATGGTCCCTTTGCTTACACTGGCTGTAGAAAGGGGCTGTAGTAGACTTACTATCCTGGAGTGCCCCTTTTCTTGCTGTTTTAGATGCACTCCTGTGGTTGAGACCTGTCCTGCCAGCCACATAACCAGCCAGATAACCCCTCCACCAGCATAAAAGCCAGTATAGAAAACCCCAAATGATCATCTGCCTCTTCTGGAACTTCCTTTCCATCCATCTCTCCAACAAAAATAGAGTCTAAACCATAAGAATCCACCACAACCCTCTGTAAAATGGTTCAATGGTTAATTACCTCACTGTTAAAAATGCATACTTTACTTTTAGTTTGAATTTGTCTGTGGGCCTCAAAGGTGCCCAAACCAGGTAGTGGAAGATTGCTCCAGTGTGAAATGGCATTCATTCCCACTACACCCTCCTCATACAGTGGAGAAAGGGGCAAGAGTCGATGTTCCCAGGCCTTCTGAAGGGAGAGGTTGGGAATCAAGCTCAGAACCAAGATACAGATTCTGATGCACACTCACGGAGAACCAGATCTCTAGCTGATGTAAATTGGTCTGGCCTCATTTAAGTAACTGATTTACTTCAGCTGGGCCTCAGTCTGGTTATAATACCATTTAACCACTGGACCGATGCCCTAAAGACACATTTTCTAGATTCTAAGATCATATTGCAAACAGGGAGAGTGAAAAGAAATAAACCTCATAGAAGCAATTATTTGACAGTCATTTTTCAACAAAATATTAATCTAAGAATTTCAGCTCTCTATTTTTAAAGACCTCCTGGCTGCCGATGACTTATTCACCATAACAAACAGTCCTTAGCATCTTAATTCTATTCTTTTCTTTCTCAAGTCCCATCTTCCAGGAAAATTTTTGCTCTAGACAATGCAACTCAAAAGTTTTCATGTGTCTCCTTGACAGATGCAAACATTATTCCCATTGTGTCCTCACTGAATGAAAAATTGAAAGTGCAGAGCTGGCACAGGGAAGATTGACTGGATTCTAAATGAACGTTCTGTTACTAATGTAAAACTAGAGGGAACAGAGCCCAGTAATGAAGTGAAATACAAGGTTAAGTATTGGAAACCAATTAGCTAGTTCATCACTGACAACTCTTTGATGGCCTGAACTGCTTCCAGAAAGATAAGGGTATATTGTTTAAAAAAACAATTAAAGCTCAAGTCAGATTCGCATACAATTATTTCATATTCACATGCAAATCCAAAGGGATGGATACACTCAAAATACTAATACTATATATGTGCGTCGCTGTAGAGCGTGAGTCTCCTCTTGCTTGCACTACTGCAAATCAGGAGTAAATCCACTGATGTCCACAATGGAGTGTGAATGAAAGGGTAATAGGGCCCCCTCTCACTATCCTGATTAATATCTCACACTGGTTTTACACCAGTATGACTCCATTGATTTCAGTGGAGTTTTCCTGATTTACACTGATTTAGATGAGTGGAGAATCAAGCCCAGAAACCAGGTGGTAGATTCTCTGCCTTGCTCTGTTCCTTTTCTGCTGCTCTGGCAGTGGAATGGGAGCAGAGACTGGCAGCAAGTCCCCTTCTGGGGATTCCTCTGGCATTGGGGCATCCCCAACAAGCATACAGCTGGTGGAGTTGGCTCCTATGCCACCAGCCTTACAGCCCCGGTGCAGGGGCTAGGGAAAGGAAGGGGGGTTTTTTTTGAGGTGGCACATGTTAGAGTTGCACAGAGCGGGGGGTGTACAAAGAATCAGTTGGACATTTAAAGTTGGAGGTGGGAGCAGCCTGTATCCCTGTCATCATCCCTGCTTGATCCTGGAGATATTTGGACAGATATCCCAACAGGAGTTAATGCTGCCTTGGGCTAATGTGAATCCTGCTGGCTAATTGCCTGAGGCAGCATTGTCTCCTGCAGAGGCCCTGCCCGGGCTGAGCCATGGGGGTGCCCATCCCAACAGTTGCCTGGATTCTGTTCTCTGTGAAGTCAATGGGAGTTGCACCTATTTGCAGCAGGGCTGAATTTCTTCTCATGGCTTTGAGAAGCCACATCCAAGATAATGTAACGTGATAACTAAATAATTTTTTTGGGAGGGTGAGGAGGATGGTCATGAGAATAGCACTGTCATGAAACAAGGTCATGAATTTATTCCGTAGAACTGAGGAAGTACAGGAGAGCGACCAGTCGGGTTGGGATCTTTTTATTGTCACTATTACCAGTCAAGATTCTGACACTCTAACTCACATTCATCTCTGTTTTCTAACACCAAGGTTGGATAGGGCCAAGGTTATGAGCAGTTCTTGTGCATTTTGTTGGTTTCTTGGCTTAAGTATCTGGAGTACCAGACACTTCAAGTCTTAGTATCCCCCTTTCTATTTGTTACCCATTGAGGGTACACAGTTAAACCACAAGAAGGCTTGATGGGGGCTTTGGGTTTCTGGACTTGTTGAGATCCACATCTCTTGCTTCCTTCCTAGAGCCCATGAGCGGGTGGGAAAAAGCAGGAAAATGGGTAGCCTTATCTCCAACTCTTAACGAGCTGGCCAGAGTAGATGAGCTACCACACAATGGGGCCATAGTAATTTACTCCTGGCATAGGCCAGCAGTAAACTATTGCCTCTGGGAGCAAATTGGAACCAGAAATATTTCTGAGGGCCTATCTACACTAAAAAAAATGTGCTTGTACAACTTGTTGGCATAAAGCTGCCATCATGGGTGGAGCCCCCCTTTGGGGAGGCTAGCCCCCCAGTTCCCCTCCTTCCACCTGAGATGCCCCACCTCAGCGAGAGCCCCAAGCCTTGATCCCCCCAGAGCCCGAGGATTCCCGGGCCAGCTGGAGCCCTCCCCATCCATGCCACACCTCCCCTCCTGAGACCCCAAGCTGTCCTGTGAGAAAAGCTTGTCTCTTCCCCAAGAACCTGAGCTTTTGATGTGCATCATCCAGGTTCCAGGGCAGTTGAGGAGATTACTGAGATTAAATCCAGGAAGCTGAGTAATACATGCAGCCTCCTCAGACGCCCCGGAACCTGCATGGCACATAATAATAAGCAAAAACTTCCCCTGCAAACCCCGCAACCGGTGGCTGCAGCATATGTCAATGCACAGTGCGGAGTACTATGCATAGGTATCCCAGGGTGCAGCTCTCCACCATCCAGTGCACTGTCCTTTGGGAAGCTTTGGCAATCATGGTGGAGCAGAAATGAGTCATGTGGGAGTTATTGGGATTGCAGGGTCAAGTTCCCACCATGCAACTTTCTCCACACCCATAATCATAAAATCATAGAAGATTGGGGTTGGAAAAGACCTCAGGAGGTCATCGACTCCAACCCCCTGCTCAAAGCAGGACTGATCCCCAACTAAATCATCCCAGCCAGGGCTTTGTCAAGCCTGACCTTAAAAACCTCTAAGGATGGAGATTCCACCACCTCCCTTGGTAACCCATTCCAGTGCTTCACCACCCTCCCAATGAAATAGTGTTTTCTAATATCCAACCTAGACCTCTCTCACTGCAACTTGAGACCATTACTCCTTGTTCTGTCATCTGCCACCACTGAAATCAGCTGAGCTCAATCCCCCTTCAGGTAGTTGAAGGCTACTATCAAATCCCCCCTCACTCTTCTCTTCTGCAGACTAAATAACTCCAGTTCCCTCAGCCTCTCCTCATAAGTCATGTGTCCCAGCCCCCTGATCATTTTTGTTGCCCTCCGCTGGACTCTCTCCAATTTGTCCACATCCTTTCTGCAGTGGGGGGCCCAAAACTGGACGCAATACTTCAGATGGGGCCTCACTGGTGCCGAATAGAGGTAATAAATCACTTCCCCCGATCTGCTGGCAATGTTGCTACTAATGCAGCCCAATATGCCGTTAGCCTTCTTGGCGACAAAGGCACATATCTGGGTTCTCATCCACTGTAATACCCAGGTCCTTTTCTGCAGAACTGCTTCTTAGCCAGTTGGTCCCCAGCCTGTAGCGGTGCATGGGATTCGTCCATCCTAAATGCAGGACTCTGCACTTGTCCTTTAGAACTTCATCAGACTCCTTTTGGCCCAATCCTCCAATGTTTCTAGGTCACTCTGGACCCTATCTCTACCCTCTAGTGTATCTACCTCTCCCCCCAGCTTAGTGTCATCCACAAAATTTCTGAGGATGCAATCTATCCCATCATCCAGATCATAAATAAAGATGTTGAACAAAACTGGCCCCAGGGGCACTCCGCTTGATACTGGCTGCCAACTAGACATTGAGCAGTTGATCGCTACCTGTTCAGCCCAACGATCTAGCCAACTTGCTATCCACCCTATAGTCCATTCATCCAATCCATACTTTTTTAACTTGTTGGCAAAATTACTGTGGGAGACCAAATCAAAAGCTTTGCTAAAGTCGAGATATATCACGTCCACCACCATCCCCATCTCTGCAGAGCCAGTTATCTCATCATAGAATGCAATCCGGTTGGTCAGGCACGACTTACCCTTAGTGAATCCATGTTGACTGTTCCTGATAACCTTACTTTCCTCCAAGTGCTTCAAAATTTGCATGTCAAGCTTTTCTAAATAGTCCTCAACCTGTTCTTTCATCTCTATCCCATAATTTTCACACCTATTTTAAAAATCCTACAGGAATCTGCACAGCGCTGCACTACTGTGATAGCATTGAAAGCACAGGACACATGGTCCTGAGGTATTTGCAGAACCTCAACAGGAGCTTCATGGAACATGACGATTTCCTCGGTGAGATGTGCTCTTCCAGGGGTAATGGTGGTTTGCTTGATGTTGGGCTTTGGGTTTGGTAAACCAGGGTCGTGAGTTCAAACCTTGCAGGAGCAGGTTTGCAGACTCATTTGTCTTGTCCAGAGGTGGATGGTGGGAGGAAGCTTCCCTTATAACGACTTTGCCGTGGCAAAGAAATAAAAGCCAGCTGTCTAGAACTCCCAGGTAGGAGAGCAGCATTTTACCAGAAGTGGGGATCAAACCCACGCAGACAAATGTCCATTGGAATTTAAGTCCAACACCTTAACCTCTTGGCCATCCTGGTGGGTGCTACAAGCCCTCCCCAGCAGAAGAATGAATTCTTGGGATGTCGTCAACGAGCCCACTGCCTTGAGCACGTGACTAGGGCAAGCACAGCATCACTTAGGTCGGCATTGGAGCAGAGGGAAGCCAACTTGTGGCCTGGCTCCATAGCTCAGGGGTTAGCGCACTGGTCTTGTAAACCAGGGGTCGTGAATTTAAAGTTCACTGGGGCCTGAGCAGCAGTTTCTGACAGGGCCTGTTGTTCCCCAGCAGTGGAGTGCTCCCCTTTCCTTAGGTTTTTATTAGTTTTTGGTAGGGGTGCAGCAGGGGTGGGTGCCAGAGGGCTTTATTAAAGAGAAGCAGCAGCCTAAATTATTATACCATATTATACATGTTCAAAGGGGGCCTAGCAGAAGTGAGATTCGGACCCACACAGGCTCATGCCCATTGTGGCTTGAGCCCAACACCTTAATCGCTTGGCCATTCTGGTGAGCAGGCAAGAGCAGCCCAACTGCTACACCCACAAACATCTTGGGCGTGCTACGGCGCTCTGGCTTTGGATAACTACCCAGCACTCCTGTGTCTCAAACGGGTTCACAGAATGCTATGCTTGATTAGGAAACTGTCTCTCTGCGTGTAGTTGGCTAGTTGCTAGCAGCTTGCAGTGCAGGGGAGGTGAAATTGGACCCCCTCGGTCAGAATTTGGGAAAAATCTCCAAATCCAAAGCAAAGACATCGGGTGCCACTGGTCCTGTGAGGGAGTGCTCCTGCTGCTCATAGCAGCATTCCGGGCTTGGGGGACTGCCTATGACCCAGGGGTTGGGAGGATGGGGTCCCAGGCCCCCTATCTCCAAGGCAACAAATTAGCTTCCAGAGGCTCACTGTGGAGCCTCACTTGATCTCCCACAACTCAAATATTAAGACTTCTGCCATTGCTTCTGTTGGTGGGGGACAGTCTGGCTGGAAAGAACTGTGGCCACCAGGTCATCCCATTGGGTGCAATGGACCCGGTTCTCCCAACCTCAACCCCGTGCTGAGTACACCTCTGCCACGAGCTGAGGGCACCTTTGCCATCCCGTTGAAGTGCCACCTGGAGCAGAGCTGTTGAGGAAAGGGAGAGAGTCTTGGGGCAAGCGTCCACTTTCCATAGGGGGCAGCCAGATGGCTGCTCTGTTCTGCACAAAACCCTGATCCAGAGCGAGGTCTCCTACAAAGGCTTTAGAGCCAGCTTCCCCAGGAACATGAGGTGCACTCTGGGTGCGTGCTGGCTCCCTTCCGGCCACGCTACGCTCTCAAAATGAAGGGATCTCCGCACCCGGCCTGGTGCGTGACAGTGCAGCACCCGGCCTTGTTCTATGGCAGTGGTCTTGGAAAGTGGGGGCCCTGAGGCAGGGGGCCTAGCAAAATCATACTTCTGATTGTCTTTTGTGCCACAAAATTAAAAATTTTGCACACTATATTTCAAATTTCTGCATAATTCTGCAAATTTTATTTGTCAAATAAATTTGGAGGCTTCAGCATGCAATCAGGGAGCACAGGCCACCGGTTGCACAGATGTGGGAAATCACTGTGAGGCTCCCCCCACCCCCAGACACGGACTCAGGGATGAGGCTGTATTTAGCCCTGGCAGTGCAAGGACTGGGCCTGACCCAGAAACACCCCAGGACCCTGCCCCTCCATGCCAGGTGCACCAGCTGTGGGGACACAGGCTCAGCAAGGCAGGATCCAAGTGTGGAGGGATCTAGGTGTGGGTTGAGAGGGTTCTGTGTGGTGCAATCTGGGTGTGGGCGGCTCGGGGGGATCTGTGTGCGGGGTGGGAGCTGGATGTCCAGGGGCTTGCTAGGGGGTTCTGGGTGCAACAGTAACGGGACTTTGAAGGGGGAACCAGGTGAATGTGCTTGGGGCTCAGCAGGCGGGCTCTGGATGTGAGGGGGGGATAGAGCTAGGCTGGGGGGTCTGGGTGTGAGGGGCTCAGTGGGGGGTCCATATGCTGGGGGAGTGGGGCTCAGTGGGCTGGGGATCCAGGTGTAGCTGGTTGGGGTTTGGTTGGGTCAGGATCCGGGTGCAGGTGGCTCATCGGGTTGGTCCAGGTGCAAGGGGAGTGGGGCTCATCAGGGGGCTTCTGAGTGTGTGGGATTGAGGATCAATGGGAGGGTCTGGGAATGAGGGGGTCTGGATGTATGGGGGTTGGCTGGATGGGGGACCAGCCAACCCCCAACAGGGATCACTCCCCCTGCAGCTGAGGAGCGATGGGTGCAGGAAGCATGGCGGGGCGGAACGGGGTGGCGGGGAGGTGATTTTGCAGAGCTTCCCACAGCTGGGGGAGAAATTTGAGGGTGGGTCTGACCAGGCCCCGGATACCATGCAGGAGAAGAGGAAGTTCTGGCCTCCCCAGCCAAGCCAGGACTAGCAGCTGAGCCCGGCTCAGGGCAGCAGCCCCCAGTTGGGTCTTCCCCAGTCCCACCTCCTGCCCCACAGTGATTTATCTCTCTGCCAGCTGCCCTGGCCACCCAAAACATACTTCTGGGGAGGGTCGTGTGACCGCTCTTCTGGCTTTCCTTTGCATCTCCGTCAGAAAGACCTTTTTCTGCAGGGAATCAAAGAAATCTGCAGGGGACATAAATTCTGTGCATGCACAGTGGCTCAGAATTCCCCGAGGAGTAAAATCAGCAATTTCTAGGGCCAGATGTGCTCTTCCAGGAGTGATGGTGGTTTGCTTGATGTTGAGTTTTTGGTTTGGTAAACCAGGGGTTGTGAGTTGAAACCTCGCAGAACCAGGTTTGCAGACTCATTTGCCTCATACAGTGGTGAGTGGCTGGAGGGAGCTTCCCTTATAGTGGCTGTGCCATGGCAAAGGAATAAAAGCCATCTGTCTAGAGCTCCCAGGTAGGGGGGTGGTATCTTACCAGAAGTGGGGATCAAACCCACGCAGACACACATCCATTGGAACTTAAGTCCAACGCCTTAACCTCTCGGCCATTCTGGTGAGTGCCATAAACTCTCCCCAGCAGAAGAATGACTTCTTGGGATGTTGTCAACGAGCCCACTGTCTTGAGCACGTGACTAGGGCAGGTGCAGCATCACTTGGGCAGGCATGAGAGCAGAGGGACACAAGCTTGTTGCCTGGCTTTATAGTTCAGGGATTAGAACACTAGCCTTGTAAACCAGGGGTTGTGAGTTCAAAACTCACTGGGGTATGGATGGTAGCTTGTGTCTGTTGTCACTCAGCTGTGAGGTGCTTTCCTTAGGTATTTGTTATTTTTGGGAGGGGCACAGCACGGCTGGGTTCTAGAGGGCTTTGTTAAAGAAAAGCAGCAACCTGAATTATTATACCAGTTGTTCAAAGGGTAGCAGCAGAAGCAGGGGCCAAGCAGAAGTGAGATTCAGACTCATGCCCATTGGGGCTTGAGCCCAACACCTTAACCGCTCAACCATTCTGGTTAGCAGTCAAGAGCAGCCCAACCACTACACCCACAAATGTCTTGGGTGTACTAAGGTGCTCTGGCTTTGGATAACTACTCAGCACTCTGTGTCTCAACGAAGTTAATCATAGAATCATAGAATATCAGGGTTGGAAGGGACCTCAGGAGGTCATCTAGTCCAACCCCCTGCTCAAAGCAGGACCAATGCTATGCTTGATTAGGAAGCTGTCTCTCTGCATGTGCTTGGCTAGCTCTGGAGTGCCTGGCCAGTGGCTTGGAGTCCAGGCGAGGTGAAATTAGACCCCCTTGGTCAGAATTTGGGAAAAATCTCCAAATCCAAAGCAAAGATGTCGATTGCTGCTGGTCCTGTGAGGGAGTGCTCCTGCTTCTGCTGCTCACAGCAGCGTTCTGGGCTTGGCGGACTGCCTATGACCCAGTGGTTGGAAGGATGGGGTCCTGGGACCCCACAGACCCAACGGCCACAGGTTAGCCTCCAGAGGCCGACTATGGAGCCTCCTTTGGTCTCTCGCAGCTCGACTATTATGCCTTCCTCCATGGCTTCTCTTGATGGGGAACAGCATCCCCAGTGGCATGTGATTTGGGAGACAGCCTGGCTGGAAGGAATTGCTGCCACCATCTGATGCATAAGGCAATGCCAGAGGCTTGTGGTAGAGAGCTTGCACTTCCGCAGGGAGCGAGGACCAAAAGGAGAAACTCCCAACATGAAGGGCTCACTGCACCTGGCCCGGCTCTGTGTGTGGTGGTGCAGCACCTGGCCTTGCTATAGCTAGACATTCAAAGGGAGAGAAGGCATCCTAGCTCCAGTGTTAGTGAGTTTTCTTTGTGAGTTCAAATTTCACAGGGATTTCGGTGGGTGTTCTTAGAAGAGTGTGTGTGGAGAGTGCAGATAGTCTGTAGTTTAGCTCTGCCATTTAAACCTTTGTCCTATAAAACACCGTTCACAGCATTATTTCTTCCTGTGTCGTAGGACAGCTACAAGTATCCTTCTGTGGAGAAAGAAATAACACTTCCATCCCTCAGACCTTTCTAGAGAGGATTGAAGAGTTCCTCCATGAAAGGATAATTGAGATCTTTCAGGAGGATTAATGGGACTTCCCTGTGGACATAAACCAACTCATCTGTATGGTCCCCTCTTCCTAACATTACATGGGAATGAAAAGTAGATAACAATGCTATAAGTTTTGATTGCTTTTCTAGCTCTTCTACCATGGGTAAATCAATGGAAAGTCTATATCTGTGTTCTCATAAGTTAGGGGCCCCATCATTGTAATTGGAAAGAAATTCATATACTTACCCAAGTTTCATTTCCCTTCGGTGGGCTTCCCCATTCTCTACTACAGGGATTGACTTGACGGAGGTTGAGACTTACAGAGGTCCTGACTCATGGTATACCTGGACGTCCTGGTCACATGTCCCCCATCCTCCTCCAACTTAAGACCATACTTGGGCACATCAGTGGTCCATCTAGCCCACTATCCTGACTTCCATCGGTATCCAATGCCAGGTGCTTCAGAGGGAATGAACAGGTAATCATCAATTGATCCATCTCCTGTCATCTACTGTCACCTTCTGGCAAACAGAGGCACTTAAAAACATGGTTTTGCATCCATGCCCATCCTGACTAATAGCCATTCATGGACCTATCCTTCCTGAACATATCCACTTCCCCCCTCCTCATTGTTCACACCAGAAACCTGTGACTTGGGTTCCTGAGAGGTATCCACAGAGGTGGTGGTTTCTCCACCATTTATGGCATGTAGCTAGTTGTAAAAGCGGCCGGTCTGCGGCGCAGCACCAGATCAGCTGTTGGCCTCCCTGGGCTTCTGGTATGCCTGCAGCAATTCCTTGCTTTTACGCAGTACTGCTGCTGTTCCCTGTCTTATCCAGAGCTGGTGCTAGCCCATTGTGGGCCGTAAGCAGGACTATTCCCTCCCACACACAAGCACCCAATACTAAAGCAGGCATGTTCTTATCATAAAAAAGCAAATAGAGGGCCCTGAGCTGCTCAGGGACCTAAGCAATTGCTTAGTCTGCTTATGCCTATCACTGTCTCTGGTCATATCGCTGCTCTGGCATCCCCCGTGCAATATGCGCATAGATGTCCACATTTCTACAGCTGGTCTACTGCTGTACTTGCATAACCTCTTCTCCCCACATGCCCAGGAGATCCAATATCTCCTGTCTACTCCAAGCCGGAGCAGGTCTGGAGTGTATAGGCAGTGTGGTCGGCAGGGCAGTTGCACACCGCAATGGAGAGTTGCTAGGTGCACTCACCACACTGGACAATCAGGTTTTAAAGGGGTGGGTGGCATCCATGACTCCTGGGCAGTGAAGTTCACAATTTTGGTCACGATTTTGACCAGAGCCATCAGTACCAGGCATTATGGGACAACTGCTGGAGTATTGTTAGGTCGCTGTAGGTAATGCGGTGTCTATATTTGCATTAAGTTGAACTCAATACATTGACCATGGCTCAGTGTCTCAGAGAGAAATTGTGTTACTGTGTTGGTGTAATGGAGAGCTTATGTCAGCTGGAGATAAATTTAAGTGTAATAACACGCACAAGGCGGCTTACGTCAACCCAATTTCGTAATGTAGACCAGGCTCAAATCTCGGCAACCCTCAGATCAAACTTCTGAGGTTGTTTAATATACGCCCCACCCTTGTTCAGGGCTGGGCCTAAAATCACAAGCTAAAGTGCTAAGTAGGCTACTGGGGAAGACAAAGGATCTAATTCTGGTCCGTTTTACTCCTGTTGTGCAGTATTTGCTCCATAAGTAGCCTCACAATAAAGATGACAGAATTGGGCCCCAACTTTTTGAATTTCTGCTGTAGGACTTAAAGGGTTTAGTCAATCTCAAGCAACCACAGTAGCCTCTCAGACCCTCTCAGTTATCTAAATTTTCTAGATTATTTCAGTACATTGGTCAATAGACTTTTTTTACCTCCCCTTCCTAACCACATAAGCTGCACAAGGTGAAAAAATGTCACTGAATTAATATTTATTTTGCAACATAAAAGAGCCCAGCACTATCCACAACTAGCCTAATTAATTGGGATTAATTCCATGTGTAAAGTTTGGCTCTGCAGGTGTTGATGAAGTAATACATCAAAGAGGCTTCACCTCTGTACAAAATCAATGCTAAAATAACCTTGATTACTGTCGCTGTTGATGTCCCATATACCACTAATCAGTCATGGTTTGCAGTGAACATTATTATGAACAAATATTATTTGTTCTCTTATTGGCATTTTTCAAGAGCCAGTGGTAATATTCACTGCAGTTCACTAAGAGAAGGCTTTCACCCTTGGGAAATTGTACAGGCTGCCTGGGAGCACATGGTCAAAGAGGAAAATTACTTCAGCCTGGAAATAGAAAATAAAGGGAATGACGTTAAAATGGAAGTAGCATATTTTTTTTCTCCACTGGATTTAGAACTGGAAAGTACGTTTTAAGCAATGTCAGATTTCTAGAGGAAATGCTTTACAATAGAGGAGTGCATTGTCTGGAGATGGTTGGGTCTGAAATACCTGACCTGTGAGGTACCCAAACCTAATACCACCAAACAAAACCTGTGAGTGAAAGCAACCGACTCACCTTTAATAAAGCTCTCCATCAATTTCTGTGATTGCTGCTTTTATTCAGAGTGAGTAAACACCGGCCAGGCTGGTCAGGTTGTCTCACGGCCCTTTCTTCTTCTTTTTTAATGTTGGTACTTAATGGATTTTAGAGCCCAATCCTGCTGCCATCAATGTAAATGACAATTCCCATTAACTCCAGGGCTCAGGCCCTGATCTTAACACCCACTGAAACCGATAGGAATGATCTCACTGGTGTCAATGGGCATTGGAACAGATCCTCAGATACTATTAAAGTATAGTGTGACTTCAGGCACAGCTCAGAGCAAGAGGTACTCCAGGAGTAGCATAAGGAGACATTGTACTTCAGAGACAATTCCTTCCCCATTCTGCCTTACTCCTGGGAGCTAATCTGGCCAGAGAGTAACGGGAGCAGAGCCAAGGGTGCATCCATTCACTGCCCCTACCCACCCACTCTCTCAGTGCATGCTTCTGGGAGGCAGTAAACAGGTGAGTAATACACTTTACTCCTCTACTCATGGACTCAGGCTGCAGGAATGTTGCAAAAGGCGGCTTCTGGCTCCCTCATGCACGTGCAGAGACTAATCACAGTCTAGCCTTTCACTGATTGGAGATAAATTAAAAATAATTCTTCTTCAGAGGCTCCTTCCTCCAGGAAGCAAAATCGTAAGGACTGAAGTCACCTCCAAAGCAAAGCACAGAGCTTTAAGAATGGAGTCTTTAAAATACAGCACCGTTCTTCTCCTAAATAAATGTTTTCAGCTGACCAAGATTTGGAGAGGAATCATCTGTGGTGAGAAAGAACGAGTGTACTTTGAGAAACCTCTTCATTCTAATTTCTTGCCATCTTTCCCTGTCTGGCAAGGCAAGTTCAAGCTGGTAAAAGTTCAGCTCTGATCCAGCGTATTGCTTAAAAAATTGATACAAGTTAACAGGTATGTCACTACGAGGTGACATACCAACAGATCCGTGGCTGCCAGTTTAGTCATCAACTAAACTGCACAGTGTTCAAACTTGTGGACTTCTGACTCCAAAATTGGACTAGGGTACAATTTCATCTTTGCTGTATCTCCATTAAAGCTATTATTCTAGTGGTATGGTCAGCCCCCCCCCCCCCCCCCAACAACTACTATTTCAGCTAATGCACAAGCACTTTTAGTTTAGAAAAGCAATCTCTTTTAGAAACAATATCCTATGTCAAGCTTATTACAATTAGTTCTAGTTATCCTTCTATTGTGGTGTGGTTCTGGGAGAATTTTGCACTGCTGGCAGTAGAAGTACTGTCAAGTAGGTGAATGACCATAACTATAACAAGATGAGGTGCTAAAGGTGGCAGCTATATATACGACAACATCCTCAAAGTTGGGTACCTAAAATTTGGCACCTATATCATATTTAGACACCTGAATAATCAGTCTGATTTTCAGAGGTGCTGAGTACATAACCTCCACTGAAGCAAAATATGGATTTTATGGCAACATTTTCCAAAGAGAAGCACTTAGAGATGTACAGGTGCCTATCTGCATCTTTAAGTATCTGTATACCTTTAAAAATCTGGATCTGAGGCCATATCAAGAAAACAATGGATGTTAGGAGTCTAAATAGCTTTGTGTATCTGGACCTTAGTGAGTTAGAAGTGGTGCTGTGTAAGTAACAGGATTTTCAGTTCATTGGTAATAATTAAAAATTAAAGGAAATTGTGACACCAAAAGTCATTTCAAATTGAAAAATTGAAACATTTTTGCTTAAAAAAAGTTGAAATGAAACTGTTCCGTTTTTTCAGATTTTCTTTTAGTTTCCCCCCAACCCCTACCGCCAAAACTGTTCAGCGAACCTTACACAAATTCACTAAATGTTTCGGTGTCACCAAATTTGCCTTGTTCACCAGAAGAAAAAAGTTTTGGCAGAAAAATTTTGCCCAGCTGCACATAGAAGCCTAAATCTCATTGAAAGCCAACAGTACATAGGTGACTTGGAAAAAGTTACTCTTAGTGTTTAACAGTAGTTTTCAAGGACCTAATCCAAAAATCAAGGGGCTTCTTCCCATTATGTTTAAAGGCACTTTGGATCAGGCCCCAAGTTTCTAAAGTTTGCCTCAGGGACTAAGTCTTTATTCAGGCTGTCATGAACCAAGGCATCTTATACTCTTTCTGACTATACCTGCTGAGCTGTGGAGTATAACACAAATAAAATAAATTGAGAGTTTGCTGCCATCAGAGAAGCTTCTTTGTTCCCTTACTTTCAACTTGGTATTTCTCCATTTCAGTGAGTTTTAGTTTAACAATTGAATGGAGCTACCTATTCTTGTATTGTACAGTATTTGGAGGAGATTGTTTCTCTGCTGCGCATGGGAGTAAGTGCAGTCTGAGATCCATCAGAGAATATACAAACATACTTTATCCCATCACTCCCAGACCTGAATTACAGCCACATTCCTTTGAGCCACTGAACTCCCATTGAAGCTCAATGAGCAGATGGAGAAGTCAATGCTAGGCAACTGAGATGCCCCCTTCCCCACACTTCTAAGCCTACGATCTTGTAATGAGATGCACACACAGATTGACAGCTTTACTTATATGGAGCCCCCCTAGCTTCAGTGGCCCACTGTGTGAGCGGAATGCAAAGATCTGTCCACGTTCATCTGGTTGCAAGTTTGGGTCATAAGTGTGCTACTTCTACAATGTGAGTGGAGAGAAAGCCAGACCAGAAATTGAATCATATCCTCTAATCAGCGCTTAAATTCTCATACAGTATTTCCCGGAGCGCCCCAGTACTCCCTCCATTCAAGGTTTGGGATTCAGCTGTGGAGTAGCGGGTCTTGGGGGTCCAGCCCTGTGGGAGGCACTGGGGCTTGGGACTTCAGCCCAGCAGGAAGTGCTGGGACTTGGGCCTTCAGCCCCATGGGAGGTGCCAGGGCTTGGAAAGTTCCAGCTGAGTTTAAGCCCTGCCTGTACTGTGGATTAGAAACAACCACCATTTTATCTGGCAACCCAGCTAACTGAACTAGGGGCCTCTAGCATTGACAGTATGAGTCACCACGACTTGAGATAAAACTCTTTAGCTGGGGCTGTAACAGACCTGTATCCTCTGCAGATCAGCACAGAAGGAGACCTGTAACACACACTCATCAGTGGGTTACAGGCATATGTCATATTCTTGAAGCAGTGGGTTCCGTAAGAACTAAAAAATCAGGCCTGTAGTTTGATATAACCCTTCACTCCAGTACAATTCATGTCTGGAGACTCTTCTGAAGCTTCATCTGCTAGTGTTTCTCCATTGGGATTGTTTGGCACACATATATGAAAGTCAGAGAAACATCTTCATTTCTAGATATAGTACGATGTGGGATGAGGAGATCTCCTGCTGCTTGGATATTTTTTTACAATGGAATAAACAAAAGCCTTTACTATTGCCAAGGCTACATAGAACCATAAAGATCTTTTAAATTCCAGTTTCATAGAAGTAAAAGGATCATACTGTTTTAAAGAGTAGATTTCTTGCTGTAAGTGTTTATATTTAACAAAGATTAGTAGGACATTAAAATATATTATGAAAGATTTACACATTTATCAATCCCGTGACAAAGGTAATTTATATCCATGAGTAAAGACATGAGAAATTCCTTTCCTGCGGAATAAGGGTTCATAATGAGACCATCTACTTCTTTCTTCCCTTCTGAAGCCATTGATGTATCAATTATTTGTTTTCTAGAAAGTGCTGTATAAGAATCAAGGAAGGGATGTTATCTCAGTGTTATAGACTGAGATTTACTGAAAAGTATATGTGCTCCTACTCCTAGATAAGAGAGAGAGACAAGTTCTTTGCTATCATAAATTGGCATAGCTGTGTTGACTTTAATAGAGCTACATTGATATATACTAGATAAGAACCTATGGCCAGTTTTTCCAGAGGCATTTAGAGACCTAAAGATGCAGATGGACACCTAATGGGATTTCAAAACTACCTAGGCACCTAACAATAACAATAAAAACACACTTTTTTTTATTGCCAGAGGTCCATAGTGCTGAGTGTCCATGATCACTGTACAGATTTACTCCAGGTGTCTAAAAGCCACACTAAACTACTACTGATCTGGTGCAGCAAGGTTAATCATGGATGATTGCGTGACCACCCCCAGTCCATGATCACAGTCCTGATCTTCAGTCCAATCTTCAATGAGATATGTGTGAGGACTTTGTCTCTGAGGCAGGTAACATGAGCAAATGAGGCCAGCCACCAGTGGCCAATGATGACTTAATGATCTGGATGATGAGATGGATTGCACCCTCAGCAAGTTTGCAGATAACACTAAGCTGGAGGGAGAGGTAGATATGCTGGAGGTTAGGGATAGGGTCCAGAGTGACCTAGAAAAATTGGAGGATTGGGCCAAAAGGAGTATGATGAAGTTCAACAGGACAAGTGCAGAGTCCTGCACTTAGAATGGACAAATCCCATGCACCGCTACAGGCTAGGGACCGACTGGCTAAGAAGCAGTTCTGCAGAAAAGGACCTGGGGATTACAGTGGACGAGAATCTGGATATGAGTCAGCAGTGTGCCCTTGTTGCCAAGAAGCCTAATGGCATATTGGGCTGCATTAGTAGGAGCATTGCCGGCATATCAGGGAAAGGGAATTCCCCTCTTTTCGGCACTGGTGAGGCCACATCTGGAGTATTGCATCCAGTTTTGGGCCCCCCACTACAGAAAGGATGTTGACAAATCGAAGAGAATCCAGAGGAGGGCAACGAAAATTATTAGGGGGCTAGAGCACATGACTTACGAGGAGAGTCTGAGGGAACTGGGCTTGTTTAGTCTGCAGAAGAGAAGAATGAGGCGGGATTTGATAGCAGCCTTCAACTATCTGAAGTGGGGTTCCAAAGAGGATGGAGCTAGGCTGTTCTCAGTGGTGGCAGATGACAGAACAAGGAGTAATGGTCTCAAGTTGCAGTGGGAGAGGTCTAGGTTGGATATTAGGAAACACTATTTCACTAAAAGGTTGGTGAAGCCCTGGAATGGGTTACCTAGGGAGGTGGTGGAATCTCCATCCTTAGAGTTTTTAAGGCCCGGCTTGACAAAGCCCTGGCTGGGATGATTTAGTCAGGGTTGGGCTTGCTTTGAGCAGGGGGTTGGACTAGATTCCAACCCTAATCTTCTATGATTCTATGACTTCAGGCCTCTTGAGGCCAGTTCTTGATGACACATCCCTATTACTGATAAAGTCAAGCCATCTTTTACCCAGTAGTAGCTGCTGGCAAAACATATAAAATGTATCCAGCCTCCTGATGTCTTGCTTAAACAACATCCACGTTTCAGATCCATATGAGAGGATCAGAAGTATGCAGGTTTGATCAATCCATACTTTTCTGTAGTTTCACCTTCTTTTGGCTCCAGACTCTATAAAGGTCCTTCATGGCTGTGGCTGCTTTAACCAGTTCTCCTTAGGATGTCTGTCTGGCTGCAACCATTTGATGACAGTTTACTGCCTAGATAAAGCCATCCACTAATTCCATGGTTTGTCTGGAAGCACAGATGTCTTGTATCAACTGCGTTAACACTCTGGATTTTTGGTTTTGCCCAAGAATCCCTTAGCCCAATGGCAGCTACCTCATATTAGAAGCTCTCTAGTGTATCTTTGAGATCGTTTGTGTCCTGACCAAAGAGAATGACATCATCCTCATAATCCAGGTCAGTAAAAGCGGTTGAACCAACAGTTGTACCAATATTTGTGGAGATATTTTCAAAGAGCCAATCCATTGCACAGCAGAACAGTGCTGGGAACAGGAGGCATTTCTGCTTCACCTAACTCCCATTGATTTCTGTCTAACCTGCTTCAATGCTTTTGAAAATCTCAGTAGGCACTTATCTGCATCTTTAGATGTATAAATATCTTTGAAAATCTGGCCCTATGTGACTTGCCCAAAGTCACACCAGAAGATTCAGGAGAGTCCAAGATGATCCATGTGTCCTGAGTCCCAGTCCAGTGCCTTAACCACAACATTATCCTTCTTTCCAGACCTGAGAGATAAACCTGGCTCTAAAATCATAAGAACATAAAAACATAAGAATTGCAATACTGGGTTAGACCAGTGATCCATCTAGTCCAGAATCTTGTCTTCTGATAGGGGCCAGTTCCACATGCTTCAGAGGGAATGAACAGAACAGGCCTATATATTGAGTGGTCCATCCCCTATCATCCAGTCTGAGCCTCTGGCAATTAGAGATTTAGGGACACCCAGAACCTGGGGTTGCATCCCTGATCATCCTGGCTAATAGCCATTGATGGACCTCTCCTCCATGAACTTACCTAATTCTTTTTTGAACCCAGTTATACTTTTGACCTTCACAACATCCCCATGCAACAAGTTCAACAAGTTGACTGTGCGCTGTGTGAAGTACTTCCTTTTGGTTGTTTTAAACCTGCTGCCTATTAATTTCATTGGGTGTCCTGTGGTTCGTGTGTGATGTGAAGGAGTAAATAACACTTCCTGATTCAGTTTCTCCACACCAGTTATGATTTTATAGACCTCCATCTGATCCCTGCTTAGTCGTCTCTTTTCTAAACTGAACAGTCTGCACTGTATTTAATCAATCCTCCCTCTGATGGAAGCTGTTCCATACCCCTAATCATTTTTGTTGCCCTTCTCTGTACTTTTTCCAGTTCTAATATATGTTTTTTGAGGTAGGATGACCAGAACTTCGCGCAGTATTCAAGATGTGGGTGTACCATGACTTTATATAGTGGTGTTTTCTGTCTTTTCTATTCCTTTCCTAATAATTCCTAACATTCGGTTTGCTTTTTTGACTCTTGCTGAACATTGAACATACGTTTTCAGAGAACTATCCATAGTGATTCTAACGTCTCGCTCTTGAATGGTAACAGCTAATTTAGATTGCAACATTTTGTATGTATAGTTGGGATTATCTTTTCCAGTGTGCATTACTTTGAATTTATCAACATGAAATTTCATCTATCATTTTGTTGCCCAGTCACCCAGTTTTGTAATAACTCCCGCTATGTCATTTTAATCTTGCTTCAGTATAGCCATCCTTAAGATGAGGATAGCACTTACCCGTCATTTAAGGGCATTGTAAGGACTAGTTAATGGGCCTGATCTTGTGCCCATTGCAAAACTCCCATTGATTTCTATGGAAGCAGAATTTGGCATAATATGTTTTAAGTATTTTCAAAATGTAAAATAACAAATTCCTGGCTACCAAAGACTTATAAGTTGTCACTAAATTGCACACCATGTCCACTCTGAACTTCATGGCTGCAGTGAGACTAGAAGCCATATACTCATGCTTCAAAAGGACAGGCCCCTACCACTTGGGCTAAAGAAAAAAGATTCCATAGAGAAAGTCCATGACATACAATTCAGTTCTACTTCAGTCCATTCATACAGGCTAGGGAGTTCATTGGATTCTGCCATGGAAGATACCATATCACCATTAAATATCAGTCTTTGCTATGATTAGATCCAGTTGAAGTTTTATGTATTTTGAATTTTGATGATTTTTTTTTAAGAGAAAAATATTCTGACAAAATTTTCATTGATTTTTTATTTTGTTTTGGTTTAGCTTTCAACGAGCTTTGTAGCTGGTTGAAATTTTGAAAACAACTGTATTGACGTGTCAAACTTTTTTAATTAAAAAAAAGTTTGAAAAATGCCCACCAAATTTTGTTTTGTTTTTCAAACAGCTTTAGCCATTACTCTACATTCAATTGTAAATAATCCACAGACTAAAAGTCAGATTACCCCAAACGTACGTGGGACTGAGATAAAGTTTGCTTTAAAGCCAGGCACACTTGAGAGTTATTGTTTCAGAATTTGTGCACTGGAAATATACTATTGTACTGTACTAGAACTGATATCAGTTCAAAGTTCCTCATTACCAGAAACCTGTTTTGACAGTGGATGGAGTTCAGAGAAGAACAACAAAAAACAGTAATTGCAATGATTTATCAGGATTAAAAGAACTAAATGTGTATAGCTCAGATAAGCAACAACTAAGGGGGAAGATGGCAAAAACTTACAGACTATAAACATGGGCAGAATGTAAACACCAGAGGGATGGAATGGGCACTTGTGTCTAGAATGGATGGGGTGAAATTAAAGGGAAAACTGAAGCTGAATTTTAGGAAAAAGGGTATTGCCAATGAGATATATTAGGCTGCAGAATGGTGTCTCAAAGGGACAGACTGAAGCCTCATTGTTTAGGGATTTTAAAATGTGGTCAAAAAGAACAGTAGAAAACAAAATATCGGGAAGAATCCTGCATTTGCATGGGGATGACATAATAAAATAAATAATAATATAATATATATTTCTTATCATGTGCTTTTTATCAGTATATATCAAAGTACTTTACAAAGGACACCAGTATCATTATCTTTAAAATCTATCTTGTATGACAGGATTCCAGAAGCTACGTTTCCTACGCTCCAGTGCCACCTTATTTCTCCTCTCAACTTACAGATCACTCCGTGTTGTGTTCTTCTGACCGATGGCCTCTTCCATTCCCTTCTTTCTCTGAGAAATATATGCCAGAGAGAAAATAGGGAAGGGAAATAGTCTTCAGTCTTTATCTTGCCCTCAAGAAAAGTACCCACCTGCCACAGGGAAGTCCCAGCAATAAAAACTCAAGACATTAGACGCAAACAGCAATGATCATATTCTGTAGCGCATATTGTCACCAGTGATAATTAATAATAAAAATCTCAATTGCTTAGGAACTTACACCCTTTCCTCTTCCAATTTAAGTGAATGGGAGGCTTAATCAGTTACTTTATGTGACCAAGTTTGGACTGTTGGTGATTTATCTAACATTGTATGCTGCTTTTAAAAATATGTGAAAATAATGTTTAAGTTGCAAAGTCCAGCACCCAAAAGTTAGGAAATGCCACAATTAACGGTACCCATGAAACCATAATTCTTCTTTCCTCTACACATACATAATAATTCAAACTTTAATTATGTAATCACTTAGGATATTTCCACAGGACCCATAGCTTACACAGTACACACACAAAAAGCATTGCTCATTGTAGGAGCAGCTATTCAATATTTCTTTTCATCATCACCAATCAATGAAGGACCCAGGTTTTATTTGTTTCCCAAAATCAAAACCCTGCCCTGAATACAGAATTACTAATTTCCTCACAGGCCTTTCTCTGGTGCTCATCACTGTACTATGTAAGTCTCACAAACATTACTGAATTTATCTTTGCAACATCCCTTTGAGGTAGTTCACCATCTGTAACAACCATCACTAAGTCACAGAGAGATGAAGGACAAAATGTACAAGTCTCCACTATTGCTGGTACCTCAGTGATTGGACAACCAACTTCAGAGCCCTATACCTGTTACTGAAGAAAGGGGCTGGGGAGCATGTGCGGTGCAGATAAAACGTTCATATATTTTAGCAACCAGCCCCTTGCTAGCTCTACTGAGCAAAACACAGAGGAGAAATGGTGATTTTTCAACAGCTGCTTACTCAGCCAAATCTGAGTGGATTTTCACTGGGACAGCGAAATTCACTTTCCAGACCCTGGGGCTACCTCTCTGACAATTTTCAGGTTTCTGCTACAAATCATGGAGACTCTAATGTTCTTTAGAGAAATAGTTGGAAGACTTTTATACTAGAAAGTGTAAGATAACCTAAATATAGGGGTTGCAGCCTCTCCCTGTATAATTTGTGTGTGTGTGTATGTGTGTGTGTGAGAGAGAGAGAGAGAATGAGAATATTTAGCTTTAGTGCATATTCTGTACCTTATAGTTTCCCCCCATATACAAAGGGAAAATAAATACTTTCTCTGTGAACTAGTTTTATTTTCGATTCAGAAAACAACAGCACAAGAACAAACAAAATTAATGTCTCCACATTCTGAGTGTGTCCTTTGTAACAGTCTACCTTCACCTCAACACAAAATGGCTGCCAGTTCCTGCAGATATCAGAGTCTTTAGAAATTTAAATACAGTGTACACAAAAACAAAATCACGAGAGCTGCATAGCTAATTGGTCCATGCTGTCCATTAGAGTGGCACAGGAGCACCATTATATACAAGGTTGCGTCACAACTTCTGTTTAAAGCTTGACCTTTCTAAGTCCTCTAAAAATGACATGCTTAATCGGATTTCTTTGAAAGTTGGTGTGTATCAGAAGCATGCCAGAGAGGGTTAGTGAACCAAAGTTGGCATCACTGAATCTTGGAGGTCCAGAGATATAAAACCCCATTCAACCTTCACTGTGAATTTCCTGGTTTTCAGAAGTTTGTATTTTGTTCAATTCAACATTCTGCAAGGAGACCACATACCAACAAGCAACCTGAATTAACAATTGTTTTTGTTGTTGTTGGGTTTTGGGGTGGGTTTTTTTTGGCCATTGAATACTAGTAGACGGACCACATGAGGTGATTACAAATCTCTCTCTCTTTCCATTCATTAAGGAGCTTTCTAGTCACAGCAGATTATTTAGAACAGGGGTTCTCAAACTGGGGGTTGGGACCCCTCAGGGGTCACGAGGTTATTACATGGGGAGTCGTGAGCTGTCAGCCTCCACCCCAAACCCCACTTTGCCACTAGCATTTATAATGGTGCTAAATATATAAAAAAGTGTTTTTAATTCATAAGGGGGGGGTCGCACTCAGAGGCTTGCTGTGTGAATGGGGTCACCAGTACAAAAGACTGAGAACCATGGATTTTACAAGCTCAGTATTTTCCAGTGCCTGGTCCAGGAATACAGAGACACAAAAGCCATAAGAGGGCTGCTAAACACAATGTCAGTTCTCATCTGGAAAGCAACATCTCATGGTCTTCTTACCACAAACATGACCAGGGAACTTTTTTTGTAATGATGAGAAAGCTTTGTCTAGGCCAGATTCTAAGATTTACTGGGATCCCAGATACTGGAAGAAGGAATCCAGCTACAGTTTGCTTTCTGCCTGTTGTCCTACTATGCAGGAGGAGGGGAGCAGTTTGTCAATGTCATTTCATTCTCTCCTGGACCCCCTGCCAGAAAAGGACAGGGTTGATATGTCACTTGCATGGGATGTGAGGTTCCTGAAAAAGGTGTGATGAATCAGATAAGTAGGAAACTACCATTCCTATCACACACACACACCAATGACCCTCCCCGTGGAAATGGAGACACATTCCCTTCTCCTGGCTGGAACATGGAGCAGGCAGAAATACTACAGAAGACCCAAACATAAGAGCTAACCTTTTTCTGAAGGAGCAAAGGCCACATGGCAAAATGGGAACAGCCAAGAAGAGGGAGAGACTGCTGGGGAACCACATGCAAAGCTCACACTGTGTGGCTGTGACTGATGGACATTGCAACCAGGTCAGGACTGTGCAGAACCTGAGGGGAAGCAACAGAGACTGGACAGGGAGCCAGTGCAGAGAGGACACGCCCCTAATTTATCTCAGTCTGGAAACCTGAAAGCTCCTATTTGTCTCTAGCAGAGATTGGACTGAACAGGTACCCCAGGCACTAGTCCTGAGGAGCCCTAACCCCCTACTAGCCTGCCCCTTCTTCCTCCACCCACCCCAAATAGGAGCCAATATTGTTTTACCTTAAATTACAACTGTTTAATCCACTGCACCTTGGGTACAGTGCAGCCTTACCCTTTCTGCCAACCCTTGTAAAATATCCCTTAATTTAGCCATGTGTCTGAGTCATTACTGGGCCCCACCAGAGCTAGTGTCTCTAAGGCCTTGCATGTCAGGTGTACCTGGCACATTACCTGTGGTAGGGTCCGCCACCTGCCTTCTTAGTAGGGTACAGCACCTCACCTATTTAGACCTGTCTCTGTTTCTCCTTTTCAGGACTCCATAATGACTCACCCAGTGCAAAGGCAATTTAAAGAAGTCCCCTCCTGGGGTCCACTTCATCTAGTCCTTATGGTGTGGTGTTCTGTCCCATCTATTGGCACCGGGACTACTTAGAGAGAGTTAAATGAGTTTGATCTACAGCTTTAGCTCACAGCCAGTTGGCTTTTAGCTCATGCACTAAGCTCCAGAGGTCCCCAGTTCAATCCCGCCTGCTGACAACCAGGGTCCCTCAGTGTTACACTTACACACTGGCCTCCAGTGCCCAACCTTAGTTCTGCATTTCCCCTGAGGTAGACGGTCCCTAGCCTTCTTTCCCAGTGCTGGACTGCAGTTCAATCTCTCTTCAGGAGCCAATCTTGCCTCCTGCAACACTCACCTTCAGCTACTTCCTCAATTCAGCTATTGCTTCTCAGAATTCTGTGTCCTGACCATCCCCCCTTCTCTCTCTCTCCAGCTTCCTGCTGCTCTTCTCATGGAATTACCTGATCTTTCTCAAAAGTGCCTCTTTAGTGACTAGGGTAGGCTGGCCCCAGGCATCTCACCTATAAGGGGCAAGCCACCCTGTTACAGTGTGCTGGTATAGTAATAAGAGAAGAACCAGTTCAGGGAAGCATTTTAATTCAGGAGAGCACTTAATGAGCTGAACTTTAAACATGTGCTTAAGTCCCAATGACTTCAATGCCACTTAAGCACATGCTTAATGTTGAGCACATTCATAAGTGTTTTCCTGGATAGGACTCAACTTGAGCATGTGATGGAGAGATTTTCTTTATCAAGGACCTTGCCTTGCTTGTGTTTGAAGCTGGTGCTGGTGTAAATGAACATAGCGGCCTTTCGTTGACAAAAGATTCAACCAACTCCGAGACCCAGCTCCTAAGTCGGTGCTTAAATACCAAGGTGAGAAGCACCACAGAATCCCGAAGCTAGAGAGAGAGATGGATGACTCTGCTCCAGTGTGTGAAAAATAAACACATTAAAAACACCTCCTTGTCCCAGGCCGGAGTGACATTTGAAGCGTTAACAGCCTGCGTCCCCGGCTGCAGACAAATCAGACTCCCACCCCACTCTGCAGTACATCGGTCAGACACGTGACCCCCCACCTCCTTTAAAACTACAGAGACATGATATTCGAACACCAGCAAGCAAGCCATCCATACAAAATGAGCACCATGACAACCATCTGCCAAAGCAGGCACCCGGGGTGTGTGACGTGCATCACCTCGGTAGACATGATTGCTTAGCAAAGCAACTGTTCTTTGGAGACTTGTATTTAGTGTAACTTGGAAACTATTGCCTTGGCAAGGATCAACATGAATTGCCCATGTTGTAGATGCCAATCAAACACTGGCGACAGCAAGATAATAATGATATGATTAAAGAAAAATGTTGATCCTTATTAGTGTTGAAACCACAGATGGAGGCTGAAAAGAAGTTAAAAATCCAATTCAGTTCCTTCATACTGTTTGTTTCTTTTTTTGCATTATAACTCAGGCAGTGAAAACAGAGCAGGAAGTTTTGCTTTCTTTTTCTAGTCGGGTTCTCTGCACTAGCAGGATGCACTTTGGCTTCCAACAATACAGGCCCCAAACCTGGAAACGTACACACCTGTTTATAAAAGTATAACTGCATTCAAAAAAGAATTAGATAAGTTCATGGAGGATAGGTCCGTCACTGGCTATTAGCCAAGATGGTCAGGGATGCAACCCCAAGCTCTGGGTATCCCTAAGCCTCTGGCTGCCAGAAGCTGGGACTGGATAATAGGGGTTGTCTCACTTAATAAATTGATCTGTTTTGCTCATTCCATTGGAATCATTTGGCACTGGCCACTGTCAGAAGAAAGGATACTGATCTAGATGGACCATTGGTCTGACCCAGTATGGCCATTTTTATGCTTAAATGTAATACTCAGTTGAATAGGTCCACTGAAAGCAATGCCAAGGATTTATTGCCCTGCCAATGAATTCTACTGAACAAAAATAAGTTCCTGTAAAAATAACACTCTCTTCCCCAAACTATGCAATTTGCCTGCAAGTCAATGAGCTTACTCACATAAGTAAAGCTAAGCACATGTGTAAGTGTTTGTAGGAGCTGGGCCTTAAAAGCTATTATTTAAATTAAAATAGAGTTTCACTGCATTTTAAAAAAAAAACCCACAAAATCATATATCTGCTTTTAAAAAACATCTTCTAAAAATTAAATAAAACCCTACATTTAGGACCTAAAATTTCCTGAGAATGGCCCTTTAAAGGATTTCTCTTTTCCTTCTTGCTGACAGTAGATACATTGCCCAGTTTTCATTGCTAAATTAAATTCAGCATTTTTTGTACAACATGATTATTCCTTTGCCACCAAGTAATTATCTAAAAAACAAAAAAGAACAATAAAATGTATGAATTATAGCAGAGAACTCATGGCAGCTGCTCTCACTTCTACAAGTTTCTTTTTATTTAGTCATTTTCATCTCTCAGCATTTTTTAAAAAAAGTGATTCTTTTTTGTATTTAGTTTGTTTGGGCTGCTAGTTGCACCGGAAGGAAGTGGCTAATAACTATTTTATGGGAACCCAGAATTATTTATGGGAATTCACCCTATAGAACAATAAATCCTCTATAGAGGAGGTGGAATTTTAAGTTTCTAGAAGTGTAACTTTTGTTGTGGGAATGATAGACCACCTGAAAGTATTGATACACTGTGGTTAGTTAGTCCTCTCTAAACTATCAGCAGATTTACAGGCTAATGGAATCTTACTTATATACCTAGTGCCTGTATTGGTGAAAGTTCAGCCAGAGATAGGCTGAATAATGGATACTTTTGCTTTTATTTTACTAACAAAATGCTTGTTTCAAAGTCCGCCTGCGTCAATGGAAAACCCCCCACTGACTTCAATGTCCTGTTGATCAGGCTCAGATTGAGATCCCGACCCAGAAAAGCA
Organism: Eretmochelys imbricata; assembly: GCF_965152235.1. NCBI lineage: Eukaryota > Metazoa > Chordata > Testudines > Cheloniidae > Eretmochelys > Eretmochelys imbricata. The sequence continues at coordinate 9,019,110 of NC_135576.1, forward strand.
CTTGACTAAGTACATGACATTAAGGATGCAAATAGACACAATGAAGTCAGTGTGATCACTCATGTGCTTAAAGTTACACGGATACCCAAGTGCTCGGCTGGATTCTGGCCATTAAAACTGCATCAACACAGGCAACATGCATATTGAATGTAAACATGTTTCCCGCTTATTGGGACTAATTGTGATTGTTTGTGTTGCAACTGTATGTCTCCCTGTGTGCAGACATGTTACGCTTGTGGACTGAAAAATCCAGTGATCTAATTTTGAGTTTCCTTACAAACATGCTTAACATTTATTAAAGGCAATAAACATATGCCAAAGAGAGAAGAGAACAAACCAGCTGCCTAACTAGCTTTCAAACACCTCTTTAGCACCCATCCTGGATTCTATTAACCTCTTGAATAGGCTGAAGTCATGTACCTGGATCTCTACTGAACATTATTGTCACTTACACCCGTGTGCAGGGAAAGCAAAGTGGGCGTGATATACTGTTTAATCATAATGTAGCATTTTACACTCATTTTGCTCAAGTGCAAATGGCAACATACAGTGCAAAGCAGTGAATCAGAGCCAATGGTGATTTCACAGATGTAACTAAGGGCAGATATCAGCCCACACTCTTAACAACCTCCATTACATTCTATTGCCATTTTATGACTGCTCAGCACAGCAGAATCGGCTACAAATGGATTTTGCCACTTGATTTTTTACACACTATTTGCAAAAATAGAACTGCCTTTGCAAATAAGAAAGAAGCATTTACAAATAGGATATCCTCATTTAAAGCACTACCAGCAGTCTCCCCATTATTTACTTCGGCAAGGTGCTGCTAAAATAGCCAAGTCCATTCTTTCGACCCTATGCTAGAATGATCTGCAGCGCAGTCACTATTCACAACATCTGCTAGTTTTCTCTCTCTCTCTCTCCCCTTTCTTTATACAAAGCCATACTTGGTGGATTTCAGCTGCTATCCAGCTATTTGGCAGAAGGATGTGAGAAACCGGCTTCTTACGGGCTTTCAATATGTATGGGATAGAGGGAGCGCAGCAGTTCTTCTTTTTTCCAAGAGAGATGCCACTGCAGCAGCTCCAACAACAAAAATGCACAGTTGGCGGTTTCTTTATTTTCATCTTTGCAGCACTCTTGGCACCGAACTCTGCAATGGATACATTAAAATGGTGTCTGCCTAATCCCGCCGAGAGATTTGATTGCAATTTAGATGATAGTATTTTCCTTGATCAAGCTTAAAAACATTGTGCCTTTTAAAGCCTGATCATCATTTTGGCGTAATCAATTTTATGATGTAACTTTGGGGATGTGTTCTTTAATCTCTCAGGCACTGTTTGTGCGGCAAGATGGTAAAGCCATTGCTGGTCCATACAGGAATGTGCCACAAAGGGGTTTTTCTTCTGTTGTGATTCCTTTTAATAGGATCACTGAAGCGAGCATAGGAAACACACTGTATTTCAGGTCTACAAAAAAGGAACTTTTATTTCTAAGGGAAAAGTTCTATATTGTGCCTCCACTTGAAAGACATTTAATAATGAAGTGTATCAGCTAGCCAGCCCTGGGGAATAATGTTCCCCTATATGCAGAATAGATACATTATAGGTAATGGTCGTACAAGCTTTCCACCTGAAAATCTGTGCTTAGCCCTGTTCAGCAGTGATCACTGCCAAAATTTCAAAGGCCAATTCCGTGTCTCCTGGTGCACATGGCCCATGGTGACACTTCAATGAAAGAGACAATTTGGTACCTTTCTTTCAATTTGATATGAATACCTCTCCAGTATTCAAACTGGATTGAGACTACCAAGTCATCTAAAAAAAACAGGTTTCAGGTAGCAGCCGTGTTAGTCTATATTCTCAAAAAGAAAAGGAGTACTTGTGGCACCTTAGAGACTAACCAATTTATTTGAGCATAAGCTTTCGTGAGCTACAGCTCACTTCATCGGATGCAGTGAACCACACCTTAGAGACTAACCAATTTATCTGAGCATAAGCTTTCGTGAGTTACAGCTCACTTCATCGGATGCAGTGCACTACATCCGATGAAGTGAGCTGTAGCTCACCGAAAGCTTATGCTCAAATAAATTGGTTAGTCTCTAAGGTGCCACAAGTCCTCCTGTTCTTTTTAAAAAAGATAAGCTCTCAGGTGGGAATAACTTTCAGACACTATGTCCAAAATGTACAAAAGTAGTGATGTCACTATGAACATGTGTTTGAGTGTGTTTTTGAGACACTTAATGTGTCTGCAGTTGGGCACCCAAATAATGAGACATGAAAACTCAGTGGCCATTTTTGAAAACTGTACCTGTTTCAGATCAATGACAAGGACAGTTTGTATCCCACTCATCCAACACATCTGACCATACCTCTGCTTTGTATTGGAAGATATCCTGGCACTCTAGAAAGCTGCTGTGATATTGTGCTTCTTCAGTTGATCTTACTGACACACGCATCACAGAAAAAGAAGAGGAGAAAGTCTTCATTGCACAAAGCAAACTTCCAACAGACTGGTAGATCTAGTTCAGGAAATACAAAATAGTGTGACATATTGCTCATCTATTAATCTAACAACCAACTCTTGCTATCAAATTAAAGGGACCAAGGAAGAAGTCTAGAATAGGGTCTTATTGGGTCATTTATGACCTGCAGAGCTCCCCTAACTCTGCAACAATGGTTACATTTCTATTCCTTAATCTTCTACCCATGTTCTTATGCCACACTCATCATCTTGGTATCAGAGCACCTTCCAAGAATGCATTAAGTTTAGCAACTATTGTGTGTGATTGTTTCCTTCTTTTTCTTTTCCTTTTCCCATTGGGAAGATCGTGTGTGGATTTTTCTTTGAATATTGATGTGTTGTATGTTTATATTAGTAGGTCAAAGAGGTGTGTGACCTGCACTTGATCAATGCACAATGGTAAGGTTTGTGGTAATTCCTAGGTCCCATGGGAGTTCATTCCACAGTCTTGGACTGACCCCTTGTCAACATCAAATAAAACTTTCCCTTTGCAGTAGACAGTTACAATGTGCCAGAAGAGTGGGGCTGATGACCATGGCCCTCAGCCCAAGACATTTAAGCAATCATTTAGTTATCCTGGATCCAGAAACATTGAGAACCTTGTATATAAGGAGTACGATCTTGAACTTGGTGAATTATTCTATGGGAAGCCAATGTGAAGAGTTGAGGACAGGTTTGATGTGCTCACAGTTGCCTGAGATGTTGAGGAGACATACTGACATATTCTGAACAACTTGTAGTTTCCTGAGGCCACATGACTTCATGCACAGATGGATTCTATTGCTGTAGCCCAGCTGGGAGGCAATGAAGGTATTGACCCACATGTTAACTGGTTCAAAAGCAACTCATGCTATCCCTAGTGAGCTCTGAATGCTTGGGTGATTGGGAATGTGGGTGAATGTGCATGTGGTATGACTGAGCTTCTTCCAACCCCTTCAGGCAATCGTCTTGCCCCTGAAGCATCAGATTTGATGAGCCTTCCAACATTTTCTTAGCTTCCATAACTGCAAATCTGTTATTAACAGTCATAAAATTACTGAGACCTTTTCTAAAAAGCCAGCTACTGCAGCTGCCTCTGACCTCCTGCAACAGCAAATTGCTCAAGTTGACTATCTGCCACATTAAAAAAAAAGAAAGACATTATTTCTCTCATTGGTTCTAAATTTACTGCCTCAATTTCAGGGCGACAAAAGGATGGAATGACTCTTGATCTCCCTAACTGGCATAAAAAAAAAATGAACAAAATGAATCAAAGTAAATTCTCATGTAAATAATGTACTTAAAATGTGATTTTATATTGATATATAGTATCCAGTACTCAATCACTTTCTTTTGTATGTGACTTTCCCCTTTGTCAGCATCATCAAAAGCTCAGGAATAGTGCTCATAACCAAATACGAGCACCTCAAAAGTTGGGTTTTATAGAGAGGGCCAATTGGCATTAGATGCCCAACTAATATTGACTTTCAATAGGACTTAGATGTCCAGTGCCCGTAAGCCCCCTTGGAAATTCCAGTGAGACTTCTGGGAGAATCCCCCATAAAGTCAGACTGGGACTTCATTTAGAGTTAAACAGCAACCAGCTGTATTATGGTTTGTAGGCTTCACCATAAAAATCCTACCAGATGGGGTGCGAAATAAAAAATTCTTAGAAGTCTCATCACTCAAACACACCTACCCTCCATTATATAATCTGCTTGGCTTTACCCTAATATCTGTAAAGAAGGTTCCATCTAGTGCATCACAGTATTAAATTTGTACACCATTAAGACAGACGGATTTTATTCTCTTCTACCCTTAATGTTAAATGTCTAGTAAAGATTAAGAGACCCTGCTCAGTGACTTTTGATGGTTTCCCTATGTTTGGTGATACACATTTCAATGTTTTTTATATTGTTATTATTCTCATGTTTTGTGTGCGTGGGAGGAACCACACTGAGAACAGTATAGATTGAACTCCTCTTTCGAGCTACAGAACAGTTTTACAGCACGTTTCCTCCAAGGGCCTCAGAGCATTTCACAAGCATTCATGAAGCAGTCCTCACAACACACCTGTAAAGTAGGTATGTCCCTATTTCAGACTGAGAAACTGAAGCAGGAAGACAGCAAGTGGCTTGCCCAAGTCACAAAGCAACTCACTGATATATCCAAGAATATAGAACCCTGGATCTCCTGATTCCCCATTCCATGCTTTAGCCACAGGTCCATACTTCACCTATAGAATGGACAGTGGCAGTCCAAGATTCCCGATATTGCTCTGCCAATATGCTTCAGACTTCTATGAAGAGATTGTTTCTAGGATAAAAAGGTAGAACATTCCCCCATAGTTATCAACCCTTTGTCTTTTTTGATGAGATTGCTAACAAGGTTCCAATTAGTACTACTCTGTAATTCATGTGTTAGTCGGTCGATTTTAAATGTCCTAAGTAATGGGACATCCATCATTTCCTATGGAAAAATATTTCAGTATCTAATTTACCTCAGTGTCATACAGCCTAAACTGCCCTTTGTTTAATCTCATCCCATAGCTTCTAGTTACATCCCTTTGAAATGCCAAAGGTTCCATGAATGTACTTGACTTAATCTGGAGGAACAACAAAACTGACCTAAGGTTTTTCAGAGAAAAAATCTTGTACAGTATGATGCTCATAAAGGTTCCATTGACAATATTATCACACTCAAGGAGCTGCAGACCTGGTAAGATGCTAATTACACAGTTGTTAGCGAAAAGGACAATCAGATATTGAGCGCTCTGTTCCTAGCTTTGCCCCTGAGTTGCTGTGTGTGACCTTGGAAAAGTCATTTAGTAGAGATGGTCCAAACCAAAGTTTGGGGTACGGAATTCACAATTTAAAAAAAATCCCTCTTTTTTAATTATTCTTTTTTTTTTTAAATCTAAGTTTGCAGTTTCAAAATTTAAAAAAATTCAGCCAGATCTATAACATGGTATTTCAAAGAGGCAGGGGTGGGGTGGGGGGTGATTTAACTAAAATTTCATCCACATTTTTTCCCAGTTTTGAAATAGCACTGAAAATTTTTAAAGTTCAAAAATCTTTGACCAGCTCTGGCACTAGGGTTCTTCTCTTGCACTGAGTGAAGTCAACGGAAAAGTCTCAATGACATCAGTAGAAGCCTGAGTGGTGCTTAATCTCCCCATGCCTCAGTTCATGCATCTGTAAAGTGGGCAGAAAAAACACAGTGCCTCCCTGGTGGCACTCTCCCCTAAGTCCTATTGAAAAATACTTTAGGATCCCCAAGTGAAAAGTGTGACCTGTGTGCAAAGTATTAGTATAACGTCAGACCCATACACTTGCAGTGATGTCAGAATGGTTCTGAAATCTTTTACTCTCAGGTTCACTTTCCCAGCCAGAGGGCAGAACTCTCAATAGCTCATTCTTGGCTAACCCATCTATGCACACATCATCTTTCCAATATGCTGCTGATGTACATATTCACAGGATACCTACAATGCTTTTATTAAAGACACAAATTAGTTATTTTACTTAACCGAACAATGGACGTATTACCTGCCAGAATGCCCAGGCAATTTCTATAAATAATTCTGAGTGCTGATGAGTTTGGTTTCTATGCATTTTATTTTACCTTTTGTCTTAGTGGGGAGGACAGCCTGCATTGCTTTGAACTGGGTTAACTCCTTGAGTGCAGGTGCTCAGGACTGTGTGAATACTCTGATATTGATTGGCTCAGAATTCCCACCATTAGGTGTTTTACACACACAGAGTAATTTTATAGGGCCTGCTCCAAACCCATTGAGAGACTTCCCATTGTTTTGGATGGGCTTTGGATCAGGTCCATATTTCTATGAGACAGATAAACATTTACCATATATACTGGATCATAAGCTGGTTCGTTTATAAGCCGACCCCTCCCCCGATGGATAAGTAAAAATGGAAATTTTTATGACCCATTCATAAGCCGACGCTATAATTCAGGGGTCAGCAAACTTTGGCTCCCGGGCCATCAGGATAAGTCGCTGGCAGGCAGAGACGGTTTGCTTACCTCGAGCGTCTGCAGGCATGGAGGTAAATCTAAGTAAACAAAGTATCCCGGCACACCAGCTGCTTACCCCGATGGACCGGGACAGCAATGGTTCGGGAAATTTTTCTCTGATGGGGGGGAGAAGCTGGGGGTCAGGGGAGTAACCCCTGTGACCACCCCCCATAGGACCCTTCCACTAGCCCAGGACCCCCCCACTCTCCCCATTCCATCCCTTTCCACCCTAAATGGGGAAGGCCAGGGGAGGATGTCTCTGGCCTGGCTGGAGCTGCTCCGGCAGGCTGGGCAGCGTGGCTGCAGCCTGCTCCGGCAGGCCAAACCAGGTGGTGCGGCCACTGCATGTTCTAGGCTGAGTGGCACGGCCGCAGTGTGCTCCGGTGGGCCGGGTAGCTCTGGGGAGCAGGGCTAAGCAGCACGGCTGCAGCCTGCCAGCCCCGGAGCTGCAGCTGCTTCGGAGGCTGGGGGGAGAGCAGTGTGGCCAGAAGCAGAGGGACTCGGCCCCACCTCTTCCCGTTTGGCTGTGGGGCCTCTCCTTGCCCCCTCTGTTAGGGGGAGGGGCTGTGTCCCACCTCTCCCGCTCTGTACCTGTTCATAAGCCGACCCCCTTCTCTTATGCTTCCCTTTTTTACTAAAAAAAAAAATTGGCTTATGAATGAGTATATACGGTACTTCGGTTTAAGACAGAACAACAAAAGAAGAAGTAAATTACAATGGGTGTGGGGGAGGGGAGGGAAAGAAAGATTCTGGTCCTAAGCTGCATTGAAGCTACTTTGCAGCATTACAACGGCACAAAGTGGCCTGGAAGCAAGTGAAGCTACAGAAGCATCACAGTATGCAGAACACGATCCAGTGGCACTGTGATGATGTAGCCATTCCTATACTACTGTCATTCCTGGCTGAGAAAATAGTGAGCCTGATGGAAGGAATAGCTGGGGCTTCCCCTATCTTAGGGGACCTCTGGCTCCCACAATGGCCCCTTGGGACCACTGGTGGTCAGCACGTTGTGCTGGTAGACTGGAACGACGCACAGCCATCCCAGCATCGGCAAAGCAGTAAGGTAGCTTTCAGCATATTTTCATGCCCCCACCTTTCTTATATACAGGGTATGCGCCTTAGCTTCAGAGCCAGAGAGAGCAATATGTGACTCATTGTGTAACATCTCCACTTAGAACTATCTTCTGCAGCATTTGAAACTGCCTCTTCCTTGCCCCAGCCCAGTAAATAGACAGGGAAGAGCGCAAACTAGGTTTGTGCCCAAATTCGAATATTAGTGGGTTCTTTTCCTGCTTATTTGTGCTCATATTTATATTATTTGTGTCTTAATACATTGCTTAATAAGAAAAATACAGGATTTAGCTTTATTACATTATTTCAGATCTCGGAAGGTGGAAATACCATTATAGAGACTTCAATTTCATGTTACTGTAGCCCATTGATGGCTCCATGGCATTTAAAAATAAGCCGGTGAATAACAAACCAAAGTACAAATGCCAATGAATAGTTATGTATTCCTCGTCAAGTAGTGTACTCACCACTGTACAGAGCAAAGGAGAGACTGAAGTTATACTCTAAGAGTCTGACTCTCTTCCCACATTAGATCAGTGAAAATCAGGAGTAACTCCATAGAAATTACACTGGTGTAACAGGAGAATTTGGCCCTAAGAAGACAGCACAAGAATCTACACAGACAGCACCTCCAGTGATCAGAAGTTTCACAGGATGGGACATAGTGCTTTTAAAATGAATTTAAATAAATAAAACTTTAAACTTAAAGTTATGAGCCAGAGTCTCAGCTGGTGCACGCTGCCATAATTTGATTATTTGAAAGGAGCTACATCAATTTATACCAGGTGCTGATTTGACACTAATCCATAGGAAATAAACATACCTATGGGTGCCCTTTTTGGCATGTAGGGCCAAGTCGCTCCCCATAGTACCATGCTTTTGTTACAGCACCATGAAAGTGGTTCACAATGCAACATCATCGTAACACCAGATGTTTCCATCACACCATACCGCAGTCACTCTTCACCATGCCCTACTAAACTACTCTGCCGATTCTTTGGGGGACCATTTGTTGGCCCTGTTCGCAGAACTTGGCTCGACCCCACTGAAACTGGACTGATCTTATAAAATACGCGATAGCAGTCAGCCGCTGTGCGAGACCATTGCCCAGTATCCCAATGGAGTACTGAAAGAAGTTAGGCTTTGTGACTGTTGCATTCTGTAAATGCACAGATGATTTGACCATTAAAAGAACATTTTGGTGACTGGAATAATGCTCCAATCCGTTGCTCCATCAACAGCCACAAAAGCCCATTGGATTCTGTGCTGAGCTGACTACTTCCTTTCTTTCAGTGCTAATTCTTCCTTAGACACACACTCACACACACACGGTAACTTAACAGATGCTGCTGTGACAATATGGTCTGATACACAAAAGCCATATGTTCTCTAAAAGCTGTTCTCTCAGCTTCAGAGATTTTGCTGGTGAGATAAGTGGATAGGCATATTCGTTTTGTTTCCTTCCTGACCCCTCTTTTTCTTTTTCAACTCATGGCTGCAAGTGGCCAGCAAAGCCGGCAGAAGCCCAAAACATTACAGCCCTGTGCAGAGAGGGGAAGGCAGGGGGTGTGGGGGTGCTAATCATAGATTCCCACTGTAAGATAGAATCTGCGGTGGCTCTGAAGTCCAGCCCATGTGGAGTGTAAATAATGCATGCTGCTAAGAGACATCAGAGGGAATTTTTCTCTCTCGATGAATAACTTCTAAAACAAAATCCTCCTTTGTGTCCATTACATAGAAATCAATAAAGAAAAAAAATGCAGACCTGCCACATTGTTGATGCCCTGTGCAAGTTCCCCTCCCCCAGCCCAAAGATGCTTCAGCAAAAGAATCAAATCAAAACGCCGACTAATGAAGAGCATGCTGGGTTGAACAAAGAAGCCTTAAACCTGGATTTGAATAAGACCCGTGTCCGTCAGTAAATAAAGTTGGTGAGTAGCTAACATTCAGCAGACCCGTTTATAGGTTGCAGGACTCCCTATTCCATTTAGGAAAAAACACAAAACAAAACAGAAACAACAACAACAAAAGGAGAAGCCCACAAGGCGAGAATTTCTAAGAGCATTTATGTCCAAGTCATGGGAGTTGTGTGGCTAGCTCACTTCTAAAGCCTTGGAAAATCTCCCCCATAAATAACAATAATCATCACAGAGTTTCCCAACATCAGCATCTTTAGACAACTACATATGTATCTGGGAATGTGAATACTTACCTGGATAATTTTGTCCTAAGTGGGGTGTCTACAATTAGGCACTTATATCCATATTTAGGAACTTAAACAATAACATGTCTGATTTTCAGAGGCATTAGCACCCTCAGCTCCCTGGAAAAAAAGCCTATACCTTTATGTTTAGCTTCCTAAACATCATTTATGGGAATTACTAAAGGGCCTGATCCAAACCCCACTGAAGTCAATGGAAAGACTCCCATGGACTTCAGTGGGCTTTGGATCAGGACCCAAATATGTACAACTTATGGTAGATACCTGCATTTGAACACTGGTCCCATTGTTATTAGAGAGGATTGAAATTCCTGAAATTGAGATTTCAGTGAAACTTTTCATCAACATTTTGAAGACAAAAGGGAAAATGCTTGTGACACAAAGTTCTGTGACAATTTCACCCCATTTTTTGAAAAAAATCAAATTCAGATAAAAAACGGGGTGAAGCATTGGCAAAATATTTTTGCAGAAAATACATTTTGTTTTTCATGCAGCAACAGTAATGTTTATTTTTGTTGTTATTTGATATTTTAACCAAGATCTTTTCGTAGGCAACCAAGTTTTAAAACTAGGTTCCAAAACACAAAGATTTAGGTCCAAATCCTTCAGTGAGCTGAAATAAGACAAATTCAAATCAGCAATAGGGCACACACTTAACAGGGAGGTTGATTAACCAGTGGAACAAACTACCAATGGAAATGGTGGATTCTTAATCAAATGACGTATTCAAATCAAGGCTTGATGCCTTTCAAAAGAATGTGCTTTAGTCAAACATGCTATTGGGCTCAGTGAAGGAGTAATTGGGTGAAATTATATGAGGTCAGACTCTATTATCTAATGATCCCTTCTGGCCTTAAAAATCTATGAATTTATAAATCTATGAATCCCAACAGGTGGAACCCCATTGTTTTCAGATGCAAAGATCCACCAACAGAGCTCACTGCGGGATTGAGGCCTTAGTTATGATGTAACTTCAAAATGTCTGGAGGTTCACTCTGGTTAAGAATCCAAAAGTTCAGATCCTTAATTGGCACCCTGTAGTAGTGGCTGAAGAGTTTTCGTCAAACTCTGGGGTTTTTTTTCAGGGAGAAATGGCTTTTCAAATAAAGGGACATGTTCATGAAAAAAGTCCGTTTTCGTTTAAAAAAATGTACTTATGGTTGTTGAACATTGAACAACCTGCAAAATGTTGATGGAAACCAAAAAATAATTAATTTTCATAGACATTTTTCATGGGGGGAAAAATTATATACCACCCAGTGGGATGCTTTGGGGTTTCACCCAGACCAGTAGGGGGTTGTGTCAGCACCTTCCCTGTAACTCTGGGTGTCTCTGTGCTGTGAGGCTTTGGCTCAGAGCCCAGACAGCAGCAGCCTGCTCTCAGCAATCTGGACTCACCCTGGCTTCCACTAGCCTGCATGCTCATTGCACAATGACATCAACAGCTCTTCCAGTCCCAAGTCTTCTCAAAACAGTCTTCCCTGCAGTGTCCAGTCCCTCTTATTGGATTCTCACAGAAGTCATTAAGCTTGCTGCCTCTAAAGAGACAAAGAACACGTCAGCCTATTGGTTTAGCTCAGAACTTCACCTATTAGTTAATATGCAACATTGAGATGGTTTTGTAATAAAACAGAGTAAGTTTATTAACAAAGAACAGAGATTTAAGTGATAAAAAGTAAGAAGAGAAGACACAGTTATGGGTACAGGTAGAAAGAAAACAGAATCCATTTTCTCATCGCTAAAACTTAATTTCAACGAGTTACAATCTTTGTCTAAGCAGGTTTCTCATCTATATTCAGTTCCAGCTACTTTTAGTTTTCAGCCCAAGAGGACTCACTTTTTGTGAGGTCAAAGGGTGCCTGTTTCCCCTTTCATTCCTAGGTGATGGATGCCAAAATGGCTTTGTGCTTCTGCCTGTATATCCTGAAGCCTATTGTCTCTGTTTCAAGAACCAGGAAGGTTCCCTGGGGTGTAAGCTCGATTCCCTGTCATGATTGTTAAGCAGTCTTCTCCTCACCCGCCAATCTTTAAGCTTGATGGCTTAGTTTACCTTCTATATAGATGTACTTTTCACAACTTTTCATTGTCCTCAGAGCTGTTACCCAGCTCAATTTACATTAGAAGCACAGGAAAATGGACAGTATGGTTTTATGCACTGCTTGCAAAACATCTTCTGAGAACATATTTCCAGCACACATCTATAATTCTTTATCCACCACCCTACAGAACACAAATATTAGTGACCAGCATGTTACTAGTTTGCTTATGAAACCACATGATACCTTTTAGAAACAGCTTATGACGACAGTGTGTTTGGGCAATGAGTGTGACAGGCCTGATATGAGTTGTGTTATGGAGTACCATCTGCCAGTTAGCACTGATGGCCTCCTTGGGTCACCACCAGCTCTACTCTTGACCGAATAACCTGTTTTTATGACAGTTCTGCTGCTGCCACCTTTTTTGGTGATCTAAATGAAATGAGTTTCTTGGTTTCATTCCAGTTTCTAGTGGACATAGCCCGTGCCACAAAATCACCAATGCAATGGACCATCTTTTAGGTATGCTCAAGAGACAGGCCCAAGACTCAGCTGACATGGAAAATGAAGTATCCTGTCCCTCCGTGTGAGTTTGAAGCATGTTGGTGGGTCAGTAACAAGATGCTGGTACCTGTGCCAAATGGAGGACTTCAGTCTCCAGAACTGTGAAAATCCAGCACGAACCACTGTAAAATGCTACAGGTTTGAAATACCTGAACATCAAAAAAGGCTCTAAATATCTCTCTCCTGAGTCCTGTCAGTTTCTGTCTTTTCTGTTCTCTACCTAAGACTCTGTGATAATATTCTTGTCCTTCTCCCCCCCCCCGCCCCCCACAAGATTTTAAATTAATAAAATCAAATGCACACAGAGCTCTGGTATATATATTTTTGCTGGCTCATGCCAGTCGAGTACAACACTATATTATCCAAAGCGCTGGTACTGAGACGCCATCAAGTAGTGATGATTTTCCCTGACTGCATTTAGTGGTGCTACAGCATTACCGCTGCAGACTTCCTCGGGGGAGCTAGCGTTGTTTAAAAAAAGTGAGAGAAAATAAAGTCAGAAAGAAATAATCATTGAAGAATGTCCTGGGGGAACAGCAAAGTGAAAAAACAAACCAAAAAAAACCAAAGAAAGAAGTAGTTTAGGCTGTCCTGACTGCATGAAAATTGTTGGAACACCTCGTAGGAAAAGAAAATAATCACTTTTTGGGGTGACGGAATTTAAATAATTTGAAATTGTGCATACAGAATTGGCTGCTTTTCTGAGAAAGAAAATCTACTCAGTCCTAGCAAGTTATTCTTCTGCAAGAGGAAAACGTACAGCTCGTAGAAAATATAGAATTGGCACAAGAGCTGGAGTTAAGACATCATTTAACTATTCAAAAATAAAACAGAACATAAACAGGAAGGCTCCTGAAATGTATTTTTACATTGTAGCTTGTGCCCATGCAATGGCATGAAGGGGAGTAACCCCGTCCTCGCCACCACATTCAGACCTGCACACATACCCAGACTTCTGAGTGTAGGAGGAAGCAGGCTGTCAGCAAATTTTGGCTCCTCGGAATATAACCTGAGTAGATAACCTCAGGGCAGAGGAGAGCCTCAGAAAGCTAGTCAAAAGCAGAGAGCTTTGAGGAGAGCCTAACAGGAGATTGAGGTCACCTAGCACACAGGAAAAGGGTGCCTGGTATGAAATATTTATCGGGAGGCAGGATGTTCTTACGGCTAAGGCAGTGAACTGGAGCTCAGGATATCTGGGTTCATTTCCCAATGCTGTCACAGACTCCCTATGCCTCAGTTAACCATTCATAAAATGGGGACATTAATAGTTCTTCTCTCCCATTCTTTGCCTGACTTGTCTACTTAGATTGTAAGCTCTTTGTGGTAGGGACTGTGTCTTACTACAGGTCTGGACAGTGCCTGCACAATGGGTCTCTGATTTCAGTTGGGGCCCTTAAGCGCTATTGTAATACAAATAACATGAAATATGAATAACCCATCATGAAAATCTAACTATAGCACAAACAGAGAAGGAAACTTTTCTTGATAGAAGTTCAAACACCTTTTGGGTAAAGTTTACAAAAGTGCCAAAGTGTCCAAGGCACTTTTGAAAATGGGATTTAGGCTCCTAAGTCACTTAGGCATGTTGGCAAGCTATAACCCTTTGTTGCTAAGCTTAGGTGTACACTTGCGAAGGGGAAGAGGGACAGTGTCCATCCAGCTAGCATGGGTATATATAGCAGTGTCGACAGGGAGCACTGCAAAGGTAAGTAGAGTACAGACACTCTAGAACCCGGGGTTCTATGCCCCACATGGCTCTCTGCACTCCTAAGCCATGACTCCCAGGGTTACACTGCTATTTTTAGCCATGTAGTGGCCCACTGCTTCCCTGCTGCTGGGACCTTTCCCCGCTGCAGTGAAAGTCTCCAACAATGGGGAAAGGGTCTGACAGCAGGGAGGCATTGGGACCTCACTGCTTTACTTGTGCCAGAGCTTTTCACTGCCACGTGTAGCTACACACCACAGTGAGTGTGGACCCAGCCTTCCTTTCACTGTGGCATGGAGCTATATGTACCCTCCGTGCCACCCCAAGTGTAGACAGGGCCTAAGCAAGAAGGAAAATTAAGCCAAGATTTGTCTTTCACGCCCAGTGAGTTTACCACATTGTAAAACTGCAGCTGGTGAGAATAGCAGCTTGGGAGCTGTGCTTTTAAACTGAAAAAAAGTTACTTGTTTCAGGGCCACCAGAGGGATCAATGTTGGATCCGCAGCTTTTCAGTACCTGAAATGACTCAGAGCACATTATTTAAACTAAAAAAATTCTGGTGTGCAGATGATACTAAATTGGGAGGAAAGGTCATCCATGAGAAACAATACAGTCAGGTAGGGAAGGATTTAGATCATTTAAGTACTTGAGCTAATAGATAGCAAATTCAATGCAGAATAATGAGTCTCGGAGAATGTAATAAAAGGACATAATATCTGCTTAATGGGAAGGTACTACAGCATATTGACCTGCAGAGAGATATGAGAGTTATTTTAATAATAAAAAAACCCTATATTAAAGCTTTCAACTCAATTATTGTTAAGGAAATACAGTGTATTTTGTTAGGACCTCACCCAAAGTACTGCATTCAGCACTAATCACTATACAGTTCAGGAAGCATATTTAGAATGGGTCTTCAAGGGGTGATTTGTAGAGCAATCTAATGAAAGCACATTTTGGAGATACAAGTTTGAGGACATTACAGAGAAGATTGACTGTATCCTTACCAGAAAGTCAGAGTCTTTAGAGGTGACTGTCTAAGACATCCACTAGTCACCTAATGAATATTTGGCAGTGAAAAGTGCAGGGTAGAGGCGCTCATTACTTTAACCCCTCAATCTTTACAATTCCATTAGGTTAAGGGCAGCAGGACACTGGGGAGCAGATTCTGATCTAGATTTGGCCAGTGCAATTCTACTGAAATCAAAGCAATTACTCCTGATTTACACCAGTGTAACAAGCTCAGAATCTGGCCTCAAATCTCTAATAAGACATGGGCACAGTGCAGGTCTCCCTCTTTATATCTTATGCTATTTCATTTGGCATAGCAGTTTCACAGGCAGGCTTTGCATATCAAGACCTACAGAGTCTAATGGGAAGCAAGGTCTGCCTAAAGAGGCTGCAAACCTGTTATACTGAAGAAAGAAAGAAATTAAAGGATGTCACATGGAGACAGGAAGCTTCTTTCTGTCTGTGCTACAGAAGCATGACTGAATACAGGGAGAAGGTGCATCTAATCCTGTTTTCTTTCTTCTGATAAAAGGCTATTCCCTGCAATGGCAAGGTCATTACACTAAGTCTCCTAGCGCTCTATAGATTATGTCTATGAGCTAGCTGTGTGATTCCCCTGGTTGTATAAACATACTTGCGCTCTCTCACATTGAGTATAAATAGTAGTGTAGACACAGTAGCCAGGTAGTCGCAAGGGAGGCATAGCTAAGAGATGCCAAGTACCCACCTGAAACTGGTGGGAACGTAATTGGCATGGCTAAACCGCGACTGCTCTACCACCACCCTTGCTATTTATACGCACGTGAACTCGATGAGAGCTATACACGGCCATGGGAATCACACCCCTAGCTCCTAGTGTAGACATAGCTGTAAGGAATATTGTGTTGTGAAAGCACAGGTGAGGTTCTGATGAAGCGGACCTCTAGTGCTTTGGTCTCCCTTTTCCAAGAGCATGACAAAAGCCATTAATTTCTCTAACACCTGGCCTGGTGTAAACTGGCATAGCTCCACTGAAGTCAACCTAGCTACTACATTGCTGAGGAGGTGGCCTGAGATGTCTAAGAACACAAAAATTCAAGTCCTTTTTGACTGTAGATCTCCATTTTGTTTGTACATTACCGAGCAGCTCTGTTCACCATCTATGCCTCCTATCAAGTGGGCCTTGTCCAAGAGTTCCCAGTATTGGAGCATAAATGTAAGTCTTCACATGCTGGAAACAGGGAGCTTTTCTCTCCCTGAATCTGTGTGGCCAACACAGATGCTACAGTTCTCAAATTCTGCACTCTCAAAGGCTTATATTTGAACTCAGGGCAATTAATGTCTGCCCACTTGCAACCCTATCAGATCAGGTCACTGATCTGCATTTCCTTTTCCCCTCCCTTTTTGAATGACACACAATGCTTCAATGTATTCAGTGTTGTTGTAGCTGGGCATTAAATGCTTGCAACAACAATGTGAGCGAAACTAGACAATCACTATGCTCCTGAATGAACTCATGCAGGAAAAGAAAAAAACACCCTGTCACCTTTTGGTGAACACTTTTCACAAAGCGATCACTCTATATCTGACCAATCACTTCTCATCCTCAAAGGAAACCTGCACAACACTTTCAAAAGACAAGGCTGGGAGATCAAATTCATAACTTTGCTAGACACTAAAAATCATGGACTCAGAGACACTGGATTTATGGTTTATTTTACAACAATCTATAGCCCAATATTACAGAGTGAGTCACTCTTTTCTCTCTTGGTAGAAACTGTATATTTGTCCTTTCTTGGTTTTGGTTTTCCTTGCTCTGAAACAAGTCATTTAGACTGAGAAATACATGTTTGCTCATTGTGGTCCTGTGTCTCCATTCAAATACACCAGTAAAAAGCTGATGTATGTCTACTGACTTCAGTGGAGGTACAGTGGCTGTAATTCAGTGAATAACTATGCATTGTGTATGGGAAACACAATTGGACTCACAATCAGCAGCATAAGTCAACAAAGATGAAATCCAATAACTAGCATCTGATGGACAACATTTCACCATCACCATAGATCTAATAGCCAATGTGATCCAGTGGTGGCATGAGCTAATTCTTGTCTGGAAGCCAATATAAAAGCAGTGTATCAGCTTATACAATATAAGTGAGCAAGTTGCGGATATGCCCTACTCGGACATCTGCATCAAATTAATCTACCCTGGAATCATTCAAGTGCTGTTGCCCTCCGCTAGTCTGCATGATATGAAACCCACATGCCTTATGACATTGGATGGTTCATTGTCTATTTTTGTCCCGTGGCCCATGCTGCTTCCCGCAGACGCCATTGGCCTGGAGCAGCAAACCGCGGCCAGTGGGAGCTGCAATTGGCCAAACCTTTGGACGCAGCAGGTAAACAAACTGGTCCAGCCCACCAAGGGCTTTCCCTGAACAAGCAGTGGACAGGCTTTGAGAACCACTGCTCTAGATGGAGTCCAGTTCCCATGGCCCCACACAAACTTACAGAGAATCTGTGTCTTTTGGGCAGGACAGTCTTTTCTACACAGGGATTATCAAGTCTTTAGCGCTTATCAGGGCTGCGCAGTCACTGTGTTTTCAGACCTAGACACTTGAACTGATGCACCAATGTTGGATGAAGTGAAATGCGCCATCTGCAAACTGAAAAATGGATGCGCAGCCAGCACTGATGGCATCCCCTCCAGAGATGCTAAAATGTGCTATTGACCCTCTAGTGGAATCACTTCTGGTCATCTTTTGTCTGGTGTGGAGAACTGGAATCTTGCCAACTGCCTGGAAGGACAGTCTAGTGATCTCACTTTATAAGGGCAAGGGATCGTGCAGTGAATGTAAGAGCTACAGGCCGATCACCTTGTTGTCTGTGCCAAGGAAGGTATTTGTGCATGTTCTGCTGGTGTGTTTGGAGTCTCTGCTGCATCGGAACAGTGCCCCCAACAGTTAGGCTTTAGGAGGAACAGGTCCACATTAGATGCCATTTTGCCAGAGATAACACCTTGCATTCAAGAAGCCACTGCATATAGCATATGTTGATCTTAAGCCTGTGTTTGATTCAGTTGATCGTGTCATGCTATGGAAGGCCTTAAAGGGCATAGGTTCCCAACCACTCTGCTGGACTTGATTAGCGAGCTGCATAATGGAACTACTGCCCATGTACATCTGGGGAATCAGATGTCAGCACTTTTTAAAATCAGTATCTGGTATCAGGCAGGGCTGTGTCTTGGCCCCTGCACTCTTTTGTTGGGTAATGGATTTCACAATGTAGCATTCCGTCAGGTCCATTGGCATTAAGATCAGTGATTTCTTGCTCTCAGACCTTGACTATGCTGATGATGCTGTTCTTCTAGTATAGAGCCCTGACAGCTTTCGCAAGGCACTCCAGCAAATGGAGGAGGAGTTGGCTAAGGTTGGCCTTCATGTTTCATAGTCAAAGACAAAGCTGCAAAATCTAGGACCAGGTCCACAAGTGACTCCAATCTCTTTGAATAATGAAACTGTCCAAGCAGTCTCCAGCTTTTGCTATTTGGGTTTCGTACTCACCAGTTCCTCCAACTCTCACATGGAGGTTCTCCATCGGTTCGGCATCGCAGCATCTACCATGAGTTGTTTACAACAAATATGGAATCAACATATTCTCAGCACGACAACCAAGTTCAGGATCTATTCGAGCTGTATTCTCTCCGTACTGTTGTACGATTGCGAAACATGGACACTACTCCACTCAGACTGGGCAAAGCTGGAGGCTTTCCATACAAAATTCCAATGTCATATATTGGACATAAAGTGAAATGACTTCATTTGTAATGTAGATGTTTAGAGTCGCTCCAGTGTACAGACTGATGGGGCCATTGCCTGCAGATAGCATCTTACAGTTTCTGGACATGTCACAAGACATGCCACAAGACATTCCAGCAAAAGTCGTTCTCTGGGTGGCTTGTAACATCTGGGATAAAATTCCACCCACCAAAGGGGTGGAGGTGGTACAGAGACAGACCCCCCATTACATGGGTTCATCAAGTCCATTCCAATGTTAGACTGTCAAGCCATCAAGGCCTTGCGGCCACACAACAATGGACCAAACGGCAAACGATCACTAAGGCTGACTGTTCGGCAATGGGGGGAGGAAGAAGAAGAAGAAGAAGAAGAAGAAGAAGAAGAAGTAGTAGTAGTGCTGGGCAGATGACTTTCCATTCTGAGCCTCATCCCAGGTTTGGCTTCCCAGGAACTTGGTCTCTCCCATGAAAGCTGGAACTCTGAGCCAACACCTGCTTCAGTCCCATGGCTCAGGCTGCCCAGCTCAGGCTTACTGAGCCTTGGTGAGCTCTACCCCAGATCCCTGGCTATTGCTGAGCTCCACCCAACCCCCTGGCTGCCTCTAATTTAGGGTGCTTCAGTTTGAGGGTGATGAACTTTGGCTATCAAGAGCCTAATATTGTGAAGGGATGAACAACTAGAGCTCCAAATGAAGTTGATGGGAGGAGCTGCAGTGCTATTAAAAAGAATAAAAGGTTAGATTCTGACTAAGCAAGCTGATCCATGCCAGCAGCTGCTTTGGGAGGCACTGCATCTTCGGCAGACATCTCTGAATCACCTTTCATCCTGCTTCTTCCTCGCTACACTACTATCCCCACACTGATGCTGATATTCTGCCCTGCAAGTGATGGTGGTGGAATAAAGCTAAAGCTTTTCCCAGTCGCTGCCCACCTACTCTAGGGAGGAATTAAGCAGTGAGTTGCCCCCCAGCTCACTTCTATTCTCCTGGACACACGGAGAGAGTGTTCTAATTCCCTCTCAGTCCCTTGCATGGGTCAGTACCCAAGACAGAATCTACCTCCAAATCATTCTCATTGTCACTTTTATTATTTAAAATATATGCATTAGAGCAGTGGCTAGAAAACCCATCAGGATGAGGGTGGCCACTGTACTAGGTGCAGTACAGATACAAGAGGACAGAATATAATCATTCCAATGCACATGTTCCGCCTTGCAAAATGTTCACATTTCTTTCTATTTCATTTCTAAAAGCTGGCAGAGCTGGAGGCATGTAATTTACTTTTGTTGTATAAACCAAGATTTTTTTTTCTGGCTGGGAAATGATACCCCCTCCCCATCCCAGAGGAAAAAAATAAAACAACTAAATCCGAAAGTATTTGGTCTTCCTGAAGTACATTTTTTTGTTTGTAAAAACAAGAACAAAATCATTTTTGAGAGAACCCCATTTTTCAATGAAAAAACGTTTGTGCAGAAAATATTTCTACCAATGCTAATTCCAAGGTACCTATCCCAGCTACATATGGTCCTGAGTATTAGCGCAAGAAGCAAATTGTTTGACTCTTCTTGAGTGCCTGCCTTATTTACTCTGATTTGGTCAGCAGAAAATGCAGAGGAAATTCACTGAGTCCTAAGAAAAAAAATACAGTAACAATCTCTCAGTGACTTAACTTCCTAGAAGTCACAAATTCCACCACAAAGTCTCTCTGGTGCAAAGCTGACCTTCCCTAAACTATTAACAAAAGTGTACTCTTGGAAACTTAAACCCTTTGAAATTCAAAGCTGCCACCTCTCCCTCTCCTGGCATATGATTTGCAGCTGTGTGACTCATCTGTGTGTGTTCAAGAATCCAAAGTAAAGCATTATTGGCATTAAAATTCCTCTCAGCCACTGGAGCTGATGTATGACGATCTGTCTGGTTCTTGGGTGCTGGAGTTGAAGATGTAGCCATCCCTCTGGGAGCAGCAAAACAATTTGCTCAAATAAACAACACTAATTTGCCCTGGATGAGTCTATGATCCTCGCAACACAGGCAGATTGAAGGCAGAGTAGTTGGAGAGCCCAGCCATGTACTTATTGCACTTGGAGACTCTGTTAATTTTTCAATTAAGTCATCTCAGATTCATAGGCGGCAGGGCCACTTGGGTCATCCTGTTTGACCCGTCTGTGGTTTGTAGGACATCTAGACTCTACATTATTCCCATTCACTTAACTAATCTGTCCTGTTTTCTTCTATGTTTCTTCACTGCGAAGCTCACCCCTGGTGTAATTTTGTTGACCTCACAGCAGTTACATCTGGGATATTTTTAACTCTTCATGCTTCAAAACAAAATCCAAGGAAGATCGAATTGTGACATACTATACTTTGGGGGAGCACCCTGTAACCCCCATATTCCTCATTTATATACAATTGTGATCTTGCATATAAAGCAGACCATATGTGGTATCAGGGGAAAGGTTATAATCTGCTGAAAGTCATTTTTCTATCCATGTATGTATATCATTAATGCATGTGAAGTTATGAGAGTTGTGTTGTATGGTTGTCACTAAAATGTGCTGTAAGCTGGGGAATCAGCCAGATATTAGCTCCCCAGAGACAACAGCAAGGAAAGTTACCAACGTCGGGGGGGGGGGGTATCAAACAACCATCAACAGCCATTGTCCAGCAGGGGAGCTACAATTCAATGACATACCTGGATAAGGCCACACCAGGGAAATTGCTCAACCTTGCCTGGGGACTCAGCAATGCCCACCAGACATGCCTGGACTTGTGTTCTTCGAGCATATGAGTCTGAGGGTATAAAACAGAACACAAGGGCCCCATGTTTGGCCTTTCTTCTGCCCCCACCTATGCTGCAAACAACAAAGACACTCCGAAGACTGAAGACTCCAACAGAAGAGACTGGCCCAGGTTTAAGGGACAAACCTGTATATTAAGGACTGCAGTATCGAATGGGGTGAGAAAAACTGCTTAATGTTGATGTTGCCTGTCTAATAAGGTTGAGAGTTTAGACTGCCTGCTTACATTTTATTTTCTTTTGGCAACTAACTCTGACTTTTGCCTATCACTTATAATCACTTAAAATGCACTCATCACCATAGTACCTAGACTATCAAGGCATACATATGTGATGGTTGAATTACACATGTTGCAAATGGAAAAGGTGTAGAAATGTTCCATACAATTTATCTTTTAATGGTTGTGCCCTTTTCTTACTGGGATGAGTAGGGGAGGCAGAAGGAGTAGGCCCCCTCCCAACCCATGTTCAGATGAATAACATTTGAGAGGGTTGTGGAGATCTGCTACTTCTCTTCAGATACTCCCCACAATGGGCAAGTAGGTGGGGTGGGGGGAACTGATGAGAGACCCTGACCCTGATCCTCTACTTCTTGGTCATAATAGCTGACCGATGTGAGAGGGTAAGTAAACTGCACCCTCTCAAGGGATACTATAGCTTACCTCCTCCTACCCCTGCAAAACAAGAGGGGAACATAAGAATAAGTCGGGTGTCTCTGAGGTGCAATGTCTCCTAGGTCTGGGTGGTGCAGCTTGCATCACACTTGCTGAAGGCTGAAGTCACAATCTAGCCCTAATTTGTTTTAGCCAGTCTGACTTTGAATATCTCCAGTGATGGTGTTTAAATCACAACACATGGGAGTCCGTGTTGAGCTATCCAGTCAATGGTGATGGCTCTGCTTATTGCCAGCCGTTAAACTGTATTAAGACACAGCCACAAATACATTAAATACTTTCCTAATAATATTGGTGTCCCATGTAAATAATTGCTGTCCTTGACACAGGGATGTTATGCAAGAGTGGGGGTGGGGGAAGGAAGCCTGCTTGATCACAGATGGTAGGAGAGATGGTCCATGAGAAGATCTTTGTATCAACACATGGCATGCATTGCGAAGGAGTTGGAGAACCTCTGACCTAACAGATCTGACTGTTACGGAGTGTTTTTGGCAAGGTTCAGACTAAATGTATCTCTCTTTTTTTTCTGCTAGTGAATAAGAGCACAGTTAATCAGAAAACATGATATACATCTGTCATAAATATAAAGGGAAGGGTAAACCCCTTTGAAATCCCTCCTGGCCAGGGGAAAGCTCCTCTCACCTGTAAAGGGTTAAGAAGCTAAAGGTAACCTCGCTGGCACCTGACCAAAATGACCAATGAGGAGACAAGATATTTTCGAAAGCTGGGAGGAGGGAGAGAAACAAAGGGTCTGTGAGTCTGTCTATATGCTGTTTCTGCCGGGGATAGACCAGGAATGGAGTCTTAGAACTTTTAGTAAGTAATCTAGCTAGGTACGTGTTAGATTATGATTTCTTAAATGGCTGAGAAAAGAATTGTGCTGAATAGAATAACTATTTCTGTCTGTGTATCTTTTTTGTAACTTAAGTTTTTGCCTAGAGGGATTCTCTATGTTTTGAATCTAATTTCCCTGTAAGGTATCTACCATCCTGATTTTACAGAGGTGATTTCTTTACTTCTATTTACTTCTATTTCTATTAAAAGTCTTCTTGTAAGAAAACTGAATGCTTTTTCATTGTTCTCAGATCCAAGGGTTTGGGTCTGTGGTCACCTATGCAAATTGGTGAGGCTTTTTATCCAACATTTCCCAGGAAAGGGGGGGTGCAAGTGTTGGGAGGATTGTTCATTGTTCTTAAGATCCAAGGGCCTGGGTCTGTAGTCACCTAGGCAAATTGGTGAGGCTTTTTACCAAACCTTGTCCAGGAAGTGGGGTGCAAGGTTTTGGGGAGTATTTTGGGGGGAAAGACGTTTCCAAACAGCTCTTCCCCAGTAACCAGTATTAGTTTGGTGGTGGTAGTGGCCAATCCAAGGACAAAGGGTGGAATATTTTGTACCTTGGGGAAGTTTTGACCTAAGCTGGTAAAGATAAGCTTAGGAGGTTTTTCATGCAGGTCCCCACATCTGTACCCTAGCGTTCAGAGTGGGGAAGGAACCTTGACAACATCTCTCCAAGGAACTCTTTATATTCAGCCATAAATCAGAGGCTGAGGGTCAACACAGTTACACTCATGTGACATCAGCATGAGAGGAAAACCGAGCTGGAGAACCACACTGGGAGTGGAAAGGATGACCTCCACTCCCAAGCCCCCAGTGTTTTATTTCACTCTCCCCTCAGTGTGGTTGCAGGGACCATTCATTTTCATTCCTGTTGCTCCCCAAACATTTTGTGCATGTGGTTGCACCTCACTCAGAGGCCCCTAGTTCTGTACACCCAAGAGTATAACATGAGATATGCTTAACCACACAAGGAAATCTGATTTTCCAAACCTCAAAATATTTGAATCTCTGCATTATCTAGAATCCATATCTAGTCCCAATATCTGAAATCTATACCGAAAACCAAAACAAAACACTTGTTTTACTACAGTTTCAGATATCCTTCAAGACACTGAGTAGAATCAAGCTTTCCTAGTACTCGGGTATTTAGCATGTCTTGTAAATGCTGCACTGAATCCTAAAGCTAAATACAACCACCACAGATCTCATGCTGTGATCTTGTTTTAATATATGAAACACAAGCTAACCAAAGAGATTATCAGCAAAGAAGAGGTTGTGGGCCTTTTATCTCATGGGAGCGATCTCTTCCTGCTTTTTGCTATGCACCCTCTCATCCTAAAGGGCCCACCTCCCTGTAGCGAGGTGCAGGTGGGCCCCTCTAGCTTCTGCCTCACAAACCAGTCAGGGACACCTCATGTGGATGCAATCTCTAGCGCTCTTTATTTGTAGCTTCTTCCCACCACCACCTTACTATCTATATGCAAGGGTTTTACAGCCAGGCTTTACAATCAGCAGATCAGTCTCTCTAGCCTCTCTGGTTCTCCTTCCCTTTGTAAACCCAGATTACCCTCACTCAGCCACAGAACACAGTACCGCCTGCTGGGAGACATTTTCATCTTATTTCACAGAGACAACGGCCCATCAAATAGGTCACCAACAGCAACTATCGTACACCAGGGTGAGAAACACAACAGCCTCCTTCCAAGATTCCAGTCTATTGGTACAAGTAACAGTAAGATGTATTGACCGCAGTCAATGCAATCACCTGTAAATTCGTACCTTGCACTTCCTGTATGATGAGAGATCAGATACTTTGTATGGACAGATTTTTGGCACCTACTTTTATGAAGGGAGTGTGCTGTACTCTACTCTGACCAGTACTGATAGAGACCTGGCAAGACATTGCCTAACTTTGTTTTTCTAAGCAGCCAATTGATGGTCTCCACCACCAACTGTGGAATCAGAGGAGTGTATCCTGGATCCCTCTCCGTCAGGCTTCATGGCAGCACATGGAATAGAGATGGCACTTGTTGCTCTAGAGAATGTCCTTCTTCCAGCTATAGATAAAGGAAGTACGGTCATACACATCTTAGTGGAACTCTCTGAGGCATCTGATTCCGGCTGATCACCTATGCCGCTTCCAAGAAGTTGCAGAGTTTAATTAAAATTTCATGTTGTCTCAGGCCAGAACACATAGGTGTCATCATGAGCAACTGTTCCTCCACCTCCCAAGTCCTCATCTGCAGATTCCCACAAGGCTCAATCCTCTCCCAACTATTCCTTAGCATGTATATGGCACCACTGGGAGAGCTGGTGGGTGAGCATGGGTTGAGTGCCAGCAGAAGAAAGATATGTCCAGTTTGCACCTATCCTGTTGAGGAATTGAGAAGTTTAGTTTGGGGTGCTATCAGCTTTGTAATGCTAAGTTCACTGTAAGAAACTGAAGTTAATAAATAAAATAATAAGAAGAAAATTATAATAATAATTAATAGAATCATAGAATCATAGAATCATAGAATCTCAGGGTTGGAAGGGACCTCAGGAGGTCATCTAGTCCAACCCCCTGCTCAAAGCAGGACCAATCCCAATAATAAGCACCAATAATAAGGACCAATAATAATATTATTATTATGCACATAATAATAATATTATAGGTTCTCAAGCTAAATAATTGTTTAAATGATTTCCCATGCTCTCCACTAGGAGAGCAAAACCAAGCCCATACGGCAGTACAAATTGCATTTTGGATTTAGATTTAACTCCTGCCTGCTTCACCGCCTAAGGATCAGTTACATTAAAAAAATGTGTTAATGGTACAATAGAGCTTCCCTAACCATTTCTGGAAGGGGATTATTTGATTCCTATTTTATCACAATTTATGTCAGCATAAAAATTATAGAGATTGCCAGAAACTAAAGGAACATGATGTAGAATCACAGGAAAAAGTGTAAAATCAATATCACCAGGTTTTTGAATGTTGTGCTGTGATCCACAGTCAATGCTATATTTTATGTATATAACTGAGACGCTGATGTTGGCTGATCTTTAACCCATGGAGTTCTCATTAGAACAAACATCACAGAGATACAGAAGGCCCAGTTCATAACTGCTCTGTGGCCCCTTTGCAACCATGAGGGTCCCTTGGAAATTCTCCAGTACAGCAGACCCTCTGCAGGAGATGCAGAGCTGCTCATCTGGCTGTGAACCATCCTCCCCATCTGAAGAGCTCTAGGTGCACGTGGTGGACTAGGAGTGGGGAGATGGCATTCCAGGAGTGAGCTAGTGTGGCCAGAGGTGGTCTTGGGTATTGATGGCTTTCCACAACACCCATAAGGGACATAGGAAGTCAGACGCAGTTAAGTAAGCCTGCTGGGGCTATCCTAAATACAACCTGGCCACCCCAGAATAGGGAAAGTCCATCTCCCCTCAGGCCCTGCATTGGCTGATAGATGATTGGGGCATGTGACTCCTCTTCAATCAGTGTCAAAGATCACAGGGATGACTGTAGACCAAAAGTACTGAAGAAACAGGTTAAGTTAAAGTGGTCCAATTGTTTGGGAGCAGTTTTTACTCTACAAATGGTGATTTCCTCCGGATTAAAGTGCTCCTTCTTTGGCCATAAAGTATCAATGCATTGTTTTTACATTCCTCCTTTTCTAATTAGTCCTGTTTGGAACATGATGTGGTTATTTTTATTTTTATAATGTGTTAAGTACCAATGCTGTAAACAGAATATCTATCTATCTGCCCACAACTGTGGCATCTGATCAGAAGTACAATTATTAAAGAGGGACGGTGTTCTGCACCCCACCTCTCATATGACTTGGTGCAATTGTTTTGTTCAAGGGGAGAGTTGTTGATATATTTTTCTGAGGCTGTTTTCAGGACAGGGCTTGTGCAGAGGGATTCATCTTACATGTGGCTTTAAAGATGGTAAGTCCTTTGCTCATTCTGGTCACAGAAGGAAATGAATCTCTGTCAGTGCCAAGGGAACCTGCATGAGTCCCATCAGATTCTGTTCACATGAGTTTCAGGGAATCTTTCTGGCAGGCTTGGATCACTCAGGGCTTGTTTTCACTACTGGAGTAAGTTGACCTAAATTATGCTACTCTGGCTACATGAATAATGTATCTGGAGTCGACATATCTTAGGTTAACTTACTCTGGTGTCTTCACTGCGTTGCATCAACAGGAGATGCTCTCCGATTGACTTCCCTTACTTTTCTCTGCGAGGTGGAGTATCGGTGGTCAACTGGAGAGTGCTCTGCAATCAATTTAGCAGGTCTTTAGCAACAGTTCAGCTAGGCTCAAAGATAATGGGTGAAATTGCTGCTCAAGGCCAACGCACACACAAACAAGCTCCCTGCTGCTAAACAGCCAAAAGCCTGTGGAAAAGGAGAACTGAACCAGACAGACCTGAAGGAGGAGGTGCAAAACTAGTAAAAATGCAAAGGTCAACGAATGGGAACATAACTGTCTCGTGACCATAAAGCCAATGTCTTTTGGGGAAACCAAGGAAGCCTCGGAAGGCCGGTTTGGACTGGTACAAAAAGCACAAGGAACAAAGGTCCCTGAACAAAACACCCCCAAAAGAACCCAGGACTTAAAACCCTCCTAAGAGCCAAAGAAAGTTAAAAATCAACAGTGGACCCTAAATGGTTTATGCACAAGACAGAACTCTCGTCCACCCTTCCCCTTCTCTTCTTCTGACGTTACACCCAGGCTTGGCCAGCCTCGGGTCGTCCGTATGTGAGTATGAAAGTGAGTTAGGGCTGGGGCACTAATGCTTTCTTTCTCTGAGTGACATGGGGGTGTTCCCAGTACTCACCACTGTTATTTTATTGTTTTATTAATAAAGCTTTAAAACTCAGACCCTTGGTGTGCTCCCTCATCTCCCCTAATGATCCTGAGGCCTCAGCCTGATCACCTGATGCCTCAGGCAGATTGGTTATAGAAATCTGTCAAACTAGCACAATGAAGTTCTGGTTCATGACTAGGTATCCTCAGTGCTACTGCAATACAAATAATAAATAATAACAGGTTTCAGAGTAACAGCCGTGTTAGTCTGTATTCGCAAAAAGAAAAGGAGTACTTGTGGCACCTTAGAGACTAACCAATTTATTTGAGCATGAGCTTTCGTGAGCTACAGCTCACTTCAGTGAGCTGTAGCTCACGAAAGCTCATGCTCAAATAAATTGGTTAGTCTCTAAGGTGCCACAAGTACTCCTTTTCTTTTTAATAAATAATAACAGACTGGAAAAAATGCATCATGCAAGCAAAAGTGTTAACTCACAAAATGTTAAGCTTCACTGTGCCCTTGGTGTGGACAAGGATAGTGGTGTTTAGAAGACATGTTAGCTGGTCATGGTTTACCCCAATTTGAAACTAAGATAACACAGGTACATTTGATCAGCTCTGTCACCAATCCTGCTGCTTTTGACCCTTTACGGAATCTCCTCTCTCTATGCTCTCTAGAAGACAAAATAAGCAAAAGAGATCAGCGCAAACTCCAGCTGGTTTCAGCTACTAAACTCTCCCCTGTTCAGTCAGATAAGTTATGTTCTGTTCTCTGTCTTAAACTGTTCTGGGAGGTTGCTACATATTATCAGACAATTGCCGTGTTCCACCCCAGAGGTGAGTGCACTTCAGTGGTCGGTGAAGTAACAGCCTTATGCCATGCGTGACACAGCCTTCCTGAGCTGATTTGCAAAACTGTCTTCATTCAAATGCCTCCTACATACAGTACCAACTTCTGCTGTGATATCAGTGCAAAAGTGGAAGTCCTTAAAAATTCCTTCCCGTTCTACTGATATTACTATCTGGAGCAAGGCTCTCCACTTAAAGGATAGGGTGTGTTTCTGGAACCAGTAATCTTTCTACAACTGGAATGAAACTTTGGTTGAGTGCACTCACTATGCCTGACAGATGATACAACTTTTAGGGGCACTAGGCATTAGTTAGTTAGTAGTTAATACGTTTTCAGGGAAAATAAATTGGTACTACATTGTATTGACAGGATGCGGTCAGTCGCCATCTGGATTATCTATATGCTACAGCCATTTCTCTACCTTATGTCTGCTGATTACATGCTCCTATGGGTAGGAACTGTGCCTTTTTTGTGGCTGGAAAGTTCTGGGACATTATGTGCACTAACACCTATTCCCTCTGTCTATAGCGCTAGGCCTCTTGAAAGGAAAATGGTACAAAACTATTTGAGCATAAGCTTTCATGAGCTACAGCTCACTTCATCGGATGCATACTGTGGAAACTGCAGAAGACATTATATACACAGAGACCATGAAACAATACCTCCTCCCACCCCACGCTCCTGCTGGTAATAGCTTATCTAAAGTGATCACTCTCCTTACAATGTGTATGATAATCAAGTTGGGCCATTTCCAGCACAAATCCAGGTTTTCTCACCCTCTGCCCCCCCCCCCACACACACACACAAACTCACTCTCCTGCTGGTAATAGCCCATCCAAAGTGACATGGTACAAAACTGCAAACCAATATCAGAAGCACATTGAAAGGTAAATTTGGAGGATGGAGGTTTACATGCCACTCACAACTGGCCAACAGAAATGCTGGGAATAAATTGTTAGGAGCTCCTCCTTACATTAATGAGGCATCCTCTCCTTCGTGAACAAATGCGGTCTACTACACCTGGGCGAGATGGGGATGCCAGTCCAAAACCTTGGAGCTAGGTTGGGTTGGGAGATCTAAGCCACTACTACTTTTTAGCACTTCTGAGCAAGAGAAGGCCCTTGGTTTTCAGCTTGGTGTTTGGACCAGACTGGCTTCTTTGTACTGATACTCACAGCTGCTACCATGCCAACCTACTTAGTCAAACCAATAAAGCATCTTTACAGCACTGCCTTACCACATCACTATTGATTCACTTGCATGTGCTACCTCAATAGTAAAAGGCTGCTAGGATTTACTCCCTCTGCTCTTCCTTTCTCCAGGCTGTCATTATTCAGTGTAAAATCCCCTTAACCTGGCGGAGTTGTTGCTCTTGCTAATACTACTTTAGCAAATTATCGATCCAAATGATGAGAACAGGAATCATTTGCTCCTATTGCACAAAGTGCAATTGGATCTACATTCTGCCCCAGTAATTTTCTCTATAGATCTTTCACTGGGACTAGATAAATGGATCATAAAAACGCACACACACACACAACCAGGAGGCTGCCTGAGGTTGATGGTGCACTTGAGCTGAATCCAAACTTTATTGGTGTTTCTCAGTTTCTATTTGTACACTTATAAACACTGTGGAGGGTGAGAAAACCTGGATTTGTGCTGGAAATGGCCCAACTTGATGATCACTTTAGATAAGCTATTACCAGCAGGACAGTGGGGTGGGAGGAGGTATTGTTTCATGATCTCTGTGTGTATATAATGTCTGCTGCAGTTTCCACGGTATGCATCCGATGAAGTGAGCTGTAGCTCACGAAAGCTCATGCTCAAATAAATTGGTTAGTCTCTAAGGTGCCACAAGTACTCCTTTTCTTTTTGCAAATACAGACTAACATGGCTGTTACTCTGAAACCTGACTGCTGTTTGGAGCTATCTGCCGTGTTTTTCCGTGCCTGGCAAAGGCATCAAGTTAGTTTTCCAGTCCTAATGAAACCAATGTACAACCCATCAATATCCGGGACATCTACACAAGAGCAGTTCAATGTCAGCGACCCGAAAATAAGAATAGACAGACACTTCAAAAATATGTTGGAGACCCTATACAGATGTTTGAGTCTCGGGCTGACTGAACCAAGCTATTCATTCTAGCTACTCAGTGGAATTAGCAACCCCCTACTGTCCATTTGGGATTTCCCTGAGTGATGATGAGTTTTCATCCATCGTGTGGCCCCAGTCAGAACCTCAGCCCAGAGCCCAAAGGACAATATTTTCAAACAGGGTGGCTAAATTTAGGTTAGTAAATCCATCATTAGGCACCTCAAGGTAAGCAGCTTGATATTCAGAGAGACAAAGCAACCACAGCTCTTTCAAAAGCTAATGGCTCAGCACTTCTAAAAACCAGTCCACTTATCCAAAGAGCTCAGAGCTCACAGGCATTGCAGGTCTGGCAGAATTTGTTTGTTTCTGTATTGTTTGTTTTTTCTTTCATGTCAGGCCAAATGGAGGAGGAGTCAGCTAACGCTGGCCTCCATGTTTCGTGGTCAGTGACAAAGCTGCCACATCTAGGACCAGGACCACTGACAACTCCAATCTCTTTGAATAACAAAACTGTCGAAACAGACTCCAGCTTTTGCTATTTGGGTTCTATACTCACCAGTTCCTCCAACTCTCACATAGAGGTTCTCCATCAGATTGGCATCGCAGCATCTGTCATGGGTCGTTTAGAATGAATATGGAACCAACATCATCTCAGCACAGCAACCAAGTCCAGGATCTATTCCAGCTGTATCCTCCCCATACTCTTGTATGGCTGCAAATCATGGAGACTACACCACTCAGACTGGGCAAGCTGGAGGCTTTCAACACAAAATTCCAATGTTGTATGCTGGGCATAAAGTGGAATGACTTCATCTGTAATGCAGATGTTTATGGTTGCTCCGGTCTACAGACTACTGGGGCCATTGTCTGCAGACGGCGCCTTACGCTTTTTGGATATGTTGCAAAAATGCCACAAGACATTCCAGCGAAAGCCATTCTCTGGGTGGCTTGTAACATCTGGGAAAAAATTCCACCCACTGAAGGGTGGAGGCAGCCCAGAAGCAAACCTCCTATTACATGGATTCATCAGGTCTGTTCCGATGTTGGACTCTTGGGCCGTCAACCCCTTGTGGCCAAGCAGGAATGGACCAAATGGCCAACAATTGTTACGGCCAACCGTTCGGCTACACACTGAAGATTTCAGGGCAGATTTTGCCACTCCTGGCGAGGCTGAGTGAAATCTTAGGCTTTGTCTACACTGACACTTTAGTCGCTGAAACCTTTTTTGCTCAGGGGTGTGACAAAAAGCACCGGTGTGGACAGAGCTCCTGCCGACAAAGCTGCTGCCCCTTGTTGGAGGTGGTTTTATTTTTTCGCCAGGAGAGCTCTCGCTTGGTGGTAAAGTGTGGCCACGCAGCACACCCTACAATGGCACGGCTGCAGCGCCACTGTAAGGGTCGCAGTATAGACATAGATTTACTCAGCAAGTAGCTCCGTTCATTTCCATGGCTGGCACACTGCAAGTTCTCCCATTGTTGTCTTCCCACCTGGAGCATTAGCCCATACTGAAAGCCACTTTTAAGGCAGGATGGGTGAGAGAATTAACCCTTAAATTGCTGACATTTTCCTCCTCTGCCAGTCAGATTAGTTTAGTAGGGCAACAACTGCAAGAGGCCAGAATGTTAATTAGATGTAAAATTGGGCAAAATTGTCTCAGGTTTTATATGCCACAGATATAAGCCCATTCATTAAACAGTAGAAGGTACACAATGGTGCAGGCTATTTAAGATTTCTCTTCCCCACAGCTTCAATTAAACATTCCTCATTTTCATCCCCACATTCTTTACTGTTCACATATGTAAATATGACATAACCTTTCGTAAGTACAATAATCAGTATAATGGCATTTGCAGTGCACTTGCTCTTAGTAAAGCCAGGTTTGGATCATGTTTATTTAGTGCCCTTGCTAGCTAAGGCTGAACTCTTACCTCAGTCTCTCCTGGGTGCAAGTTAAATAAATGTTAAAAAGGGTCAGAATGAAAGCCTAATGTACTTTACATAAAGAATTGTATGCATTGGTCTCCATTGACCAATAACACATACATATTTAATCATGTGATGAAGAATATATGTCTTAAAAATAAACTAGATAGAAATAGTTGCAATTTTATATGTCATATTTATAGTTAATGGGAAGGAACATGTATGCATTTTTTCTGTCCTATGCTTACAAGTCTTTTGAAGTTGAGGTAACATATATCTCAGTTGTAAAGCTTAACAGCTTTGGTTTAGCGAAACACGCTTGATTACTTTTAATGGAGATTTCTGAAATGAAATAAGAATGAAGTTTCCCTGTTAATTACACTATGAATGGGGAGAAAATCTTGATCACATTTGATAACTAGACATATTACTCTCACTACAAGAAATAAACCTGCAAATATAGGATGCAACCAAGCTAAAGGTATTTATGCAGGCATTGAGGGGCTGTATAAGTCCAGGATGTTGAAGCACTGAGAGAAAACAGGCTGCATCTCTTGGAGTGATTGTACAGCAGGGGAACCTTCTTCCAACCAGCAAAATTCCACAGAGATTATATTGTCATCTGCACGCCGTTTTACATCTTGGTATCTCAGAACTTAGGCTTCTCTGTCTTGGCTTCTAACCAAGATCCTTACATCTAACTCTCAAATTTAGGCCCTAGTCTGGGCTGAACTGCCATCATAAAATAAGTTTCCAAAAGTCAGATAGGCTCTCAAGAACAAGAATGAGCAGATTACACCAGAACCAGCACCTGAACTAGGCTAAACTCCCCAGACTGGAGTCTGGGGTTGAGAAATGCCAAACTCCCAGGGTGAAATGAACAGTTAAACAGTTGTTTCCAGATCTTGTGAACATATTATGAGTCTTAAGATGCATGGTATTTTTTCTTAATGCCTCAGCTATAGCCTCGACTCTAACAGGGTTCAAAAAAGAACTAGATACATTCATGGAGGATATGTCCATCAATGGCTATTAGCCAGGATGGGCAGAGATGATGTCCCTAGCCTCTGTTCGCTAGAAGCTGGGAATGGGCGACAAGGAGTGGATCACTTGATGATTACCTGTTCTGTTCATTCCCTCGGGGGACCTGGCATTAGCCACTGTTGGAAGACAGGATACTGGGCTAGGTGGACCTTGGTCTGACCCAGTATGGCTGTTCTTATGTTCTCACCTCCTAAAGTCATGGAATTACATGAAAATGTCAGCTTTCATTTAATATTAGCCTTTGTACTTCTACAGAAAAGCCTAAGAACTTGAAGCAAGTATATGTAAAGGCTCAAAAAATGAAAGGTAAAGAAAAATAATGCCAAATGATTATTTTTTAAAAATCTCATAATTTTTAAGCCAGTCTCATGATTTTGGGGTATTTGACTCATGATTTTTGACCATTTGGTGCTGGCAATGCTTAGTAACTCTCTGAGCTGATTCATTTGCAATATAAGGAGAGGCAGGGGTGTAGAGAACTGTTTGTCTAATAGCAATCTGGCCCGATGTGCATCCGTGAAACACTGGTGTCACTCCAAACTAGATGCTTCCTGAAACCTGACCCTGTTCCTCAAGTCCAGCTCTCTATGCTACATGAGATATTTCCCACCCCCACCCCCTGTATTTGGAATGGGCCCCTCAAGACTCCAGTAGACTTCTGACTGAAGTGAGCTCCCAAACTGGCATGATCTTCTCAGGCCTAAACAAGAGGCTAGCCCCACCCCTAATAGCTTCTGGCCTCTCCCCCACTTGACCCAAAAAATGGAATCTCAGAGATAGAAATGACAACTGTGGCTATTAGTGGATCCAAAGAAAACTCCATCAACACATGACCCACAGGCAAAAATACTCCACAACAAACCTAGCCTCTATTCATGTAAGACAAAGGCAATTGGAAAGAGGAAAAGAAATCATCCTGTGATGTATGCTCTCATCAAGACTCAATAATACATTTTACTACAAAAGACCACACACTGTCAATGTAACTTTTTCATACACATGACTCCTAGGCCCCCAGATTCCCAATAAAAAGGTTTTTATAAGTTTTTTAACCTGCTGGAGGGAAATCAAGGGCATTGAAAGTCAGAATTCATTTAAATAAATTATTAAAAAAAAAGAGGGATGGAGAAAAAATAAAATTCACTATGAGTGCAAGTGTCTCGTCTTCCCCGCTCCCCTCAAGAATAAAACCCCGACAATATGGTCTATATGCCTGTCACTTTAAGGCAAAAATGCCACTGGTTCATTATGTATTCTCTGAGAGTTTTACAGGTAAAAACCAAACAAACAAATAAAACAAAACAACCTAAATTCTTCAACACTGTCCTGCTCGGTTTATCTACTCCAATTTACTGTTGTGATTGTTGACTCGCTGACCACTGATTTTAACACAGGGGTATAGCAGCGAGAGATTGACATGGGTTTCATTAAAATTCAAGAAACTCAACTCCACAGAGAGCATGACTAACTTCTTTATACATGACAAGAATCCCCACAGAGGGTTCTTCACCCTTGCTAAAGGAATTAAGTCTACCAAAAGAAGCCCTGTCTATAAGCAGCCAATTCCCCAAATCTGTGCTCATCTGCACAGAAATTCTTTATACTGTCATTCTTAAGTACCTTAGGGTACCAGTGAAAGACAGGGAGTCAACCGGGAGTGTCGACGGCTGCCTTCACTACCCCTCAAGCATGCTGGTGGCACGGGGATGATGGGATTATAAAGTAAACATAATAAAACACAGTACTAGGGCATTCAGTGGCCACAGTATATTTGCTTGCTTATCTTTTCTCTGTAAGAGCTGCAGATGAAATTCTTATTACAACTACACAGAGCCTGCGTACTAAATTGGCAGTTATTAAACCATTAAGCCAGTCCACAAGTGAATACTGAATTTAGTTTTGCAGACCAATTAAATTCCCCCTTTCATATTCTCCTTCCCTCCCGCCCCCATTATTCTCTCAAGCTCCACATTTTATCATCAAATGTTTAAATTGGTTCTCTCTCTCTCACACACACACACAGAAATGTTAATATCTGGCTACATTGTGTCACTGCAGACGAGGCAGAAGAAGCTTGGTTTACCAAAATAATCCTTCTACTCTGTTTTTCTGTCAATCAAACCTGCAGTAATTATAATTAAAATTAAAGGGGTGGGGGGGTAGGGAGCCTCTTGCATGGATCACAAAAGAACACGCATTTTATGGGGACAAGAGAACAGTAATTAAAATAAACTAATAAATAAAACAGTTGTTACATGTTAAATCAGGAAGCCGTCCAGAGAAACCAGGAATGTTTAAATGATGCTGTCTATTTGCTTAGGAAACCAGACACTCCAGAGGACACGAAACCCTCCCTCTTTAGGTCACTGGTTTGAATCTATCCTGGCTCCATAGTAACCAGATTTCATCAACATCTGATAGTTGTTGGGAAGTGTAAAGGGAAACACTCCGCAGCAGTGTCACCTGGGGATTAGGCTGGGGTGTGGCAGACTGTCTTCCTTTTGGGTGTCTCCTCTTTCTCATTCCATATCCACTGTTTGGAGTCTATCCTTTTAGTCACTCAGCCCTTCGTCCAGGTCAGCCCTTCAAGGCCCCCCCCTTTTGGGGTACACATAAAGAGTCCAAAACCATGGAAATCTTCAGTAGTCAGCAAGGGGCTTTAAGGCTTCCCCCCTTAGGTTGGGATCTTAGGATCTGGACCCTTGCACCTTCAGGGTCTTCTCCAGCTAGCTTCCCCACTGAGGAATAGCCTTCTGTGTTTATCCCTTCCTTAGAGGTAGTTAGGGGAGCCCAGGCCCACCCTCTCCACCGGACTCTGATCCAGGGCCCAATGGAAGGCAGCTAAGACCTGCATCTTGGGGTGCTCTGGAGCTACCTCCCTGAATCATTTCTGACCCGTGTCCCCTCTTCCTGCAGGGAAAAATACCAAATTGAACACAAAACTAAAGTTCCTGACCTTCAAAAGTCCCCAGTCCCTCCTTTGCAGGTTTGGTCAGGTCAGTTCCTCCAAGCCTCAGGCAGCAAGAGCTCCTGGGCTGCTACTTCCCAAGAGCATATGTCAGCTCCCTTCCTCTGTCTGCCTCCTTCTGAGCTGAGTCTTTTTAAGCTCTGCCTCCATCTTGTGCAGGCTTTGCTGGTGCAGCAGGGCAGAGCCACATGGGCCCAGAGCTACTCCTTACCCTCTTCTTCTTCAGTGTGGTGTTTGTACACAACATCTCATACCCTTCCTCTCAAAACAGGACACAAGGTCTTGTCCTCCACATTCATGTCCCCTTCCTCTCAGGAACAAATAAAGCTGCATTTTGGTGGGCCTTTCTAGCTCTGTGGAGTAACTAAAAACTATATGATTGTAAGGAGAGGTACCACCTCATAACTCTTGGGTTGGCAAACTTCATGGTGCTCAACCAGCGAAGAGGGGTGTGGTCCATTACTAGCAAGAAGGGATTTCTGAGGAAACAGTATCTTAGGGAATCCACAACCCATTTCACAGCTAAGGCTTTTTTTTCTTCTATAATAGGGGGAACAGTTTTTTACTTATATAGAGGACCGGGTATTCCTCTCCCGCAAATTCTTGGGAAAGGACTGCTCTGAGGCCTACGTAGGTGACATCTGTTTGTAGTGTGAACTTTTGGAAAAATCTGGGTGAAAAAGTACCAGCCCTGTTGCAGACTCCAGGTGACATGATCTTTTTTAAAGACTGGTATCCTTCATGAGGACTGTGAGGGGTGCTGTAGTCGTGGCAAAGTCTGGTAAAAATTATGTATAATAGCCTGCTAGGCCCCAAAAGTGTCAGGATGAGGCAGGTTTTTTGTTGTGGGGTGAGGCAGGTTGCTAAGCCTTTACTTTGCCAATTAGCAATCATAACTTGCCCCTCCCTATGGTATTACCTAGGTATGTGATTTCCAAGTTAGCCATCTTACATTTTTACAGATTTGCAG
Organism: Eretmochelys imbricata; assembly: GCF_965152235.1. Classification (NCBI taxonomy): domain Eukaryota; kingdom Metazoa; phylum Chordata; order Testudines; family Cheloniidae; genus Eretmochelys; species Eretmochelys imbricata. Next base: position 9,056,982 of record NC_135576.1, read on the forward strand.
TGAGTCCTTCACTCTCAAGAGCCTGTAGCATAGAGGTAACATAATGTTTGTGGTCATTCCAGTTACAGCTGTAAAGCATGATTTCATCTATATATGCTGTGGCATATTGACTATATGGTTGTAGCATTTGGTCCATGAACCATTGGAAAGTGGCTGCTGCCCCATAAAGTCTGAATAGCACAGTTTAGAAATGGTAGAGACTGAATGGGGTGGAGAACGCTGTCTTTTCCTGAGACTCTGAGGTCAGAGGGATCTGCCAGTACCTCTTCATAAGGTCTAGGGTGGAGGTGTATTTGACAGCTTCCAGCCTTACTTGTACCCTGGGCAGAAGGTAGGCATCAAACCTTGAAATTAAATGCACCTTTCTGAAATCAATACAGAAGGTTGTCCCATCTGATTTTGGTACCAATGGAATTGGGACTTCTTCAGCCACTGCGAGACTCCTCCATACCCCCATGTCTAACATGGCTCATAGCTCTTCTTGCATGGTGACCCACGTATTTTTCAGGAATGGTTGTGAGTTCTCACATACCCATTGTCCTGATTCGGTGGCTATGTGATGATACACCAGGTGAGTCTGTCCTGGCAAAGTTGAAAATATGGTGGGGAAGGATTCAATCAACTTCTGCATTTGGGCTTTCTTCTCCAGTTGACGCTCTTCTCCCTTTGGTGTGGCTTGGGATTCTGGGGTTACTGGTGCTTGAGAGGCTAGTTCAAGTTCGGATGGATAGGATATTATGAAGAGCCCTTTTTAGTCTTTACAGGCCTTTGAAAGATTGATGTGGTATACTGGTTTCTTTCTTTTTCCCTGTCTGTCAGATTTCCTAGTCAACCTTTCTCATTTCTCATTTCTCTCATCACATTGAAGGGCCCCAGCTCTGGGACAATAATTGATTCTGAATTTGGCAGGAACAACAGTACCCAGTCACCAGGTCTAAATTCTCAAAGATGTGCCCCTTTTTTATAGCCCTCTCCTTGATTCTGTTGGGCTTTCAATAAGTTTTCTTTTGCAAAGTCCCATAAGATCTTAGGCCTTTCTCATAACTGAAGTATGATTTGCAATACGTTTGTTGTCTTTGGTACTTCTTCCTCCCATGCTTCTTTAAGGAGATTTAAAGTCCCACAATGCTGTCTCATATATAACAATTTGAATGGGGAGAATCCAATGGATACATGGGGGACCTCTCTGAGGGCAAATAACAGTAGTGGGAGCAAACTGATCCCAGCCACGAGGATCTGATGATTCATATTTTCTCAACATTTCTTCCAGAGCCTGACTGAAACTTTCAACTAACCCATTTGCTTGGGGATGGTAAACAGACTTTCTTAGAGTCTTAAAGTTTAACAGATCACGTAGCTTTCACCAACTGCAAAACAAAATTAGTTCCAGAATTGGTCAGGATCTCTTCTGGCATCCCCACTCACATGAACAACTTCATAAGGGTGGCCACAATGGTTCCACATTTGAAGAGGGGAGTGGGATGGCTTTGGGACACCGGGTGGCATAGTCCAAGACTACCAGGTACACTGACATGCTTTTCTCCAGCAGCCCCACTAGGTCCATCCCTATTTTTTCAAAAAGTACCTCACTACAGGAAGCTAAGTGGAGGATCTTTTGACGTCCTGTTGGGTCCTGCCAATTGGCATTTGGGGCATGACACACGATAGTCCTTGTCTTCCTTGTGAACTCCCAGCCAATAGAACCTATTAATCAATTGCTTATCTTCTCCCAAGTGCCCTGCACAAGGGATTGAGTGGGCAAGCCATAATTCTTCTCTTCAATATCTTCATAGTATGAGGAGCTGTATTTTTATCTCTTTGGTTTGATGGTTCCTCTCCAGGCAATATAACTACTCCCCCTGAAGTTCAATGTGGGGCTGTGATAAATGAGGGAGGTAGCTCCCTTTTGTGGACACCCAGCCAGCCAGTTAGCTATAAAATTCTTCTTCATAGTTGTTCTCTACTTGCTTTACCTGTAAAGGGTTAACAAGTCCCACAGGTAAAAGGAAAAGGAGTGGGCACCTGACCAAAAGAGACAATGGGAAGGCTAGAACTTTTTTAAAATTGGGAAAAAAAGCTTTCCCTTTGTTGTTCTGTGTTTGTCCTCTAGAGAGAGGGAACAGAGCAAAGTCAGAGCTATGACTATACTGTAAAAATCTTTTTGCCAGGTATGGAAATCATCAGATTATACCTAGAACTACCCAAATATGTAAGTAGATTAGGAAATGTCTAGAAAGATGTTATTAGGTTTATTTCTTTTATTTTCTATAAGGCTTTTGGACTCCTCTGTGCTAACCACAGATGTTTTGTTTTGCTTGTAATCTTTAAGCTGAACCTCACGAGAGCGATCTTGATGCTTAATTTTTGCAATTGTTTCTTTTAAGATCTAGCAAAAAGCCTAAGTTTCAGATGTATTTTCTTTCTGTTTGTTTTTAATAAAATGTATCTTTTTTAAGAACAGGATTGGATTTTTGGTGTCCTAAGAGGTTTGTGCATATGTTGTTTAATTAGCTGATGGCAACAGCTGATTTCATAGAATCATAGAATCATAGAATATCAGGGTTGGAAGGGACCTCAGGAGGTCATCTAGTCCAACCCCCTGCTCAAAGCAGGACCAATCCCCAACTAAATCATCCCAGCCAGGGCTTTCTCAAGCCTGACCTTAAAAACCTCAAAGGAAGGAGATTCCATCACCTCCCTAGGTGACACATTCCAATGTTTCACTCTCCTAGTGAATTTCACTCTCCTAGTGAAAAAGGTTTTCCTGATATCCAACCTAAACCTCTCCCACTGCAACTTGAGACTATTACTCCTTGTTCTGTCATCTGCCACCACCGAGAACAGTCTATATCCATCCTCTTTGGAACCCTCTTTCACGTAGTTGAAAGCAGCTATCAAATCCCCCCTCATTCTTCTCTTCTGCAGACTAAACAATCCCCGTTCCCCCAGCCTCTCCTCATAAGTCATGTGTTCCAGTCCCCTAATCATTTTTGTTGCCCTCCGCTGGACGCGTTCCAATTTGTCCACATCCTTCATATAGTATGGGGCCCAAAACTGGACACAGTACTCCGGATGAGGCCTCACCAATGTCGAATAGAGGGGAACGATCACGTCCCTCGATCTGGTGGCAATGCCCCTACTTATACAGCCCAAAATGTTGTTAGCCTTCTTGGCAACAAGGGCACACTGTTGACTCATATCCAGCTTCTCATCCACTGTAACCCCTAGGTCCTTTTCTGAAGAACTGCTGCCTAGCCATTCAGTCCCTAGTCTGTAGCGGTGCATGGGATTCTTCTGTCCTAAGTGCAGAACTCTACACTTGTCCTTGTTGAAGCTCATCAGATTTCTCTTGGTCCAATCCTCTAATTTGTCTAGGTCCCTCTGTATCCTATCCCTACCCTCCAGCATATCTACCACTCCTCCCAGTGTAGTGTCAATTTCCTTTGGTTTTTTTTTCATAGCTTTTCCCCGGAGGGGCATGAAAGGGCTTGAGGTACCCCACAGGAAGGAATTCCCAAGTGCTCCTTTATGGGTTCTTAAAAGGTGGAGTGGGGGTGTTTGCACTTGGGTGGTGGCAGCATCTACTCATCCAAGGCCAGAAAGAAGCTGTGACCTTGGGAGTTTAATACCAGCCTGGACTGGCCAGTATAATTTTTTAAAATCCTTGCAGGCCCCCAACTTCTGCGCTCAAAGTGCCTGAGTGGGGAATAAGCCTTGACAGGGACTATTGCTTTAGAACACTCAGGATTCACTACTCCCCTCTTGGCTACTGCCACTTGATCATAGGTTTCGCTTAGTGTCTGATTATCTCTCTCTTCTCTTATGAAATCCTCCTCTCTGGTTAGGAGCTTTACGTTCAATGGGTATGGGTTGTCATTCCTTGGGGAAAGTGTAGGACTCCTCTTCTGGTGAGAGCTCCCTGCCTCAGCGCCCTCTGTTTCACGCTGTCCTACCCCATCTGACCGGTGCCTTATCTACCCCAAACTCAGGGCATTGTTAGGTAATGTCACATGGGAAGCAAGTGTAAGGGGGAAAAGAGTTCAATAGAATTGGCAGTTTAATAGAGACATTATTAAGGGCACAAGAGCAAGCTACCCCACTGCATAGGAAAGATAGGAAGCATGGCAAGAGACCACCCTGGTTTAACCAGAAGATCTTCAATTATCTGAAACTCAAAAAGACCCTAAAAAAGTGGAAACTACGTCAAATTACAATGGATGAATGTAAACAAATGACACAGGTATGTAGGGACAAAATTAGAAAGGTAAAGGTACAAAACAAGATTAAACTAGCTAGACACATAAAGGGTAACAAGAAAACATTCTACAAATACAGTAGAAAAGAGAGGAAGATCAATGGGGGGCGGGGGGGAAACAGTAACAGAAAATGTGGTAATGGCAGAAGTGTTAAATGACTTTTTATTTTCAGTTTTCACCAAAAAGATTAGTAATGAATGTACATCTAACATGCCAGTGAAAATGAGGTAACATCAGAGTCTAAAATAGGGAAAGAGCAAGGTAAAAATTACGTAGACAAGTTAGATGTCTTCAAGTCACCAGGGCCTGATGAAATTCAGCCTAGAATACTCAAGGAGGTATATATACTGAGGAGGTATATGAGCCATTGGAGATTATCTTCGAAAAGTCATGGAGGATGGGAGAGATTCCGGAGGACTGAAAAGGGAAAATATAGTGTCAATCTATCAAAAGGGAAATAAGGACAACCTGGGAATTACAGAATAGTCATTTTAACCTCAGTACCCAGAAAGATAATGGAGCAAATAATTAAGCAATCAATTTCAAACATCTAGAAGATAATAAGGTGATAAGTAACAGTCAGCATACATTTGTCAAGAACAAATCATGTCAAACCAACCTAATAACCTTTTTTGACAGGGTAACGAGCCTTGTGGATAGGGGGGAAGTGGTAGATGTGATATATCTTGACTTTAGTAAAGCTTTTGATAATATCTCCCATCACTTTCTCATAAAAAAACTAGGGAAATACAACCCAGATGGAACTACTATAAGGTGGGTGCATAACTGGTTGAAAAACCATTCCCAGAATATATTTATCAATGGTTCATCGTGAAGCTGGAAGGGCATATCGAGTGGGGTCTTGCATGGATCAGTTCTATGCCTGGTTCTGTTCCTCTTCTTAGCATAACAGCCAAGGATGGAATAAGCAGGTAGATTAAGTCAGTTTTCATCCTTAACAACAGGTTTCATGAGACCAGATTTAAGTTACATTGGTGGAATAGGATGGGGAAACAGACATAGCTGCTACTGCTCAGGCAATATTTGTGCTATGGATGCATAAGGATGGTTTGTTTCCATTTCTGTCAATCTGGCATGGTTTATGAATTTGAATCCTTCCTGAGCCATGAGACATTACTTAAGCCACAAATAATGTTCCACCATCCCTGTACACCCTGGGCTGCTTTTTGCATGTCCTCTATGTTACTAAATCTCATGACTTTTCTGTCTCTGAGAAATGGTCAAAGGAAGGATTCTTTCACTTGGCCTCTTTTGCAAGTTTCTCCAACTGCACGCCTGCCATGGCAGATGCTCTGGCTTCCTTCTTAACACATATCCCCGACCTTTCCATCTTCTTTTCTGGATAATTTTAGAGATAAGGGATTGTTGAACTCTGATGAATATTAGCATTTGTGATACATTCATTCAATTTAATAACTAGTATTTTCCTATGGCATTTGAATGCTTGTCTGCACCTTTGGTAGATTTTCAGTTTTCACATCCACACCTTAAGGAGGCATCATATGTAAGCAATAAATTCAATGAATGGGAAAAAAGAGAAATAAATTATTTGCCATTTAATACCATTCCCCTGAAACAGGTACTGATCGCATAGTGTAGATTGAGGCAGTATGATGGAATACATCATGTGCCTCCTGTAAATTCTATACAAATAAAGCACCACTGTTGAGATGTTTGTTTTGACTTTCAAATTCCTAAAAGCCTTTGGACCTGCCTACTTAAGAGGTGCCATCTCCCCCTGTGGGATACTGCTGGATGTATGCTCTCTGAAGGTTACTGAGCTGGAGGTGCCCTCAGTGTAAAAGAAAAGGACCTGTGGACTGTGGTAGGAATGTGCTTCCTTCCCACCCTTGATCTAAAAATAATCAGAATCCATTGATCTTAAAGGTATACTGCAAAACCCATCTACTTGCTTGGGATTTTAAAGAGGGCTTAGTTGTTTGTGGGGGCCGGATATGTTCTGTTGGATGTGTTTATAGGGGGTTGAGATTGCCTGAAGATATGTTGCTGGAAGGATTGTGTTTTAATATCCCCAGACCCTGGAATAGGTGTTTTTTGCATGAAAATAAGAAGTTGAGGTCATGGGAGCTATCAAAACCTATAGTTCCAGACTCTGATCTCAGATGCTTGATAAGTCAGGAGCCTCCGTGGAGCTTAGCAGACAAAGGTCAGGTCTACACTTCAGGGCTCAGTCGACGTAACTTACACAACTCCAGCTATGTGAATAACATAGCTGGAGTCAACATAGCTTAGGTCTTTTGTGGTGTCTACACTGCCCTGGGTTAACAGGAGAAACTACATCGGTGGATCGATTGACACCTGTCGATCCCCCGGTAAGTGGAGACAAGTCCCTACTCTTGGCATACACTGGTGTAAATGAGATCAGATCCGGCTTGTAGCAACTTATGTGGCATAGAGCAAGGTTTCATAGCGTCCTTATCTCTGGGTGCATCATGAGGTAAAGTCTAGTCCAGTTTGGAGAAGGGGAATGAGGTGCGACGCTGCTGGGAAATGCTTTAAGACACTTAAAATTTCAATTACCCAGGTGACTGCAATTGTTCATGAAAATATAGGCTGAGAAGAGGAGCTATCTTAGGTGTCTTGTTTAATATGCATTCTTCGAAATATAAGCACCACATAATTCCCACAGTAGTACAAATGTTCAGGCTTGTACTGGAGATGTTCCTGAGTGCATGATGACAGAAGCTTTTGTCATCTGTGCGTTACCACTTCAGTCCAGGTAGGAATTAATGCCTCTGGAAAATACTATTATAATGGAACATGATACAGAGCAATCTCTCGGCAATTGTGGGAAGGTGACAGTACATCACAGCACAGTGACTGCTAAGGATAGGGAGGAGTACAGGACTAAATATGAAATGATGGTTAATACCACAGCCTTTTCCTACGACATTATAATAAGCAAAATGAGAGTTTTAAGATGGGGACCTAAAGTCGAATCTGTTTGTTATACTGCAATTGCTGCACTCTCATTCCCAATCACTCCTGGTGTAATCTCCCCTGTCAACGGAAAATTCACATTTTCTTTTAAGGTTATTGGGATTTTTTTTTTTTTGAGGATCGTGTTGTAACAGTGACTTAATAACTGTAGAATTTACCCTGACTGTAGTCCACTGATATCAAAATGCACTACGGCATGTTGACGGCTGGCTTTTGCAGCAGTTTAAATAGAGAGGCTTCTGAACCGCAGAGCCCAAGAAGAACAATATTTTAAAAAAGTTCATAACTGGACAGGACCCGGGACACAGCTGGCCATATCCAGAACCTAATACCTGTATACAGTACACTCAAAGGCCCTGATCAAAAGCCCACTGAAGTCAACAGAAAGACTCCTGCTGACTTCAAAGGGCCAAAATCTGTGGTATGGAAGGTCTGAGTTGTACTCACTGGTAATCTGTGGTACTTGCATTTGACCATGGTTTTGTCAAGCTACCATTAGGACGCCTGTGGATCTTAGTTTGTCTAGGATAAGCATTTTCTAACAAGGGGAGTACACATCAAGAGTAGGATCTTGCTACCTACTCAGAGCTCACAAAGTAAAATCAACATTTACATGATTGCCTACTGATTCTGAATGCCTCAGTTTTCTGGGTTAGGGGAAGCTTGGCCCTGATTTCGGGGTGGCTGAATATTTGCTACTCTGAAAGTCAGGTCCCAGGTGTTTTAAATTGAGGTACCCAGAAATCAGTGAGCACTTGGGATCTTACGCCTTTAGGAGTTGTGGAAAAGTGGGCTGGGGCTGAAGTTGCTGGGTTCTGTCTCCTCTGATGACTGTGATGTCTGCACACATGCAGCCATACATAGACATGAGAAATATACCCCCGACTTCTGAAAAGTTTAGATCTAGCTACAAATGTTGCAGTTCAGATTCCCTCATGAGAAATAAACACATGTTTCTCATTAGGACACTGTACCCACTAAGTTGAACTCATTATTAGAGCTTGTCATAAAATTATCCCCACCTCAGGAAATTGATTTTTTGGTGAAAAAAGCAAAATTCAGAAATACACATATTTTGGCTGAACAGAAACATTTCAATTCTGAAAAGCTGCTGCAGTCCATTGTGGGAGTTGTAATTCAGGTATCTCATGCTCCCATTCTTCTTAATAGACCAGGCTCCCTGGTTGGACACCATCTCCCATGAAGTAATATTGTCTCCCCTCTTGGTAAGGGGAGCCAGTGCATCATGGGAGATGAAGTCTGGATGAGGAACCCACAGAGGAGAATGGGAGCATGAGACACCCAAATTATAGTTTTGACAAGAAATTTTTAATCAGCCAGCACTACTTATTATTCTCAGACACAGAATGTTTCTCAAGTTTCATAAAGTTCATTTCCCCACACACAAACACACCTTGTTGTCCTGTCAGTCTCTACACATTCTCATTCTGGTTGAAGCGTAGAAGCTGAGATGAAGAATGCCACAAGAAAGGTTATTCTCATGGTATTCTTAGGTTGACCTAAAGCAAGAAGTGCCTGAACTTGCAAATTTCCAGTATAAAGCGGCTCTGATAGTTTGGATGAGGATGAGACAAACATTCAAATTTTAGTGGAAAAGAAGGGAGAGGTTGTCTGAACTGAACCGCTGAACTCCTTTAAGATTCTCTCATCACTGAGAACTATAATGAAAGCTGGTTCCTTACAAAACTAATTAAATCACTGATATATATATAAATCAAGTAAATATTATGACTTTTATTTAACCTGCATCATTTATGACAATCTCATTAGGGAGATGGAAGGGAGGGATCGTACTCCGGTGGATAAAACAGCTGATTGTGTGTTTGCTCTGCCACTGAGTTGGTACACAACCATGGGCAAATCACTCAGGCCAACATTTTCAAACCTGGGTGAATAAACATAGGCATTTCAGTCCACACCAAGACATCTAAATAAAACCAGCCCAATACTCAGGATTGCTGGGCATCTGTAGCTCACATGTCCATGCAGCTTTATTCATATTCGTACTGAAGGGATATTAAACCTCATGCTTCAGAGATCTAATGTAGGGGCAGATTACCCCACACCTGCTTTCTTTCCGCAGGGTTTCTTTCATTTTCCTCTGAAGCATCTGTTGTTGGCCATTGTCATGACACTGGTATAGATGAACCTTAGGTCCATTACAGTCTGGCAATTCCTTTGTTCCCATAAATCCGTGATTCAACTCAGATTCTGGAAGACAGGAAACAAGTAGCCTCAGATCATCACATTCATAGTGCTAGTTTTGTTAAAATAATTATTAGTTACAGGGAGTGATTTCTGGGCCACAGGAGTTCAACAGTATGTAGAATTATTATTACTGTTTGCTTTCTTGTTGTTTTGTTTGGGGTAGGAAGAAACAAAGGGGGTGAGTGTTATGGTAGTTTGGATGACTGAGCACCACAAAAGATCAGAAAATAAAACATCTGTTACAGAACATGTGTTGTAACTCCAGGGTATAGACTGAAACCAGTCAATAATATCTGACAGTGAATGAATAAATGAATGTATAAAATTATGATTCCCCCACCATCCCTCCCCTATGGAATCTGTTGACAAAATTGTTCTAGTCTTGTAAAAAGTGGAGGATGGTTAGAATCTATGCAGCTGTTACTCAGCACAGTATCCTCAGTTTGCCAACTCTCCAAATTAAGAGGTAAGATTAAAAGTTTAGAAGTCTAAATTGGTGTAACATATACATTCTTCTAGCCCACTAAATATTATATTACACTAGTGTAGGCTTCATCTAGTCTCAGACCAACATATGGAAGATTATGGAACCCTTACTCATCTGTGTGAACATTTACTCACATGAATAATCTTGTGGATTTATTTATGCATATAATAAATAGGAGAGGAAATGCTGTCTAGTAGATAGAGCATTGGACTGTGATTTGAGAGCTGGGGGTCTATTCATGCCACTACTTTGCTTGGGCAGATCATGTCACATCCCTGTGCCTCAGTTTCCCCATTTGTGAAATGCTTTGGAATCTGTGGATGAAGAGGGTTATATAAGAGTTAGATATTATTATTATTATTGCATAGTACATCGACATCCAACCTTAGATGGGGATTCGATTGTGCTAGGTGATGTGTACACACACAGTAAAAGACAGTCCTTGTCTCCAAACAGCTTACAATCTACATAGACAAAGGGTGGAAGAGGGAAACAGGCACAGAGAAGTGAAGTGACTCATCCTGCGTCACACAGCAGTTCAGTGGCAGAACCCGGAATAGAACCAATTCCCAGCCTAACATCTTATCCATTAAACAATGCCGCATCTCAGTAGGAGAGTATTACACCTGTACATATGCCAGCATGCTTGGATTTACTGCCACAAAACAGCTCAGAAACCATTCCAAACTTTATAGTATGGCGTGAATTTATGGGATTGTAGAATCTGAAACTGACAAAAGGCTCACGTGTAGGAGATTGCCACGCCTTGCACAGATGGACCTTCTAACCTCAGAAGATTCATAGGGTGAACTAACCAGCAAACACTGATGTTTAGCTGAAGTCTTTCAGAATCTCACTGGTCTAGAAACTAGATTAGAAATCACATGAAATTAGGCTTCCTTCTAACGTGTCCTGTGCTCTATGGTTCCATTTAGCAGTGAAATGCTATAGGGCTAGCCGCTCTTCTGGTTTACAAGTGGGTTCTCCAGATTTAGTGGCAAATAAATAAAAAGCCAACCAGGAGCATAACCAGTCACTATTGAGTTAATGGAACTCAGACCACTCCATCACTCCTCTCTTATCCAGGCAGCACTTTTACACATGAAGTATATCTACATTTTGGGTTGAAGTTGTCATTTCCAGCATGGGTAGACCTAGCTGTGTAGCTCTATTTGAGCTAGAACACGAGAAATAGAAGTCTAGCCTCAGTAGCACAGACAGATACACCCTGACTATCTACCTAGCATCTTGGACGGGTACATATTCCGGGCGGCTACCCCCGCCTTCTGCTTTCAGCTGCCATGGCTACACTTTTATTTCTGGCACATTAGCTCCATGAGAGCTAGAATGGGCATGTCTCCTCAATCTGGAAATTACACCTTCCAGCTCCAGCGTAAACATATCCTTAGTGACAGGGACACCGACGGCAACACTAGTGGAGCGATTCAGTAGCATATGTCCCTGAGCATAGTGGATCAGAAGCCAGCCCAGAAAGTTAGAGGGAGTGTTATTTAACTGGGAAAATATAATGAAGTCATCATTAAAGATGTCATATCTCATTGGCTCAAAGGATTCTTCTAAGATCTGTTTCAGAGTAGCAGCCGTGTTAGTCTGTATCCGCAAAAAGAAAAGGCAGACTTGTGGCACCTTAGAGATTTGTTAGTCTCTAAGGTGCCACAAGTACTCCTTTTCTTTTTCCTAAGATCTGGAACATCTCTCATGTTAATGAAGGCCATCACTTTGCCCTTATATATCACCCTACATCAGAGGGTCTCAACCTTAATGAATTTTTAGCCTCGGAGTTTAGTAAACTCTATCATCCATATTTTACAGATGGAGAAACTGAGTCTCAGAGAGACTAAATGAGTTTCCCAGTGTCACACAGGAAGCCTTCAGCAAACCTAGGAACAGACCCCAGCTTTCTAATTATCTAGTCCTGTGCTGTAATCACAAGCCCATCCGTTCTCCCATGGAACCAGGTAGCTATAGTTAAAACCAATACAACTTCAATCACTTATAAGCTAGTTATCTTGAAGCTTTTCCCTGAAAGTAGATGACCAGCAGAACCTCTCTATGTATCTTTGTCTCTTTAAGTCTCTCTCCTGCCCGTTTGAGTCTCCCCTTATAGGCGTATTGCAACAGCTGCTGGCTAAAAACTAGCCTAGGGAACACACACATTCTCACTCCTCATTAGGATAGCGGGAAAAAAATGCTATCGTCTCTCATTTTATTTATTATGCGAGAGGGACATTGTAGAGGCTAATTGTAAGAAAACCTTGACTTCTTCATACTCCTTTTCCCTCCTAGCTGGCTAGCACTGTAGCAAGTGCGATGACATGAGACTATTTTTGTTATATTTTTATGATGCTTGTGTTCTGTGTTGTTACCTAGGGGGCGGAAAAGGGCTGTTTACTCTCAGGGCAGGTGAAGCGATACAGATATGGGTGTCGCTTCACTGTCTGGGCCTTAGGTCCCATATCAATGAAACTCTTAAGAATACAATGACAGATCCAATTGCCCGGACATTGACACCTAGCAAGCAATGACCCAGAGGAATACGGACCTCTAAGCAGGGAGGCTGAGCACTATTTCCCCAGCTCAAGAACAAAGGACTGGAGAGGTATGAGGTGGGGGATAAGTGTTGGCTGTTGGAGGTGGTCAGGGCTCTCACCTGGAGTCTGATGAAGGAGGGACCCACAGAGCTTGAACACAGGGGTTCACTGCAGCTTGGCTGAGCTCTGGGCTAACCTGAATGGACTATGCTTTAATCTTCATTTCTCTAGACTATCCTAAGGACTTCCTATGCTGTGTTCCAGACAACTATTAACCCAGAGTGTTTTGACAGCACTGTGTGAGTTTCACTGCCTATGGTTGGCAAGGTGCATTCATCCCCAGAGAGTTGACAAGTCCCCATCAAGGGTCTGTCTCCGTTGGTCTTGCTGAAGAGAGCTCACGGTGTGAAGCAGAAGTTATGCAGGCTCAGAGGTCCAGTTTAAAGAGGCAGTGAAGCAGTGTGGCTTACCCTGGAGGAAGTGTGAGACTCCTAGGGGGTCTAGCACACTGAAGTTGTTCCTCCTACAGACTGTTCCAAAGCTGGGGCTGTAACATCGATCCTATGGGAGGAAAGCTAGTCTTGTGGTTATGTCTTCTGGAGTAGTATTTGAGATCTGAGTTCAATCCTTTTCAGTGAGCCTGGCTAGCTCAGTTGGTAGAGCATCTGACCTTTAATCTAAGCGTCCAGGGTTCAAGTACAGAGACCCTTTTCCCCCTGTGGCATCCCCCAAGAACTTCAAGGGGCATCTCTTCAGTACCTCCTTGATATTACTTTTTGGATGATTAGCTGGGGATTGGTCCTGCTTTGAGCAGGGGGTGGACTAGATGACCTCCTCAGGTCCTTTCCAACCCTGATATTCTATGATTTTATGCATCCATAACATCACGGAACAGAACAAAGAAACAATGTCACTATGTCTGGGTTGACTTGTTAGGACTAGGGTAGTGGTACCTTTCACTCTTCTTCTTCTTCTTCAAGGTGTTAATATGTACAGAATGTGAATGCATTAAGATGCCGATTAAAGGAAAACTACAGTGATGTTTAGTTCTGCCTTCACTATAGGAAAAGGGACTTTATCAGAATATGTAAGTTAAGCAAAGAACATTGCAAAGCAGGGTTTAAAAAATGACCTGAGATATTTCAAACCATCAGTTGAGACTAAGGCTATGTCTGCACTACGGACATTAGAGCGGCACATCTGTACTGCTGCATCTGTGCTGCTGTACGGTCTCCACTGTAGTTGCTATAGACCAGCGGTGGTAGCTATGGCAGCAGGAAAGCGTCTCCCGCCAACATAGCGCCGTGCAAACCGGTGCTTTTGTCGGTGAAACGTATGTTGGTCGGGGTGTGTTTTTTCACACCCCCGGCAGACAAAAGTTTTGCCAACAAAAGTGCTTGTGCAGACAAAGGCTTAGTGGCCCTCTGTGCAATACCTCCAGGCTTCTACTGTGATGACCAGTGCAAGAGAAAGACCAGCTGAGTGACATCTGACAACACACACAAATCAGAGGTAGAGCCAGAAAGAGAGGAAAGAGCAGGGGCCTCGTACTTTGTTATGCTGTTCCTAGACCCAAGGCAGGACAGCAGAGGGAGGCAAAGGCAGCTTTAAGCCGTCTTTTCACTTCCACATTTTGGGACAGCTCGGGCTTGCCCTGGTATAAATGAGTTGCCTCAGGGCTGTTTTAATTCATGCTCTGCTTCCCATGGCCTAATGTAGATTTAGAGCTGGGGGAAGGTACTAGATCAGGGGTGGCCAAACTTACTGACCCTCCGAGCCGCATATGATAATCTTTAGAAGTTCGAGAGCCGGACGTGCCTGCTGGGGCTTGGGGCTTCACCCCTGCAGAGCATGCCTGCTGTGGTTCGAGGCTTCAACTGAAGCCTCTCCCCACAAGGCCAAAGTCCCAAGCTCCCCGCGCACACCCCAGGCTGGTAGGTAGAAAATGGGAGGTACGTGGGAGGCTTACCATGTAGTGTTGCGGACAGCTACAAATTGTTCTGAGGTCACCAACTTTTTTCATATTGGTCAGAGGTTAATGCTATCCATTGCTATCCAGGGCCATGCGTCTAAGTGATCTAGAAGCAAAAGGCTCTGAATTTCTAGCAATCCCTTTAAATATTTATTTTCCTGATTTCATTTCCCCAGTCCACAGTATTTTAAGAACAAGGAATAAAATCATATTAAACAATCTACATTTATTCCCTTCAGTTCCTGCAAACGACAAAAGAAAAGAAAAAAAGAACACATCTATTGGTTTTAAAACATTTGAACAAGTACCAGAACAGTCAGATTCAAAAAACATTAACACAACAGAAATTACTTTACAGAAACTATTAGTCTATAGGACTGGGTGCCTTATGCTTGCACACAACACTGTGTACGTACATACCTTCACAAACACACACACACACACATATAAGGCACCAATATATACATACCTTCACAGACACACACACATATATATGTCTACATATATATGGGGACAGTGCAAAAGGTGTCATATATGTAGGGTTCCAACCCACCAGGATTGTCCTGGAGTCTCCAGGAATTTAAGGTTAATCTTTAATTAAAGATTATGTCATATGATGAAACCTCCAGGAATACGTCCAACCAAAATTGGCAACCTTACATATATGTTTCAGAGTGGTAGCCGTGTTAGTCTGTATCAACAAAAACAAGAGTCCTTGTGTCACCTTAGAGACTAACAAATTTATTTGGGCATAAGCTTTTTGGGCTAAAACCCACTTCATCAGATGTATGGAGTGAAAATTATAGTAAGCAGTATAAATATTACAGCACATGAAAAGATGGGAGTTGCATATATGTGTGTATATAGGGAGAGAGCCCAGAGCTCTCAAGTCTGTAGATTACTAGATAACCACGGCGAACCCTCTGCCAATGTTCAAGCCCTTTCTTCAAAGCAAAGAGGGGCTACAGCGTCTCCATTGTAAGAATTTTTATAACAAGCAAAACAATGTGTCATCCCCCCCACTAAACTTGTTCTTAAAAAAAAATAGCTAAGCTATTTTTGCTGAAACTTTCCAAATAAATTCAGCCTCAGATGGGCACCCAGCATGGAAAATTTCAGCCCAAACAGTTTAAATTGGACCCAATTATAACCAACTGAAAACAGAAAGGCCTGTTCAACATTAACTAGAGACTTCACTACCTGGGTTGTCTATATGTTTCCATAGTCTCTGTAGATGGTTTGTCACCTCCAGAGTATTGATTCATGGCAGGTGGCGGCCCTACAGAATCCTTGCCTCAGTTTCCCTACACCAGGCTTTGCTGTCTCTCCTGATGATTCACATGGCAGAGCCCTCCTGCTGGGTCACTCTCAATCCCCTTTCAGGGTCCTCCAAGTCAAAAATGAACACCACCTTCAACAATAGACCCTACAGAAAATAAACGAAAGGTCTTCTGCCCCTCCTAGGTTTGAATTACAGCCATTCTCATAGAATATCAGGATTGGAAGGGACCTCAGCAGGTGATCTAGTCCAAACCCCTGCTCAAAGCAGGACCAATCCCCAATTTTTGCCCTAAATCACCCCCTCAAGGATTGAACTCACAACCCTGGGTTTAGCAAGCCAACACTCAAACCACTGAGCTATCCCTCCCCCATTATGCTTATCATGGGCTTTCTCACGCTTTACTAGAGCACTGACAGCCTCCTTTCTAACAGCTACCCTGGACTGGGAATAGTCGCTTACTGCTTTATCCTCTCCTTCAGCTCCCCTTTCCTCTTCAGGGACACTGGCCCTAGGTCTGCCTTCCTGGAGCCTGGTCTTTGTTCTAGGGCCCACTACAGGAACCAGCTATACTCCTGTAGCTCTTTCCCTCTGCCTTCTTTTTGCTGTGCAGTTGTGGCAGGGAAAGGCTAACTGAACAGGGTTAGCTAATCCTAAGCCTCCTGGCCCTTAAAAGGACAGCCCACCCACTTATAGTGCCATTCAACTGAAATGATCCCAACACATTTCACAACCTGTGGACCAGCTTCTGCCACCAGTAACATCCAGACAATCCTGGCACAGTATTTCCAACAAGAGACATTCCAAAATCATGAGTCACCCCCGTTCCTCTCCCAAATCTTGAGAATTTTAGATTTGAGGATCTTTTTATTATGTTTGTTTCTGCGTGTTCAGAGTGCAAGTTTATCTCTGCAACCGTGAGAGCTAAAAACTGACTTTTTCCCAATAGAAAAGTGGTATTCTTAGTGATTCTCTTGATTCCAATAGAGGGAGCTTGAAGAGAAACATCAGCAAAATCTCAATATTGCAACAAGTGCAGTGGGGTCACTGGGGTGTAACTCAGAACAGGCCAACTCTCATATGGCCACACTCAAACTATCACACCTTGGGCAGACTGCGGCTACTAGGTTAACAAAATGGGCAAAACAAATGCTTCACTTGAGTGGAAGGCGAGGAAATTTTAGCAAAACATGCTGGGGTAAAATTTTTAATGTTCCCAAAGAACAGACTAGATATTGGTTGTGTGTATATCTATATATTTCCCCTGAAAGTTTCTCACAGGGTGACCTGAGTGGAATTCAATTTCTTTCCTTTGAAAAGAGAAAGAGTTGAGTCAATCTTGCCAGAATTTAAACCTGTGACTCCAGGGAGTCTAAGAATTGTCAACCCTTAGGCTCAGATTTTAAGCCATCACCCTCCAGCATATGATAAAAGGTATTCTATAAAGAAAGGAAGCAGATTTGTAATGAAAGGATAAGTAAAGCTTTGTGGGTGAGATACATAGTGAATAAAGTTTAAGAGTTTGGGGAAGCCATTTTTGATTCAGGTTGATAGTGGGTCAGAATAGGAGAAATAAGTTGGATAACATAAGAGCTAACCTGGAGATTCACGCAAATCTTGAACGGAATCCAAACATTTGCTGAAATTTAGAGCGAGTTCAGGAAAATTTTGTTGTTTTTCTTTTGTTTGTTTGCTGGTTGCATACCCCTTATTTTCTTGGGGTCATCCGAGCCTGAAAGAGAAACTGACAGGAAATATGGCTGTTTTTTAATATTTCTATCATGCCTGAATCTGAGACGTAAGGTCTATACTTCATAACTGCAGAGTAGTAAATAGGGCAGCTACCTTTTAAAATGGCATGAAGACTGATTCTGGAGTTACATATCACTGAATCACTTTGTACCTGAAACTATCAACTGGCCCAGACTTGCACCCATATCAGGCCTCAACTGCCCTCAAGTTGCTAGGGATTGACTGAAGCATTCATCAAGGGCCAGTTGTAAATATCTCTTTATTATACTGCAATCTATCACATGAATAAAATAAATAGAAAATGGCAGTGCTACATAATGCCCCACAGGGTACATTTATCTGCCTCCCATGAAACTCCACCCAAAACTTAAATCTCAGCCTATTTGATTGTCCAACAATATCTGACTACTCTAATGTTTTATTAATTAGAAAACACTTTGGGTTGTGACCAGAACCAGAAGTGATGCTATATAGCAAGAAAGATTGTGTGTGTGGTACCTCCTCCCCTTATCAGAGGTAGGAGTCTATTTACAAAAGATTTCAAACCCATGTTCTATAGATGGGGAGCCTGATTTCAACACAACACTGGTGAAAATCAGATATGACTCCATCCTCGTCAGTGGAAATACGCCATTTTAAAATGGGAATGTGTAATGCTGTATCTCTTCAAGGTCATCATGCTGCTGTACACTGAAAAACTTAGTTTCCTCTTATGGAAATTTAGTGCAAGTGTTTTTAGAAGGAGCAGGCCACCAGCTGCAGAAGCTCTGCTAGTAAAACAAGATTAAAGCTGCGTCTCTCTAATAGGAGGTTGTGTCTCTCTAATGGGACTGGACTTTTCTTCTACAAGACAGAACTCAGTGTGAGGACCATGTAAAAAAGTCTGGATCAAGACCTAACTTTTAGGTGCCTGTCTAACCCAAACCTGATCTCAGAGCTTTTGAGGTTCACCTAACACTAGGTACCTTCATATAAGGCAATGACATAGGTACATCATCTACTTACAAACTATGCCATGCTAGCTTGAAATAACCAAAAGTTACTGCTTTCATATGATGCAATGGCACCCACAAGCTCTGACTCCTGAATTTTTAAAACTCATAGGAGAAGGCAGATGGTATTCTCCAGTTCGCACACTGCTCTACTGCACAAAACTAAAGTTTAAATGATCAGCTACCTGCCATTTTTGAAATTGCTGTAGATAAAAACTCTTTGATTTCAGATTTCTGTTGCTTGCTCGCAGGCTTATGGAGAATAATTGCTACCATAAGAAAACGACTGAAATAGACAATAAATGGAATTTGGCTGAAGTACATTGTAATTCTGCTCCCTATTGGTATGTGCTGTGCCACAGAGACAAGTGTTTGTTTTAAACAACGATAACAAAAAAATAGCTAATGGGGGGGGGGAACCCCACTAGTTTAATGGTTCTGATATAATAATCTTTGAACCAGCTAAGATAGAAACTGAATTGTTACTGAAAAGATTAAACAGACTATGTATGCCTGACATAAAACACGTGGGACCATACGCTACCCTACTAGGCAGAGGAAGGAAATGAGGCATCAAATAACCCAGAATAAAGAGGGAGAACCCCATTCATAGAGTGACAGCCTCTTCCTGTATCTGCAAGTGCCCCTCCCTTTACCCCGAAGCAAAACATAAGAAATATACAATGGTTCAACAGAAGTTTGAAAAAGGGGTTGTGGTTAATGGGCAGCATCACCCTGGCAAAGCCCTTGCTGCTGCAATTGGCAGTGTGGAGGTGCTCAGCTCCGGCCTTCATGGAACTCCATTTACTTCAGGCAGTCAGACCGCATGCTCTCACTTGTGGGGTCAGAGTCTAGTAAAGCTACACAGCCCCTTATGAACCATGGGAAAAACCAGCACTATTCAAAGCTGCAAGAGGCAATATTCACACTCCATATTATTATTAATATAGCAGCTGTGTGTGCCAGTCATGGACCAGGGCCTCATTGTGCTAGGCACTGTACAAACACAACAAAGAGACCATCCCTGCAACAAAGAACCATGTTGGAGGGTTTCAAGGGAGCCATCCATGCCGATGATATAGTTTCAGCTCATGTTATGGTGTCGAAGTAGCCAGGTGTCCACAGCCAGCAGCCAGTGATCCTGGATGCTTGGCTGAGGCCCTGTCCCTTCTGCAGTTTGTAGAGGGCATTTTTTGTCTCTCGTCTGTGCTTTCGATTCAGCAAGTTCTCCCTTTCGCATGTTTTTACACAGAAGGTAAATTCAGGGGCCTTATGCTCTGATCTTGTACCAGTCAGGTCAGTGGAAGTTTTACCCATATTTCTAAACCCCAAATCTTAATAAATAAATAAATAAATAAATAAATTATGAGACAGGCCTCCAGAAATCATGAGACTGGCTTTAAATTCAAGAGTTTTTTTAGTTTATTTACTTTTAAAATATTGTGTTTCTTTGGCTTCTAAGCCTTTAGGATACTCTTGGGTCACATCTTCAATATTTTCTCTGAAACCATGAGGGATAAACCATTAAAACAAAACAAAAACCTAAAACTGAGATTCTTGTATAATCACGTGACTCCAGGAGCTGGGTGTATAAGAAAACCCACCAAATTATGAGATACCTGCAATCAAACTGAAAAGTTGGTGACACTGGTTTTACCATTGAGTTCAGTGGCAGAAGGTTCGGCCCCTGAGCCCTGTCTTCACAGATGAAAACAATGATCCCATCTGGCCTTATAATTTAGTCTGACCTCCTGTATAATACAGGCCAGAGGACTTCCCTGAATGAATTGCTGTTTGAAATAGAGCACACCTTTGAGGAGGTAAAAAACATTCAATCTTGATTTTAAAATTGCCAGTGATGGAGAATTTACTACTGTCCCGTTGTTAAATTGTTACAATGATTAATTATCTCAGCTGTAAAAAATGTACACCTGATTGCCAATCTGAATTTGTCCAGCTCCATTTTCCACCCATTGGATCTTGTTATACTTTTGCTAGATTGAAGAGCCCTCTATTATCAGATTGTGTTCCCCATGTATGTACATATAGACTGTGATCAAATAACCACTTAACCTTCTGTTTGTTAAGCTAAATAGATTGAGCTCTCTCACTACAAGACATGTTTCCCATCCTTCAGTCATTCTCATGACTCTTCTCTGAAGACTCCCCAATTTATCAATGTCCTTCTTGAATTGTGGACACAAGAGCTAGAAACAAGAGTCTAACAGCAGTCTCACCAGTGCCAAATTCAGAGGTAATAAAACTTCCCTCCTCCTCAGGACTCCCCTGTTTATACATCCAAGGATCACATTAGCCCTTTTGGCCACAGCATCTCATTGGGAGCTCATGTTCAGCTAAATATCTACCATAAGCCCCAAGTCCTTTTCAGAGTCACTGGTTCCTGGGATAGAGTCCCCCATCCTGTAAATATGGCCTGCATTCTTTGTTATGACACTTTATATTTGGACGTATTAAAATGCATGTTCTTTGCTTACACCCAGTTTCCCAAGTAATCCAGATTGTTCTGTGTCAGTGACCTATCCTCTTCATTATTTACAGTGCCTCCAATCTTTGGGCCATCTACAAACTTGACCAATGATTTTATGTTTTCTGTCAGATCATAGATAAAACTGTTAAATAGTGTAGGGGAAATCCCTGCAGGACCCCACTCAATGATAATTCCCCATTTGGAGACCTATCATTTAGCTAGTTTTTAATCCATTTAATGTATGCTGTGTTGATTTTGTACTGTTCGTAATTAGAACATTGTCCAGTACCAACTCAAATGCTTTTCAAAAGTCTAACCTGTATCAGCACTATTACCTATCTCAAACAACCTGTAATCTTATATTTAAAAAAGATATCAAGTTAGTTTGACAGGATCTATTTTCCATAAACCCAAGCAGGCTGCATTCATTATATTACCCTCCTTTAATTCTTTATTAGTCCCATATCAGCCATTTCATTATTTTGCCCTGGATCGATGTCAGACTGACAGAGCTATAATTACCTGAGTTGTCCCGTTCACCCTTTTTAAAATATTGGCACAACATTAGCTTTCTTCGAGTCCTCTGGAACTTTCCCACGGTTCTAAGATTTATTGAAAATCAACTTTGACAGGCCAGAGAGCTCCTCAGCTAGTTCCTGGATGCAAGTTATATGGACCTCCTAATTTAAATAAGTCTAGCTTAAGCAGCTGCTGTTTGAAGTCCTTCTTAGTTATTATTGAAATGGAAAGTATTCCATTGTCATTATATGATATGACTACATCATCTAGCTTTTTCCTAAATAAAGAACAGAAATATTTATTGAACTCTCCTGCTTTTTCTGCATTATTGGCAATTCAATCCATTTTCATAATAATAATAATGAACCAATACCATTGTTAGGATTCCCTTTATTTCTAATGTACTCCTTTTTACTGTACTGAACTCTGCTGCCTATAGATGTTTCCTTGTGTCCTTTGGCTTCCCATATCAATTTTCTACAATTCCTAGCTTCCAATTTGTATTAATTACAGAAAACTTCCCCTTTCTTCCAGTTGTCATTTTTAATAGCTACTTTCACTTCCCCTCTAACCCAGGTTGTTTTTATTTTATTTTTTAAAACCAGTGTGGGCTTCTCAGGTATCTGATAAACTGATCTTAACCAGTCACCAATTTTCATTCTTTTTTTTTCCTCCCAACTGATTTGGTACCTCAAGAGACTGACCTGCAGAAGTCATAGTAGAGAATAAAGTGGCCACGGAAAGTGACTCTGCACAGCACAGTGGCTGGCAGGGGAGCCAGCAGGGCAATGAGTCACTGCTGAGGTGGCCAGCACAACAGAACGGAGGCTGGTGGGGCAGCCAGTCAAAGTCAGGTGCCTTCTTCCCCAGGTGGGAGGTGAACTCACACAGATGCACCGCTGAACTCTGGGTTCTTACTGACCAAGGACAACCACTGTGAGTGGGGTGTGGTGAGGGAGCAGAGGGGGGCAGAGAAAAGGAACTTTTGGTTGTAGAACTCAAGAACATGAGGCAGAAGACACTACCTCACTCACTCTTGGGTGGGCGTCCTGCTCAGAGTTTTCTGTTTATGAATCCTGCTTGTGGCATTTTCCCTAATTAGTGTTGGGTGACTTCCCTCCTTTCATTAAAAGTTTCTTTTCTACACTCAGAGACTCTGTGCTTATGAGTGGGGAAGTATTGCCTCTCAGAGGCTCCAAGGGGTGGTGTGTAATTTCCCCAGGTTACTGGGTGGAGGCTCAAGCTGGTTCTGTGTTGTATTGTTGAAAAAGAACTCCTAAATATCGAACTCAGGCCTGGTTGCTGCCAGGGGTTACAGAACTTCTGAGGACATTTTAGTACTGGCAGTCTGAGACCACCATATGTTATTCATATTGAAGACCCTCAAGAAAATTCAGCTTTTTTCCCACTCCTACACATTATAGATAGGTGCTTAAGGAGCCAGTCATCCAGTTCTCTAGTGTCATCTGGTGGTTGGTAGCATATCATCTTGTACTTTTTCTGACAGAATATTGATCCAGGAGCATTCTAAAACATTTGCTTCCAACTTATCAGTGCCTCACAAATAAGTAAGGCAATTTCTGACACACACTGCCACCCCGCTCCCCTTTTGCACACTCAACCTTCCGAATTCCCTGAAATCGTCTACAATCTGTGAGATATCCCATGACACAGTGCCATTAGTGCTGATATATACCATCATAATCAATCCTTGCCCACCGATTTCAGAAGTCTCCAATCTTAATCACATCTCATGTCTTAGCTCCAGGAAGCACACTGTCCTGGTGTCTGACTGTCCCTTGCAGAACATTCTTTCCATTCTTTTTATATGGATGGGTGGAGATCTCTGTGGGCAGTCTTGATTTTCTTGAAAGTTGGACATCCATAGGTATGTCCCTTATACCTCTCCATTCCATTTGGCAAGCTGAATCTTCAGAGATATCTTCTGCAGTTCCATGCTGAGAACCTGGAAATTAATGGAAACTTGTAGCTGTGTGGAATTCCATTTGGTCTTCTTCTCTCTGTTGGTCTCAACCTGCACATCCTCAGATGCCTCCTGACATGCAGAATGCTGCTTCCTCCTCTTGTCTCTGGAGGTTATGAATTTCCACGCCCATGTGATTTTTTCTTTCTCTGATTCCTTAGTGGTTGATTCCTTTCTTCCTAAAATCTGGAATGGTGATACTTTCCAACTTTAGTTGTTCAAGAACTCTTCAGCTTCTCTGAGGCTTTTTCGTGTCGGTACTTGTCCTTCCAATCCAAAAATATTTTCTTCCAGCACTGCCACCAACTTGCTTTTCATACAGAGGAAGGAAAGAAAGCATAAGAACATAAGAACGGCCATCCTGGGTCAGACCAAAGGTCCATCTAGCCCAGTATCCTGTCTTCTGGCAGTGGCCAATGCCAGGTGCTTCAGAGGGAATGAACAGAACAGGTAATCATCAAGAGATCCATCCCCTGTTGCCCATACCCAGCTTCTGGCAAACAGAGGCTAGGGACACCATCCCTGCCCATCCTGGCTAATAGCCATTGATGGACCTATCCTCCATGAATTTATCTAGTTCTTTTTGAACGCTTTTATATTCTTGGCCTTCACAACATCATCTGGCAAAGAGTTCCACAGGTTCACTATGCACTGTGTGAAGAAATACTTCTTTTTGTTTATTTTAAACCTGCTGCCTATTAATTTCATTTGCTTACCCCTAGTTCTTGTGTTATGAGAAGGAGTAAATAACACTTCCTTATTTAGCATGGCACATCCATTTCAAGTCACAACCACTGATCCATAGCTGGCCATCAAAATACTGTATGTAAAGTTGCACCTAGAAAGAGAGCCTCTTATTCTCTTTCTCCAATTCTCTTTCCCTGTTCACTGATCAAGAGTTCACCAAGCAACTGACTTACCTATTAAGTCTTACTGCTCAATTCCAAGCCCTTGTTAACACAGAGCATCTAACCACTCAAGAGAATTTAAACACTGCTGCTGATCAAAGACCCCAGGGTGACAGCTACACACAGCCCATACCAAGACAAAAACAAACAAATCTGTCTCACCTGGCCCACTTAGGGGCACACAGTCTAACCAACATGCACAGAGAATGAACAGGCAGATCAAACGCACCACTCCCCATGTCCTTCGGCCTCCAGCATAGGAACCACAGCTATACTCTCAAAAACTCTCATTTGATGATTCTGCTCAACTTCTTCTTAAAAGCCTCCAATATAAAAGGAAAAAATTGGAAGTGGACATTATAACATGGGGCGGAGGAAGAGGGGCAAAGAGACAGACAGACAAAGTGCAAAAGAAGCAGACAACATTTCACTATTTTACTGGTTAAACAATAGGCTAGTCCTCCTGTCTATTTAAATAACTGTCTATCTGATCTATCTGTGTTCTTATTTGGCAGACATTACTGTATTATCTGAGCATACACACTTCAGGTTTCCTTACTGCATCTGTATTGATTTCTTCCATAGACCTCATTTCATATTGTGCCTTGAAAATTAAATGATCTATTTAGTTCCAATACAGTCCAGGATTTTAATTGGATTTCGAGGCAGTAATTTATGTAATATTAATGGATACTTTCAGAAAGTTGCTAATTAACAGCTGACCTTTATTTTTCCTGAAAAAGAAACTTTTCTTTCTTTCTTTCTTTCTTTCTTTCTTTCTTTCTTTCTTTCTTTCTTTCTTTCTTTCTTTCTTTCTTTCTTTCTTTCTTTCCCTTCCTCACTAAGAGTGGACTGAATTTAAATTAGCAAAAGCTATCACACATAAGAAGGATATTGGGGCATATCAAGATATACAATGTATCTGATCACCTTATACCCATAAAAATGGCTAAATAATTTAAATTCAATTTAATCAAATGTATTTTCAGTGAGAAACTTAGGTTCTGGGTGATGGATTAAAGTTTTATATAACCCAGGCATTTTATAAACTACTGCCAAACAAATTCAAAGTAAAAGATTATATTTCGTTTCCTTTTTTTTTATGTTGCAAGAGTTCTTCATTTTGTGCTGTTTTCATAAGAGCTGGGGAATAAATACATACAGCATCATTTAAATGTTTTATGAAAAGCAAAAGTGAAAGATCCAGGGCTACCATCTCGTACTTTAAAAGAATAAACTTGCTTGCTCTTTTATTTCTGTCCCAACAATTTCTAAGTTCCTCCACCCCAAAGTCAAAGATTTGAGGGGATCATTCCTCAGACAACCCCCTAATATTTGGAAGCCGTGCTATAAATTGATTCTTTATCATCTGTTTGAGCTGTGAATTGTGCCTAATTTTTAAAGAATGTTTCTTTTAAATTCTTGGGTCTGGATTTGTTAATATATTTCTGGTGAACTGGACAAAAAATTAAACAAGCAAATAAATAATAAGCATTCAAACATATATGGGCCTCATTGTCTATTGATCTGTATGTTGTGTAGCCCTTTACACCAGTGTGAAGCAAGTGTAAAATGCTACCATTGCTATTTAGTACCATTTTACATCCACTTCACTCTAATGTAAATGACTATAAAAGGAGTAGGACAATGGAGAATAGACCCATATATATCCAGTGAAAAATTCATTTGACCAGCTCAAAGGATGGGTCACCGTCATGTCTTGTCTATGCTCAGAAGTTACAGTGGTTTTCCTTAAATCAAATTAGGCTATGTCTACACTACATCTTATATTGGCATAATGTATGCCACTCAAGACAGTGAATAAATCACCCCCCTGAATGTCAAAGGTTACACCAACATAAGCACTGGTGTGGACATTCTATCTCGGTGGTTCAAAAAAGAACCAGATAAGTTCATGGAGGATCGGTCTATCAATGGCTATTAACCAAGATGGGCAGGGATGGTGTCCCTAGCCTGTCTTTACCAGAAACTGGAAATGAGCGACAGGGGATGGATCACTTGATGATTACCTGTTCTGTTCATTCCATCTAAAGCACCTGGCATAGGCCACTGTTGGAAGACTGGGCTAGATGGACCTTTGGTCTGACCTAGTATGGCCAGTCTTATGTTCTTATGTTCCCTGTTGATGCTAAGCTGTGAGACAAGCTGAGTGAAATAATATCTTTTATTGGACCAACTTCTTTTGTCTTCTAATATCTTCTCTTGGACCAGCTCTGTGTACGCTTGAAGACTGTCTCTTTTATCAACAGAAGTCGGTTCAATAAAAGACATTGCCTTAGCCACCTTTTGTCTCTAATACCCAGGGACCAACATGGCGACAACACCCTGTGAACGTACTAATCTGTGCCAGGCAAGATGCCCCTCGAAAAGAGGCTAGCCTGGATCAGGCATGTCGGAAACAGGGTCACGCTGTCTACAACAATTTCCCAAACTGTTTTCACCTTCAGCTGAAAGCATGTTTAATGAGGCTGAGTCACTGCTGGCCTGCAATGTGCGTCGTCATTCTAGGGCTGTCAGGTGTCCATTTTCCGACTGGAATGTCTGGTCGAAAAGGGAACCTGGCAGCGTCTGGCTGCCCACAGTAACAGGCTTCTGCCACTAGGGAGAGGGAAGAGCGGCAGCAGCAGCTGGAGCCACATGGAGGAGCTGCTTTCTACTCAGCAGCTGACATCTGACAGAGGGCAGTAGCTGGCTTCTGGACCCGGCTCCAAGAGGTAGATGCCGTCACCAGGTGCAGGGGAATCCTGTCTGTCCCTGATTCTGTTCCACCATGCCCCGATTGCCCTGGCCCCAACCCCTTGCTATGGGGACTGACCCCTCCCTGCCCTGGCCCCTCGCTCCAGGAACCAACCAATGCTGTGCCCTGATCGGACAGTGAGGGAGGCTCTGCGTCAGCTCCTCCCAGCCTGGCTCTGCAGACAGAAGGTGAGTCCCAGGAGGGGGACAGTGACCAAGGGGAGGGGCTGGAGAGGAGTGAGAAGGGGTTAGGGGCATGGCAAGGGTGGGGCAAGAGTGTCAGTTTTCAGCAATTACAAAGTTGGCAACCCTGTTTACACAAGTGCAGTGTGGGAGGGAAATGCTACCATTTTGGTGTAGTAATGCTTTTTGCAGCCATTTTGCACACTGATAAGTGAGCACATACATTTATCAGGCTCACTATTTGTACCTAGGGCCTCAGGACATATCTGTGTTAGCTAACCCTGCAGGTTCAGCTAACCTAAGGTAAACACAATTTCCCAATATGGATGCATCAAAAGCATGCTGAAAGCCATTTTCTGAAATGGGTTTAACACTAAGGATCCTGACCCAAAGCCCATTGAAATCTAGGGAAAGCCTCCCATTGACTTCACTTGGCACTAGGTAATTCTATTAAACTGAAGGTAGGGAATACAAGAGAAAGAGTTTCCCAGGGCAAGTGCAACCCTGTATTAGCAAATTGCATATATCACAGTGAAGATAAGGGGTTTCAGATTAGGTAATCACCCAAAAGATTAAAATGCTCATCTCAAGCTTATTTGAACTATCCTAATGTCTTGGGCTTATTAGCCTGGGCGGAGATTCCCATAAGAATAGGTTTGTATTACTGGTATGTCTACAGCAAGTCCCACTCAGGGACAGCAAGTGCAGAGGTTCTGGAATATGAATAAAAATAATAATTTAAAAAACCCCACACCACCACATGTTTAGAACCTGAAAACAGCCAGTTTTGGTTCAGTTCAACAGTAAAGTTCCTTTTAAAAAAAATGCACCCACCTGTAAGGAGTATAAGGCCCAAGTTACAAGAAACTTGCTCCTACAAAGTCCAAGAGACAGGAGAAAAAGTCCCCTTCCTGTTGTGAGTGAGTGAGACTGGATGCTAATAGACCTTATAATCACAGAAATATTATTTTTATTAGGGTTACATCTGCAGGCCCAACTGAGGCTGAAACCTCATTGTGCTAGGTGCTGTACAAACACATAGTAAAAGACAGGTTTCAGAGTAACAGCCGTGTTAGTCTGTATTCGCAAAAAGAAAAGGAGTACTTGTGGCACCTTAGAGACTAACCAGTTTATTTGAGCATGAGCTTTTGTGAGCTACAGCTCACTTCATCAGATACATACCGTGGAAACTGCAGCAGACTTTATATATACACAGAGAATATGAAACAATACCTCCTCCCACCCCACTGTCCTGCTGGTAGGACAGTGGGGTGGGAGGAGGTATTGTTTCATATTCTCTGTGTATATATAAAGTCTGCTGCAGTTTCCACGGTATGTATCTGATGAAGTGAGCTGTAGCTCACGAAAGCTCATGCTCAAATAAACTGGTTAGTCTCTAAGGTGCCACAAGTACTCCTTTTCTTTTTATAGTAAAAGACAGTCCATGCTCCAAAGAACTTATACTTTCAAATTAGACAAATGATGGGAAAGAAAACAGATGCACAGAGGCCCACAGTGACTTGTCCAAGGTCAGACAGCAGGTCAGTGGAAGAGGTGAAAATAAGATTTGAGTCTCCTGAGTTATTATCCAGTACCTGACCCATTGGACAGCACTGCCTTCCTTGTCATTCCAGTACAAGACAGGCAATACTTACAAGGTCCTCTCTAGCCCATCCTGTTGTTACCAGAGGATTTTTCCTTGCTGTCAGTTCTGCATGTCTTGGCCCATTTACATTTAGATGAAACCAAGCGAGCTCACTGATTTCCACCATCCATTAAAGCTGGTTAGGACATTGTTCCCAATAAATGGCTTGCATTTAAAAAAAAAAATATCCCTTTGCTTTTTAAAGCTAAAACATTGACAAGAGTGAATTTGAATCTCCCTGCCTCATGTTGTCACTGTGTTTCTTCACGTCCCTTGGTTCGTGAGCGAGCCATTGTTCCAAATGGAAGCCAACCCTGGAAATCTCAGCACCAGTATATCCGAAATGTCACCAGAGAAACACATCCACACAATCATCACCATTATTCTTCCCTCTTCTAAGGGATGTTTCCAGGTCCTAGATACCTATTTTGGATGCTTTGGGAATAATAAAAACCATTAACAGATTGTTAATGTGACTTGGTAGCAGACCAAGCAGAGACTTATAAAACAGTAAAGCTTTACAATCAATCTGATGTGTAACTAGGCACTCATGGAATCAGGTATACCATCTTTAGGGACAAATACCAGCTCTTCTTAGCACCCCAGCAAGGTACAACCATGAGACCTCTGCAGCCTGCCTCAGTTCCATCAGTAAGTACTCTGAACTCATTACCCTCGGGGAGAGTCTGTTGGCTGAATCTGTTGTGGAACCCTCACACTGAGCCAACCAGGCATCCTGAGCTAATTAGGTACTCCTTAGGACATGGGAGAGGGGGATGTTTGTCTCTTTCATGGTAGAAGAATGGAGAGTGGTTTCCCCTTCTCTCAGGTGCAAAGAGTTTGCTAAAAAAAAACCCTCTTTTCTTTAGAGTTAAGGCAATATTGACCAGGAGCCAGCAAGAGTTATTACACCTCAGCAGAGACATGATCAGATACTATGGAAATGGAGAGTCAGAGGTACCAGAGAAATCCCGAAGATTTACCTCAGGTCTGCCACTTTCCTGCTGAGACCTTGAGCAAGTGACTTCACCTGTCTGTGCCTCAGTTTCCCCTATCACCGTTTGTCTGTTTTAACTACTTAGACTGTCTCTCAATATGTATTTGTGCAGCACCTAGCACCCTTAACTCATTTGGGGCATCTGGCCACCACAGCAATATAGTTGATAATTTATTTTAGATAGCTGAGACATCCTGGATAGCTGTTTATATAGAGAACAAAAATAATGAAAGCTCAGAGAAGCCCGATCAAGGAATGAGGGAATCTGTATAAGTGTCTGCAAAATCATTGCAGGGATTGGGGTCACCAAGGCCTTTGAGTGCAGAATCTTTACAGTTGCCAGCAGTGCCCAGGCTGCTAAATCCCAAAAGCACCTACCTCAATTCACAGATTGACACAATTATCACCATTATTCTTCTGTTCTTTAAGGAATGAATTGATTCTGGAATGAGTCATCTTAACAGCTGTGTCCTTAGAAACACAGCTGGATATATGTCAATCTTAAGTACTTATGTGATCCTCATTACCACAATATCTGAACACCTGACAGTCATTAACATATTTATCCTCACAACACCCAGGCACGGTAGGACAATGCTAGTATCCCCCTTTTACAGATGGGTTAACTGAGGCACAGAAAGGCTATGTGACTTGCCCCAGGTTACAAATGACGTGAGTAGCAGAAGAGTGGATTGAAGTCATATATACTGAGTGTCCTAATCACTAAACCTGCCTTCTTCTCAAGGAGCCAAACTTTTCAAAAGCAGCAAGTGATTTTAGCTGTCTCAGTTCTTGGGTGTTCAGTTGGTGACACTTTAAAGGGCTGTAGAAAGAGGTATCAGTGGCTATGCTAATGCCCAAGTTAATCTTTAGAGCTTTCCCAGTGTGAGCTACATATTTACAGCCTGAGCAGACTCAGAATGAGCTGTGCGCTCTGTCATTTTCATTTTACCTGCCTGCTCCATGGAAATTTCCCACAGGACTAAAGTGAGGTATAGATAAACAAGTTCTGATCAAATAAGAAACTACTCAAACCTTCACCCAAGGATCAAAATGAACCTTTTTAAACATTTGAAAAATATTGTTTACATGCTTTTCATTTTTCCCCCATTTTTGCATGCTCAGCGCTGCTTCATTTCACCTTGGCCTTGGAAGCAGAAAGAAAACCTGTTTTATCAGCCTAGCTGTAATGAAGAACAATTGGAAATGCAGGGCCTGCTACTGAAACTAGTTCTCACACAAATAAATACACAAAGCCAGAGAAGGTAAAAGAAATGCGCCCTCCCCTCAACCCCCATCCCCAAATTCTAATCCTGTTCAAGTCCCTTTCTTCTGGGCTGGCTTTGTTAACGCAAAGACAACACAAAAACTTGGACAAAGCAACTCAAAGCACTTGGTGACAACTTTCTTAGCCTTCAGCAAAGAAGACACTTTGGGTATGTCTACACTGCAATATAAGCCCCTGGTTTGAACTCAGGCTCAAGCCCAAGCCTAAGCCCCCTTCCATCTACACACAAATTGTGCTAACCCACTGCTTAGACCCAGGTTCCTGGAACCCCCACAGGGGGAAAGGTTCAAGCCTGAGTCAAGCTGGGATCCAAGGTTAAAGCCTTATTGCTTTGCAGTGTAGACACCGCCCCACTGGACTCGTACTCTGGGAGTCCACCAAAAGTATCCCACACGCCTACTTTCTTTGTCTTCTGGACAGTCAAGTTTGGTGGAGAGTCAGGTTTTCCCACACTGCACCATGAACAAAGGGCTAGAGTGGCCACATTTTTCAGGGGGAACTAGCCAGTCTGGGATAAGGATGGTTGGACTCATAATGCCATGTAGAAGCTAGAACCCCAGGCTGGGACCCAGAGTTCAACAATTCCTAACCTGGAGTTACAAGTGTGTGTAGATGCTCAAGCCCTAGATTAACAAAACCAGGGTCTGCTAACTCTAGTTCTACTAACTCTGGGCTTACACTGCTGTGTAGACATACCCTTTGTGCGTTTTCAGCTGCACTCCACCTTGCCTATGTGATAGGCAGAGAATATGGTCCCTTACATCCTGGGATTTAAGGATGCCACATTGAAATCAGTGCATCTAATCTAATTAAGTCTAAACTGGCTCAATGCACAATATAATCAGCCTGGAATGCGTCATTTTAACAGTTGTATCCTGAGAAACACAGCTGCACATATATCTCTCTAATCTCATCTCATCTAAACTAACACTTACTATCAGGCTGATGCCTCCTCTTCCTATTGCCATGAGGGCTGCAGAGAGAAGCCAGGCAGAGACTCCAAGTGCTAGGCGCAGAAACAGCTAAAGCAGAGCCCTCTGGACCTTTGGAGAACTTTCCAGTTTTGAGTGGATATTTTCTGACCTATACTAACCCGACCCCCCCTTCCTTGCAGTCTCTTCACCATCACTCCACACCTGCCCCAACCCCTTCACTCTCCCCCCTTTCCTTTCCATATAGCTAATCCCCTCCTGTGTAAACCCACCACCCCAAAAAATAACTACATGAATTGTGGCACTCACATGACATTTGCTGCCATCACATTTTTCGGTCTCCATGAGTATTTTACTCCTTCCCGACCCTGTGTGTTTGTTGTCTATTTAGAGTGTAAGCTCTCTGACTGTCTCCTAGTCTATGTTTGTGCAGCTCCTATCACAATGAAGCCCTACTCTTGGCTGGCTGTTGGGCATTACTGTGATAAGCATGTTAAATAATCTAAGCACCTTTGAGGCACCTGCATTGAAGTTATAGTATAGATGAGTGATACTCAGACTGTGGCTTGTGAGCTGCTAGTGGCTCATTAATATGTCACCTGAGACTCTTTGAAGCACATGATATTAAAACACGGTGTGATTTAATTATTAACCAGCCTAAGTTATTAACCAATCAGGATGCTTTCACTATGTTAACCAATTAAGTTATCCACTTGCACTAAGTGATTAACTTATTTGTTGTGAGATTATATTAATTATATTATATTATACAAATTAAATATTTCCCCTGTCATACTTTTAAAATATGACTAGTACTAAAGTAAATTAAACAATTAATTGACACAACTGTGGCTCTTCTGGGTAATGTTGATTGCTAACTTGGCTCCTGAACCACTGAGATCTGAGTATCGTTGTTATAGAATTTGGTCCATTATCGTCAAATGAGACTTCTTTTAAGACTAAGGGCTTAAAAAACAAGAGGTTTGGATAGTATGTAGACATCAGCACTTCTGGGTGCCTTAGGGTGACCAGATGTCCCGATTTTATAGGGATAGTCCCGATTTTGGGGTCTTTTTCTTATATAGGCTCCTATTACCCCCCATCTCCCATCCTGATTTTTCATATTTGCTGTTTGGTCACCCTAGGGTGCCTGACTGAAATAAACGTCTGAACCTCTTGAGATTTGCACATCCCTAATAACCCAGTTAGTGGCTGCCTCTTGTAGCCGAATGTTGGACAAAATGCACCTGCAGTGCTACCAACTGTTCCTAAAAAGAAAAGGAGGACGTGTGGCACCTTAGAGACTAACCAATGTATTTATTTATTTATTTATTTATTTATGCATCCAATGAAGTGAGCTGTAGCTCACGAAAGCATCCGATGAAGTGAGCTGTAGCTCAAGAAAGCTTATGCTCAAATAAATTGGTTAGTCTCCAAGGTGCCACAAGTACTCCTTTTCTTTTTGCGAACACAGACTAACACGGCTGTTACTCTGAAACCAACTGTTCCTAGTACATTAAAAAAAACTCAACAAACAAAAATCTGTGTTTTCTGTAGAGTGCTGGAAAAATTAAAGGCCCACATGCTGCCACAGCATTAGAACCAGCAAGTGAAGGACTTGCAATTAGGGGAGTCAAGATCTGTTGAGTTGAAGGAAGAATTAAAATGGCTTCTGTCTGATCAGACTTCATTGCTTGATGATCTAGTTCTTCCTGCTGTAAAGTACTCTGACCAGGGCCAGCCCACAACATTTTGGCACCTGAGGTGGGGAGCTCAAATGATGCCCCCATGCCCCCTCGCTTGGGCCAAAACTTTGAAACTCTGGGTCCTAGTGGCACCCCCCGACACAGGCTGGCACCTGAGGCGGCCGCTTCAGTTCGCCTCATGGTTGTGTTAATGATTGTTCTTAGCCCTGGTCTATACTTGGGGGGGGGGAGTTGACCTAAGATACACAACTTCAGCTACACGAATAGCGTAGCTGAAGTCGGCGTATCTTAGGTTGACTTACCTGGTCGTGAGGACGGCGGTGAGTCGACCGCCGCCGCTCCCCCATCAGCTCCGCTTCTGCCTCTCGCAAGCTGGAGTTCTGGAGTTGACGGGGAGCGCATTCTAGATGAGACGCGATAAATTGATCCCCGATAGATCGTTCACTACCTGCCGATCCGGCTGGTAGTGAAGAGCTGCCTTAGAAGAATATACTTTTTATGGTTGTAATTGCCTTATTTACTATTTGGGGTGAGTGAAGAATGTTTGGAAATTAACTGAGAAAGAACAGCTAGGCTGCATGGTCAAGAAGGGAGTGGAAGAGTCGAGAGGCGCCAACTTTCACCTGATTGATGACCCTGAAGCAAAGGCAGACACCCCAAGGATGAGATAAAGAATGGAGCCAGAGGGACAAGATAAGACACAGCTTTGGGTAACTCCCAGTAACAACCCAAATAATGCTAACTGGATCAACCTCGACTACCTCGTGATTAACAGCTCCAATGTGACATAGCGAGGTCCAGACACTTGTATGGGAACTTATCACTATAAAAGGAGGGTGTATTGCCATGGGACTTTGGGGTTTGTTCTGCATCGACATTGAAGCTTTGAACGCATTCAGCAGAGGCCCAGCTCCCCTCCCTTCCCCTCATGTGCAGTTTCAGCTGGCCGCTGGAACTGACCAAGCAACACTAAAGACTGGTAACTATAAAATCGAACTGCAGAACTTTTTGGTGTGTGTGTGTGTGAGAATGGAAGCATATGCTGATTTTAATGCTTAAATTGTACTCTCAATCAACGTGGTATATTGCCTTATCCCTTTTAAAAGATTCCGTGTGCTTCTGAGAAGCATAACATCTTCACTGCACTGTTAGCTCGAGGTATAACTCCATTTTTGCCCCTCACCTGTCTCCCATCCACGCCCCAAAGTGGCTAGCAGGAGTCATGTGGTGCCTTAAGGTCAAACTAGCTGGCCCATTGGAGGGGGCAGGGGTTCAAGCTCAACTGCTGTCGCTGCTCCCCCTAGTAATGCAATGAGGGTACAGCAGCTCGAGTTACAAAAATTCATCAGCTACTAATCCAATCAGTCTGTGTACTTACTCCAGCTAACTGTTGCAGTGATTACAAGCAATAAGTGAAAAGTGACTGTAAATTGCTTGCACAGAGTGCTACTGAGACCACATCCTGGCAGAGGTGGGAGTGGAACTGAGGCAACTCCAGGCTCCCAGCTCCATGCTCAGTTCATCCTGCTGTCTCCAGGGGAAACACACACTTTCACAACTATCCAGATGAAGGGAATTTCATAACAATGCTGCAGTCTCTCTGATGTTTTGCAAAATGAAAAAAAGCCAGTTGCATTAAAAAAAAAAGATCTCTTCTTCCCAGCTCTAATATCCTTTCCATGGGCTTTGGATCAGGCCCACAGTGAGTTGAGCTGGCCCTACAGATTTTCCCCAGGTCTTGAACAAATATTCAGCGTAAAGGGATTGTATGAAGAGCCCTTTGCCCCTGTGGATCTGAAATGGCTAGAAACAGGTGCCAGCACTTCCCCTTGTCCCTCTGAGGGTTACCACGTGTCTGGTTTTGGATTGGAAAGTGTGGTTGAAAAAGGGACCTGCCAATGTCTGGTCAAATCTACTGACTGGACACTCAAAGTCTGGTTCCTGCAGGTGGGGGAGTCAAGGATGTGCCAGGTCATCACCTATGCCAGCCCCTACTCAGCTGGGGACACCTCCTACCTGCATCAGACACCTGCAGCCCCCAGCCTGGCTCTGCAGGTGAGTCCCTCCCAACCCTGGCAGAGAGGCCAGGGGAGAAGGAAAAGCAGCGAGCGCCGGGAGGAGGGAGGAAGATGAGCGAACCGGGGGGTGGGCTTCTTTGGGGGAAGAAGAGCGGGGCCGAGGCAGGGCCTCACAGGGTAGAGGCGGGGCAGGGGAGGTTCCAGCACTCCTGTCCGGAGTCCTGTCCTTTTAAATATTACAAATTTGGCAACCCTAGTCCCTCTGTGCAAATCCACTCACAAAAGAGCAAGCAGAGCTGGGCTAGGACCTTTGTGATGGTGTTCCATGCATGCTCAACCTGGATGCCAGGCAGCTGTTGGGAGTACAGTGCCTTTGCTATCAGCTATCTTTCTCGAGGCTGACCTTGGGATGGGCAGATCTGCCTTCCCTTGACCCAGAGCCATGTGTAATCTGGCTGGCCATATTTCACTCAAGGCGCAGGTTTCCTTTTACCACTAATTCTTCTCACAGACAGATAAATTTGTTTCCAGAAACCAGGACCAAAGCACTCTCCATGTGCTCAGTGAATGCATCAAACTAGAAGGAGAAGGTTGTCTTCTGAGATGATCAAAACAGTCAGCAAATGTGCCCATGATAGAGTTCAGGTAGAATGATTTTTATGATGTTTTGAGCTTGGTTTCAATGCCTGCACATATTGCACTTGATTTTCGTGAGCTAAAAATGAGCTGACAGTAGTGGACACCAGCAGATGAATTTGTTCCAAAGCCAAAAGGATGATTTTGGCAAATGCTCCCGTGTAATTGCTACTGTAATTGACCCTGCAATGGAAAGCCAAGAGACTTGTTCCATTTTGCTTCTGCAGCTTCTCTGCTCCTGGTTGCTGATTTCTAACTCTACCTGGTATCTAGTTAGTTCTCAGGATATGAATGAGATGCCCTTATGCCCTTATAGCCACAATTTGGAAGAATTGCAGCACTGTTATTTTGGCAATGCATAAAGCATGGAGACTTCGCATAAAGCCACCTGTGTAGCAATTTATATTTATAAAGCTCAGAAGGCAGAAAAGAAACTCAGATTAACTATAGTCTGCTTTGGAGAGTTTTTAATAATTAACCCCAATGGGAAGTGAGGGGAAACATAAAAATAGCCCCTCAAGTCTATAATGGACATATAAGGGTATTAATAAGAGAGTTTCCATCCAGGAAGTGATGATATGTAGAATAGTATTGCCATCTGCAGTCATTAGAGTGCAGATTCATTTTTGCTTGAGCTCTCTGTTAGCCTGAGTGATCACAGGAATATTTGCTTCTCAGTTAAGTAAACTAGCTAATTGACTTGCTAACATGTCTGATTCTCTAAAGAGGACAACTGGAAAATCCATTCCTGAATGAGAGGGGGAAATAAGTATTTCTATACCGCTTTAAAGGCTTGTGAATTTAAACTCTCCATAGTCTGAAGATAAAATTTTCCATGGACATTACGATACACAGTGAAGGAGAGGATAGTTTTGTAGCTAAAGGAAAAGGCTCAGCTAACACGATGTGGGTTCTGTTCTTGGCTTCAACACAGATTTCCTGTGTGACCTTAGGCAAGTCACTTAACCTGCATATTCACGGATCTTGAACTGAAACTGAAATATATTCCACTGTTTTTGTCAGATAAAAGAGCAATAAAGCATTATAGTATGAATATGTTTGTGAATTCATCACTCACCTCTGCTCACATTGGGAGGCATAATTCATCAGGGTCTGTCATATGCTTTGAGATCCTCAGATGGAACATAGTATATAGTGCAAGTGTTTATGATTGTATAATAATATACTCAGACTCTGTACTGCACTCATCACAAGCCAGACCATTCTTATTTTCATTAATGACACAATTTCCCCTATGACGAATTAGACGAATTAACTGGTTTAGCTATAATAAGAATGTCTTTCCCATTCAAACCTGTGCCCAACAATCAAGTCATACATACCTAAAGTGAACATTTTATGGTTTCAAAACATTGGTAAAATTCTTTTTAATTATCTTCTGTGCTTCTGGAATTCCTGTGATACTAAACGCAGAAATGCAAAAGGGCTCTTCCATGCAGTGTTTTCAGTCTCTCCAAAAAGGGGCCCTGCTGGATAGAGAATAGAAAAAGGTCATTTTAATGAGATTTTCAACCCAAAGTTTAGGGTTGCCAAGCGTCCAGTTTGTGACAGGAATGCCCAGTTGACAAGGGATCCTGGTGGCTCCAATCAGCACCGCTGACCAGACCGTTAAAAGTGCTGTCGGCGGCGCAGCGGGGCTCACGCCTGCCCTGGCTCTGCGTGGCTCCCAGAAGTGGCCGGCATTTCCCTCTGGCTCCTAGGCAGAGATGTGGCCATGGGGGCTCTGTGGGCTTCCCCTGCTGGGGCTGCCCATTCGCTGGGGGCAGCGCGCAGAACCACATGGCCACGCCTCCACCTAGGAGCTGGAGGGAAATGCCAGCTGCTTCCAAGAGCTGCCTGAGGTAAACACTGCCCGGAGCCTGCACCTCGCACCCCCTCTTGCGCCCCAGCCCCCTGCCTCAGCCCTGAGCCTCCTCCCACATCCAAACTCCTTCCCAAAGCCTGCACCCCCCGCACTCCGAACCCCCAGCCCAGAGCCAAGTCCTGCACCCCAAACCCCTCATCCCCGGCTCCACAGCAGAGCCTTCCTCCCTGCACCCCAACCTCCTGCCCTAGCCTGAAGCCCCCCACACACCCTGAACCCCTCATTTCTGGCCTCACCCGGGAGCCTGCACCCCAGCCAGAGCCCTCACCCCAAACCCCTTCCCAGCCCAGTGAAAATGAGCAAGTGAGGGTGGGGGAGAGTGGGTGACAGAAGGAGCGGGGATGGAGTGAGAGGGATGGGGCCTTGGAGAAGGGACGGGACAGTGGTGGGGCATCGGGAAGGGGCAGGGCAAGGGTGTTCAGTTTTCTGCAATTGGAAATTTGGCAATCCTGCCAACTCAAACGGTTGGGATAAGTTTAATAGTTTAATAAACTTGTGTCACTGAGGAAGTTCATAGATATCACATAAATATGTAGGATGGTCCATAAATGCCACAGACTTTCTGTGTGGACTTGGGAATGTCATTTACTAAATCCGGGCCTCAGCTCCCCATCTGTAAAATGGGGACAATATTTCTTTCTTTCCTTATAGGCCTCAAAATGGCCTTCTAACCTAGCACTGTTGAGAGTCATCTTCCAAGAGTGCCTGAGTCCAGCAGGGCTGCAACAAAAGGAGTTGTCTGATGTTTTAGACCAAGACGATCGGGGCCCAAGTCACAACATTCGGATCTGGATTTTGAAGTCCCCAAAGTTCATGGGTGTTCAGCAGTGCTTAATTTGTTCCAGGGCTTGCCAGGGCTGAGCCCCGCCACCTCTAGGCTTGGCGGTTCATAGCCCTGGCACTTCTGTTATTTCATCTGTTATGAAATTTTAAAAATTGCTCGCGCCACAGCACCGAATTGTTTGAACCCTGGCACCTCTTTCATTTCAGATGAAGCACTGATGTTCAGATCAATTTTTGTTTCAGAAGGGAGTAATGCCTCTCGTGGGGTTGTCTGCAGGGATAGAACTCAGGCCTCTGGATCTAAAAGCACAAGCTTCTACTGCCCAAGTTAAAGGAGCAGTTTAATCACTTTGGAGGCAGTGGCAGATTAATAAGCCCCTTATATGTGGTCCAACCACTAGAGGGGGACAAAGCAACAGTGTTACAAGGGGTTACAGTTACACTGATAGGTAAGTGGTCTGGATTGGTATGGTTTGGATTTGCAGCACCACAGTGTATGAATGTGTTTCTCTCTGAGGTTTGGTTAAGACGGGCTGAGATGTGAAATTCCGATCCACAACTGGGCTCATGTTACAAAACCTGCAAAAAATGTGGGGATACTGGGATGTGGGCTTTTGATTTGGACTTCTCTCCAGGAAAATGCAATCTAAAAAAGAAAGGAAGAGCAGAATTTTAAAATTTGAGTGCCTAAGGTTAGGCCCTTACCTCCACATTTAGGCACCTTTGAAGTCAACAGGTGCTGTGAAAATCAGGCTACGTGACCAGACCAGATATGATGATTGGAGAATGTAAATGCATACAGCTTGGCTAAATCATAGAATCATAGACTATCAGGGTTGGAAGAGACCTCAGGAGGTCATCTAGTCCAACCCCCTGCTCAAAACAGGACCAATCCCCAACTAAATCATCCCAGCCAGGGCCTTCTCAAGCCTGACCTTAAAAACTTCTAAGGAAGGAGATTCCAACACCTCCCTAGGTAACGCATTCCAGTGCTTCACCACCCTCCTATTGAAAAAGTTTTTCCTAATATCCAACCTAAACCTCCCCCACTGCAACTTGAGACCAGTACTCCTCATTCTGTCATCTGCTACCACTAAGAACATCCTCTTTGGAACCCCCTTTCAGGTAGTTGAAAGCAGCTATCAAATCCCCCCTCATTCTTCTCTTCTGCAGACTAAACAATCCCAGTTACAGTAGCGTCTCCTCATAAGTCATGTGTTCCAGTCCCCTAATCATTTTTGTTGCCCTCCGCTGGACGTTTTCCAATTGTTCCACATCCTTCATGTAGTGTGGGGCCCAAAACTGGACACAGTACTCCAGATGAGGTCTCACCAATGTCGAATAGAGGGGAACGATCACATCCCTCAATCTGGTGGCAATGCCCCTACTTATACATCCCAAAATGCCATTGGCCTTCTTGGCAACAAGGGCACACTGTTGACTCATATCCAGCTTCTCGTCCACTGTAACCCCTAGGTCCTTCTCTGCAGAACTGCTGCCTAGCCATTCGGTCCCTAGTCTGTAGCGGTGCATGGGATTCTTCCGTCCTAAGTGCAGTACTCTGCACTTGTCCTTGTTGAACCTCATCAGATTTCTTTTGGCCCAGTCCTCTAACTTGTCTAGGGCCCTCTGTATCCTATCCCTACCCTCCAGTGTATCTAC
The DNA here is from genome assembly GCF_965152235.1 of Eretmochelys imbricata. Classification (NCBI taxonomy): domain Eukaryota; kingdom Metazoa; phylum Chordata; order Testudines; family Cheloniidae; genus Eretmochelys; species Eretmochelys imbricata. The sequence goes on from NC_135576.1 coordinate 9,097,874, forward strand.
CTCTCCTCCCAGTTTAGTGTTATCTGCAGACTTGCTGAGGGTGCAATCCACATCATACTCCAGATCATTAATGAAGATATTGAACAAAACCGGCACGAGGACTGACCCTTGGGGCACTCCACTTGATATTGGCTTCCAACTAGACATGGAGCCATTGATCACTACCCGTTGAGCCTGACAATCTAGCCAACTTTCTATCCACCTTATCATCCATTCATCCAGCCCATACTTCTTTAACTTGCTGGCAAGAATACTCTGGGAGACTGTGTTAAAAGCTTTACTAAAGTCAAGGAACAACACGTCCACTGCTTTCCCCTCATCCACAGAGCCAGTTATCTCATCAGAGAAGGCAATTAGATTAGTCAGGCATGACTTGCCCTTGGTGAATCCATGCTGACCGTTCCTGATCACTTTCCTCTCCTCTAACTGCTTCAGAATTGATTCCTTGCCGACCTGCTCCATGATTTTTCCGGGGACTGAGGTGAGGCTGAATGGCCTGTAGTTCCCAGGATCCTCCTCCTTCCCTTTTTTAAAGATGGGCACTACATTAGCCTTTTTCAAGTTGTCCGGGACCTCCCCCGATCGCCATGAGTTTTCAAAGATAATGGCCAATGGCTCTGCAATCACATGATGATGCGACAGACATACTCAAGTACATGAAAAGTGAAAGCACCAAGGAGACACAGAAATTTAGTTGGGATTGGTCCTGCTTTGAGCAGGGGGTTGGACTAGATGACCTCCTGAGGTCTCTTCCAAACCAAATTTTCTATGATTCTATGAAATTTGTGGCCCCCAGAGGTCATAGCTAAGAGTTCTGGGGTGAAACAAGCAAAAACGGAAACTGAAGGAAAAACAAATCCTAATAGTGAGATATTGTACTATGGAATAATCTCCCCTGGAAAGGGGTGGAAGCCCCTTGATTCCATCATTTCAAATTGCCCTGGACAAAGGAATAGAAAACGGACAGTAGGGAACAACCATGCACTGGTAGTGGGATGGACTAGCTGACCTAATGCGTCTTTTCTACCACTAATTGATATGAATGTATAATAAGGATCCTTGTTAGAAATTTCCCTCTGATACAGGGCAATTGCAGTAACAATCCTCGAAAAGAAATGTCTTGGGCCTGTGAAATGATGGGAGTTTGTGAGGAATGATAGCTAGAAAGGATTATCCCTGTACCGTATGAGATTATTTCCATTTTCCTCCACTGTGTGTAGTCATTGACACCAATGCAAAATGTGTGTAAGATGCTACCAAATCAGGATAATTTGCACTGGTTTAAATGATGACATAAAGTGAATCAGGCCCTGGAACTTGTAACTCCTTTCCTTACAATTCAGACACAGCAAATTATCTCTAATGACATATTTTTCTTCATTTATTTCCATCAAGAAGGTGGAGTTACCTCAAGTTCAAATACACTAATGGACAATCACTGAGCATGTCAACTTCTGTCTAAGGGCAATACCTAGAGGGATTGGTGAAATTAGATAAGGCTGAGAGGGGCTGTAGAAGTATACTCCTTTTTAGTTTAAAGTGAATGTAGCAGAAGGCCAGTCTGACACTGCATGTTGAAACCATATTGTTAAAGAGCCAGTGCAGAAGGGTTTGGACCTTTAAATGACTAAACCAGACAATGACTTTACCATAGGGGGGAAATAAAAATATAGATACCACCATGGTAATGTCTCTGTCATCTGGTTAAAGAGCCTGTAGGTAGAATTTGGATTAACATTAGTAGCACAGAGCACATCTCAGTAAAAGATCTTCTTGGAAAGCAGAGAAGTTGTTCTGCTTTGAGAGTTCCTTGACAGAGATGGATGCACTTGCTGAGAAAAGATCTCTCCATGCAAAGATCCCTCTGGCCATTTCTGGAATAGATAATTTCTGAAGTTTCTGAAATTCTTGTAAAATGTTGGATCAAAGTTTGGCTTGCCTGGAGTTAAACCAGGAGAGAATTGGGTCCTTTATATTTATTTCTTCACAGTTTTCTTTTTGTTTCATTGTCTTTCTAGCCTCCTCTGTTAACACTGAAATATTTTCAATGGAAAGATTCACCCTGATTTCAGTAGGCTTGGAGTTGGACCCTCTATGGCAAATCAAACCTTGATAATGTACACTCTGTGAGGCAGATGGACTTCATAGATTCATAGATTCCAAGGCCAGAAGGGACCATTGTGATCACCTAGTCTGGCCACCAGATAGCACAGGTCATAGAACTTCCCCCAAAATAATTTGTAGAGCAGATCTCCTGGAAAAAAATATCCAATCTTGATTTAAAAATTGCTAGTGATGGAGAATCCACCACAACTCTTGGTAAATTGTTCTAATGGTGAATTATTCTACCATTAAAATTTTGCATCTTATTTCCAGACTAACTTTGTCTAGCTTCAACTTCCAGACATTGGTTTGGTTATACCTTTCTCTGCTAGATTGAAGAGCTCATTATTAAATATTTGTTTCCCATGTAGGTACATATGGACTGTAATCAAGTCACTCCTTAATCTTAAAGAGATTGAGCTCTGTTAGTTTATCACTTGAAGGCATGTTTTCGAATCCTGTAGTCATTCTTGTGGCTCTTCAGTGAACTCTCTCCAACCTATTAATATCCTTCTTGAACCATGGACACTACAACAGGACACAGGATTCCAACAGAAGTCACAGCAGTGCCAAATACAGAGGTAAAATAATCTCTTTACTCCTACTCGAGATCCCCTGTTGATGCATCCAAGGATGGCATTAGGTTTTTTGGACACAATGTTGCACTGGGAGTTCTTGTTCAGCTGATTATCCACGGTGACCCCCAAATCTTTTTCAGAGTCACTGCTTCCAGGGTAGAGTCCCCCATTATGTAAGTATGGCCTACTTTCTTTCTTCCTAGCTGTATACGTGTAATCTGCATATGCTCCAAGGATGCAGATAAGAAAGGAAGGGATAGCATCTACCTCAGCCCCATGAACTAATGCTTAAGAGTTTGACTGAGCTTTTGTCCCTCACTTTGCGGAAGGGGAAGCCTGTAGCTGCACCACTTTACAAAGGGTCCTGAGAAGGTCCTGTTGGAGGACCGAGTAGTCCATCTCTGGTCTTTCTCTGCCACCAGTAGCAGATTGTTACCCCCAGTGCCTTAACTAACTGCTGTATTGTGAAGTAAGGGCCAAAGTTACACCCATTCCTCACCCCTCTCTCCACACTTGTGTGGTGGTGGGGAATTCGAGGTAAACCACCATGCTGGCTGTGGCTATCCAGGGAGATTATGTAGGGACAGGAGGTTGCGGGGGGGGGGGGCAGATTCTTGCTCCCCATTACACCTCTGCTATACAGGCCTGAGATACACCCTTAACTCATAATTGTATCTGTTGAGCCTTGAAAGCATTCAAGGGCTTTCCCAGCTGTTCCTCGAGGAGCGAACGCTTCTCTTAAAACAGGACAGAGATGTGTATTTGTGTAATCTTAGCCCATTAGTGAATATTAAAATCCTGCTTGTTGAAAGGCTGGGGGAATATGGATGATCTAGTGGGTGGCTCCTCTAAATCTCCAAGTGAGGGTTTTTTTTTCCCTCGTCATGCAAAAAATATGATTTTTGAGGCTGAGGGACTGGATTAGTAATGGGAGCTGCATGCCAAGCTCCTCAAGAAGCTTTTCATTACAGAATGTAAACCCTTGATTAGAATATGTACAGGCAAAATACAGCATAAGCAAAGGTGTCCTGACAGATGTGCCAGGTCACACAGAAAATACTTTGAATATGAGGTATTAGCACTCTGTTAACAGGTAGACAACATTAATGTACAATTCCAAGGAGTTTTCCATGGACCAGCACCTGAAACATCAGTAGGATTCAGGCTGATCTGTGAATATCAAAGAGTGTCATCAGAATTGTCTAAAGCACTCCGAGCTAGAACTTTAAGTGTTCAGCACCCACAGATGGGACCAGATTTTTTTTTTAAAAGCTCATCTTCTATTTAGGCACCTAAATAAGGGTCAGATGATCAAAAGTAGAGGCTGGCAGGAAAGTTTTGAGATTTCAGGTCCCCCCCGCCACTCAGTCCACATGGGGTCAAAGAAGAGAGAGCAAGAGGCGCAAGAATAGCCATTTGTTTAGGGCACTCATGTGGAATCAGATGCCACTGAATCAGGCAGATCAGAGACTTCAATGTAGGTGTCACACACCCTCGGTGAATGCCCTAACCATTGGGCTATTGGCAATTTCAGGTTTGCATGTACTTTCTTTCTCCCTGCCCTCCTCCAAAAAAATTCTGTTCAGGACTCAAGAAACCTTTCCTGGATACAGTTTTATTAAAACTGCTATATTCCCACAAAAAAGGTTTGGTTTTGACAAATCACCATTTTCTGACCAAAAAAAAAAAAAGCATTGTGTCAAAAAATTCCCAACCAGCTCGAATCAAAAGTGCTCCGCACCAAACCTGCTGAGCATGTCTGAAAATCTGACCAATAAAAGAATTCCCACTTCTCTACCATATCCACACCGTTACAAAGGTGCAATGCACTCACTATGCCAGACATAAACCAGTAATGTATGCAGTGTTGTTGCAGCTGTATTGGTTTCAGGATACTAGAGGGACAAGGTAGGTAGGGTAATATATTTTATTAGACCACCTTCTGTTGATGAGAGAGACAAGCTTTTTAGACTCTGTGTAAGCTCAAAAGCTTGTCTCTTTCACCAGCGGAAGTTGGTTCAATAAAAGATATTACCTCTCACACTTTTTCTCTCTATTAATCAGTAATGACATTTTGCTACAATGGCATCATGGAGAGAGTACAGAGGAGAGCAACACAAATGATAGAAGGGTTAGAAAACTTGACCTATGGGAAAGGTTAAAAAACAGGGCATGTTTAGTCTTGAGAAAAGAACACTGGAGGGGAACTTGATAACAAGGGCTGTTATAAAGAGGACAGTGAGCAACTGTTCTCATGTCCATTGAAGAGAGCACAAGAACTAATGGGCTAATCTGTGGCAAGGATGATTTAAGTTAGAGGTTAGGAAAAGGCTTTCTAACTCTAAGGATAGTTAAGCACTGGAATGGGCTTCCATGGGAGATTGTGGAATCCCCATCACTGGAGGTTTTTAAGAAGAGGTTGGATAAAGACCTGTAAGGTATGGTCTAGGTTTATTTGGCCCTGCTTCAGAGCAGAGGGATAGAGTTGATGACCTGCTGAAGTCCTTTCTGCCCTACATTTCTATGATTCTATGTTGATAAAATATCCATCAGAGACCAGATCTTAATATTGTCTCCTTTGCATTATTTTAATATAATATTTAATTGTATTGGCATTTACAATTAAAAAAAAAATAATTATATTGTTAACCCTCTGCCAAGAGATAAGTGATGTCTGCAGCCTTGCAGATCGGCTTCCCAGTGACAAATCAGTGATGTACAATCAGGGTACAGCTTGTTTTACTTGCACACATAAACCAAATCTGGAACAGAGTTGGTTAAGCAAGCCAATGGAGGCAATTCTTTCTCCCAGGAACCTCAGCCCAATGCCGATGCACAGTGCCCAGGGAGGAACTCTGCCTCAAAAAAATTGACTGAAACAGAGACAGGGAGTAAGGAACTCCTGATGCTCACTGTACCCTTTACCCAGAACTCACAACAACTCATAGCTTGTCTTCTGAAGACTGATCATTTGATCGCACACTAGATAAAAGAACTTGGACCCAAGTGTAACACCACCACCTGATAATACCTTCCTTAACAGTATCAGTATGGAACTAAAAGAGTCTTTTCTATGCCATTTATCATTTACATCTCACTGTCATCTTCTTCTTTTTCTTCTTCATCTTCTTCTTAATATTAACAATTATATTGCTAAAGCAATGAGAGGGTAATGGGCTAACCAGATTGGAGCCCCATTGTGCTAGAAGCTACGCACACATACAGTAAACAACAGTCTCCTCCCAAAAGAGTTGCAGTCTGAAAGACAATATTGACTGTTACTGTTCTCCTTTCCACATTAAGGGCTTAATCCTACTGCCCTTATACACATGACTAGGCCCACTGACTTCACCTCATCAAATGGTGGATGTTCAGATACCACACTGATAAAGCATATATAAATAATTTCCTTAGACAGAGGGTGCCAGTCGTCAATATCTCAGCCAGTTCTGGTTAGTCCCTCAATTCCATTTGGACTACTCTCTGCCTGTGTGATGCTTTTGCCGGGAACAGAACAGGAATGGAGTCTTAGAACTTAGTAAGTAATCTAGCTAGAGATGCGTTAGATTCTTTTTTGTTTAAATGGCTGAGAAAATAAGCTGTGCTGAATGGAATGTAGATTCCTGTCTTTGTGTCTTTTTGTAACTTAAGGTTTTGCCTAGAGGGATTCTCTATGTTTTGAATCTGATTACCCTGTAAGGTATTTACCATCCTGATTTTACAGAGGTGATTCTTTTACTTTTTCTTCTATTAAAATTCTTCTTTTAAGAACCTGATTGCTTTTTCCTTGTTCTTAAAATCCAAGGGTTTGGATCTGTGTTCACCTATGCAAATTGGTGAGGATATTTATCAAGCCTTCCCCAGGAAAGGGGGTGTAGGGTTTTGGGAGGATTTTGGGGGGAAAGACGTTTCCAAGAGGGCTCTTTCCCGGTTATATTTCTGTTAGATGCTTGGTGGTGGCAGCAATAAAGTCCAAGGGCAAAAGGTAAAATAGTTTGTACCTTGGGGAAGTTTTAACCTAAGCTGGTAAAAATAAGCTTAGGGGGTTTTCATGTAGGTCCCCACATCTGTACCCTAGAGTTCAGAGTGGGGAAGGAACCTTGACAGGGCTTATAGACTCAGACCTAAATAGTCCTAGTGTTTTTAATTTCTCCTCATCTGGGCACCTCAGTCATTTTCATTGCAGTCCTCCTTGACTTTTCTATCCCTGATGTGTCAAGCTGACCAAACTAAACACAGTATTTATGGTGAGACTACACAATACTGTTGATTTATCACTCCTCCCTTTACTGTCTCCAGTGTGAATCAAAAAGTTACAATCATGAAGTAAAGTTTCAGGTTGTGGATCCTACGGTATGTTCACTGCAAATATGGTTTGTGAGAAGCCAAATAAGAAAAGAAAAAAAGAATTTGTCATGTAATTGATATTTAGTGGATTGGGGGGTATTTTGAATTATCTTTGGATAGTTTATTTTAGCAGATAAATCAATATTCAGCCTCCACTTTTGTCAGGTTGTAATGGTGGTATGAAAAAATAAGCTTTCGTTTACATCTGAAGATTAAAAAAGGCACAGTGTTAGAATATTCAATGGAAGCACCATGATAGATAAGGTGTCAAGGAGAGCTCCAGAAACTACAACAATGCTTTAAAAAGATAAATAAATATACAGTGTTATCTTCTAAACTGAAGCCTCATACAACTTCACTTTTAAATATGTATGACCTGAACTCTTCTGTTATATCCACCTCTTCACACATTTGTAAATGCTCTCTTACAAGGAAAACCAATAAGGCAATGAAATGGATTACCCAAGGAGATGGCCAAGGCATCTTTGCTACAGAGATATTCAAGAGTGCAGTAGATGAGACAGTTGTGGGAATGTGTTGTAGAGAGCCAGCTTGTAACATCTGGGGTTTGGAGGGGGAGAGTGAGACGTGGGATCATAATTTTTTCTGGCCCTACCATTTCTGCTACTGTGATGAAGACAAAAAATTGGTAAAGCCTTCTGTCTGTCTATCTTTTTGTGTATCAGTTGTACATAGCTAAGATAGCAGGGATTTTCAGAGAAGCCTAAGGAAGTTACCCAAGGTACCCAAGTTCCATTGAAAATAAATGGGAGCTGGGCTCCTAAATCGCTTAAGCTCAGTGATATCCTATAGGACCATCTCCATTCATCCCTTAGTAAGGCCTTGTGACATAGCTCTCATAGGGATTATGGGCCTAGCCTTCAAACTTTTAGACATCAGTAGTCCTTACCCAATGGGACTACTAGGTTTGCCATGCCTGGCTCTAACTCTTTAATACAATTAATAAAATTTATCTGTAAAAATGAAGTCTTCTGGTTTTATAACTGGTCAGTTTAAATGGTGGCGCTCCAGCCATAACTGCATTTTTCATACCATGTAACCACATAAAAACTGGCTGTTATGGCTATGCTATTTTTTGTCTCTGTAATGACACAGTTGTGAAAGCTAGTACTACCGAGTAGCACTGAGTGAAATTTTTTAATTACTTTTATTTATGAAAAATGCAGATATGGCAACACCGAAACATTTCACGAATTTGTGTCGATTATTCTGAATTCTCCTTGTAGAAAAAACAAACAAACAAACAAGTAATCCAAACCAAATCTAAACACTTCGTTTTCACATTTTCAAAATGAAGCTTTTCAATTTTTTGGATCAAAGTGATTTTTGGTTTAGAAATGTCCTTCAATTATTTGAAAAATCAAAAACCTTTAAAAATGGTCATTGCACCAAAACGTTTCATTTGAGGTTGAATAAAACATTTAATTGAACCTGAAACCATTTTTTTGGTTTACTTTTCAATTTACCGAAAAATGGCAAAAAAATAATTTTGGGGTCAACCCAAAACAATTTTTCTCCCCAATTTTTTTCAGAATTGCCAGCAAACTGAAAAATCGATTATTCACACAGCTCGACTAATGAGTGAATTTCAAAGTTGCGCATACAAAATATCTGTATAAAAAGATGGAGGATTTGCTCGTTTTGTTGTGGAAGACAAACTGGAGCACGGTGATTGTGAGAGCATGACCCCACTCCATATTGTTCAGTTACGGTCTAACCTGCCTCCACAGAAGACAATGGCCAAACTCCCGTTCTATTCTGTGAGGGCAGGACTGGGTCCATAAGGTAGCAATAATGAGATAATAAGGAGGGATGGGGAAACTTTTTATGGAAAGAAAATGGGGTGTAAATGTAGATATTCATTCCATATTCCTCAGGCAACCTAAAATCAGTTTGGCTCATGGAAGAACGTTTTGGGAGGGTGTGGGGGGGGAGGGGGAAGGGAGGAGGAGGGGAGAAGTGGAAGCTTCATTCTTCCTTCTAACTGTGTTTATTTTTCATGTATTTTTCTGGTGCAAACCTAGAAGTAGCAGTAGTAGCTGGACAGGAAACATTTTCACCATCCTGTGGAAATTTGAGATTTTGGAAAACAAATCCCAAACCAAGAGAAAAAGTCAAAATCTCAATGATTTTTGTGAACCAAAAATCTGTCTCCCGCCCCATCATCCCCCCAAAATTCAATTCACATCAATGAGAAGGAAGCCAAATTGAGGTAAGGTTGCCCGAGCAATGCCATTGGCTTTACCACCATGACCAGTGGTCATGGTGGATTCTCCATCAGAGAATTTTTAAATCAGGGTTGGATATTTCTCTAAAAGGTCTCTTCTAGGAATTATTTTGAGGAAGTTCTATGGCCTGTGTTACACAGATGGTCCGATGAGATGACCACAATAGTCCCTTCTGGCCTTAGAACCTCTGCATTGAAATGTTTATTCCATTTCAATTTTGACCTTACTGAACATAATTAGTATAAATTAACTTAAATATTGAAACAGTCATTTCAAACTGAAAAACAGAAGGTTATTAGGTTTTTTCAAAAATATCAAAATGGGAAACACTGACAATTCTGAAAAAAAATTCCCCAAAGTTATTTTCAAGTTGAGAAATGCATTAAAAACACCCTTTCCTGCAAAAAGTTTTGATTTCAATGAATCAGCATTTTCCAATGAAAAAACATTTTTTTTGAATTCCTGACCAGCTCTAATTATTATTATTTATACTACTGTCGTGCCTATGGGCCACAATCATGGATCAGGGCCCCATTATGCTGGGTGCTATACAAACAGAATAGTAAAACAGGTTACTGGCCTGGAGAGTTTACAATCTAAGTATTAGCTAAGGGATAACACTGAGACAGGGGGAGCACCGGGAAATATTAAGACTAATGATTAGCGTGATAGAAAGCAGTCACAGCACACCTAACAATTACCTAACAATTATGCATGTCTACAGTCTTAGGCCAGGTCTACACTAGGAAATTAGGCTAATATAAACTACATCTCTCAGGACTGTGAAAAAATACACACCCCTGAGCGATGCAGTTGAACTAACCTAATCACAAGTGTAGAAAGCACTAGGTTGACAGGAGAATGCTCCTGTTGACCTAGCTTCCATCTCTTGGGGAGGTGGATTACCTATGTTGACAGGAGAACCTCTCCCATTGGCATAGCGAGTGTCTCCACTGAAGCACTACAGCAGTGCAGCTTCAGTGTTTTACCTGTAGACAAGCCCTTACTGTCTGAAACTGGCAGAACTTCTCCAGGAAAATAGAGGCCTGCAATACATTTATAACAATGCAAAAATGTAGGCCATTTTCAGAGGGAAAAGTTGTTTGTCTGTGGAAATGGCAAGATTTTGCCATGGATTTCACTTTGCAAAGGCTCAAAAAAAAAAAAAAAAAGGATGAGGCCTTCTATTATTTAATTCAAGTCCCCTCCTATGATTTTGATGGAAATAAACAGATGATCTGGTTATCTATATACACCTTGGAGGTCACATCACAGCGTGTCCAGACCTGTGTTTTGGTATCAACAACATCTGAATAATTCAGCCATACATTCTAGACACTATATTTTTATCACCACGTAAGTCTTGCCTGGGCTTCTTTTTCTCTGTCTCATTCAGAATTTTGACCTTGCTTACTGGCTACTTTCTATAACCAGAGAGCAAATTAGTCAATAATTCCCACCAAAGCATTTTAAATTAAAGAGTGGAAGCTGTGTTATTTGTATGATGCAAATGATTTGCTTCCAGATGCAATTAAATGGAGAATCAAATTAACTACTGGTAGAATGAAATGGAAAGCTCTGTGATTAGTATGTGCTATATACAAGTCTACTGAAAATATGCTCCTAATATATAGGGTCAGACTGTGGCTGGCCGCGTAATAGTTTGAACAGGGCCTAAAGAGTACAAGGTGCCTTCCACCCCACCTCCTATACAACCTAAGTCCTGTACACCAGACCCCTGATTCAGCAGAGCACTTAAGCACATGCTTAACTTTAAGCATGTGAGGCTACTCATGTGCTTAAAGTCAAGCACTTGCTTAAGTGCATTACAGAATCAGAGTCCAGGAAAGCAAGAGAGTTGGAGGTTTGGAAAACAAAGCCCAACCCTCCCATTCGCCTATTTCAACACACACTCCCCAAAAAAGTTTTGCCTAAAATGTGGCTCGTGCTCCAATCAAAGCCTGGCATCTTGAATCACTTTTGTTTGTTCATTTCTTTTCATTAGCATATCACACTGCACATCTGGGTTTTGGCCAGAACTAGAAGCGAAGGTACTGAACAGCTTCACTTGTGGTAGTTTCCCCCACTGGCCCAGAGATCTTTGAAATTTTACAAGAAAGCTAATTCTTGTGAAGTTACCAGCTTACTTTTGCACACGGAGATGATCTGGACGGTTCAGAGAATAGAATGTTGGTTGTCTCTCTGTCACCAGGCTGGGTTTCCTCCCAGCTCCAAAGTATGCACTGTCATGCCCAGTCATTTGCAAGGAAGTTTGTTTCCTTAACAGAGGTTAGCAAAGAAATAGAAGGACAGTCTTAGTTCACTCCTTAGCCTCAGGCTTCAGAGCCACCCCACCCAGGGGTCTTTGGCACTCCGGTTCCTGGAAGTTTCCTAGTCTCAGTCAGCTCTGCTCCTTTTCTGGAGCAGCAGCCCCAGGGCTGCTTCTCTAAGCCCTGACCCATTGCTCCATGGACCCATCACAGGAGCTAGCTCTACTCCAGTGTGTCTTTCCCTCCCCAGACCACAATCTGTCTTAGTCCATCTTTCAACTGCTCATTATTAGCCCTTTATAGGCCCAGGTACAGCCCATCACTTTTTAACTGGCTTTTAATTGGCAGTGGACATATTCTGAACTTTAGCAAGGCTTTCAAAATAGTCACACACAACATTCCTGGGCTGCAGACAACAAACTGGGAGAATTGAGCTATAGACAACAAAACAAAATTCAAGAAAGACAAATGGAAGGTGCTACACTTCAGGAAGGAACACCAAATGCACAAATACAGAATGGGGGATAACTGGCTTGGCAGCAGTACTGCTGAGAAGGATCTGGGAGTTGTGGTGGATCACAAACTCAGCATGAATCAACAGTGTGATGCTGTTCCAAAAACAAGCAAATGCAATTGTAGGTTGCATTAATCGAGACATAGCACACAAGTCACGGGAAGTGATAGTGTCATTCTACTCGGCGCTGGGTAGGCCTCAGCTGGAGCACTGTGTCCTATTTTGGTCACCAATGTATAGAAAGGATGTAGAGAAACTGTAAATAATCCAGAGGGGAGAGGAAAGATGATCAAAGGGTTGGAATGCAACCCATAAGAGCAAAGGCTGAAGGGACTAGGTATGTTTAGTTTGGAACAGAGATTAAGGGGGGACATGATAGTGGTATTCAAATACTTGAAAGGCTGCTGTAAAAAAAGATGGAGAAAAGTTGTTTTCTCTTGCCACAGAGGGCAGGATGAGAGGGAAAGGGTTCAAACTACAGCATAACAGATTTAGATTACATCTCAGGAAAAACTTCCTAACTGTAAGAATGGTAGGAAAATGGAACAGACTGCCTAAGGAGGTTGTGAAAGCTCCTTCACTGGAAGTTTCAAAAGGAGTCAGGATAGCCATCTGTCTTGAATGGGTTAAACACAACAAATCCTGCATCTTGGCAGGGGGTTAGACTAGATGACCCTTGTGGTCCCTCCTAACCCTATGATTTATTGTACCCACTGCTCTGGTCCAAGGGCACCGGGCTTAGTCTATTCATAAGGTCCACTCTCCAAGCGTGGCTGAAGGCTTCTAGGTTTTTCTATAATAATAGTAATAATAATAATAATTAATGACAATAACAAATAGCAAATAAATGGCTAGGGACAGAATCTCAGTGAATCTTAAAGTCTGGGTTTTGACAAGCACCCATAGTAACTGGAGGTTAGTTAAAATTAAACCAATTTGTCCCCTTTCTAAAGGGCATGGTACTTTCCCATAGAAAGGCAAAAGAAGGAGAGAGAGAGATAGGTTGCATTATACAGACACTTTCAGGGAATAATTTTAATAACTAAATTACCCCAGAGGAAACTCCATCAAAAATTTTGGGACAAGAACAAGTGTTGAAATGTCAGCATTTCCCATAGGATGGGAATTCAAATTTCAGTCAGCTCAACAGATAACACAAAAAGAAAAGGCGTACTTGTGGCACCTTAGAGACTAACTAAGGTGCCACAAGTCCTCCTTTTCTGTTTGCAAATACAGACTAACACGGCTGCTACTCTGAAAGATAACACAAAGACAGTCCCTGCCCCCAAGAGCTCACAATCCAGATAATACACAAACAGAGAGACAAGTTATAGGGCTGGAGGACAAGGAACAGTTGAAATAGTTGTCAGTGTATACATTCATGACCTTGGGGGCCATCAGCCTAACCAGACATTCTGTATGTCTAATGCATCCGTTTTATACAAATCCCATTGGTTAAAAGCAGGTCACATGACCAAAATGATGCATGCTATTCTTCCCAAACTGATGCAAGTGGAAGGATCGCATGGCACCTAAACCCAGATATATTTGGCTCCCTCATTCCTGCAGCTCTGCCAGTACAAGAGCATTGTCAGCCTAGTAGTCTCAGCATTGGAGGACCAAAGCAAGAAGCCGGGGAAGCAGGAAAGAGACTCGATTGTTGGAAGACGACAAGAACTGGTCGAATAATGAACAATGATGAAAAAGTTCCCAAGCGGTGTTATGTGCGGAATGTTCCTTCACGTGAGGAACTGATGCTGGATTGAATACATTGTCTGTGTGTAACCAATAATAAATCAGCCTTTAATCATTATAATTGATCATTAATGATTGAATGTGTAAAAAGTGTTTGTGAATAATTCACAAAAAAAACTGCCTACTTTATCTAGGTACCTATCTATTTAGTATCTATGTAGGTACTTGCCCCATTCCCACAGCTTCTGAGCACCTCACAGCCTTTAATGAATTCGTCATCAGAACACCCTTGTAAGGTAGGGCAAGGCTATTATCCCTATTTTAAAAATTGGACACTGAAAGCCAGGGAGAGTAAGGGGAGTAGGTCTACACAGCAATTAAACACTTGCGGCTGGCCTGTGTCAGCTGACTTGGACTTCTGAGGCTTGGGCTGTGGGTTGTTTAATTGTGGTGTAGACATTCAGGCTCAGGCCGGGGCTGGCCTCTTCGGCCTTTCACCCTTGTGGGGTCCCAGAGCCAAGGCTCCATCCCTAGGGTTGCCAACTTTCTAATAGCACAAAACTGAACACCCTAGCCCCTTCCCTTCCCTGAGTCCCTGCCCTCTGCCCCCCCCCACTTTCCCAAGTCCCCCCACCCCCGCTCACTACATTCCCCCTTCCTCGGTGGCTTGCTATCTCCCATCCTCACTCACTTTCCCTGGGTTGGGGCAGGGGGTTGGGGTGTGGGAGGAGGTCAGGGCTCTGGGGTGGGGCCAGAAATCAGGGGTTCAGGGTGCAGGAGGGGGCTCTGGTCTAGGGCAGGGGGTTGGGGTGTGGGAGGAGGTCAGGGCTCTGGGATGGGGCCAGAAATGAGGGGTTCAGGGTGCAGGAGGGGGCTCTGGTCTAGGACAGGGGTTGGGGTATGGGAGGGGGTGAGGGCTCTGGCTGGATGTGCAGGCTCTGGGGTGGGGCCGTGGATGAGGGGTTCAGGGTGTGGGAGGAGGCTCTGGACTGGGGCAGGCGGTTGGGACTCGGGGTTGGGGCACGGGCTTACCTCGGATGGCTCCTGGTCAGTGGCACAGCAGTGCTAAGGCAGGTTAGTCCCTGCCTGTCCTGGCTTCCTGCTGCACCCCGGAAGCAGCCAGCAGGTCCGGCTCCTAGGTGGGGGGCAGGAGGCTCTGTGCGCTGCTCTCAACCGCAGGCACCTTCACCTTGCTTCCATTGGCCATGATTCCTGGCTAATGGGAGTGCAGAGCCAGTCCTCAGGGAGGGGGCAGTGCACGGAGCCCTGTGGCCCCCCACATATGAGCAGGTCCGGGGTGCAGCGCAGTACCAGGACAGGTAGGGATTAGCCTGCTTTAGACCCACAGCACTGCTGACCGGGCTTTTAATGGCTCCGTTGGCGGTGCTGACTGGAGCCACCAGGAACCTTTTTTGACCGGGCATTCCAGTCGAAAACCAGACTCCTGGCAACCCTATCCAGCCCAAGCTCGAACATCTACACCGCAATTTAACATCCCTGCAGCTCAAGCCCTGCAAGCCTGAGTCTGCTGACATGGGTCAGCCCCGGGTGTTTAATTGCTGTGCAGATCTACCCCAAGTGGCATGCCAAAGGTCACACAAGAAGTCTGTGGCCGTGCAGGGACTTGAACCCAGGTTTCTCAGGTTTCAGTGCCCTAATGTTGCCACAAATATTGTTCACTGCAAAGTGTTTATCTGTCTCCAGTGAAAGTAGCCCTTGCTCAAATTCCACAAATTCCCACAAAAAAAACTGCAGCAAACTTCAGCTTCTGAAGAGCCAAAACAGATACATTCACACAGGTGCTTATTCAGAAGCACTTCTCTGGAGGTAGATTATAAACAATATGTAGTGCCCTGCTATTCAGGAAGCATAGTCTTGTGATTAAGGCACTGTGTTGAGTCTTGGGAGTCTAGTTCTGCCATGGACTTACTGTGGGCAAGTCACTTAGGGTATGCCTACAGTGCACTCGGGAAGTGTGATTACAGCATATGTAGGCATACCCAAGCAAGCTTGCTAAAAATAGCTCTGAAGTCACAGCAGCAGGGGTGGTGGTATGGACTATCCACCACAGTACAAGCCGAGGAGCAGCTAGCCTGTGCTGTCATGGCTTCGCGGATATTTTGATGAGCTAGTTTGAGCAAAGGTGGTTTTCTATGCCTATATGTACACAACTGTACGTGCCCATAATTGCTCTGTGGCTCAGTTTCCCCCCTGTAAAACTGGGATGATAATATTTCTTCTTTTTAGCTGGTAAATTCTTGCCTTACTAAGGCACTAGTCCAGGACTTGGACAATTTGGGTTCAAGTCCCTGTTCTCCCACAGATTTTCTGTGTAACCTTGGGCACATCACTTAGCCTTTCTGTTGCCTTCGTGTTGAATTGGAAAAAATAATGCCCCCATCTCGCAGGGGGATTGTGATGAAAAGTTTAATAATAGTCTGACACTCAGATACTGAAGTGACAGGGATAATATAACTGTCCCATAGATATTCTGGGAAGGAACTGGTAGAAAAGGCATTTTTCTGCAGTTCCTAAGTGCTATCATTCTCAAGCTAGAGGGAAAACAAGATACTGCTTCCCATAACTAGCATCAGGTTGCTTTGTTTTGTTTTGATACCAGAGTCTCCTCTAGAATGAACAATATATTGGTCTAATAATCCTTTGCACAATTTTCATGATAAGTGGTTGTCTTTTCTAATTACCCTGAGTCTACCTATGCATCACTGGAAGACGAATAGTCTTTTGCTTTATGTATATTGCTAGTAGGATATTGGCGTTTGCGCGGTTTTCATATTTCCTGAATGATATGAAGGGCCTATCTGATTCCTGACCTGTCATTGTTATTTTTGTTTTATTTCTCCTTTAATGATGTTCATAGTTTTTGGTTTGTTTATTTGTTTGTTTGTTTGCTCCTTCTTTTACTCTCTCTTTCTCCCTTTATTACAGTAGTAAAAATGAAAAATTATATTTTGTGTATACACTTTCTGTTGGATTTCTCTCACTCATAGCTAACTAATTACTACTATGGGATATGAGAATTGTACTCTGTAATGTGCTTTAAGATGGATATAAAACTAGAGTGGAACAAAGAAAGGGAAATATTCACTAGGGTAGAAGGTAGTAAGGGCCCTGTAATGTTTTGACATCTTGTAATATTTTATTTGCTCGTATGAGTATAACCTGTAGCCAGAAGCTACATGTAAGAAAAATAAGATTTCAGAGATGAAGGCTGAAAGATACTTTAGGTGATATGCTCAACATCTAAAAAGAACTGCACCACAGTTCACAATAAGTATTTGTCTCAATAGGCAACTCCTGTATAATCCAATAATCAGAACAAACATGACCTTTTTTAGTAGTGCCACCTGGGGACTCTCAAAAGTTTGTCAGGTCCAATCCTGTGAAATGCTGAGTGCCTTGAGTTCTGATCACACTGCACTGAATTCATTGCAGGATTGGCCCACCATGAAGAAGGAGCTTTTGTGCAGCTTGTGTGAGGTAGATATTTTTCTGACAAAACCAGCAGAATTTATTACCAACCTAAAATTATGAATCTGTCTGTAAACAGGAGCCCAGTTTAGGGTAAGTATAAGTTCAGTTTTGCTGGAATTTGTGCTAAGTTTCAGATGAACCTAGACCTACCTGCTGATAAAACAAAAAACATTTGGCTACCATGAGTGGTTCTTTTTTCATAACACTGCCCAGGAACCTTGGAGCAGCTTTTTACTCTCTTTTGTGGAACAGGAAACATTCTCCTTCCACTACATGTCTGTGTATCTTTACAGGGTAGCTGGTTGGTCAATCGATCCTCCTTCTCCTGAGACCTTGGGAAGCAGTTGGCTGGCTTGCTCTTTCATCTGCTGTTGCCATAGGGGCAGACAAGGTAAACCTGCCTTGTCCCTCCAAACCAAAGCCAGCAGCTCACAGGGGCCTCTCTGCTTCCCTCCTTCTCTATTAACCAGCTTCAGAACTACAACTCTGCTGTAGGTCCTGGTGCTGCTGTCCGTGGTAACCCAGAATGCACCTGGGTGCTCTGCGATTCCTCCTTTTCAGTTACTCTTGTTTTCAAACTGAAGCCAGGTGAGACTTGGTGGTTTGGGATAAGTTTTCCTTGTGTGTTTCAGGTTCATTCACAGTAGAGGGAGAGGATAGCTCTGTAGCATTACCAGCCAAAGTATTCAAGATCATGAGTTAGGCATCGTAAAATCACTAGACTGGGTTACAAATAATAAGATGTTAAGATTGGGTTACAAAAAATGAAATAAAAAAAATATAACAAATCATGACTCGTCCACTGTAGATAAATAAATAGTCATTAGGCCAGAGAGCAATCAAGAGAATAATTCTGTAACCTGACTGTTAGAGTCTGCACGTGGCCCCCTGTTCCCGTGACACTTCACTTATTCATACAAAATGAAACAGCTTCATGTGGAATAACTGAGAGCCCCCCCGCATGCACCATAATATATCATAGCTCAATGATTAAAGCACTTACCTGAGAAGTGAGAGACCCATTTCAAATCCTTTCTCCTCCTCTGGCAGAGAAAGGGGAATTGAACTAGGGTTTCCTACATCTCAGGTGAGTGCTCTAACCATAGGGCTAAAGGTTATAAGGGGAGGATCACCTCTTCCTCCAGCCATATTTTTGAATGGAACCCAATCCTGTAACCAGCCTCTGAGCACGCCTACCACGTACGGACCCACATCTTAAGTGGCCAAACATCTATCTTGCCCTGGTTCACGGATCACTCTGGGACTTAGGAAGTGTAAGGCGTCTGGACACTTACAGGGAGAGAGGAGTGCATATGCCCAGAGGCAGAAACTTAAGATGCCTAGAGAACTTTGACACTGAAAAACTTGGGTTTTGACTGAGTTTAGGCATCTACAGGGTTCGACAGGAGTTTTGTGGATCTCAGTGGAGCCAAAATTGGGTTTTGGGTACCTAAGTACCTTTGAGGAGCTGGACTTGAGGGCCTCACAAGTATTAATAAGCTCATCCCCACAACACCTTTCTGAGGGGGTATTGTTCTCATATGACGGACAGGAAAATCAAGCACAGAGAGGTGAAGCAACTTGCTCAATGGTCAGACCCCGGAACTGAACAGAGCTCGTCTGGATTGCAGGTCAGCACCTTACCCACCAGACTCCATCCTTCTCACATGGGTGTCAATGGAGATAGCAGATGGAGTGGGGTGGCTTTTGGAGCTATGAAAACTTGTCCTCTGGAAACTCCCAGTTAATTTCTCATGGGCAATCAAATGACTTTCAGTCACTACCAAGCTGTAATGCAGTTAACTTCATCTGCTGGTGAAAGAGTCTACATCATGTTCTCTCTTAAGGAAAGATGGTCTTGTTGCTAACATACTGTTCTAGAATTAAGGAACTTAAGTTTAGTTCCCAGATCTATCACAGACTTCATGTGAGTGTAGTCACTTCTTTTTGCCCATCTTTTGTCTTTTTCATTTATTTGGATTGTAAGTTCCGTGGAACAGGGCCTGTCTCCTATGAAGGGCATGCCCCAGGCCCAGCACAATGAGGTTCTGAAATCCCCCCTCATTCTTCTCTTGCACAGACTAAACAATCCCAGTTGCCTCAGCCTTTCCTCATAAGTTCCCCACTTTCTCTATTGTCCTAATACCCCCATCAGAGGTCCATAAAAAGACTGAATCTTGGTACCAGGCCTCTCCTTAAAGGCACAGCAAACAAGAGAATTTGAGCTGAAACTGAGCACATCATTCTGATTTTGCTAGAAGGTGCCAGACACAAGTTCCCATATGATGTAGAATTGTATAAAATCCAAAGGTTGGCATGTGTGACAATTGCTGCAGAAGACAGGGTGAACCATTAGCTATGGGAAAGCTTTTTCAATTCCACCTAGCCCATCCCACCCCATTCAGCAGTGGCTTGCACGACATCTGTTTCTATATTGTTTTGCTTCTTTTGATGGTTGCCTGTTTCTCTGCAGGTAGCTCAGTGATTAGTGCATCAACCCACTCTGCCTTTTTCAGCTCATCTTGGGGTTCCAGGTAAAACAAGCCCATTTGAAGCTGTGCCCAACTCTCACAATAATTCCCCATATGTTGATTTTCACACCAGCCTTGGGTGGCTGCCTCTCGTTATTAGATTCTTTCTGTTCCTTTTTATTCTGAAGTGACTCTGACCTAAATAGAGAAGTGTGGGTGGTGGTTGAGTTGTAGGTGCCACTTCAAAGCCCTTAAGTGCTGCAATCTGTAAATAAATGTTCAAAAGAGTCAGAACCGGGAAAAGAAGACATCAGAGAGTGTGTGTGTGTTTAGGGATGTCACTTGTGACAAGACTAACAACAGATGAACCCCAGAGGCTCTGATTGGTACTTGTAATACACCCCACACTTCCCTGGGATTTAGGGGGTGGATTATTAAGGACTCATTTGCTTATCTTTGAATCTAATGTAGTGAAGTTTATGTTTTTGCAGAAAGAAAGAATAAATTTAAGGGTTTTTTTTGTTTTGTTTTTAAATCTTTGAACTTTAAACTATACAGAATTAAGGCATTCAAATGAATCACCCCAATTAAGAGGCTAAAATACATTAACATAAATGACTGAACTCAGGCACTGGTGAAGGTCATACAGTGATTATTCCATGCACTTGACCAGGGTTTTGGAATAACTGAAGCAAAGTCCCTGAAGAATCCAACTCAGTGTTTACACAAAATCCAGTATATTCTGGGATTAGATACTCTAGAGAAAGTGGATGATATTTGTTTACTTTATTATATTATTTAATGTATTTATTTATTAGCAATATAACTCCTATAAGGCCCAAGCAATAGCAGATCCAATTGTGCAGGGCACTGTAAACACCCACGGTAAGAGAGTCTCTTCCCCCAAGAACATACAGGCTAAAAAGGCAAAACAGACAAAGGGTGTGTGCATATTGAAAAACAGAAGAAGAAAACGGTGTTGAAGGTCACACTACAGGTCAGTGGCAGAGCTGGGAAGAGAATATATGAGGGATTGTCTGCACAGTGCAGCAATGCACACTAGAGGGGTGTGAATTCTAACGTGCATTAACTGGCCCATGTGGACACTGCTGGAGTGAACTACAAGCTCCCAAGGGTGCATTAATGAGAAACAGTATTCAGTTAGTACATGCCAGCAGAGTCTACATGGGCCAGTTAGTATGCAACACCTTGGTTCACTTTAGAGTTCACACCCCTCTGGTGAGACTTGCCACACCATGTAGATAAGCCCTAAATCTCCTGATTCCCAGCCTAGTACCCTATCTGCTTAGACCATGCTTCCTTGCAACTCTAGCTTCTCAAAATCAGTGATAAGAGACCCTGAGGTGAACAAAATAAATTTATCACCATGAACACCCATTTTGATATCCCTGTTGCCAATCTGCATTAGGTAGCTATACTTGATACATCAAGCCTTTCCTGTTAGTGTCTTCCCTAGCCAAACCTTGAATATCTAGAGCAAGCGTTCTTCAGGCACTTCCTTTGGGAGTCAATTCGATTGGCTAATTGCTTTGGTGAGAACTTATTTTCCTACGGCCAAATTCTGATTGTATTTATAGTAGTGCAAAACCAAAGAAACTGAAGTCAGAATTTGGCCCTCAATCTCCAGCCTTAACTTTCCATTCCTCAGCTGTGCCCTGTTCATCCTTGTCCTACCATTTCTTTATTTATATTCTCATTTATTTGGCAGGATTTGAGATGGTGATCATGGCCTGTTGATTCTTATTCATTATATTGATGTGTTTACCTCTAGTAGCTCCTCTGGTGTCACCCCCATTGCCATTTTCATACTGGATCCAATCAGTGGCCCAGGCAGTTCAGTATCCTAGCTCAGACAGTGGCTAGAACCCGATGCTTGAAAGGAAGGAGCTGTTCTACACCATCTTGGAAAAGTCGCCAATAGCACTCACCTTCCCTCCTGCTCTGCCCCTGGCATGGCACTTCAAACATCCCTAACACAGAGATCTGCAGGGATCATTGGTGGTCCAGAGGCAGCTGTGTACCACACCGCAACATCCCTACAATGGAAGAATCTTCAGCTGGCTGGTAAAGCCAGATCTTTGCTCTGGCAGAGAACCAGGGCTATTGCGGGGATCGCCTTCTGATCTCATATGTTTAGCGTCTCTTAATCAAATTCAGCTTCTTCCCAATCATCCACCCCTTCTCCTAATCCATTTTTTTCTCTCCAAGATAGATACATCGTTGTACTGTTGTTGAATTAGTTTTAAAGGAAAGACTTCAGATGACTGCACCTCATTTGACCTCAAAAAATGTGCCTTCTTGAAAGAATTAAGTCTCTCCACCGCTGTGTTCTAAACCAAGATACTGGACGGACCAATCCTCTTCTATTACCTGCTGATGACGCTGAAAAGAAAGGATAAGAAAGGCAAAAATGAATGTTCACAGACAGTTCATGGGGCTTCATGGCCCACGAACGGGAGTCATTAATTGCCCTCTTCTTCATATACGGATCCAGAATGCCTTTTTTCCCCCCACACATAACCACAAATTCCCTCACCAGGGAACATTATCCCACTCTACCCACCCAGAGCAGTTTGCTACTCCAGCGTTACTGAATTTTGTCTGCCAGAGCCACAAAGCTGACTGCAACGGATGCTTTCTACAGAGCAAGCTCAGCAGCCAACAGGGAGAGAGATTGATGTCTCTGCACCAGAAAGTTTTGGCCAGCAGAGAGCTTCTGCAATATGACAAGACCACAGCAACAGCTGCTCTACTCACTCGGTAGAAAGCCTCACTTTTAGCAAACATTTTGGGCGTGATAATGGACTCCCTTTATTACTGTGATTAGGCAGCAAATTATTCCATTATATGGAATTAAATTATTATAATTATTGATTATTTACCAAGTGCCAACAGCGCAGTTAGTGATGTTCCTATGTGTAAGGGGACTGAAGCAAATTACAGTGCAGCACAGATACAGACAAAGCAGTAAGATGCATACAGCCACTAAGGTCCTTGGGAAATTTTGGGGGCAGCATAGGGAGCTCACAGAGGTCAGTGTTGAAGTCCTGGAAGTGTGCTTTGAAATAGGGTTTTGAGGAAAGCTTGTCTGATGTCTGAGAAGAGAGAGGAACGATTGCAAATGTTAGGAACAACACAGAAGGAAATATACAGATAAAATACCCACCTGTCTTGGGTGGTTTAGACCAGTGGTTCTCAAACTGTGGGTCGGGACCCCAAAGTGAGTCACGATCCCATTTTAATGGGGTCACCAGGGCTGGTTTAGACTTCCTGCGGGCCGGGGCCAAAGCCCAGGGACTTCAGCCCTGGGCAGTGAGGCTCAGGTTGGGCTTTGACTTTGGTCCCCCTGCCTGAGGCAGCGGGGCTTGGGCAGGCTCAGGCTTCAGTCCCCGCTCCTGGGATTTTTATTGTCAGAAAAAGGTTACAGTGCAATGAAGTTTGAGAACCCCTGGTTTAGACACAAATCCTGCATTTTGGCAGGGGGTTAGACTAGATTACCCTTGCGGTCCTGTCTAACCCAGTGGTTCAACGTCTATGAAAAGGGGCTAATTAGAAGAGGGTTTTGGAAGAGCTAAGGGAATATGGCAGGAGAGTAGTTGTTTATTTGATGTAAACATATAAAGATAAAATACAATTATCCCAGATTCTAGATGGCCTGATCAAGATTTAAAACCACAGGGTCCCAATTCCGTGACATGCTGTTCCTAGTGCGGTCATTAACACCAATGCAGAGTGGGTATAAAACACTACTAGATCAGAGTGCATCCCCTTTGCAATCACTTTGCCCAGGTGTACAAGATGTAGGGCAATGGAGATTCAGGCCCACAATCTGTAACAGATCAATGGCTAATCCCTTCCCTCCCCTTGTGCATCTTGGCTATTTGCATTGCATGCTCTTTGGAGCAGGGACTGTTTTTGTTTTGATTTTTAAACTCTGTGTTTGAATAGGGCATAGCACTACAGGCCTCTCATGCTGGCTGGGACTGTAAGGCGACTAACTAATACTAATTGATAAAGGCAGCATTTGGAGGGAGTGGACAGGCATAATGTAAGATCCAGATGGATTTATACAAGAAGGGGTTGATTGATTATTTTAAAATGTATCTATCTAGGTAGGTATTTATAAGTTCTCCCATCACTGTGGTATCTGATGCTTCCACGCCCTTCACCTAGGTTTCCTCCTTGAGCCCACCTCTTCCATAGATCTCCTGTTCAAATGTCATTCCTTTAGTCCTTTCCCCTTCTTCCCCCTGAACTGCCTTTCTGCCCCAGCTCCCAGTATTCCAGCTCCAGTTACTTGCATAGTTTTAAGGATTACAGTCTCCTTTGATTTAATGGAGTGTGCACAGCTATATTTCATTATTGCCAGAAAAATCCATATGCCACATTTTTTGCAAATAAATCCCCACTAGAAATGTTGGAAACCTTACAAACTTTGATTGAGTTGCTCCAGGTCAGACTGAACATCTGGGAAAGAACTTCTGACTATGAAGCGGTTGTGCATTCGTGAATACTCCTGTGGCTAGCTCTTGGAACAGGTTTAGGTGAAGCTGCATGTAAATTGCATGGACATCATTAAATATTTTCTTATGCAGTGCATTATGTTTTCTAGTCGACATTTTGCCATGCTGAAAATTCATATATGTCATTGAGGTGCCAGTTCAATACTAGTACAAATATTAAAAGATCTGGTCAAATAGTATTTGCCAAGTACAAAGCTTAGCAAAGTTTGCCCCACCTTTGCCTCTTGGCTTTGCAAAGTATTTTAAAAATTGTTTGATAATCTAGTCAGGATTTAAGAATAATGAAAATCCCCTTGAAGTTAAAGGCAAAACACTTGTCAAAGTGATTTGGTTCAGACCCTAATTGAAGAGGATCACAAACAAACAAAAGGTAGAGTATGAAATACTCATAAAGTAATGGGCTCACCTTTGAATATTGTAAAAAATGAGCTGGTAATAATAATTAAAAGCTGAGATACAGTATTTTAATTTTGAAATTTATCATTACACCAGGTACTATAAACGTAGATAACCAGATAAGTTAATTGATAATATTTTAGTGGATAGAATACATGTGTGCTATGATGCACATGTGTACTCATGATCTAATACATGATTATATACTGAATATATATTCAGCTGACTTCTACAGACTAGTCAGACTAACTTCACGAACTGGTGAATATTAAAGGACTTGCAAATTGTCAAATCAAACCAAAGTCCTCCAAACTTACCAAACGTTCACAGATTTTCCCTTGCATTTGACCTACTCTGTTTATATTTCACCAGCTCCCTGTTGCTAAGGCTTTGGGCAGGGTACACCAACTATGAAAAATGCAATCTTAAAAATTCTTTACATTAATTGTCCTAACTACCTCAAAATTGCACATTTCCTGCAGAATCTCACTATTACTCAGTGGAATTTACCTATGGAAAACAAAATTCCCGGTGGAATTGCAAACTTCTAGGACTAGAAAGTACTTCCTTTCATTTGGAAAGGCCCCCATATTCCCTACATTTTCTTACAACTTATTACAGTGGTTGCCATTAAGAAAATCAACATTTGCCCCAAAATTGTTACAATGTGATCTGAGATTTTTCTCTTCCAAGTCCTGGGAAATACTGCTAAAACTCACATACCACTGGGAAGATTGGTGATAATAAATACAGGAGTTACTTCATCCACCTCTTAAATTTCAGCCACCTCTTGGATGGGGGATTGTAACTGGGGACACATAACAAACAACACTTGGGGAAGGGAAAGTTTTAGGCCATAGGCAGCAGGATACATGGTTACTTCAACCGAGTAATGCCACCCAGGAGCTTTGGGCTGAGACTTTCAAAGGGGCATATCAAAGTTAAGCACCCAACTCTCATTGACAGAGAAATGGGAACCTTATGCCCCCTTTAAAAAAACAGACCCTTAATGTTCCCACATGACCGTTGGGTTTTGAGGGCTCTTTCAAAAGACTTGCATGTGGTAAACTTTATGGCCCTCCATTTCTAATATCTACTCGGATGGATGAAGCACTGGTGGGATTGGTTCAGAAGGGGGATTCATCCCTTGTGCACCCCTTCAGGGCAGGTTCTCCTCATCTAGAGACTCCTCACAACAACCACCCAGCCCAGTAGTCTACTTCATGTGACTCAGCCCTCCATGTGCTTACCAGCTTTGCTGAACAGGAGTGGAGCTTATTGAAAATTTTCAAATGAAAACATTTCCATTGAAAAAAATGGCCTTGTTCCCAAATCAGAATTCTCCCACAAAATTGTTTTTCACAGTTTTTTCAAGTATAACAAAAAATTACATTTTTATATGTTGTCACCCCTCCAGACCTCCCCCCCCCCACGCCCTTTCTCTCCCTGTCTTCAGGAGGCAGGAAGGAGTTGGGAGAAGGGAAAATTGAAGAAAAAAAAAGACTACTAATAAAACCCAAACATTTTTGAAATTGAACATTTTAGATAAAATTTCACCAAAAAAATTGAATAAGCAAAAAAACTCAGGAACCCACTGAGCCCAAATGACTGATATGTTTTGCAAACATTTTTATTCTTTTCATTTTTTGACCCTCTCTCAGAGTTCTGCTCAAACAGGATCTAGATTAATAAGATCAATGAAAGACAGTGCAGTAAAATGCAGAGTGGACATAATTGGGTGTGTTTCTGATTGTGATACTGTCAATTCAGTTTTTCCACTGAATGCATCTGATGAAGTGAGCTGTAGCCCACGAAAGCTTATGCTCAAATAAATGTGTTAGTCTCTAAGGTGCCACAAGTACTCCTTTTCTTTTTGTGAATACAGACTAACATGGCTGCTACTCTGAAACCTGTGAATTTAGGTTTACAGAAAGCTGCTGCTAAAATTCCCTTTGTCTCAATTCTCTGATCGGTCTGGGCCTTCAACAGAAAAGGGAGCAGCTGTTCATTTGCTAAAATAAACAATGACTCCACTCCCTTTGTTAAACTTGGGCTGTCCCCCACCTTTAAAACTTCTCATTGATTTTACATCCATTCCTCCGAAGTAAAATCATCAGCCACTGATTTTACATCTGTTCTTAGGAAGCTCCTGCTGCTGAGCTAGTCTCGGCTTCTGGCACACGGTGCTGAATTAGAATTTCTCCCATGATGGAAGATCAGGTTACAGTTCAGATAGATCTATAAGATGCCTCCAAATTCCTCACAACGACAGTAGTCACAGCGAAGAAGTGAACATTGATCAACAGTTCCCAAGCAGTAGTATCTGAGATATTACTGTATTTCCCTAGATAGAGAATAGGAGAAGATCACCCTGTCTTGGATATACTTTGTGATCATTTCTATCTAGGTGACCACTTTGCAGGAATCATTGGTAAATGTGCACTTTTAGGCCCAGATACCTCAAAGATATTTAGGTGCGTAACTCCTATGGAAACCACTTTTGAGGCTCTGGACCTTGCAATCTGATCCTGCATGCAAGCACAGGGGCCCTACACAATCAGAGCTCACTGCAGGACTGGAGACTTAAATGGAAAATTCGCAGAGGGAGAGAAAGAGAGCATCCAAATCAAGCCAATTTGCCATCTCTGGTCATTCACCAGGAGTGTCATCCACCCTCATCCAGTGAGGCAATAGCAACATCTCCCCCTTTAGGGAAGAAAATAATAATAAAGGCGGGGGGAGGGGAGGGCAAGAAACTTCTTCATTTTAGTTAAAACAACCAATTAAAAATCATTATTAAATGACCAGCTGTGCCCAAGGTGCACAGAGACAAGCAAAGATCAACAAAATGTTCAGTATAAAGAAGGGCATGTCTTGATTCTCTCTGAGCCCATGAAAAGAACAGCCAAGCCATTGCTGCTACACTTATGAGTATGAGTTGAAAGAATCTGATCAGTGGCATGTGCTAACTGACTCTGACACACAGTCATCCAGGGCAGCTGTCAAGTAACACAACTTTCTTCAGCTCCTCCTTTCAGAATTAATTAGCAGAAGTACAGCCGTTATTACTCACTCGGTTGCCAAGATGAACTTGGAAGCAATCCTGTGCTTCCCCCTGCTGCCCGCTGTTCCCTAGCAAACCTCTAGAGGAGATAAATAAGGAAGTTCCTCCTCTCCAAACATCAGCCTTTCCCCATTAGCAGCTCTAGTGCATGAATTAGGAGAGGCATATGCACAGCCGTCCCTTGGGTATGGCCAATCGGGGCAACCATTCTGGGCCCCGGGCTTTGGGAGGCCCTACGCTTCAGTGTGCGTGTGTTATGCAGGGGGCATTATGCCATCCCGGGGGAGTGGGGTTAGGAGTTTGGGGGGCCAGGCCGACACAGGAGGTTATCGAGGGGCCTGGTGCCAGCAACAGAGGTCAGGCCCACACTCACCGCCGGGAAGCATGCATTGTGTTTCTTTTTCTTGCTCAGCATCTCGGGGCTTGGGCAGTCTCCATCAGTGGCAGCAGCATCCCCAGCCTGGACTGTTCCACCCCGTACCGTTGGCTTCCGGCATTGCCCACTGCCGCACTGGCCGCCAGTGTCCTAGCAATGCCGGAACACGCCAGCGCCAGGCTGACCCCATCCATTGCCCTTCTGCCTCAGACCCCTCCCTTTTCTGGGACCCCCCAGCACAGGTGTCACCCTGTGAATGTCCATCATCCCTTGCCCCCACCACCAGCACTGGTGTCCCCTCCACACACAAGATTTCATCTGTATAAAAAATGTTAAGGGGGCATACAGGCTGTTTTTTCCCCGGCCCCGCATCCCCCTAGGGACAGCCCTGGGCATATGCCAAGTCTTTGAATAAACAGAAGAAGATAAGAGGCCAGTTTGGAAGGGGCTGGATGGATATCTTTTCTAGATAGATGCCACTCCATTGATTTTCATGGATAAAGCATCCAATTATACCAGATCTGAATTTGGCCCAATACATTCATTTAGATGAATGCTTTGAAACCTATAACCTCTAACACTAACTAAGTAATGCTAGGAAAACCTCCGAAGGGTTCAGAAACCCCACCCCTGATTTACACCAATGTGAGATCAGAATAAGACACCAGATGCTTCTCCACATAGAATCATAGAAGATCAGGATTCGAAGAGACTTCAGGAGTTCATCTAGTCCAACTCCCTGCTCAAAGCAGGACTAACACCAACTAAATCATCCCAGTCAGGGCTTTGTCAAGCCGGGCCCTAAAAACCTCTAAGGATGGAGATTCCACCACCTCCCTAGGTAACCCATTCCAGTGCTTCACCACCCTCCTAGTGAAATAGTGTTTCCTAATATCCAACCTAGATCTCCCCCACTGCAACTTGAGACCATTGCTCATTGTTCTGTCATCTGCCACCACTGAGAACAGCCAAGCTCCATCCTCTTTGGAACTCCCCTTCGGGTAGTTGAAGGCTGCTATCAAATCTCCCCTCACTCTTCTCTTCTGCAGACTAAACAAGCCAAGTTCCCTCAGCCTCTCCTCGTAAGTCATGTGCCCCAGCCCCCTAATCATTTTTGTTGCCCTCTGGTGGATTCTCTCCAATTTGTTCACATCCTTTCTGCAGTGGGTGGCCCAAAACTGGACGCAATACTCCAGATGTGGCTTCACCAGTGCTGAATAGAGGAGAACAATCACTTCCCTCGATCTGGTTGGCAATGCTCCTACTAATACAGCCCAATATGCTGTTAGCCTTCTTGGAAATAAGGGAACACTGTTGATTCATATCCAGCTTCTTGTCCACTGTAATCCCCAGGTCCTTTTCTGCAGAACTGCTGCTTAGCCAGTTGGTCCCCAGCCTGTAGCAATGAATGGGATTCTTCCATCTTAAGTGCAGGACTCTGCACTTGTCCTTGTTGAACCTCATCAGATTTCTTTTGGCCCAATCCTCCAATTTGTCTAGGTCACTCTGGACCCTATCCCTACCCTCCAGCATATCTACCTCTCCCCGCAGCTTAGTGTCATCCATAAACTTGCTGAGGGTGCGATCCATCCTATCATCCAGATCATTAATGAAGATGTTGAACAAAACCGGCCCCAGGACAGACCTCTGGGGCACTCTGTTTGATACTGGCTGCCAACTAGTCATTGATCATATGTATCTCTTCACTCTGGAAGTTTTGTAAACTCAGGCTTTCTCAAGAGATTTCTAGCCCTGTGTCCCCCTTGGCCAGCCTTTGGAGTACCAGAGGACAGCTTATCTCACAATTGCTCAGTACTTTCTGTATCATCCAAAATCTGTAGGCAGTGTAGAGGCACTGATGAAAATCTGGCAAAAAAAGTTATCTGAACATTTTGGAACTAAGAGATGTCAAAGCTTGGTTTGGATTGAGTTTCAGGCAGACATTCAAGATGCTTTTCATTTTAACTGAACTGGTTAACTCTTCCCTGCTTTTATTTGAATTGGTTCACTTGTCTGTAGTTTGATTTGAATGGGTCCTAGGTTTTGTTGTTTTTTACCTGACCCGCTTCATGCATCCCTAGCTTAATCTGGGCTTTGTCCACCCTTCCCTGGCTCCAGTTACTGAATTCTTTATTGCTCCTGTGGCTAACAGCAGTGTTAGAGACCACACCTCCATTTTGAGTGACTAAACCAAGGGGGTAGGTTGTTTTCAAACTGATTCACAATCCAAGCACCATCATGGACAAACATGGTTGAAAGACAGCAGAGTTCTAAGACCCTTGTCAGTCCAGAAAGTCCCTCTCTAAAAAGTTGTTTGGTTGGCTTGGTTCTTTCTTTAGCTTGATGTATTTCCCGTCACCTCTGCACAAGTTCCCCTTTCCCTGAATAAAACCATATCACTCTCAATCAACTTTATCTTGAAGGTCTTGCAGTCGCTAATGATGTACTTCTTATATTCCTATGCCTCGGCCCCATTGCTTTAAAATGTAGTCCTCAATGCAATGATGTCAGAAAAAGGAAAACATACAATCAACTATCTATGACCCTTAAGATTTGAAAATGTCACAAACACTGAGTTGCAGGTTTTAACTGCCCTTCTTTTTCCCTCTGTCCAACCCCCCTTCCCTAAATGTGTGGGTACTTGGTGTTACTCAGCTCCTGCCTTTTCTCTCCTCAATTTCCATGCCTAATGAGCCTGAGCTGAGTTAATAATGGATGTAATAAGTAATGACTCATTGTTTTGGGGCCTGCACGTCTCCCTGTGCAGTGGAAGAGGAAGCCAGGGCTCCGATGCTATTTGTTCTGCCATGTCGCTTGCCGCCAAGCAATGCCACTCATCAATAAAAGGCAAGATGACGGATGAGTTCATTTAATGGAATTCCTCCGAGTGAGCTGCAGCCACTGCTCTTCAGTAGGGTTGCTGCTTTGACGCTCTCTCTCTCTTCCCTCTCCACCCCCCCCCCCTTTTTTTTTTTTTTAATAGTCAGGACAGTTGGAAAGCGTGGCTGGCTGAGCGGACTGCCATTTGTGCCAGCAGCTCCTTCTGCTCTTCATAACTGCTATCCTAAATCAAATCAAGAGCTTTGAGCAGGGAGATTGAATCGGCACCACCCGACAGTAGCATCTCATGGCATTCGTGCATCTCTCCTTCCCTGTGCTCCCCCACACACCCCACACCACCCGCACACACTCCTTTTATTGAAATTATTTATCTCTTTACATCTTGCCATCACCGGGAGTGGAGGGAGGATGCGGAAGCATTTGAGGAGAATAGGATTTTAAGTGTTCTCATTATGGCCATGTGCATGCTGAATAACTGAAATAAACCCGTTCCTTTGGGAAAGAATCAGACTGTGCCTTTGCACATAACCTACAATGGTGCAGGTTTCCAAGGCTGGATCAGCTAAACGGGTTATTGTTTCAGTTTCCATGAGCATGCATCTGTTCTGAAGAGCGTATGCTTTTATTTTTTCCATTCCAACCCCTGCCAGCCACCTTCCCTGGTTTGCCCACACATTTATGTAATGTTATACACCTGATTCTGATCCGACTGTCTCCAATTCACAAGGGTGTAAAACTCCACTGGGTCAACACCTCCACTGGGTCAGATCCTTAGCTGGTGTGAATCAGTGTAGCTCTGTGAAAGTCAATGGAGATACGTCACTTCACACCAACTGGGGATCTGGCCCCATTGACTTGAATGGGGTTAGTCCTGATTTACACTGGAGCAAGAGAGATCAGAGTCAGACCCTGAATGTGTCCCCAAAATACTACTTCATTTTCAACTTTTAGACAAGTTTAATGGAAAAAATATACCCAGTAGGGCTTGAACCCATAAAAAACTAAACACCCTCAACTCTTGATGGATCACCAGGACCAGCCCTCTGATTTTAGTCACTTGTGTCTCCATTGACTTATGAAAGTTGAGGGTTCTCAGCTACTTTCAGTCTTGTCACTTACTCTTTGGGTAACATGTTTGCATTATACACATATCAAATGATTACCACCACTCAAGTTACCAAAATCCAAAGACCAGATACTCAACTGGTATAAATGGCTATAGCTCTATTGCGGTCAATGGAGCAGCTTTGCACAAGCTGAGGATCCAGCCAAGAGTCTCTTGTGCAGTGGAAGCAATTTCAAAATGTTCCCCAACACTTCACTTTCATCACGTAATGCTTTTGATATTTAGCAAAGAAAGGCTAATGGGAGGGATGGCCAGATTTATGCAGGTTGGAGAGAGCTGTGGATACAAGACCAGGAGGCCTAGAGAAGGCTGTGGATTAAAGATTTGTCAAGATTTGTGATGTGACATTATTTAGTAAGAGGCAGTCCTGGTTAAAAAAAAAAAAAAAACAAGGAGGGAGACACATTGCTTTGTGTTCCCAGGGGAATTTAAAAGAAATAATAGGGCACTTCTCAGCTAGCGTAAAGCAGCATAGCTCCATTGATCAGTTTAGACCAGCTGAAGAGCTAATCCACATAGCTGAAATTTGGAGATGGAAAATTTAGGCTGAATATCAGGAAAAAAGGAGAGTTCAGCAAGACCCCATGGGAAGTGGTGGAAACACCAGTGCTTAACACTAGATGGACAAAACACTGGAGAATATAGCATAAGGAACAATCTGGCATTGGTGGGAGGAAAGGGGAAATATTCTGGAGTGGATGACTGAGTAGGGATCTCCCCCAGAAGGAATAATTCTCTTTTGTCTGTCATGAATCTAAGGGTTTGTACACGCTACCACTTACGTGTTTATAATTTATGTCGCTCAGGGGTGTGAATAAGCTACCCTTCCAAGCGATGTAAGTTACGACGACCGAAGTGCTGATGTAGACAGCACTGTTGGCAGGAGAGCTTCTCCTGTTGACATAGCTACCACCTCTCATGGAGGTGGTTTTATTATGCCGACGGGAGAGCTCTCTTATGTCGGCATAGAGTGTCTTCTCCAAATGTGCTACAGTACCGCAGCTGCCCTGATTCTAGGGCAGACTAATGACTAAGACTATGAACTGACACCTATTCTCTCAGGAAGTCAGCACTGAGGCCTGTTATACACTGGGGGGGTGGGGATCGATCTAAGTTACACAACTTCAGCCACGTGAATAACGTAGCTGAAGTTGACGTACTTAGATCTACGCACCATGGTGTCTTCACTGCAGTAAGTCGACTGCTGACGCTCTCCCATCGACTCTGCCTGTGCCTCTTGCCCTGGTGAAGTACTGAAGTCAACGGGAGAGCGCTCAGCGGTTGATGTATCTCGTCTAGACTAGACATGATAAATCGACCCCCACCGGATCGATCGTTGCCCATTGATCCAGCGGGTAATGTAGACAAGCCCTGAGTTTGTTTTTCACCTCCTGCCCTAGAACAACAATGCAGACTAGACTCCCTCTGTCAGCAGCTGAAGGAGATGTGGGTTTGCAGGGAGGGCAGATAGAGGCAGCTAAATTGAGAATAAAAAAGTATATGAAATAACTCACAGAGTAAAAGTATATTAAATAACCTATAGAGCAATATACAAAAGTATATTAAAAAGCCTATGGAGGAAAGACAGCCAAGAAACAGATTAACAGAGCATTACATTTTATTGTCAAGCACAAATGTCCCATTCCTTTCTCTGAGCTCCTAATCAGCATTTTTCATTATTTTCCTTCCCCTGAATCTGGCTCCTATGCATCAGTGCTCATAGCAACACCTCCAGTGCTGTTAAAAACTAGATACTGAAACAGCGTTCCCAGGCACAGAGCTGTGCCAGGGCCTACATTTGATCCAGCAAGAAGTACATGCCCGCCCGGTGGTACAAGGTCATAATACGAATTCTCCCTTCAGGGGCAAACAGTCTTAGCAATGATCCCCCACCATTCTTCCCTACTAGCTTGGCTCATTTTGATCTCAGTTGTTATTAAGCTCGTTTGACACTTGCAGTCAGAGCTGCTCATTTACTTACCGAGATGGTTATTCAGAAAGTGGATGCCTACAAGGATAGTATGAGTGCATGAGTGGGGAGCGTGGATTGGTTTCTTTTAAGGCCTCATTCTTTTGAACTCTAGAAACAAGTGGGTCTTTTCTTTGATGGGATAGTCTTTATTTTAATTTAATTTAATTTTATTTTTTGCCCTGTGCCATTTTATTCTGAGAGCAGTGGTGAGCAAACTCTTTGGCCTGAGGGCCACATCTGGGTATAGAAATTATATGGTGGGCCATGAATGCTCACAACATTAACAATTCAGAGATATTCAAATAAACTGTATTTAATAAAGATACGTTAGTGGAAATAAACATAAAACCTTACTTACTATTATAAATATACCATCATAACAATGTATTTCAATAATTAAACCAAACTTACCTCCTTTCCACGCCCTTTATCTCTAGCCCGGATTTGTTGGGGGTCAGCTTCCAGTCATCGGAACTCATTGAGATTCACCAACCCCCTGCTCTCAGAAATCTCCTCCTACTTAGGTCCTGACAGCCCACAACTTTGAAAACCACCACTGAGCACTCCCTGACCAACTACTCTTTGTTTTATCCTCAACAGTGGAAAATTAACGCCACTAAAATATTTGTCACCAAAGCCAACAAGTTGCAGGCATGTGGGCTTGCAAGTTCCAGGCTCTGATGGCACGTGATGTGCGTTTGGGTTGTGCAGCTGGAGTAATATGCATGTCCTCATGCCTGTCACGTAGGTCCTGAACATATGGGAGTGCTGGGCGGGTACAGCGGGGCAAACCCCAGACCTTGCTCCCTGGCGGCACCTCTGGGCAGGCAGAGTAGGGCAGGTCCCCAACCCCGCTCCCCAGCTGGAGCGCTGGAGTGGGGCAAGCCCCTACCCTGCTACCCGGCCAGAGTGCTGGAACGCCGGAGCAGAGCAATGGAGCTCGAGGGCTGTATCCAAAGGTCTGATGGGCTGCATGAGGCCTGCGGGCCATAGTTTGCTCACCCCTGCTGTAGAATCTAATAAACTTTTCAATGAATGGGAGTGAAGGCAGGTGACTCTTGTGTTCTATTGAGATATGACTGCATCTCTGGAAGTGCTTCTGGTACTGAAATAGACTGAAGTGCAATTTTTATACTGGGATTGATTTTTCTAAATGTTCATCCTATCCCCCTCGCCCCCCCACCCCCTTGTGGGGACTTTCTCTCCCTATTTTTGTCCTGATTGTTACCTCTGCCTCACACTGGTGGAACCCCTGACTCCCACAGCTGCTCACCAGAGTGCATCAGAGGTTGACATCCTTTGTGGCTAGCACTTGCCTGCTCATGAATGAGGACCTCATTCAATACCCACTGAAATCAGTGTAAAGGCTCCAGTTCACTTCAATGGGTGTTGGATGAGTATGTTGGTGAATGAGTAGATAGGTAACAGACAGGTGAGGAAGGAAGCAGTTAGATAGGCAGAACTGCAGGCTCTCAATGCATGGATGAGAGGATGGTGTTTGGAGGAGGGATTTAGATTTATTAGGAACTGAGAAACATTTTGGGAAAGGAGGAGTATATACAGGAAGGATGGGCTCCAACTAAACCAAAAAGGAACCAGACTGCTGGCATGTAAAATTAAAAAGGTTGTGGAGGAGTTTTTCAACTAAGGGCTGGAGGAAAGCCGACAGGTGCAGACACACAGTTCAGACAGAGACATCCCTTAGAGGAGGATTTATTAAAGGGGATTCTCTATATCCTAGTAAAGAGAAGAAGATAGAAGTTGATAACGTATAGGTTGGAACTGAAGAGAAACAGTCAAATGAAAAAGGGTCCCATTCAATTACAATTCATGAAGTCAGACAACTAAATAGTGACAGATTTTGTAAGTGCTTGTATACAAATGCTAGAAGTCTAAATACTAAGATGGGTGAACTTGAGTGCTAGGTATTTAATGAGGATTTTGATATAATAGGCATCACAGAAACTTGGAGGAGTGATGAAAGTCAGTGGGGCATGGTAAAACCAGGGTTTAAAATATATAGGAATGACAAGGAAGGTCACACTGATGGGTGAGTGGCATTATACGTGAAAGAAAGCAAAGAGTCAAATATAGTAGAAATCTTAAATGAGTCAAACTGTACCAGAGGATCTCTATGAATAGAAATTCCATGCTTTAATAATAAGACTATAGCAGTAGGAATATAATGCTGAACACCTGACCAGGATGGCAGTGCTGACTGAAATGCTCAGGGAGGTGAGAGAGGCTACAAAAAGAGAAATCTTGATGGGGAAATTCAACTATCCCCATATTGAGTGGGAACATATTACCTCAGGATGGGATGCAAAGATCAAGTTCCTTCACACCATAAAGGACTGTGTCTTAGAGCAGCTAGTCCTGGAACTCACAAGGGGAGAGGCAATTCTTGATTTAATCCTCAGTGGCACACCAGATTTGGTCCATGAGCTGAATATAGCTGAATTGCTTGGTAATAGCAACCGTAACATAATCAAATTTAACATTCTTGTTGGGGAGGGAGGGGGAAATGCCAAAGAAACCTAACACAGTAGCATTTAACTTCAAAAAGGGGAACTACACAAAAGAACTAAAAGAACATTTAAAAATGAACAGTTACAAGAGTGAAATGCCTGCAAGCTACATGGAAACTTTAAAAAAATACTATACTAGAGCCTTAAACTAAATGTATAACCCACATTTTTAAAAAAGTAAGAGAACCAAAAAAACAAACAAACAAACAAACAAAAAACCCCACCATCATGGCTAAACAACAAAGTAAAATAGGTGGTTAGAGATAAACAGACATCCTTTAAAAATTGGAAGTTAAATGTTTCTGAGGAAAATAGAAAAGAGTATAAATTCTGGAAGTCAAGTGTAAAAGTGTAATTAGGCAGGTCAAAAAAGAATTTGAAGAGGAACTAGCAAAAGACATAAAAACTAACAGTAATTTTTTAAAAGTACATCAGAAGCAGGAAGCCTGCCAAACAATGAGTCGGGCCACTGGATGATCAAGGTCCTAAGGAGTATTCAAAGAAGACAAGGTCGTGGTGGAATTCTTTGCATCGGTATTCATTACAGAGACCGTGAAGGAACTTCCCACACCTAAGCTGACTTTAGATGAGAAATCTGAAGATCTCTTCCAGATTGAGGTGTTAATAGAGGAGGTTTGGGAACAAATTGATAAATTAAACGGCAGTAAGTTAAAAGGACCAGATGGCATTCACCCAAGAGTTCTGAAGGAGCTCAAATATGAAATTGTAGAACTACTAACTGTGGTATGTAACCTATCGCTTAAATAAGGGATCTCAAACTCAAATCACCACGAGGGCCCCACATAAGGACTAGTACGTTGGCCCAAGGGTCACATCACTGAAACCTTAGATATGTTATAATAGCCCTACAGAATAGAAATGCTGGGACAGATCCTCAGCTGGTGTAAATTGCCATAGCTCCACTGACTTCCACTGAACTCTGACAATTTACACCAGCTGATGATATGCCCAGCTGTCTGCAGTGTTCATGTTCTCTCTCTCTCGAGGCCTTGTTGGAAATGGCCCTAAGAATCAGACCACAGGATCTGAAAAGTAAGTGATTGGAAGAGTAATCAAAAAGCAGAATGAAAGTGACTGGGAGAAGGGGAACAGACAGAAAGAGGGAAACTCACTGACATGGGGGAAGAAAAGAATTGAGTCATACATAAAGAAGAAAGCTCCTGTCTTGTTCCACAGAACAGACAGATTTAAAGTAACTAACATCATTCACAAGAATGAGTCCATTTACCTCCTTCATACCGCTGCCCGAAGATTCTCCTCCCCCAATGATCCAACAAAGACATCAGTGCAAATTGTATTCTTTACGTCCCCCACTAAACTACTGCTGAAGAAATGCTAAATGTAGCTGTGCTGCAAGGATCCATTAATTCATATTTTACCTCTTTTCCCCTTCCCTGCCCCTATTCCAACCCCTTCCCCAAATCTCCGCCCCGGCCTCACCTCTTCTCCGCCTCCTCCCCTGAGCGAACCGCGTCCACGCTCCTCCCCCCTCCCTCCTGGAAAGTCCTAAGCGCCGCCAAACAGCTGTTTGGCGGCAGGAAGAGCTGGGAGGTAGGCATAGAAGTGGGGATGTGGTGCGCTGGGGGGTGGGGAGGAGAAGGTGAGGCAAAGGGTGAGGGGAGCTTGGCTGCCAGTGGGTACAAGCACCCACTAATTTTTCCCTGTGGGTGCTCCAGCGCCGGAGCACCCCCTGGAGTCGGTGCCTTTGGCAGGCTTCAGAGAATAACTCCATGAACCGCATGTTTGAGCCCCCCCCAGCTTAAATCAACCTCTGTATCAGATGACTGGAGGATAGCTAATGTAACACTGAATTAAAAAAAAAGAAAGACTCCAGAGGCGATCCTTGCAATTACAGGCTGGTGAGCCTAACTTCAGTACTCAACAAATTGGTTGAAACGATAGTAAGGAACAGAATTATCAGACACATAGATGAATACGATATGTTGGGGAAGAGTCAACACGACTTTTGTAAAGGCAAATCATATCTCCCCAATCTATTAGAATTCTTTGAGGGAGTCAATAAATGTGGACAAGGGGGATCCAGTGGATATGGTGCACTTGGACTTTCAGAAAGACTCTGACAAGGTCCCTCTCCAAAGACTGTTAAGCAAAGTAGGCAGTCATGGGATAAGAGGGAAGGTCCTCTCATGGATCAGGAACTAGTTAAAAGATAGGAAACAAAGGGAAGGAATACATGATCAGTTTTCACAGTGGAGAGACGTAAACAGGGGGTTCCCCAAGTATCTGTCCTGGGTGGAAGTTCTATTCAACATATTGATAAATGATTTTGGAAAAAAGGGTAAACAGTGAGGTGACAA
Source organism: Eretmochelys imbricata (assembly GCF_965152235.1). Taxonomy (NCBI): domain Eukaryota; kingdom Metazoa; phylum Chordata; order Testudines; family Cheloniidae; genus Eretmochelys; species Eretmochelys imbricata. The sequence goes on from NC_135576.1 coordinate 9,136,779, forward strand.
AGTTTGCAAATGGTGCAAAATTACACACGATAGTTAGGTCCAAAGCTGACTGTGAAGAGTTACGAAAGGATCTCACAAAACCAGGTCACCGGGCAACAAAATGGCAGATAAAATTCAATGTTGATAAATGGAAAGTAATACACATTGGAAAACATAATGCCAACTATACATACAAAGTGATGGGGTCTAAATTAGCTGTACCACTTAAGAAAAAGATCTTGGAGTCATGGTAGATAATTTTCTGAAAGCATCTGCTCAATGTGTGGCGGCAGTCAAAAAAGCTAGCAGAATGTTAGGAACTGTAAGAAAAAAGATAGATAATAAGATAGACAATATCATAATGCCACTGTATAAACCCACGGTACATCAACACATTGAATACCATATGAAGTTCTGGTCACCCCATCTCAGAAAATGTATATAGACTTGGAAAAAGTACAGAGAAGGGCAACAAAAATGATTAAGGGTATCAAACAGCTTCCATATGAGGAAAGATTAAAACAACTGGGACGGTTCAGCTTAGAAAAGAGACAACTGAGGAGGGATATGATAGAGGTCTATAAAATCATGACTGGCGTGGAGAAAATGAATAAAGAAGTGTTATTTACCCCGTCACAAGAACCAGGATCACTCAATAAAATTAATAGGCATTAGGTTTAAAACAAACCTAAGGAAGTATTTCTTCACACAACACACAGTCAGCCTATGATACTCATTGCCAGGGGATGTTGTGAAGGTCAAAAGTATAACTGGGTTCAAAAAAATATTAGATATAGTCATGGAGGATAGTTCCATTAATTGCTAGTAGCGAAGAGGGTCAGGTATGCAACCTCTGGCTCTGGGTGTCCCGAAGCCTCTGACTGCCAGCTGGGACTGGACGACAGGAAATGAATGTATCCAATGAAGTGAGCTGTAGCTCACAAAAGCTTATGCTCAAATAAATTGGTTAGTCTCTAAGGTGTCACAAGTACTCCTTTTCTTTTTGCGAATACAGACTAACATGGCTGCTACTCTGAAACCTGACAGGGGATGGATCACTCAGTAATTTCCCTGTTCTGTTCATTTCCTCTGAAGCATCTGGCACTGTCCATGGTTAGAAGACAGGATCCTGAACAAGAAGGACCATTGGTCTGACTCACTATGGCCATTCTTATGTTCTTATGTTCACAGAGGATGGTGAAACAATCCCTGTATCAAATCTCTGCTACAAAATGCATGCAGCAAGGGGGATTCTTTGTATTGACAAAGCCTGCATTCTACCCCTTGGAATGCATCAGCAACCTTAGATATGCTGAGGGCCCCATAGATTCTAGGGGAGTGGAAGGTCCACTCTGCATTTGAAGTTTAGTTTTCAGCTTGGCTGTTTGACACATTCCTGTGAAGCGATGCATCCACTCAGAGAGCTTTATTGAATATACTGTATTTTATAATACTAGATTGCATCATTTCAGTTACACCATAAATGTTTAATTTCAGTATAATAGCCACATGAGTCCTTATTTATGGATCTGCAATATTTCAAATGTATCTATATCCAGTTACACATACAAAGTAGGCTAAAGCTTTAACTCTTGAGATGCAAAGACAAGGATCTGCAGGAATTCTGCAGACCTGGGGTGAAAGCCTCAATAGAATTTGCCAAATATTTTCTTCAGGTTTTAGTTGGACTTGAAAGCATGTAGAAGTTAAAAGCACAGAGTGGGCATCTCGGCCTTATAGCACAGAACATTTTGCTATTCCTTTCAGGGCCAACCTACAGAGCTTTGCCAAATGCCACTAAATCCTGAGCAGCAAGAATCTTCTTGTTCACTTCCTAGCCCCTATACCAACTCTGCCAACACACTTTATACCTGTCCTTACCTTTATTGCACTTTGTCCTTTGATCTCTCTCTCACATACATCTACCAGTGCATTTAGTTTTAATATGTAACATCCTTGCTATTCCACTCTGAGAGACTCTGTACAGTTCTGGAAATATACTGCACTCCTGTCCTGACCTTCTGAAGCAATGGAACACCTGGACAGCTCTACCAATGCATCTCAATCCAGCTCTTTGCTATTCTTGTGCTGGACCCCATTATGGCTTAGCCAATACACTGTACTTTTCTTCTAACCTGCTCTTGCAGTCTTAGGACTTTCATCACTGCTCTGCCAAGGTGTGTCAGTTTGCATCCAGACCTGCAACACCTTTGTTAATAGAATTCGAAGTCCCTGCCCTGTTCTGACATGGAGTCTACAACACTTTCCTATTCCATTTCTCAGCCCCTTTGCAGCACTGAAAATCACAGAATTATTGTGTTGGCTTCTCCATCACTGGCAATTTTAAAATCAAGATTGGATGCTTTTTTAGCAGATATAGTTAGGGTGACCTGATTTTATAGGGACAGTCCCGATATTTGGGGCTTTTTTTAATATGGGCTCCTATTATCCCCCACCCACTGACTCAATTTTTCATACTTGATATCTGGTCACATTAGATATAGTCTAGTTCAAACAGGAATTCTTTGGCGGAAGTTCTGTGACCTCAGAGGGCAGTCAGACTAGATCAGCGGTTCTCAAACTTCATTGCACTGTGACTCCCTTCTGACAACAAAAATTACTACATGACCCCAGGAGGGGGGAACCAAAGCTGAAGCCTGCCTGAGCCCTGATGCCCTGGGACTGGGGGACAAAGCCCAAGAGTTTCAGCCCCGGGTTGGGGGCCTGTAATCTGAGCCCTGCTGCTCAGGGCTGAAGCCGAAGCCTGAGCCCCACCACCTAAGGTGGTGGGGCTCAGGCTTCGGCTTCGGCCCCGAGTGTTGGGGCTCGGGCTTTGGCTTTGGCCCCGGGCCCCAGCAAGTTTAACACCAGCCCTGGCGTCCCAATCCACAGTTTGAGATCCACTGAACTAGATGATCACAGGGGTCCTTTCTCACCTTGGAATCTGTGAAATGTGGTTTCAGACGTGAGCCATTACTGATCAGAGAGTGTGGTTGTGTCAGGATGAATTAGTCCATAAGTTAGTTTGGTGCTTTGGACTAATTAGGGAGTAGAAAGAGACCAAAGTCAGTTTCAACTGTGATCTCAGGCCACATTTTGAATGCAAGGGCCTTATCGTCAGCTGATGTAAAATGACATTGCTCCATTGACTTTAATGGAATGACACCGATTTACACCAATTAAGGATCTGCTACCTCGTCCCTAGACATGAAAACCAACTTGTGAGTTTTCCTGTCAACAGTGCAATGCATTTCTGCCTACGTATTCGATCAAAGTAAGATTTCATACATTCTTCACCCTCATCAGGACAATAAAGATAAGGATGTTGTAAGCAAATGCATTACTCCTTTTAAAAGTTAGCCAGCCAAGTACCTGCAAGAAATATATTTGTAATCACAGTGTAAACAAGAGATCAAGCCTTTGTCAGGTCTTTTATGCACAAGTTTCTCCTGTCCACCCAAACAAACAAACAACCACTGACAAAGACAAAATCTTTGAATCTGTTTGCAGAATATTCCCACCTTTCTCCCTTCTTTGTTCTGCTTTATGTTATCTACTGTTCATTCCTATTACCTTTTTATAGCTGGTTTGTTAAAGTTCATACCATAAAGACCTGTAAAAGAAATTTATGGCTCTTGGGATTTCAGCAAATACTAAATAATCATAACATGAACATGAAGCATTCATTAAAAGACACTGGAGTCTAAATTATAACAGAGATGCTGACATTTAAGCCCTCTGCACCACGTAAATTAAAAAATAGTATGACAAACAGTGAGTAATTTGATGGTCAGGGGTTTATAATGGATACCTTAATATCTCTGTCATGAAAAACTGTCTGTCCTTGGTTTAACCCATAGAGAAAGGTCCAAGGGCCTGCTTCATAAAGCATGACACTGCCTAAACATTTTTGCAATAATTCACAGAGCAGTCTGGAGTTTGCTTTGCATACACTTGAGACTACCCAAAAATGCAGGAAATTTGTGAACTGAATGTGTTAGTGCAATGATAAATTCACTGTATCGTTATTTCCTCTAGCTCAACCCTCCATTGCTGGCTTTTAAAACCCTCTCACCCAGATGCTCATTTCATCCAACATTACAGCTGTCCTGTACAGTTCAAATCTTGCTAATTCCTTATTAGCATAAATGTCATTTGCATTTCAGTAGCACCTAGAGTTCCAAATAAATCTCAGGCCACGTTGTGTTGGGCGCTGTACAAAGAGACAATCCTTGCCTAAAGGGATTACAATCTAAATAGACAAGACAGACAAAGGAAGTAGTGGGATCCCCATTTTACAGATAGGTGCTGAGGCATAAAAAGATTTATTTCCTGTTCCAGCAATGTACTTAGGCATGTGACTAATTTTGAATATAGCTTCACTGGCACTACTTGTGCTTAGATTTAGGTATGAGGTAAGTCCATGGCTAAGTTGGGGCCCAAATGACTCTCCCAGGGTCATATAGGAAGTCTGTGAGAGTATGTCTATACTACCCGCCAGATTGGCGGGCAGTGATTGATCCAGTGGGGGTCGATTTATCGCGTCTACTCTAGGTGGATTCACCTAGAGTAGAGTGGAGGTGGAGTCAACGGGGGAGCATCAGCAGTCGACTCACTGCAGTGAAGACACCACAGTGAGTAGATCTAAGTATGTCGACTTCAGCTACGTTATTCACGTAGCTGAAGTTGCGAAACTTAGATCTATCCCCTCTCCCTCCCCAGTGTAGACCAAGCCTGAGAGAGCTGGGAATTGAGTGCTTACCAACTGAGCCTCAGTTGAGTGTCGGTGCTCTTTTGTTTCTAGGTCATACCTTCTGAGCGCAGCTGTTATTCTTTGCCTGTTCATCAGAACCAGCACACTAGATGGGCTTTTCTGCAGAAGGCTTTAAACATCCTAGCCAGAAAACTAGCAAGCAAACCCCGCTTGGCTTGCTAACTCTTTATGAGTTCTTCACCTTTGCTTCAGATTCATTCTCTCACTTTCCCTGTGTACCCTTCCTACTTTGTGCTGTTATTTAATATCCCGCCAGTTGTGTAATTTCAGCTCCCAAATTGAATAAGACATTCTCTCCAGTGGAACTCTCACCTTGACAAATAGCCAAATAGTAATTATTATTCCTTTCAGAGGCTGAGCTATGGAATCAGGGCTGTAATTTCCAAGGCTTGAGTGCCGAGAAATTTATGCTATACTTTCCTCCGTCGGAGTTTTCATCTGAGATCGTATTTCAAGCCCTCTCCTTTGATGATATGATTAAGATAATTCCTTTATAAAGTTTGAGGCTCTGTGAGATATTCAAGAAGGAACCTGATAGTGCTTAAGCTTCATTGCCTTCCTTCTCTGAATATCAGCGATGGAGGGAGGAGGAAAAATAGAGATTTTCCAACAGATTTTAATACTTTAAATTTTTTATAAGTGAATTCGCAAAAAGAAAAGGAGTACTTGTGGCACCTTAGAGACTAACCAATTTATTTGAGCATGAGCTTTCGTGAGCTACAGCTCACTTCATCAGATGCATACCGTGGAAACTGCAGCAGACTTTATATATACACAGAGAATATGAAACAATACCTCCTCCCACCCCACTGTCCTGCTGGTAATAGCTTATCTAAAGTAATCGTCAGGTTAGGCCATTTCCAGCACAAATCCAGGTTTTCTCACCCTCCACCCCCCCACACAAATTCACTCTCCTGCTGGTGATAGCCCATCCAAAGTGACAACTCTTTACACAATGTGCATGATAATGAAGTTAGGCCATTTCCTGCACAAATCCAGGTTCTCTCACTCCCTCACCCCCCTCCAAAAACCCACCCCCATACACACACAAACTGGATCATCCAAACTGGATGAGCTATTACCAGCAGGAGAGTGAGTTTGTGTGTGTATGGGGGTGGGTTTTTGGAGGGGGGTGAGGGAGTGAGAGAACCTGGATTTGTGCAGGAAATGGCCTAACTTCATTATCATGCACATTGTGTAAAGAGTTGTCACTTTGGATGGGCTATCACCAGCAGGAGAGTGAATTTGTGTGGGGGGGTGGAGGGTGAGAAAACCTGGATTTGTGCTGGAAATGGCCTAACCTGAAGATTACTTTAGATAAGCTATTACCAGCAGGACAGTGGGGTGGGAGGAGGTATTGTTTCATATTCTCTGTGTATATATAAAGTCTGCTGCAGTTTCCACGGTATGCATCTGATGAAGTGAGCTGTAGCTTACAAAAGCTCATGCTCAAATAAATTGGTTAGTCTCTAAGATGCCACAAGTACTCCTTTTCTTTTTGCGAATACAGACTAACACGGCTGTTACTCTGAAACCTGTCATTATAAGTGAATTGTTGATACTGGGGTAGACCCTTGAGGCCGCAGCCCAGATGGGGGCCCATTGTCCTAGGTGCTGTGTAAACATAAAGAAAGAGGCAGTCTGTGCTTTAAAGACCATACGGTCTAAATACACAAGTCAACATATAGGAGAAAGGAAGCATCATCATTCCCATTTTCCAGATGGGGAACTGAGGCCCAGAGAGAATAAGGTCAGACTTGTAAGGGTATTTAGGTGCCTAAAGATGCAGATAGATGCCTAGTAGAATTTTCAAAGGCACCTAGGTACCTAACTCCTTTGGGTTTCAATAGGCATTAGGCACCTATTGTGAAAACCCTCCTAGATGTCTATCTGCCTCTTGAAGTTACCAAATACCTTTAAAAATCTGTCCCTGTGTGACTTGCTCAAGGCCACATGAGAAATCTCTGGTAGATCTGGGACATGTATATAGACCACCTAAGTCCCAAATAATTGTGTTAACCACAAAACCATCTATTGTCAATGGATAAATATTGTAAAGAGCAGAGTGGTGTGTTTGTGTGCCTCTACTGAGTGGCCTCAGAGATGTACTTCTCTTGTTAGAGGGTGTTATAGATCCTATTGTGTATTACTAACAGCTAACAGAGATTCACCTTCTGGTGATAGTGGCCTGTGCTTTTGGATCAAAAGCATTAGAATTATGTGCTCAATGTCATTATGAAGTTCTATTTGGTCACAACCTGTACTCTCGGAAGACATGACATGGATTTCTTACAATATGAAAATGACATGATTTTCTCCTATCATATTCAGTCATTTTTCAGTTGTCAAACTGGGTGAGTGCTGCACAACTGGATCACACTTGTTACACATGCAACACAATGGCTTAGGGCCATATAACTGTTGAACAACTATGTTAAGAAGGAGTATATAAAATATTTGCAGGCCCGGATGGTCCTTTACAATATTTACCCCCTTCCTATAGAATGTCCAGCATACTGAATGAAGTCACAGATAACAAGGCAACATCTTCTGGTCTCACAAGCTTTAAAAAACAACAACAACACAACCAACACGTGGTCAGTAGCTGAATGGGAAAGCTGTAGGATAGGATTCTCAGGCATTGAAGATTCAATAGATGACATTCTTCCCCCTGAACTGAAGCCCAAGCATGTTCCCAACTAAAGCAGTGTGAAACTCAGCCACTTTAGTTTGCAGGAGATCCTGAAATTATTATTATTTTTTTTTTTTTGGTGGCTTCAGTTTCTGAGACTTTGCACCATTTGAGTTTTTTTCCTTGCGGTTTAACATTCAAACAAACCCAAATCCTGGAGCAGTCTTGCTCAGATCTTGGTGAGTTGGGATAGCGTTTCAGTTTTCGAATGGAACTCACAGTTGGATGGGTTTCACCTGGACTTGGGTTTCAGGATGATTTTTTTTTCCAAACACTAGTCCTTTCTAAATCATTATGTGGTTATGAAAGGCATTCAAGATGTCAAAAGGGCAGTGAGATTCTTGCTTGATTCTAGTCGTCTCAGTGTCATGGATATGCCGAGGTATATTGGGAACTGTATGTCCCAATTAAATTAAACAATGTGTTCTTTCAAGGGCATTGCATTTATTGCTCAACAATAGTTCTGCTATCACTACAGTTATTGGGCAATGGAGTCGCAAAGTAAATACGTGTGTGTATGAGTAGTTGCTCATTGTACGCTTAGTAGGGATGGTAGGAAATTTTTTCGTGAAATGTGTTTTCATCCAAAATGCCATTTGTCAAAATCCAGACTATACAAAGTGGAACAGCCAGAATAGCCAAGTGACTAGCGCTCTCATGTGGTATTTGAGAGATCCAGATTCCAGTCCTTGCCTTTGAATGGGGCAGTGTAAGGACTTTGAACCTAGGATGTAGGAGACCCATAGGGTGTGCCTGATTATACAATTAATTAGTTATGGCACTCACCTTATATATGGGAGACCCACATTCAAGTCCTTTTGTCTCCCACACCCCATGTGATTGATATAACAATCAGGCTATAAAATCAATCTCACTTACTTGCTGGCCCCATGAATATTTAATTAGTTATACAAAATGGAACAGCTGCTACTGGAGGCTCTGGAAAAGACCCGCCCCAGAACAGCCATTATGCTGGTGGTTGGTGCACTCCCCTGCGATGTGGGAGGATCCAGGCTCAGAATCAGACAAAACAGAGCTTTAGAACCTGGGTTCCCCCATCCCAGGGGAGAGCCCTAACTCTTGGGCTATTCACTATCCTGGTATCTCTTTCCTTCTTTTTTTTCTTTTTTGCAAAAAATAATTGAAAAGTTTGGTTGCATCCTGATTCAGGACAGGACTTTTTTTTTTTTTTTTTTAATTTCAAAATTGTTTATGGTATGGAGAAACCATTTCCTGTTCAGCTGTAGTGCTCAGATCCTGGCCTGCCTCACTGAGGAATTGCTGTACCAAATTGCTGTACCAGTAGGGTCTATCTACTCTAGTACCCTGCCTGGGACAGTGGCCAGCACCAGATGTTTTGGACCAAGGGCAAGAAACCCTGTAGTGACATTTATGGAATGGCCTGCTCCTGTGGAAAATTTCCCCCAACCCTATCAGCAAGCGGCTGACTTATGCCCTGAAGCACGAGCGTTTATCTCCCATATAAAGATGTTTTCATCCTTTATAATGCAATTGTGGATGTTGTCATCGTTAGTGCTGACACCCAGTTTTTTAAAGTGCTTTGAAACCCCAAATATGTCCGAAGAGTTAAAATTATTCCAACCCAAAGTTGGATGCATTCCAGACATAGGCATATACTGTCCTATACAGACACAGTCTCATGTACATTAAACATATTTGGACTTTAGAGACAATATTTAAATTAACTGTTTCAATGGTGAACAGTGTAGGAGGTATTTATTTTCCGGCCAATTACTAGGCTTGCCCAAACATTTTTTTCCACCTGAACGCATTCGAAAACAATGTGGACATTCCATCAGCAGTAAAGGTGATAAAACCTTTCTTTATCACAGCCACAATGTTAAAATAGAGAAAAAAAAGACCCAAGCCGTGTTCCCTCCTAATCTGAATAATATGTATATTAAAGCTATCTTCTTGTTATGATCCTACGATAGGGCTTTATGGTCTCATTGTTCACATACATGACAGATTAACACATTTCCACTACCATCTCCACTGGCTCTATAAATTGCAATTATAGATTGAAATATTATATACATAGTTATTGATGTATTTTTAACTGCTGGAAATTCCTTTGAAAGGAATTCTTTTTTCTTTTTTTTATTTAGTGCAGGCAAAAGGGAATGGAATGTCCTCTCTTTTTCCCCAGTGCAGGAGAAACCCAGGTATTGTTAGTGCAAGCTACTGCCCATTCAGGGCTGGATTCACCCTTGTCCTGGGTATTCTTTATGCCTCAAATCAGCAAAGCATTTACATGGATGCTCAACTTTAAGCACCTGCTTAAGTTCCATTATCATGTGGCTGACGCACGTGCTTAAATACTTTGTTGAATAGGGATGAGGTGCTAAATAGGGGTTGTCATAACCATACAGCTAAGGGTAGCCTAGAGTTCCTCCTTACCTGTAAGGGGTTAAGAAGCTCAGATAACCTGGTTGGCACCTGACCAAAAGGACCAATGGGGAAAGAAGATACTTTCAAATCTGGGGTGGGGGAAAGGCTTTGTGGGTGTGTTCTCTTGGGAAGCAGAGAAGCATCAGATCATAAAATTCTTTCTCCTATATACCAATCCTGAACCAGTCTCTAATATTACAAAAATAGTAAGTAAAGCCAGGCAAAGTGTGTTAGATTATCTTTTGTTTTAGTTTGTGAATTTTCCCTTTGGTAGAGGGAGGTTTATTCCTGTTTTTTTGTAACTTTGGACTAAGCCTAGAGGGAGTTCCTCTGTGTTTGTGAATCTTTTGTTACCCTGTAAAGTTATCTTCCATCCTGATTTTACAGAGGTGATTCTTTTACCTTTTCTTTAAATAAAATTCTTCTTTTAAGAATCTGATTGAGGTTTTTAGTATCCTAAAAATCCAAGGGTCTATTTAGCTATTTGGCAGTTATATTATTTTCAAGCCTCCCCAGGAAAGGGGGTGAAGGGGCTTGGGGGGATATTTTAGGGAACAGGAACTCCAGGTGGTCCTTTCCCTGATTCTTTGTCTAAATCACTTGATGGTGGAAGCATACTGTTCAAGGACAAGATGGAATTTGTGCCTTGGGGAAGTTTTTAACCTAAGCTGGTAAAAATAAGCTTGGGGGGGTCTTTCATGTGGGTCCCCATAGCTGTACCCCAGAGTTCAGAGTGGGGAAGGATCCCTGACAGGGGTGATAGTCATTTGTAGGTGTAAATTGCTCCCACTTTGAATTAGTAGCTGTCTACACTCATTTTTCACTGGTGGCTATAACTATAAGGTGCCACAAGTACTCCTTTTCTTTTTGCGTATACTAAGGTGCTGGCTCATGCTGAATTGGACCCTGAATCCAATTGCTGACAAGGCAACCAATTAGTGATAATTGTGATGGTGGCTTCTTTTATGGTGTGGGTGATATACACATACCCATTGCAAACTGGACTGAGGCTAATTACTCATTTCACACCAGCCATTAATTGCCAGTTAACTTTGTTCACCACTAACCCTGCTCAAACTTAAAGAGGAGATCTCATGGTGATAGTCCCAGACCCACACTACCAATTCCCCAGAGCACCTAGTCTCTCCTACAATGTTTTTTTTTTTTTCTCTGCATAAATATTCACTTGGCCTGATCCAAAGTGCATTGAAATCAAATTAACTGGATCAACCCTGTGATCAGGATGACTGCTAGTTCTGCCAGGGTCTATTGAACTTTCCATCACAACCAAGTAAACATAATCGGTGAAATCCTGGCTCAAATGATGTCAATGGCAAAACTCTTGCTGCCTTCAAAAGGGCAGAATTTCACCCAGGGAATGTCTGTCATCATATCCCAGCATTGGAAGGATAAAATTCCCTGTATCCTTTATTTTCCTTCCAGTGTCCCCCAACCTCCCCTTTTCACTTGTAATACTAATAAAGGCAAGGAAAGATTTTAACTAAACTTCTTAAGATATGTTTGCAAGTGCTGCCATAGCTCAGTGCTACATTTACCATTCATATAACATCTGTTAGATGGAAAAGACAAGAAGTTATAATTCCTGTTACTTTGGTCTGTTGTCAATATTGCCAGAATGAGATAAAGCTTTTCTTTTCTCTCTTTTTTTTCCTCTTCCCCTGTCCTTCAAAAAAATTGTCCTTTTATTTATTTTTGCTCTCCTCGAGAGTGGCAGCTGATTTTGAAGTGTCAGGCCATTATTTGTTGGGGTTTTTTTTTTTTTTTTTGGATGTTACCATTTATTGCAAAGAAGATAAAATCAATGTGACATTTCCCGAATGATGACAGATGAAAATGGTGAGTGGTCTTTAAACGCAGAAGGCTAATTTTTAAAAATGTCACCAGTGTCCTATTTCAGACTTTGTCAAAGATAAAACAATAAAAGTTATAGACATGAAAACTAATAATATTGCACTGGGTAAACTATAGATAAGGGTGATGTACACTATGCAAGTTCTAGGCATCTCTCTCTCTCTGTGCAGTATAATAAACTGCAGAAAAACGTTAAACATAATTTATTTGGATTAGTTGATTCGAAGATCTTCATTTGCAGGGACTTCTGATTTTTAAGGTCCTGATCTTACAGTCAAATGTGCTAGCATGAATACACGTGCTGGTATGTTACACCGTTGGGAATCCATGTGTGCTCAGATGTTCCTGCTACCACAGCTGGTTTAAACATAGTACTCCAATGGTATGAGAGCATTTTACATTCATGTCACGGGTTCAAGGCCAGCCATGTCATTATTATCTGATAGCTGTTTGATGGGCTGGGTGGAATTACTCCGTGGTGTCCTTCCAGTTCTAAACAGGTTAGGGTCCATATAATAGAAACTATACCAGAGCTGGAGTCTCTGTAGACACTCTCAAGAGTCCAAACAATGGCTATGGACACTCAAAAACTGTCGTTTCCTGGAAATGACCCTTTAGGTCAAGAATGGGCCACCCCCTTGGCCAGGCACTGCAGACACCTTAGCTGTGGCACCCACTTTAGGCCCCAGTCCTGGAATTAACAATGCAACCGACACACACATAGTAAACCCAGGATTGGAGCCTAAAGTCTGTTTTAAAGTACAGTACCATGTCCACTCATGGGGGCATGTTCCCTGCAGTGCAGCTCGCTTGAGTCAGTAGCGTTAAAACAGCAGCAAATTTTGTCTGTGGAGTTTTATAATTAATTCTTATTTTCATCAGGTTTCAGAGTAACAGCCGTGTTAGTCTGTATTCGCAAAAAGAAAAGGAGTACTTGTGGCACCTTAGAGACTAACCAATTTATTTGAGCATGAGCTTTCGTGAGCTACAGCTCACTTCATCAGATGTACACCGTGGAAACTGCAGCAGACTTTATATATACACAGAGAATATGAAACAATACCTCCTCCCACCCCACTGTCCTGCTGGTAATAGCTTATCTAAAGTAATCCTCAGGTTAGGCCATTTCCAGCACAAATCCAGGTTTTCTCACCCTCCACCCCCCCACACAAATTCACTCTCCTGCTGGTGATAGCCCATCCAAAGTGACAACTCTCTACACAATGTGTATGATAATGAAGTTAGGCCATTTCCTGCACAAATCCAGGTTCTCTCACTCTCTCACCCCCCTCCAAAAAACCAACCCCCATACACACACAGACTCACTCTCCTGCTGGTAATAGCTCGTCCAAACTGACCACTCTCCAAGTTTAAATCCAAGTTAAACCAGAGCATCGGGGGGGGGGGGGGGGGTAGGAAAAAACAAGAGGAAATAGGCTACCTTGCATAATGACTTAGCCACTCCCAGTCTCTATTTAAGCCTAAATTAATAGTATCCAATTTGCAAATGAATTCCAATTCAGCAGTTTCTCGCTGGAGTCTGGATTTGAAGTTTTTTTGTTTTAAGATAGCGACCTTCATGTCTGTGATTGCGTGACCGGAGAGATTGAAGTGTTCTCCGACTGGTTTATGAATGTTATAATTCTTGACATCTGATTTGTGTCCATTTATTCTTTTACGTAGAGACTGTCCAGTTTGACCAATGTACATGGCAGAGGGGCATTGCTGGCACATGATGGCATAAATCACATTGGTGGATGTGCAGGTGAACGAGCCTCTGATAGTGTGGCTGATGTTATTAGGCCCTGTGATGGTGTCCCCTGAATAGATATGTGGGCACAATTGGCAACGGGCTTTGTTGCAAGGATAAGTTCCTGGGTTAGTGGTTCTGTTGTGTGGTATGTGGTTGTTGGTGAGTATTTGCTTCAGGTTGCGGGGCTGTCTGTAGGCAAGGACTGGCCTGTCTCCCAAGATTTGTGAGAGTGTTGGGTCATCCTTTAGGATAGGTTGTAGATCCTTAATAATGCGTTGGAGGGGTTTTAGTTGGGGGCTGAAGGTGACGGCTAGTGGCGTTCTGTTATTTTCTTTGTTAGGCCTGTCCTGTAGTAGGTAACTTCTGGGAACTCTTCTGGCTCTATCAATCTGTTTCTTTACTTCCGCAGGTGGGTATTGTAGTTGTAAGAAAGCTTGACAGAGATCTTGTAGGTGTTTGTCTCTGTCTGAGGGGTTGGAGCAAATGCGGTTGTATCGCAGAGCTTGGCTGTAGACGATGGATCGTGTGGTGTGGTCAGGGTGAAAGCTGGAGGCATGCAGGTAGGAATAGCGGTCAGTAGGTTTCCGGTATAGGGTGGTGTTTATGTGACCATTGTTTATTAGCACTGTAGTGTCCAAGAAGTGGATCTCTTGTGTGGACTGGACCAGGCTGAGGTTGATGGTGGGATGGAAATTGTTGAAATCATGGTGGAATTCCTCAAGGGCTTCTTTTCCATGGGTCCAGATGATGAAGATGTCATCAATGTAGCGCAAGTAGAGTAGGGGCGTTAGGGGACGAGAGCTGAGGAAGCGTTGTTCTAAATCAGCCATAAAAATGTTGGCATACTGTGGGGCCATGCGGGTACCCATAGCAGTGCCGCTGATTTGAAGGTATACATTGTCCCCAAATGTGAAATAGTTATGGGTAAGGACAAAGTCACAAAGTTCAGCCACCAGGTTAGCCGTGACATTATCGGGGATAGTGTTCCTGACGGCTTGTAGTCCATCTTTGTGTGGAATGTTGGTGTAGAGGGCTTCTACATCCATAGTGGCCAGGATGGTGTTATCAGGAAGATCACCGATGGATTGAAGTTTCCTCAGGAAGTCAGTGGTGTCTCGAAGGTAGCTGGGAGTGCTGGTAGCGTAGGGCCTGAGGAGGGAGTCTACATAGCCAGACAATCCTGCTGTCAGGGTGCCAATGCCTGAAATGATGGGGCGCCCAGGAGTTCCAGGTTTATGGATCTTGGGTAGTAGATAGAATATCCCAGGTCGGGGTTCCAGGGGTGTGTCTGTGCGGATTTGATCTTGTGCTTTTTCAGGAAGTTTCTTGAGCATATTCTGTAGTTGCTTTTGGTAACTCTCAGTGGGATCATAGGGTAATGGCTTGTAGAAAGTGGTGTTGGAGAGCTGCCGAGCAGCCTCTTGTTCATATTCCGACCTATTCATGATGACAACAGCACCTCCTTTGTCAGCCTTTTTGATTATGATGTCAGAGTTGTTTCTGAGGCTGTGGATGGCATTGCGTTCCGCGTGGCTGAGGTTATGGGGCAAGTGATGCTGCTTTTCCACAATTTCAGCCCGTGCACGTCGGCGGAAGCACTCTATGTAGAAGTCCAGTCTGCTGTTTCGACCTTCAGGAGGAGTCCACCTAGAATCCTTCTTTCTGTAGTGTTGGTAGGGAGACCTCTGTGGATTAGTATGTTGTTCAGAGGTATTTTGGAAATATTCCTTGAGTCGGAGACGTCGAAAATAGGATTCTAGGTCACCACAGAACTGTATCATGTTCATGGGGGTGGAGGGGCAGAAGGAGAGGCCCCGAGATAGAACAGCTGCTTCTGCTGGGCTGAGAGTATAGTTGGATAGGTTAACAATATTGCTAGGTGGGTTGAGGGAACCATTGCTGTGGCCCCCTGTAGCATGTAGTAGTTTAGAAAGTTTAGTGTCCTTTTTCTTTTGTAGAGAAGCAAAGTGTGCGTTGTAAATGGCTTGTCTAGTTTTAGTAAAATCCAGCCACGAGGAAGTTTGTGTGGAAGGTTGGTTTTTTATGAGAGTATCCATTTTTGAGAGCTCATTCTTAATCTTTCCCTGTTTGCTGTAGAGGATGTTGATCAGGTGATTCCGCAGTTTCTTTGAGAGCGTGTGGCACAAGCTGTCAGCATAGTCTGTGTGGTATGTAGATTGTAATGGATTTTTTACCTTCAGTCCTTTTGGTACGATGTCCATCTGTTTGCATTTGGAAAGGAAGATGATGTCTGTCTGTATCTGTACAAGTTTTTTCATGCAGTTGATAGATTTCCACTCCATACGGCTAAATGCAGTGCCTTGCATAATGACAGGTTTCAGAGTAACAGCCGTGTTAGTCTGTATTCGCAAAAAGAAAAGGAGTACTTGTGGCACCTTAGAGACTAACCAATTTATTTGAGCATGAGCTTTCGTGAGCTACAGCTCACTTCATCAGATGTACACCGTGGAAACTGCAGCAGACTTTATATATACACAGAGAATATGAAACAATACCTCCTCCCACCCCACTGTCCTGCTGGTAATAGCTTATCTAAAGTAATCCTCAGGTTAGGCCATTTCCAGCACAAATCCAGTCAAGAATTATAACATTCATAAACCAGTCGGAGAACACTTCAATCTCTCCGGTCACGCAATCACAGACATGAAGGTCGCTATCTTAAAACAAAAAAACTTCAAATCCAGACTCCAGCGAGAAACTGCTGAATTGGAATTCATTTGCAAATTGGATACTATTAATTTAGGCTTAAATAGAGACTGGGAGTGGCTAAGTCATTATGCAAGGTAGCCTATTTCCTCTTGTTTTTTCCTACCCCCCCCCCCAGATGCTCTGGTTTAACTTGGATTTAAACTTGGAGAGTGGTCAGTTTGGACGAGCTATTACCAGCAGGAGAGTGAGTCTGTGTGTGTATGGGGGTTGGTTTTTTGGAGGGGGGTGAGAGAGTGAGAGAACCTGGATTTGTGCAGGAAATGGCCTAACTTCATTATCATACACATTGTGTAGAGAGTTGTCACTTTGGATGGGCTATCACCAGCAGGAGAGTGAATTTGTGTGGGGGGGTGGAGGGTGAGAAAACCTGGATTTGTGCTGGAAATGGCCTAACCTGAGGATTACTTTAGATAAGCTATTACCAGCAGGACAGTGGGGTGGGAGGAGGTATTGTTTCATATTCTCTGTGTATATATAAAGTCTGCTGCAGTTTCCACGGTGTACATCTGATGAAGTGAGCTGTAGCTCACGAAAGCTCATGCTCAAATAAATTGGTTAGTCTCTAAGGTGCCACAAGTACTCCTTTTCTTTTTGCTTATTTTCATCATCACCAACAATGTTGACGCAAAACACATTAAATGTCAAGCTTCGTGCAATATGTGCTCTACACCTAAGAGGTGCACAAATGAATTGAAAAGATTTTGGCTTCTCGACAATGTCTCTTTTCTTAGGCTTTTGTTTTTAAAGTGAATGGCAAAGCTCATTAAAGACGCTAGATTGATGAACCTAGAGGATGAAATTATCTGTTTTTCCAAAGAGCTAATACAGTCCAGGCTGTGTGACTGCAAACTTTCTCCCACATCACTGCACTACTCTGCTTCAGCACACTCTTGGATGGACCACCTCTAGTCTCCATGCTTATTTAAACTTAGCCTCCCTGATGAGATTGCTAGAATAGACACCAATTAGTACCATTTGCAATGATGTATTGTTCTGATGGGGAGACACAGGAAAAGGACTGTGGCTACCGAACTCATTTCATACTGGCTCCTCACCAGGTGTTGGAAGGTAATAAATTTTGGTCTCTACTGACCTAAGATGGACTTTCAACTTAGAGTGAAAGGAACTATGTCCTAGTAATAACCCCCAGAATCCTGCAAAACCCTAGACAATGGGATCCCGAGCTCCAAGAAACTAGCCTCTTATATTCATGATAATGTGCACCTATCTATCTAGCCGAATAACGTATGTACATAGCTTTAAGTTCAACTGGGTGAGGTTTAAAAGTAGCTAAATACCAGATGTCAGTATTTACCATGCCATCATAGATGCTTTATTTTGCAGCAGTGAAATACTGCAAGAAAGAGGAAACATGCACGCATAGCAGTTTAAACTTGATGTTGGTTTTACAGCCTCATTTGGGGGGGAGGGGAATATCTTCACAGTTTAACTGCGGATTAAATCTGATCTGATTCAGCTCTAATCATCTCATTAGAAGCAAATTAGCATAAATTAGGAAGCAACTTGGGGAGAAGTCGTTGAAAGACTCATTATAACTCTTCCTACATTACTTCCTCATACACAAATACACATAGCAAGGTACAGGAAGGAAGTACAGATAATTTGCTAAAGGTCATACTTAGCCCAAACAATTTCTGTGAAAAGAGGAAATTCAGTTTTTAAGGTCAACTTCTGAAGCCAGCGGCCAGGCTATATTTTGAATTAAAACATAGATAAGAGCTCTGGATGGTTTTGGAGACTGGTAATGAAACTTGAGCATTTTGCTTCCCAGTCATGGGTTCAAATCCAGCTGCAACAGTCAGTGACCATAAGTCAGTGATAGCTGTTTGCTGGCCTGTGTGAAACATGTCAGTGTTCTCTCTTTAGCTCTATAATAGAAACCATGGCCACAGCTGGTATAACTATTGACAGTGTTAGTAGAAGAATCAAACCATAGTTACGCAGACTAAACAACCCTCCTACAACTTTGGGTGGACCCTGAAGGTCAGGGTTGGGCAACTGAAATAGGGAGTGCATTGATCAAGACACAATATGCACATATAGCAAGAGATAGTCCCTGACCAGAAGAGCTTATAGTCAAAATAGAAGACAGAAAGAGGATGGAAGAAATGGTGTGGTATTATCGACAGAAGGAAACGAGGCACAGAAGATCAAGTGATTTGCTGTGGGTAACACAGTTAGACTATAGTACAGCCAAGAACTGAATGACAATCTCTTATGGTCCAGTTCAGTACCTTTACCAAAATACCATCCTTCATCTTCTGTCAAGACTGATCCATCATGAAATTCCACCATGTTCAAAAAAAACCCACATGGGTTTTACCAGCAGAAATGGTGACTTGCCCGTGCAATCTTAATTCACCATCCTAGTGCATACACATTATGATACAGTCTTCAATTACATTATCATATACTATTTTTTGGACAGGAAGCCTAACTCAAGAGAAACAGTCTCCCTGCTCTTAGTTCCAGCACCAAGTGCCACAGAAATCTTTAACAGCCAGGAGGAGCAACTACAGGGAGAGTCCTGCTCAGCCACTTCAGCAAGAAATGAAATATTCTTGGTTAATCTGGGGATAGTGCATGCACCATCCATTTGGCACAAAGAACCTGTGAGGGGAGAGAGCATGCTTATTACAGTCAGAATCTTGAGAGAATTTTGCTGCCAAACTCATACAAGCCACTACTGAGCATGTGTGAATGGAGATTTTTTTGGAGGCCTATAACTTGGCCAGCTTTGGGTGAATTTTGGGTGAATATACATATATATTAGCTAAAATGGTTCAGTCAGTTCAAAAAACTGAGGTTGAGGGAAAATACGTTGTTTTTCCCACATGAAAAAGAATCCTTACGGAAAATTTCAACCTGAATAGTTTAAATCTGGAAACTGAAGCCACTCAAAACAGAGTTTTAGAATAGAATGGGATGGGCAACCTTAGCTATAGGCATTGATAACTGCACTGCCTACAATTTGATATTAAAACTGTATTCTCATGATTTGGATGATTTGACAAAAGCTTCAGAAATTCAGAAGAGACACTGAATCCATGTCATAGTGTCACTTTTAAGTATTTACAAATATTTGACTTTGAAAAGGACATTTCATGTTTAAATGGTGACCAGTAGGTAATATATCTCAGATCAAAACTGCAAACCCAGCTGACTACAACTCCTCAGACTTTGGTAAATGAATTATTATTTTAATTAGGACTTCACAGTTTCACCATTCTTCCAACAAAACAATGCCTGCCTTAGGAAACAGCCTTCACGCGCAAGTACATCCAGGTGAAAAAAAAAAGCTTGCCTAGTTTTGATCAATAAAGTAGGGGTGTAAAGGGTCAGGAAGAGCCATCACACTCCCAAATTAGTAAGAAAGACATTCATTTCAGCAGGCCTGGCCATCTTAAATGACTGTCTCCAGTGCTCCTCAGAGACCTCAGTTCCAGGCTAGCTGGATGTCTTAATTGAATTGACTTTGCTGTAGAAAGTAGAAAACTAAACTACAGAGCGCATGCCAGGAAGGGAGGGTAGGTGG
The DNA here is from genome assembly GCF_965152235.1 of Eretmochelys imbricata. NCBI lineage: Eukaryota > Metazoa > Chordata > Testudines > Cheloniidae > Eretmochelys > Eretmochelys imbricata. The sequence goes on from NC_135576.1 coordinate 9,156,547, forward strand.
AAGACAGGAATCCATGATGCCTGCTCAGATCATTTTTCCAACCTGAAAATAAATACGCATACACTGGCACCTAGGAATGCATTTTTCAAACAGTGTGTCCGCAATTACACAGGTGTGTGTGTTTGCATGCGTCTGCCCATGCAAATACCAGGATTTGGGGCACATTTGGGGCACTGTGCATGTAAGTAATGTATTTACCCCTTCATGTCCCTATTACTGTCTTCTCTCACTCTCATCCTTTTAATGTACTTTTTACCCAATGACTCCTGTAGCCCTCGCTTCAGTTGTGTTTTATCTTTCCCCTTCCATCCCCTCCCATTTCTCTTATTTATTATGCCTTTTCTTCTGACTCTATACTCAGTCTCTGTGGCTTTCTCCTCTTTCTTTTTGTCTAAGGGAGGCAGCGATGTCTAGTGATTAGAACAGGAGACTGTGGTTCAGGTAACCTCCCATGTCTCACTCTATCCACACATAAAATTGGAGTAGTAAGGCCTACCCTCTTTTGTGCAGTATTTTGAGATCCTCGGGTGAAAGTCGCTATTTACAGTAAGCGTAAAGAATTAGTATCTGTCTTCTTTTACTCAGCCTTTTCCATCTCCCTCCAGCCTAGTGATGGATGGTGTGTCTGGCTTGGTTTGCTTCTTTTTCTTTCCTCCAAATCTACCTGTCTTTCTCTCTGCTTTGCTCTCTAGTCTCCTTTCAACACCCCCAAACTTCCCCTTCCTTTTTTCTCCCCATGAGTACAGCTGGATGGAAACAAGAATTTCTGTTCTCTGGGAAATTCCATCCCTTCATAATGTGTTCTCTTTCTCAATTGAAATGAAAAACTGAAGACTCCCACTAAATGACACCACCCACCAAAAAAAGAAAATCAATTTGAAACCATAATTTTTTTTTGTTTTGATAAGCTCAAAACTTTAGAATATAAAATGTATTATATTAAAAATAATATGCATTGATATTATATTAATAGCTATTTTAATATAATATTACATTATACTATTTTAATAAATATAATATAATATAGGTCAAAATGAAATTAATCAAAACAATACACTTGAAAGGAAACATTTTTACCTTACCTAATGAAACAAGATTTGACTTTTTCCCATCAAAAATTTCATGGACAAGCTTCCATGAAATGTTTTGAATTTGACAGAAATGCATTTTCCAATAGAAAACTCTTTCATCAAAATTGTTTTGACCAGCTCTGTCCACCAGCTCCCCATTTCTCCATTCTCCCTCGCAACCGTCTTCTCTTTTCCTCTCATCCTAAAGGTCTCCTCCTTCACTATCCATCATCTAGGTCTTCTTCCCCTTTCCTTGGTCAGAACCAGGTCTTGGATTATACTGCTGGGGTCATGGTTCTCCCACCAGGACCATGCAGGGCTCCTTCAATGCTGGCAGTCTTCACCACTTCTCTTGTGTTCCTGATTTGCTGTTCTTTGCGCTTCTTTGTTGTTCAGCAGGGCGTAAATGCCATTCCACGCTGAACAGCTGAGGGTATGTCTGCCCTGCAATCAGAGGTGTGACTGCAGCATGTGTAGACCGGGCTTTGATCAAGCTAGCTCCAATAACACTAGGAGTGAAGCTGTGATGGCAGAGATGGGTTAGCCACTTGAGTACATACCCAGGGTTCTGGGCATGACTGTACAAACCCTGCTGCTGAGGCTTCACTTCTAGAGTTACTGGAGCTGGCTAGATCAAAGTTAGTACACGTATGTTTACACAGGCTGCAGTCACGCCTATGATTGCAATGTAGACACACCCTGAGAGGTAGCCAGCCAGGGCTACGGGGGCAGAGATGGAGCACTAGTGAAGAGGAACTGGAAGTGGGTCAGACATCTGCAATTTGAGTTGCACAAAACCAGGGCAATGTCTGTAAACCAAAACTGTTAGGTATATTATGCAGAGGAAAGAGAAGCGGGTGCAGGTTTGGAGACTGGATGAGAAGAATACTTTATCGCACAGAATGCAAATAATCAGGTAATTTACTCTGGAGCTGTACCGTAATTGCAGTGTAATTAGAATAATTGCATGTCACCTGCAGGACATGCACTTACAGAAGGTTGCATTTGCATTAAATATTCAACATATACATTTCAGGCTAAATCTGTCTTTGGTGCAATCCCAAACTGAAGTCAGCAGAGTTAATACAGGAATAGATTTGGCTCCTAGTGTTAAAACTGGCGCTAGCTCAGATTCTGTCAGTGTTTTGCGTTTCACAAGGAATTCTCCCTTTTGCAGTGTTTGATGGGTTCTGTTGTGAAAATTTACATTGACTGGACAAACAGCTCCCAGGTTGAGTTAAACTTCAAATCATTTACAAATAAACACCTGGTAATCATTCACTGCAACAAGCAATCAAACTGCTGGCCTCTGGCTGTGTCTCACACAGACCACACTTTGAGCATAGGCCAAGGCCTCAACTCCAGCTGCTTTGTGCCAATGAGTCAATGCAAAACAACCAGAAAGCTGCCCTCATGGAGCAGCAAAAATTGCCCTCTGTTGTGGGAGAGTCTTTGAGTGGTACAAAATTTACATAGCTGGCACTAAGACATTGGTGCCCAAACTGTTTCTCTTTTACCCTACCTTACAAGTAATGGAATGTGTCCATGCGTCCCCCCACGGGCTGGGGCTGGGGGCCAGAGCTGTGGCCAGGGCAGGGAGCCGAGCTGTGGCCAAGAGTAGGGGCCGGAGACTGGGGGTCAGGGACTGGGAGTGGAGCCAGGGCCGCAACTGCAGCCGGGGCCAGGGTCCGGGGGGCAGGGTCAGAGTGAAGCTGGGAGAATTGTGGGGCTGGGGGCTGCTCCCTCCTCACCTCCCATGGGGGGCTTGCTTGGGGTCAGCTGCTTCCCCCCGGATGTTCCTCCATGACCTGCTAGGGGACACACCTCACAGTTTGGGGACCATTGCTCTAAGATAGCCACTTTCCTCCCTTGGCATAAGCACAGTGGGGAGGCATGCCAGAGCCAATAGGGAGCATGATAGAGCACAGGGGAGGAAAGAAATCTAGTGGTTAGTTCAGTAATCTGGGATTCTGGATAGTTAGGTTCAGTTCCCTGCTCTGCAACACATATACTGTGCAACCTTGGGAAAGTCACTTAGGGCTTGTGTCAAGGTTCCTTCCCCACTCTGAACTCTAGGGTACAGATGTGGGGACCTGCATGAAAACCTCCTAAGCTTACTTTCACCAGCTTAGGTTAAAACTTCCCCATGGTACAAATTAATTTTATCCTTTGCCCCTGGATTTCCACTGCCACCACCAAACTTTAACTGGGTTTACTGGGAAACATAGTTTGGGCACATCTTTCCCCCCAGAATCCTCCCAACCTTTGCACCCCACTTCCTGGGGCAGGTTTGGTAAAAATCCTCACCAATTTGCATAGGTGACCACAGACCCAAACCCTTGGATCTGAGAACAATGAAAAAGCATTCAGTTTTCTTACAAGAAGACTTTTAATAGAAGTAAAGGAATCACCTCTGTAAAATCAGGATGGTAGGTACCTTACAGGGTAATTAGATTCAAAACATAGAGAATCCCTCTAGGCAAAACCTTAAGTTACAAAAAAGATACACAGACAGTAATAGTCATTCTATTCAGCACAGTTCTTTTCTCAACCATTTAAAGAAATCATAATCTAACACATACCTAGCTAGATTACTTACTAAAAGTTCTAAGACTCCATTCCTGTTCTATCCCCAGCAAAAGCAGCAGACAGACAGACAGAGACCCTTTGTTTCTCTCCCTCCTCCCAGCTTTTGAAAGTATCTTGTCTCCTCATTGGTCATTTTGGTCAGGTGCCAGCGAGGTTACCTTTAGCTTCTTAACCCTTTACAGGTGAGAGGAGTTTTCCTCTGGCCAGGAGGGATTTTAAAGGGGTTTACCCTTCCCTTTATATTTATGACAGCTTCTCTACATGGCACAGCACTGCGAACTACAGGGTGTGTGATTTCTAAAGCACACGAATGTGCTGCACACCAACTGGCCTGTTAGGGAACTTTTAGTTCATGCCAGCAGGGTATGTTCAGGCTAGTTCGTATGCAGCACATTAATGTGCTTAAGAAATCACAAGCCCATCATCGACATTGCCACATAACAAGCCATTAGTCTCTGTCTCTCTCTCTCTCTCTGCCTCAATACCCCTTCTGTAAAATGAGGATAAATACATGAAAGAGAGTGAGGTGCACAGAATTATGGTAATGGAGGCCATATAGATCGCACACAGCACAAGGGCGTAGCCATGGGCAGGCCTGCGTGGCCCACTTAGCATCCAGGCCCACCCGAATCTGAGCAGGCCTGGAGCAACAGTGGGGCACCTGAAATACAGGATGGAGCTGTGTGCCCACCCTTCAGAATGCTAAGCTCTGGCAGGTCTGCCTTGCCATTTTCTGAGCCGCCCCTTGTGTGTGCGCCCAGCTCGGCAGGTGAAGCCCTATGTCTGGGGGCACCAGGGCTAGGAAGAGGGCATGGCATAGGGGGAGAAACTGAGATACCACAGTCTGTCATTGCCCATCCACCCAAAAGTCGGGGCCCACCCAAATTTCCACTCCTATCTACACCACTGGCACAGCATGCAGCCGGTGACATAATTTAGAGTAGCCCTGGAGTTGCCTTGAATTACTCTGAGGGCCATTTTGGCCTAGGCCAGCCAGGGTATGGGAGGTGATATAAAGTCATCTTCCTTCTTCCCTGCTTGGCTGTGCTGAGTTCAAGTTCAGCACAGCTGATGACTGAGTTCTGTGGGTTCAACACAGAGAGAGCCACAGATTTACAGTGAGTTGATATGGAAGTAGAACGACAGCAGCCCAGTATTCTTTAAAGGCCATATTCTGACCTCTTTTTATACTGACGTAAGTCAGTTGAAGTAAATGGCATGTATCTGCGATCAATATAACTGAGATCAGACTCTGACTACAAACTTTAGTTGCTGAGCCTTTTGGGATCTATTTCCTGTTGTCAGGATGGAATGGGAAACAAGGCCTTTTTGTCAAAACCCTGAATTTCAGCAAAAGCAACAAAACAGAAACAATAACACTTTCTGAAAATGTTCTGTTTTTCAACTTTTGACCAGCTCTAATTATTAATTATGATAAAAAATATAGTTTTGTAAATAATTAGCAGAAATTTTTTGGTTTGAACATTAAAAACTGGGTTCAATAGGATTTTCAGAGTGAGGATCGAGGCTGATTTTTATTTTATCCTAATTCAGTCTCCTCTGATAATGTATCCATTATATCCTCACAACTTAGATGCATATCATATGCCCACGCCCTACAGAGCTGGTATAAGAAACCTGGTCTTTCAGCTCTAGAAAGATACAGCTAAAGAAGATCTTCCTAATGGGTAGTAGAAATAGGCCCATCATTCTTTCTAATGGTCATGAGAGAGAGACACTGCATATACATGTAGAAAGTTAGTGCATTGCCCGTTTTCTATTACTGAGGAAGGATTGTCCAGTGGTTAGGTTGTGTGTCTCAGCCATGGGAAGTCCAAGGTTCTATTCTCTGTGCTCCCGCAGACTTTGCTTCTGGCTTTGGGCAAATCACTTAATCTGTTTGTGCTTCAGTTACTCATACATAAAACGAGAATCACTGTAATTCCTTACCTCACCAGCATTATGAGGATAAACACAGTGAGACACTCAGAAACAGTGGTAATAGAGGCCTTACAGGTCCCTAAGGTTATATAGCTTTGTTAAAGCAAAGAGCTAAGGTACTTAAGCACATGACTAATTTAAAGCATATGAGGAAACCCAGTGAAGTTAGTAAAACTGCTCAGATGCTGAAATTTAGGTATAAAGGCAGGGGAGAGGGGGCTAAAATCATTACTTTACCCTTTCGCCATCCCTCTGTATCTGGAAATTGCAGACCGTGTGGTTCTAAAAGACATGCACTGTTGTTAGAACCCCACTACACCTAGGAGTGATATTCGGTGGCATTAAATTTTATATTTCCTGAGGTAACTGAGAGGAGAATTTCCAGTGGAGTTAAAGATTTATCTCTGAACTTCCTTGCTATTTTTGGGGTTTAAATCAGGGCCAACTTCTGCCTTCATTTACATATGCAACACCATTAACTTCCGTGATGGAACAGAGCTTAATCTGGCCAAATCCTGAAGTTCTCAACTGGGCAAAGTGCTTGTTGATTTCAGTGCAATTTTTGCTTCAGAATGACTACAGCCCATAACAGCATAAAAATATTTCACAATGGGGCCAGACAACCTGTCTAACTCCATCCATTTCTCTATCCTTGTAAATTCTTTAGTCTCCTAACTATTTGTCTCATTGTTTTTTGCAATCTGTTCACTGCTCCAGTTGCTGTTGTCACTGTCTTTGATAGTGTCTGTTCCGCACATTAATCGCCTTGTGTATGCACTGAAAGAGTTTCTTCTGCGTCCCTCAGTACCTCGTTCTTTCTTAGCTAATTACTATGTACCATACACTGGAGCTATTGGACCTCAGGGTAATCGTTTTGTTGACAATATGCAGCAATAACCATATAATAACAATGCAATTATAGAGCATTTATGGAATTATTTTTGCCATGTCACATAAGGAGTCAGCAAATGTAATTTACCTTTTATCCCCAAAAGAGGACAGAGCCTTTAGAGCAGAGGCAGAGTTCTCATTAGAAGCCCTGGCACAGAAACCAGCTTAAAAAAAGTCTTAAATGCTAAATGCAGTAAACCAACCCAAATTATTTTAGTTTGTTTGTTTTGTATCATCCCCTAGAAGTCCAGTGCTGACAGCCAATTAACTTTCATAAACTGCCAAAAAACCCCAAACACCTCACTCAAATATTCTAAATAAATAAATACATAAAAATGTTCCCCATCAAGTTCTATCTGTCTCTTGACACTACTTATCTGTTCATATCAAACTCCTACCAGGTGCAGCATGATTAAGAAGACCAAAAATAAAACTATTATCTATCAAGCTAACATTTCCTCACATCATCTGTAGTAGCACATTGGCTGCCTCACGGATGCTCAATCATGTCTAGTGTTGTAGGGTGACATTTGGAGAGGAGCCATTCTGCTACAGATTAGGAAAGGAAGCAAAATTTTGTGGGGTGGATATGAGTAGTGAAGAGACATGACAGATAAGAGAAGGGGAGTGGTGTACTGACAGATTGAAGGATACTGTCCAGAATAGGGTAGTCTGGATGGAAGGCGGTGGGCTTTGTACAGATTATCAGGAAGGCAAATTTATTTCAATATCATCGGACCTTCTTGCCAAAGACTGGTATATTACAGTATATATATTTCCTTTTCTTTTCAAATAAAAGGAGATCTAGGCTTCCAGACCAACCTTCGTACATGGTAGCCTGGAGCAAAAATGTTTTATTCATGAATGATATCTTTTCTATATAACACATAAAAATATGAAACAATAAAAGTGATATATACCTAATAACGAGTGAACCAATAAACCCCACCAGGCAACTTAGCTCTGGAAATGGAAAAATTGACTTTGTATAACAAATTGCAGAATTATGAATCCTGTTTGAAACCTTTTTTATATCAGACCATTTACTTTAATTTTTACTACTTTCAACATTCTCATACTTATATTTGGGGGGAGGAGGCACGAGGAGGGGGGAGTACAGTGTGCTCCCAAACGTTAAAGGGCTGGAAGCATTTTTTTTTTTAACAGAAACCTATTGGGTAGGGGGGTAGGAGGGAAGAAAGACCTGAAGTATATAGGCCATTCACCACCAGAGTATCTGTGCTCCTCATAGACCAATGATGAACTAAGATTCGCAACACTCCTGCAAAGCAAGGAGGTATCATCCTGGTTGTTACACAAACGGGGAGCTGATGCACAGAGCTATTAAGGCCAATGTTTTTTAAATCACTCAGCAACTTTGGATGCCATAATTTTGGGGGTTTCCCACTTGAGAAGCCCAGAGACTGATTTTCAGAGGTTCTGAGGATCTACAGTTCCACCCAAAGTCTATGGGAGTTCAATACGACTCAGGGACAGGCCCAACATACTTAACCTTGGTCACTGTGCCAAATGCACAGGGTAGAACTACGCAGCAGTAGTTGTGCTGGTCCCAGTATATTAGAGAGACACGGTGGGTGAGGTAATATCTTTTATTGGATCAACTTCTGTTGGTGAGAGAGCCAGGCTTTCAAGCCGGACAAAGCTCTGTCAGGGTAGAACTGGCAGCCATGAAATCAGTAAGAAATGACTACTTGTTCTCAGATTGTATTGGCAAAGGATCACCCCATGGAGCACAGAGCAGGGTCCATCTGTTAAATACAGGTGGGCAATTTCCTTCACAAGGCTTTCCTGTATTATATGTCTGTCTCCATACTGAATCTTTGAAGTATTCTCCTGACTGTAGTGGACTAACGCCCTGCTCTAGATCCCACTGAAGTCAATTGATTTCAGTGGGGAAGGATGAAACTCTAAGCCCCTCAAAGATTACTTGATTCAAATTTCATGGTTGGGTTTTTTTTGTTTTTTGTTTTGCCATGATGTAAATGATGGTGGACCAGAAAGTGAGCTGAGGCATAAAATACAACATACAGAACGCATAATGTGATCTGCGAACATGAGCCTTTACGTAGCACTGCATGTGGTTTTAATGAATGACAATGGAATCTGACGCAGCTCAAATCCTGGGCAATTCTAAAAATTTAGCCCACAGTGTGGCTCTAAGCTCCAAACTATTTCCTGCTCAATCACTGACCCCAGTAAGCTCAACAAAACTATAAGGCTTGAATCTACTCTCCATGATGTAGTGCAAGTAGGGAGGTTGGTTTTGAGGTGAGTTTTATGCCAGTTCTAACAAACAGTCACATGATGACTATGTAGTTAACTCAATTTAAATAAAAATAAAAAAGATATCAGTACCTGACCCTAGAGGCCCTAGCACAAAATAAATATTAGAACCAAACTACAGTTTGGAGAAAAACTAGAAATATATATTACATCTCATGGTTTTTAGTAAAGATGGTTGGAAAATATTCACCCCTTTCCCCTCCAAGGAAAAACTGAGCTTTCGCTAAATATTTAATTTAGTCAAAACCACAATTTTCGACTAAGACAGTATATTTTTAACCAATCTTATTTTTAAGCCAATCTTATGATTTTTCAGAGGCTGCCTCATAGCAATATTGAACAGGAAAAAGCTTGTACAAGAGCTGATGAAATAGAGCCGGCATTTATTAGGGCGATAGAGGAATAAAACTCCCCGGTGAGTCCTCTTTTCTTCATTCAAGCCACCTCTCCTTTTTTATTATTCCTTCTTTGTCGATTCCTTTTCTTCATCCTTCTCGCCTGTCTTTGGAGGGAGACCAGTTTGGTTGTTTTGTGCTTGCCACCGACTGTGAAAAATGGTGACGTATTTTTTGCAAGAACAAAAATCATTGAAATTTCCTTTTTCAAAAAACATGTCAGTCCAAAAAATGCAATTTCAGGCACACACACACACACAAAAGAAGAAGAAATGTTTACATAGAAAGTAACTGTGTTGCTAATCTGAAGTTCTAAACATTTTGGACCGAAAAAATGCAAAAATATGAAGTGCCAAAATATGAAAACATTTTGTAGAAATTTTGAATTTCTGAAAAAAATTGATTAGCACAAGTGTTTACTTTTCAGAGTTTTTTGGACAGTCATCCAAGCCTTCCCTTCACATACAAATTTCTATATCTATACCAACAGTAATTTGGATATGAAATATAGCTAAAATCATTTATTAAAAGCAGCAAAACTTTTTGGAGCGATCATTCCACCCAGGACTTCCTACAAGGATGAAGGAGGGCTGCCTACCTGTTTTCAGATGTCGCTAGCCTATACTGATCACAAAACATCCACTTATATATAGAGGGCCCTATCAAATTCACGGTCGGTTTGGGGAAATTTCACCATCATAGGATTTTAAAAATCGTAAATTTCATGATTTCAGCTATTTAAATCTGAAATTTCACAGTGTTGTAAGTGTAGGAGCCTGGACCCAAAAAGGAGTTGGGGCGAGGGGGTCGCAAGGTTATTGTAGGGCGGGTTGCGGTCCTGCTACCCTTACTTCTGCGCTGCTGCTGGCGGCGGCCCTGCCTTCAGAGCTGAGCAGCTGGAGAGCGGCGGCGGCTGGCCGGGAGCCCAGCTCAGAAGGCGGAGCCACCAGCAGCAGCAGCAGCGCAGATGTAAGGATGGCCTGGTGTGGGATTGCCACCCTTACTTCTGCGCTGCTGCCTGCAGAGCTGGGCCCTCAGTCAGCAGCCGCCGCTCTCTGGCTGCCCAGCTCTGAAGGCAGCAGCGCAGAAGTAAGGGTGGCCTGGTATGGTATTGCCACCCTTACTTCTGTGCGGCTGCTCTCCGGCCACCCAGCTCTGAAGGCAGCGCAGAAGTAAGGGTGGCAATACTGCAACTGCCCTAAAATAACCTTGTGACCCCCCCCCCGAAACTCTTTTTTGGGTGAGGACCCCACAATTTGAGAAACCCTGGTGTCCCCCATGAAATCTGCATGATATAGGGTAAAAGCACACAAAGACCAGATTTCACAGGAGGAAATCAGATTTCATTGTCCATGATGCATTTTTCATGGCCGTGGATTTGGTAGGGCCCTATATACATCCTAATACAATATTACCTATATATATATATATATATATATATATATTGCAAGGAATGAGTGAAGTCAAAACAGCGTTCTCTGTTACTGGCTTCTAGATACATCTTCACTCAGCACCAATCTCTCCCTTGAACAGCTCTGTCTTCACACATTATTAGACACAGCTGAAAGCTAGAAAAGTAGTAGAAACAACTTCTTCTGTCTATTCCCAAGCATTTGAAGCCTACAGGGAAATTGCAGATTACGGAAAATCCTGACCCTATTGAAATCAGTGGTAAAATTCCCACTGACTTTAATAGCATTGGATTTTAAGCCATAGAGGGCACCTTAGCACTGTTTAGCTTCTGGGTTAAAATATAGCATTATGCAAATCACACATTCTGTAAAGTCTACCTCTTTTTATGAGTAGATCTCAAAGCCCTATACAAAGGAGGTAAGCATCATTATTTGAGTTTTATAGATGGGGAAACTGAAGCACAGAGAGGGGACATGGCTTACCCAAGTTCACCCAGCAGGCCAGACTCCAAACCAGGAATAGAACCCATCTCTCATGAATCCCAATTCAGTGCTGTATTTATTAGGCAATACCGCCTCAGTGTATAAAGCACTAATTGGATTTTCCAGGTCATTAACAGATGTTTCCAATACAAAGATGTGCTGATAGCTGGCTCAACCAGCCAATCAGAATGTGGCCATGGGAGGCATGGATCAGCATTCATGTCGCACTCCCCATGAATACCTGGCCCAATCTGGGGAAGCTAATGACCCAACCAGCAGACCAAGTTGGGTGATGGATCCTGGTCACTTGCCCTCAGAGGCACATTGTGCATACACTAAGAAGAATGTGGCCATGTTTTGATAGTCATTCATTCATTCAGAAATGCCCTAATTTGAAACAGCAAGATCATCAGTAATAATTTTCCAGGAGCCTATATTACCTGCTTGTACTGGTATCTCTCCTAGTGACTAGATACCACTTGTTCACATGCAAACACCATAGGCCATGTTTATATAAGGTACTGAGATCCATGCTAGAGGACACATTTTTGAACACAATGGGATCCACACTTTGGTGACCCCTGCTCTAATCTCTCCTGGGAATCATTCTGAAAATTGGCTTGTAATTCACCTCAAGATGACAAACATTTTTTAATTCCATTCTAGTTCAAACAGTTTCAAACCCAGACCTCCATCGTCACTGTCCACAACACTTTCTAGGTGTTACCCACTCCTCAGCAGGTGATTCTGACTAGCTTCCTGGTTTAAGTACAATTTCCTGTCAGGGAAGGAGGAGCCTTCTATGTATAACTATGAGCTCCAATAACCTGGTCTTTCTATATACCGCTCAATTCATCCAGCTTCAGCCTCCTGTCTGTCTCACCACACAGTCATGCCTATGCCATCATCCAACCTTTATCTTCTGTAGCTCTTGTCTTATATGACAGAGGCACTGCCTTAGGAGTCAGGAATCCTCAGTTCTAGTCCTTACTCTTCCAATGACCTGATATGGTTGTGGATGAGTCGCTTCCCCTCCCTATCCCTCTGTTTCTCCTCCCACCCACTGTTGGTTTAGATCAGTATTTTTCAAAATATTGGGCATGGCTGCTTGGGGTGCATATTGAAGATGTATATGTTAAGATGAGGAGTTCTTTACCAAGATATGGCCAAGTTGATGTTATGCTCATGACATACACACAGAGATGTTAGATGAAAACATTATATTGCTGGAAAATTGCAATGTAACAATACTTTCTTTCTTAGAATCCAGAACCCTAACACACAAGAAGCAATAACAGAGAGAGACAAAGCAGGCTGCTCCCTAAAGCAGAGTGGTTCAACTGCAACCCACCTTGGTCTATGCTGGCTCTTTGAAGACTGACTGCCTAAGATCCAGATAGCACTCTTCCCTACAGAGCCCACTAGCCTGCGTGCAGGACCAAAAAATCCACTAGAATTTAAAGTGACAGTTTGTAATTTTTTAGAATGAGTTCACTATGTCAGTTGCAGATGGTGGTGATTGATTTCCTTCTCCTAATGCTTTCAAAAGTTTGGGAAATGATAATTTAAGGTGTAAACTCATCAAGGTAGGAACTGTCTCTACCTTATGAGAGGAGACTCAAAGAGCTTTGCTTGTTTAGCCTCACCAAATGAAGTCTTAGGGGAGATATGATTGCTCTTTTTAAACACACCAGGGGGATAAATACCAGGGAGTTATTTAAGTTACACACCAATGTGGCCACAAGAACAAATGGCTATAAACTGGCTGTCAGGGTTCCCTCCCCACTCTGAACTCTGGGGTACAGCTGTGGGGACCTGCATGAAAGACCACCTATGCTTATTTCTACCAGCTTAGGTTTAAAACTTCCCCAAGGCACAAATCCTTCCTTGTCCTTGGATGGTTCTGCTGCCACCACCGAGTGAGTTAGACAAAGATTCAGGGAAAGGACCACTTGGAGTTCCTGTTTCCCCCAAATATCCCCCCAAGTCCCTTCACCCCCTTTCCTGGGGAGGCTTGAGAATAATATACCAACCAAACAGGTAAACAAGCTGAGCGCAGACCAGACCCTTGGGTTTTTAGGACACTAAAAACCAATCAGGTTCTTAAAAGCAGAACTTTATTATAAAGAAAAACATAAAAGAAGCACCTCTGTAAAATCAGGATGGAAGGTAATTTTACGGGGTAATAAGATTTAAAACACAGAGGATTCCTCTCTAGGCAAAACTTCAAAGTTACAAAAAACAAGAATAAACCTCCCTCTTAGCATAGGGAAAATTCACAAACTAAAACAAAAGATAATCTAACACATTTCCTTGCTGATTACTTACAATTTCTGTAATTTTAGATGTCTCATTTCAGTAGAAGCTGGATTACTTGCTGGGTCTCTCTCTTGTCTTGAGAGGGAACACACAGAGAGCGCAAACAAAACCTCCCCCGATTTGAAAATATCTTCTTTTCCCATTGGTCCTTCTGGTCAGGTGCCAACTAGGTTAATGGAACTGATTAACACCTTACAGGTAAGTGATTCTGTACCTCTGGCCAGGAGGGATTTGATTGTTACCAGTCCCTTTATATGTATGACACTGGCCATCACAAAGTTTAGGCTTGAAATTAAACAAAGGTTTCTAACCATCAGAGGAGTGAAGGTTTGGAACAGCCTTCCAAGGGGAGCAGCAGGGGCAAAAAACCTACCTGCCTTCATGACTGAGCTTGATAAGTTTATGATGGCATGATGGGATGGCCTACAATGGCATTTAGCTGATCCGTAACTGCTATCAGCAAATATCTCCATTGCCCAGTGATGGGACATTAGATGGAGATACTCTGAGTTACTACAGAGAATTCTTTCCCAGATATCTGCCTGTTGGTTGTTGCTAAAATGCTCAGGGTCCAATTGATTGCCATTTCTGCAGTCATGAAGGAATTTTCCCACCGCATTAGATTGGCAGAGACGCTGTTTGTTTGTTTTTTTTCCTTCCTCTGCAGCATGGGGCATAGGTCAACGGCAGGTTTAAATTAGTGTAAATGGTGGGTTCTCTGTAACTTGATGTCTTTATATCATAATGTGAGGACTTCAGTAACTCAGCCAGAGCTTAGGAATCTATTACAGGAGCAGGTGGGTGAGGTTCTGTGGCCTGCAATGTACAGGTGGTCAGACTAGATGATCATGATGGTCCCTTCTAGCCTTAAAGTCTATGAGTCTATTTGTTTGTACAGCACCTAATGCAGGGGACCCTGGTTTCTGTGAGACCTGCAGGGGCTACTGTAATACACGTAATTAATTCGCACTCTTAAAAAGACAACCTCTGCCTCATTGATTCTCTATCTCTTTCCAGATCCCCTCTACAACACACAGCCTTTGTTCACTGTCCGTAGACCTCTTAATTCCCCTTGCCCTTCGCTATTATGTTGTTATTAATCTCTGTAATGGTGATATTTAACTCTGGAACATATTCTGGGCATGCTGCTTATAAGAAAGATGGGATGGCAAATACAGCTGTATTCCGCTATAATACTAGGGAGGGGAGGAACACGCTTATAAGGAGCATTTGAAAGCGTCCATTTCCAGACCGGTGAATTGCTTGCTCTAATGGTTGCTTTGAAAGGATTTTTATTTAAACTTTTCCACACAGGCGGTAAGTGTCAGGGAAAGATGCTCATTTGCATGTAGTGCTAAAGGTATACGCTCCAGAGCAAGTCAGCTCTCACATGCAGGCTCTAACGATACCGTTAATTTAGGCACAGCCTTAACTAAGAAGTTGCTAAGACATAAATGGAGGCGAGTGGTTTTTACTGTGGTGACCCCAGCACTGGGCAAATATTGGACATCTTATGCCAGAAGCCAATATATATATATATATATATATATATATATATATAAACCATTCAGAAATAAATCAAATATATATATATTCTTCCCTCTGAACAGAGTGGACAGCTGGTGAATCCTGACACCTATTAATCTTTCAGTGCACAGTCATCTTCTGATATGTAACAGCTATTTTTCAATCTTTAGGGCATCAAACGTGGTAATGAATAATTCCATGATATACTTACTGGGCCGATGGGTATTACATCAGGTTTAGAGAGGTGAAGGGAAGGAGTGTGGGGGCAGGGAGGATGGTCTATTATTGCCTTTTCATTGCAGCAAATAGAGAACTGGTTCTAATCTACCCCTGCGGGGATATGTGTGTGTGTGGGGGGAGGGGTGTTCAACTTTCTTGCTGTCAGGTAGGTTATCTGTATTTCAAAGCTCTCGGTATCCCTAGTTTTCAACTATATTGGTAGAGCTGTAAAAGTTTTAATCCTTCCTCTGCCCTGAAAATGAACGCTCAGTGCTGGCTGTTTGAAAGAGACCACTGCATTTTATGTGGCTAGACAATGAGCTCAGTCACTTTATTTTATACAGAAGAGAAAAAAGGACATGAATTAATAAGTTTATAATTTAACCCACTCTGCATGAAAAGGAAGAGATGCATATGTTGTGTGTCGGAGCAGGGGGACTGATGGGCAGGTGAGATTGAAGTTAACACTTTCAAAATGATGATGATAATTACTAATAAAATCAGACAAACCAGAAAACAACAATAAATGGGTGCGAATAAGGAGGGGTGAACGTCTTTGTTTTAAATAGAAGCCTTCTACCTTGAACCTGAATTTAAACTTCAGGAGAATCAAGAGATTCTCTTCTCCGCTTTCAGGTCCCAGCTGAGATGGCAATTTGAAATATCCAAATACCATGAGAAAAAGATGTCAGGCCCTACTAAAATGGACATGAGCATAAGGTATGAACAAGCAAGTCAGTCTCAGGAGATTTCCACCCTAATTTTGAACAACTAAGATGTGGAAATAGTTTGGATAAAGGTCAAATATGCCTCAAAACATTGGAAGATGGAAGATGACCTGACTGTATCTTTTCATGTTCACCTGTCACAGCAACTCAGAAAGAGGAAGGATTGTCCAGTGGTTAGGCTACCAGCCTAGGGTTGAGGAGACCTAGCTTCAAGTCCCTGCTCTACCACTGACTTCCTGTGTGACCTTGGGCATGTCATTTAACCTCTCTGTGCCTCATTTCCTTATCTGTTCCATAGCACTTCCCTTCCTCACAGGATATTGTTAGGATAAATGCATTAAAGATGGTCAAGTACTCAAATGTTGGGAACCATATACATACATGGGACGGGGGTTCTATTCCCAGTTCTGTGATCCTGGGCAAATTATTGAACTTTTCTGAGTGTCAGTTTCCCCCAGCTGTGAAATGGGAGTGATACTAATTAAAGAGATGGCTGGAGTAGGTATGAAAGAACCCCTTGAATCTAACTTGGCACAAGGAGTCCCCTATCTAGGTACAAAAATATACTTGAGGTATCTCTTTCTTTCTCCTTCTTTCACAGCCTCTTCTATTGAGGACATGAACAACTCCACTTGAGTTGGAACCTTCAAATCCACAATGTCCAAATGTGTTCGACAAGAGGCAACCCGTTCTTCTTCTTCTTAACAAAAATTTAACTCATAGCAACAAGAGGCAAAGAATCCATTAATACTGCAAAAGTTAGAAGGTCTTTCAATGTGACACACATTAAAAAAAGCTCTGTGGTGCCTATTAGAGAAAGGTGCCAAAGTCCCACTGTTTGAAAGAAACTCCCTCTTTAAAGGTTTCAGAGTAACAGCCGTGTTAGTCTGTATTCGCAAAAAGAAAAGGAGTACTTGTGGCACTTTAGAGACTAACCAATTATTTGAGCATAAGCTTTCGTGAGCTACAGCTCACTTCATCGGATGCATAGTGAGCTGTAGCTCACGAAAGCTTATGCTCAAATAAATTGGTTAGTCTCTAAGGTGCCACAAGTACTCCTTTTCTTTTTCCCTCTTTAAAGTATGCCAGATTATTAGCAGTTTGAATCAGATTCTTTTTCTCCCGTCTTACCTAGATAATTTGGCAGCCTGAAGAAGTATGAATTACCTTCCCTAGAGCAGAGGAAATGTAATCGTTCAGAACAGAGGTTGGGAACATTTTGAGTGGCTTCCCCCGGAACATTGATTACATCCACCACTAGTTGCCATGCTAAGATATCCAAGACACTGCAATAAAAGAATGTCTGCTCTTTCTAATGATTATCACTCAATGGTTGATTGCGAGTGGTGACCACCCTGTTTGGAAGGGTTTCAGCCCATGCCCAATTAAAAACTAGCTGATCATAAATAATAAAGACTTAAATAATAGATCTTAAAATAATGCACTTCAGAGGCTATATTTTATGGAGGCCCTGTGTAATGACCCCCACTTCCCAAACCTACGGAGCTAAAAAGATTAATTTGCTATGCTGTTTTTTAAACTACAAATGAACTAGCTATTTTTTACTCCCACCACCCCCTTAAAAATAGCAAAGAACCAAGCACTCACCACTGTCATTTCTCCTGGTTTTCTAAACACCAAGGGTGTGAGCCTTACAACAAGAGTTTTGCGGGAGAATGGAAAGTAAATCAAATGCATCACGATATAATCTTCATCAGTGCTTACATATATCTCATATGCAGATGTAAGGCTTGTTGCTTGCAGCCTTAGAGAGTAAAGAGCTCTCTTTTGTCACCTTCTGGTGAATTGGGAGATGAGCAGCCCAGAGCTGCTTAAGAACTTCAGGTGGGCAAGAGTTCCATGGAGGAGCAAGTTCTTCATAGGCATCTGTTGGAGAGCAAAGGGAATTGACAGAATGGGTCAGGCCACATTTGCATTTTTAGTTGTGGGACAGTTTGGGGGATTTTGATTGAAGTACAGTCAAATTTTCAGTTTGAGGGCAATAAAATGCTATTGATCTTGTTGGAAAATATGAGGCAAGATATTGACAGCAAATGCGATTTGGGTCACCATGACCGAGACAGCTGTCAGGCACAGTTAGGTAAAGGAGTCTGGACAAACCTGAGAAAACCATAGATGTTAAATTTTTGTTGAGAGTGACTCTCTGGTTGTGAGGGATCTGTAAAGGGATGTAGATATCAATGATGCCTAGGGTTGGTCCTAGACCAAATGGTTCCCCAGGCAAGGAGTGTCTTTGTTGTCCCTGTCCCCCTCCCCCGCCTCCATTTGTTAAATTTTTAAATACCTTATTTTTATTGTATTTGTAGCCCATTTCACAACTCTGATGCATGATTTGCATACATGATTTATTCCTGTCATAGAAGATGATAAATGCTGAATGCTAGGATCTGTAAATCTGTATTTTTTTTTCATGCCATATATAACCAGATAAAAAAAAGTTTCCTCTGAGCTTATAGAAACTTTAATTTTAAGAATAACTGAAATAACATAAAGAAATTGAACTGTGCACCAACATCGGGTGGACCAGTATTAAGCAATGTTACAGTAGGTGACAGTCTTAGAATATTAACCTTAGTCCTTTAGTTCAACAGGTCACTTTTCTTGCCTTTGCCCTCGTGAACTGCACCACAGCATCAGAGAGATACAAAGACTGGCCAAAGGCATTTTCAAGGGATAAAATAGCTAACAATGTCAGTCTCTCATCAGCCATTATTGAAGATATGTTTTACCGAGCCTGAGCTTCAAAAAGTTGTTCTGACCACTCACAACTGTGAACAGAATCCTCAAAGCTATCCCCACATTAGGAAAAGTGTCCTTCAGCGCTGCATCATGAACTTGGAGTGCAGAGTGCTTCCCATGTGGCAAAAATGTGATGGATGTTGTCCAATTCGACATAGAGGTCATTATAATTGACATCTGAACATTCCCCATGTGCCAGCTTCTGGTGGAGGTCTGTACAATTGTTCACGAGTGTTTTCCTGTCCACTGGTCATACAAAACCTCCCAGATCTTTCTGTTGTGCTTCATTTGTCTAAACCTTTCTTTAACACACACTCGAGCTGTGTCAACAAGCGAGCAAAAAAACTCCTTCTTGAATTTTTATTCTGAGATTCCTATCGCCTCATCTCTGCAGACTAAGAAAGTCATCAAACATAATCTGTTAGTCCTGGCAAAAGAAGTAACAGTATTTTTTTATATCGTTGTGTAGATAGGGATTCAATAGATGTCTTGTGTCTGGTGTTTCATTACATATGTCTTTTATTAATTGCCACTTACTCTCTTCAAGTCTTAAAAACAAATATATTTTCATAATTACACAATAAAACAGGGTTCAAAATATTGCAGCTGGGCTCTCACTTCATTTCAGTTCGTTTTTATATCTCACTGATTGACAGGCAATGCGCTGCCTCTTATATACCCGTGAGGACATGGCTAACAACATTCTAGGAGGTTCAAGGAAAATGTAGTTCTTCGAAAGTCTGGAAAGTTCTACAAGATTCTACAAAGATCCAGAATATTCGAGGAGGCTAGTGAAAAATGAATCTTCAGACATTCTATTTCCCTTTTGTCCTTAACAACAAAAATAGCACCATGTGCCCGGTGCCCCCAGTCCCAGCACCCCAGCAGTCTCCAGGGTCGCCTGGCCCTAAATCCGGCCCTGATGATGCCTCTCTAAAGAAGAGGCGGAGGTCACAAGGTGGTAGATTATATTGAACAGGGATCACCGGAGCCCAGCTGAGGCAGCTTGGGCTGAAGCTGCAGAGAGAGAAGCAGTGGGCCTCCTTGCCCAGCTGCTAAAGCTGAAATCACACCAGCTGGGTCAGGTGGTGCAGCCCTACAGTACTAGCCTACTACCACCCTTGGACTTCGCCAATCCAGGATGACTAACTGTTAGTGGTGAGCTGGGGAGGAGGAGAGTGGCTGGAATGCAAAGACACTCACAATTTCCAGAAGGACTGAGGTTGGGACTACGTTTCAGACACCCTGGGGGATGGGAATCTTATGATATAGAATTGTTGACTTATTAATTTCTGGCTTTCCCGAATTCATTTAGTTATCTCCCCTCCCCCGCCCTATAATATTCCCTTTAGTTTAACACCTGGATTCAGTGCTTGCGAGAGGGGAAGTACAGGGCATCAAGGCCCTCTGAGGTGGTGTATATGGTTTCCCAAGTTTCTGGATGGGGGCTCACGCCAGTGTCAGTTAAGTCTTTAAGGAAACCCCTAAAAAATGAACCCAGCCCCTTTGCTTCCATCAGCACCTGGCAGAAGGGTTGCACATACTACACAGAAAACACCTGCATTAAAAGAATGTGTAGGTAACTAAAAACTATCATAATGGATACACACAATGGGGCAAGATTAATGTTTCACGGGCAACCTTAATTCTGATGTTTCCTAACTTTTTGACGCTTTACTTTGCAACCTAAATAGTCTTGTAGCTTACTTTTTATATAATCCACCAATATATACACACACACTGTGCCTTCCATCCCTGAAGATCCCAGCCACTGCTGAAATACAAGTAGCTCAAAGGTGGAACATAGAAGCCATTCTGAGCTACGACTTTTTCGAACAGTTAATTAAGAGAAATAGAATGCCCATTTTTAACTGCAGGGGAAAATGTGGTTACACAGAATGGAATCACACATTCAATTTGGACAGGACACCAGGGCTTACCCCCACACTCTTGGGGAAAGTGTCATGATATTAGCAATGACTAGAGATGGATTAAATTATTTGGCCAACCTTTCATTCAGATTCAGGTTAACCGTAACATTTTGCGAACTCGTGTGAATGTTGCTGCAATACTTCAGTCAAGAAACAAACAAAACCACGTTTCATTTTGACGCTGTCAAAACAAAGCGTTCCAATTTTTTTTTAAATTTGAAATAACTTTTTGTTTTGAAATTGACTTCAATTTCATTTGAAAAAAAATCTTTTAAAAGCTTGAAAACAGCAAGCTTTCAGCTCACCAAACACGCACTCCATGGCCATTCTGCAGTTACTGAGGTTGCAATGGAATTCATTTTTTCCAGTCATTGATATCAGCGTACAGTTTCATAAGCCAAGACAGAACCAGGTATGCAGGGACCCCCAGACTAACAGCTGGCACAGACATGGCATACCAAACAATATCATTTCTGGGGAATAAAGTTCCTTTTTTTCCAGTTCAAATATAATCCTGAGTTCCTCATCACCTTGGCATAATGAGCCTTTCCAGTGTTTCTCACATTTCTATTAATGAATCCCTCTCTGTGGACCACTAAGCCTTTCAGAACGAGTGAATAGTAACCTTTTTGGTTCACATACACACTTGCCTCTGGTGGTGGCAAAGTTTTGGGATATGGATGCTGTTGGTGGCCCCTGTATGGTTCAGAAGCTCCATCCTCTCAAATCCAGCTATTCTTTCTGGAACGTTTTTTATGCCCACCACCTATGGGTAGATCACAGTGTTAACTGCCTCACAAACCTGCATAACCATGACCCCATCAGTGGAATTTGCAATCCTGAAATGGTTTGCAACAGACTTATAGAAGTAGGGTGTAGTTAGCTTCCACAGGGCCATAGCAACCTGAACCGGTATGGCTTCCCTGAATTGGGTATTCTGGCACTGGAGGTTTGATGCAAGCTCCTCACACAGCTCCATGAATGTCTGTTTCCTCGTTCAGAAGTTCTGAAGCCACTGCTGGCCAGCACAGATTTCCAAAGGGATGTGATCCCAAGCGCACAGTGCTGGTTCTCCTGCACCAGAGGCAATAGTCCACTCAAGGGCTTATTGTGACAATAGCAGTATTAAGCTGTGACTCAAGAGCACGGGTATCAGCCTCAGGGCAGACTGTTAAAAAGCAGGGCACAACCCTTAAATTGGTTGTGAGTTCTGTACTTAGATTTCACCAACCAATTATCAAGTGTGAACTCCTCAAGCACTAGAACAGCCTTAACATGGAGTCAAGGTCAGTCCCCTTGGGTATTTTGATCCATCTTGCCACCCAGGTGGGCTTACCTTCATGGTGGGGGGTCCCTTACATAAAAAAATCACAACAATATTCAGGCTACTGCCAGTCCCAAAGGACCAGTCACTTACTCCAAGTCAGTTGCACCTTAGATCTTACCCAAAAGACAATGCTTGTAGCCAATCCTGTAATAAATTATCTGAAGATTTAATAACTCAGAAAAAGAAATCAGAGAGTTATTTACAAGGCTAAAGCAGGTAAATATATACACGCCAATGAGTTTCAATCTTATGTTTCAAAAAGTAATAGAAATTTCTATAATAAGCAAGCTATATATATTTAGGGCTAACACAGGCTAAGCACTGGGAATCTTCTGCTAATGCATAGTAATCCTTGACCCTCAGAGTCCAAGAAGCGTAAAAGATCCAGTTTCTCCTTGTTCAGGCCTATTATTCTTTCCCCTGCTCCTTGAACTTGCAAGTTCAACAGTTGGGAGGAATTCTGTTGCGTGTCTTCTCTTCATTGTGTGTGGGGGGGTGGGGGTGGGGGGGGGAAGCAATCGACAATGGTTTGTCTGGAGTGGATGGGCCTTCTTTTGTTGGGCAGGAGATAACAGCTCCTGTGGCAAACTAGTATTTCACACTTGGAAATGCTTCTCTGCTGACTGGTGATTTACAGTGCTAGAGCAAACATCTAAATATTACCTTGTAACATGGGATACAGATATTATAAATTAGATTAACGCATGCAGCAACTTGCAAGCATTCCATGAAGTGTAAATACTAAACACAGTTTTCAAATTTTAACAATGCTAACACGCAGGTGAGCTAGACTGGCTCCAGCTATGCATTTGTTAGTGGTCAGTTGAGGCCTAGGGGCCTTGGCATGAGCTGGCACCTTCTCTGCCAGTATTGTAACCACCATTCACCATATCTGTACCATGTGAGCTGAACCATCATTGACCCTCGAGGTCAGCCATCTTCGACGTGTCAGAAAGGTCAGCCCAAATTCCATCCAGAATCTTGCCGATCACCGACTCCACAGCATAACCAACTGACCCTCAGTAAGGAGCAGAAACAGAACCAGATCATCTCCCCATTGTTCCACGTCTTCCACTGTCTTTTGCAAGGAATAATAATGAGGGGCTGACAGGATTGGCAGCTACCAGTGGCAAATGTCTGAAGGCGAGGGATGTACCAACAACACAACACAAAGCGGTTCCTAGAGTGTCTCCCTGGGATGCAGATAACTCTGAGCTACCACCCCTTAAAAGATAGTGCTACATCATGTAATAGCAGTGGTCATGTGGATGCAGGTATGCGCATATATACAGTGTTATATTCATATCAAGCACAGCATAATGTGGACACTCCACATGGGTATGGGGAGCATGCGTGATCATGTACATTATCCAGTACTTGAATATGTGTAGAATCATAGAATCATGGGACTAGTAGGGAGTCTTGACTTGAGTGGTCATCTAGTCCAGTCCCCTGTATAGACATAGCATAGAGGGCAAC
Source organism: Eretmochelys imbricata (assembly GCF_965152235.1). Lineage (NCBI taxonomy): Eukaryota > Metazoa > Chordata > Testudines > Cheloniidae > Eretmochelys > Eretmochelys imbricata. The sequence goes on from NC_135576.1 coordinate 9,179,922, forward strand.
ATCACACTAAAAACACAGTAGCTCCTCTAGCTGTGCAAGGGGAATATTACTGTGCATACAAGGTGAGTATTATTGTCATCATCATCAGTTTACAAATGAGGAACTAAGACATAAAGAAGATTAAGTGACTTGGCCAAGGTCATACAAGAAATCTGCAGCCGCAAGACCTGAATCTCCACCATCTAAGTGCTAGACTAATAGCTTAACCACAAGACCATCCTTCCTTTTTCTTTTTTTGGCTGGGATGGGGAATAAAAGGAGTGTACATTACTCCCAGAGTTCTGCAATGTGCCCAACTCCTGCACTAGTGTGGAAAGAAACTTGGTGCACCCACCTTCCCTTCCCAACCCAATGTTATGATGCAAGACAAGGCAAAATAGAGCCCTAATTTATCATGTCTTCACATGTCAGGCAGGCATGTACCTCATCAACTTAAACCAGTGGCACAAAATAAAAAAAAACACAGCAGGGAATTCAGGGACTGCCATGTTCCCTGTACAACGGCATCCTGTTTGATTGAATAAACCCAGCAACATAATATTGAGCGCACACATGCTCTCGGTATTGCTTCCTTTCAGAGTTGAACTAGATTCAGCAGGGAAGAATGCCCTGTATGATTTCAAACCATTTTGCACTCTGGAGTGATACTGCAATTTTTTTTTTTTAATGTCTGTATTCTTCATACCAAGGTTTCTAGATAAATCAGGCTCTCTGCAGCCAATTAAAACTCTACTTGTGATTAAGCCTTAAGGGAATCATTCATTAGAAGTATCCAAAAGTTTAAAGTGAGACAGATAGTTGGTACTAATTGTCCCCTAAAACTTCCCCTTATAATGTAATAAGAATGATTCCCATAGATTACCATTCAGGTAAGTAATGAGTACTGTCAATTTCTACTAACCATGGGAGAACTGGAGCAGATTTTTTCCAAGTACTGTAATTTGGCCTGATTCTGTTTCCTTTTGATCATTATCACTTTCAGATTGAAGAGCTGTATTATTTTTTTGCCTTTGCTGTCTCAGAAAGATCATTCCCATTACTAAGTATCAGAATATTTTACCAATGTCCCATTTAATAGCGCCTTCAAAATATTATGTGAGCCTGGGAAATTATTTTCTTACTTGCTAATAATATTTGATAGGGGGAAAAAGAGAGAGAGAGAGAGAGAGAGACCCATGAGCTTGGAGGTAATGCCAACAATCTTCCAGAAGGATTTCTGACCTTTCACAGTTTGGAGGTTCATTGCTACCTTATGTAATTTTCTCATTGCTTACATCTTTCTACAATCTTATGGCAATGGTTTTGTTGGAATCTAGTTTAATATGGGTGGTTGGCCCTTAAAAATGTTGTCATTGTTTTTAGCAGGGAGGTATTGGGGGTGAGGGAGGGATGTGTGAGTGGGTTGGCATCTGCAAGGTGCATTTGGGCACGTTTCTGAAAGCACAGATCTTGTACCGGACCAGTCCAAAAACAAAAACAAACAAAAAAAACCCCAAATCCACCCGAAAAACACAACCCACAACCATTTGCTGTCTTTTTTCCCCTCTCGCTCTTCTTTATCTCTTGGCTGTATATGAACTGATGTGATACTTGTCAATCAATGCAATGCAAAATGGAGCAACGGGAGTAAGTCTCTGTTTATCTGAGGTGTGCAGGACTGCTTTCTGTTTAACTTTTCTTTTCTTTTCCTCAGACACTATTATGTTTTCCATTGCCACCTGACAAAGACCCTTATGATTTATTGTGATACATAACAATGTGGCACATGTACAATTCAAAAGAAAAGGTCCAGGAGAGTCCATGGGTGAAGAAACTTTTACTAGGGAAGATTGAGATGATTGGAATCATAGTTCCAATCCTAACCAATAGCCATAGGAATCAGGCTGCACATTTTGAATTCAGATTTAAAGCACTGCCAAACTTTAGAGGGTGCTGGGCAGCTTGGGCTTGGGTCCATCACTATTTTTTTAAAAAGGTGGGAATAGGAAGATGAACAGTTCCCTGAATTGGTAATAGGATTCAAAGACTCGTATAGCTCGTGTGAGTCTGAGGCTGATCCATCGGGGCTAATAGTAGGTCGTATCTGCTGACTGGGTGGTGGCCTATATGAAATGGATTGGGTTCCTAGGACAAGGTGGTCAGATGTTATATTGATAAGCAAAAAAATAAATGGGCAGCATCTCTGGAGCTTGTATCACAAACATTAACATGTAAATTGGTACCTTCGATGTCAGGCGTGGTAGAGGGGCAAAGCAATGAATGGGTCCTTCTGAGTCAGAGGTAAGCCAGAATTGGGGGAACATGTTCTGCCATAGGCGCCGACTCCCTGGATGCTCCGGGGCTGGGAAAAAATTAGTGGGTGCTCAGCAGCCACCGGCAGCCCACGGGTCAGTGCTTCCCTGTCCGTCCCCAGCACCTCCCACTCACTTGCAGCCCCGCCGATTGGCTCCTCCCCATTCCTCCAGCACCTTCTGCCTGCCGCAATCAGCTGTTCTGTGGTGTGCAGGAGGTGCTGGGGGGAAGGTGTGGAAAGAGGCGGGGCTGGGAGAGGCGGGGCAGGGTGGGGTTTTGGAGGAGGGGTTGCAGAGGGGGAGGGGCTTGGGGCAGAGCAGGGTCAAGCACCCCCGGAATCTGAGTAAGTTGGCGCCTATGTGTACTGCAGCTCCCCAACTCCCCCTATTCTACACACAGACCATGGACGGAGACAGATTTAGTGGAGAGAAAAGTCCATTCTGTTCCCAGAGGCCTCTCTGTGCCTCCGATTCCCCTTCTGTACCATGAGGCTCAAGATCCACCCCCACCTTTGCAAAGCCCTTTTCAACATATGTTTGAAGCTGTCTATTTAAGTGCAACATGCTATTTAGTGTTAAGGGAGGCTATCAATCTTCTGTGTTATCAGTTTGGCCTCTTTCACTAACTGCACTTTACAAAACCCCAACCCAGCAGAATATGACCAAAACTAGACCCTTGAGAATCACCAGATTCTCAGCTGGAGTAAACTGGCATCACTCGATGGACGGAGCTGATTTATATCACTTTGAGAACCTGACCTTGTAACAATCAGTTTACAAATTATAGTAAATATACAAATAAAGACCATAGTAAAACGATAAAATGACTGTGAGTGGAGTGTTATTATTTGTATGGCAGTAATGCACAGGAGCCCCAATAAAGGATGAGAACTCCATTGTGTTAGGTGCTGTACAAACACAGGACAAAAAGGCAATCCCAGGCCCAAAGACATTAGTTCTGCACTAGTCATCACCCCTGCAGCTCCCCCACTTGTGAGGAGCTCCCTGTAAACTCCCATAAAGCTCCCTCATTGTCTTCCTTCAATTCCCTCCTTAACATTCTCCTTTGCTGTGATGCCTCTGGCAAAACGTGACAACAGTTAGGCTGTTGGTGTGCTGAGACCACTGCTTATCATGCCGCACTACTGGCTCATTGTTTCCTTGCACTCCCCCATCTGTCTCTCTCCATCTGTTGTCTTGTTTTATACTAAGTGTGTAAGCTTTCTGGGGCCTGTCTTTTTGTTCTGTGTCTGTATAGCGCCAAGCACAACAGGGTCCTGGTCCCCATGCCTATGGCAGAGCATCAGAGAAGAGGTTACAGCTGCTGTCCAGCAACATAGCTTATCTCCCTAGCTTGTGACTGTCTTTGCAGCAGCTCTCCCCCTCATTTTCTTCCATTAAAACTTGTAGGGATAAGGAAAATTTCAGATACATCCGTCATTCTAGCTTGGAGTCAATGCTAATTTGCTGCAGAGCCTATACCCTATACCAAAGCTCTGCTCTGTTTCACCAGGGTAGGCTGGTGAAGCTGAAGGGTTACCTAGGGAGGTGGTAGAATCTCCATCCTTAGAGGTTTTTAAGGCCTGGCTTGACAAAGCCCTGGCTGGGATGATTTAGTTGTTGGTCCTGCTTTGAGCAGGGGCTTGGACTAGATGAGCTCCCAAGGTCTCTTCCAACCCTAATCTTCTATGATTCTATGATTCTAAGGGCTTGTCTACGTGAACATTCGGTTCATGGCAAGTTGTGCTGTGAATCTACTTTGCACTAGCCTGCAGTGGACTAACTGTCCCTGTGGACCCACCCTGCTAATGTGCAACTAGCTCAAATCACATGAACAAACTATGAATGGGTGTCTACTGGGTCCACACAGACAGTTAATGTGCAGCAGGCTAGTGTGGGGTAGAGTCACACCCCAGCTTGCAGCAAACTAAATGTTCATGTAGACTATGACTTGGCTGACATGATAGAAACAGAGTGATGTTAGAGCCTCTTCCGTCCAAAGATTTTGGTACCTTGCCCAGAATAGCCAGTCTAGCTTGGGAGTGGCATTCACCAGTACAACTTGGACTTGTTCTCCTTATTCCCTTTCTCCTTCTATTATAGGGGATAAACCCTAGAAAGGCAGGATTTCCCAGTGGTTATAGCTCTAATCTGAGGCATGAAAAGCCAACATTCAAATCCCTGCTTGACCTTAGACTTCCTGTGTGACCTTAGACAAGTCACTTATGTGACTCACTTTCCTATCTATAACATGGGGATAAAAGCACTTCCCTACCTAACAGGCAAGTTGTGATGCTAAATACATTTAAAATGGTGAAGTGTTTGGATACTGTGAAGATGGGAGACACATACGTACCTTTGGTTGATGGATAGATTCAAAGGACAATGCAGGGTCTTTCCAAGGACTTCAGCAGGCTTTTGTTGAGTCCTGTATTCAGATATCGTTCAGTGCAGGAGTAAGTATCATCCACTCTGCAGGTGACCTTTATGCCCCAGTGACATGCTAAGAAAACGCTGAGCAAAAAATGCGGCCTCCTACTCTTGCTAACCAACACTGTGCAGCATCCACTCTGTTCCTGCCTTGCCTGTCTAACATTTTGCACCATACATTTTCTCCTCAGCCCTGCAGCCTTGTTATGCTGTTTGATATATTTGGAGTATTAGCCTGGATCAAGCCTCTCCAAGAGAGGATGTGAATTGGGACTGGCATAAAGTGAGTGATTGGCACTCACGATGAATTCTTATTGTGTCAAGATTTTAGGCATGACATTTATTGGTAAGCCCATCCAAAATAATCCCATTCAAAGCTGCCAAATTTGCTACGAAGTGATATGCTCCTGTAGATCCTTGCCAGAATGATGATTGATGCCCGCTGCCAATCAGTCCTGAGACTCAGTCACTTCTTGTCGTCATTTACCTGTAGCTGCACACAGCGCTTTGCAAAATGGAGGGGTGTATTTGATGTTTAATGAATAAGGCTGACGGCAGTTGTTCATTTAATAGGTATACACCTTTATTCACTGGCAGGCAACCCTGGGCAAATCACTTGACCTCCTTATGCCTCAGTCAATCAATCACTTGGGTAACATTAAAAAAAAATACAAGCTCACTAAAAACCAGAGGCAGGACTGGAGTGGGAATTTGCAGGGTAAATAGCATTAGGATCATCCCCTCTCTCCCCCCACATATGTCTTTGGCTTTTGCGATCGCAGAATATTCCCTGGATGGCAGTGGGGTGTGTGATGGGAAATGAAGCTATTTTCTTGTCATTTGAGAAGGTCTGTAAAACACGAGCCCCACGGAAAACGAATGGAGAATTGTGCATTTTCCATACACATTAAACTCAGTTTGAACAGGTTTGATGCCCCAGTTTAGCAAATGGTTCCTATTTAGCAAAGCACTCAAGCGTGTGCTTAACTTTCGGCTGTGCTTAAATCCTAATGACTTCAACGGTTCTTAAGCATGGGCTTAAATTTGAGCATGTGCTGAAGTGGAGCCTGAATGTCCAAGGAATAAGCCAGTAGGGAATTAGCCCCCTAGTGGGTATGCTGGGACAGGACATACTGGGAGGTTTAGGTAGGCTACCAGCAAAGATGCAGTCAGTAAAGTGCCTAGTTTTTAAATTTGAGTCTTAGTGTATTAATTAAAGGCTCCAACTGACTCAGGGCACAGCAATTATATAGATGCTGTTTTTCTCTTTTATGCAAGGAGAAGCTCACCTGATAATACTGATAGAGGCACTTACACAGCACTTTACATTTGCAAAGTGCTGTACCAACAACACATAATGCAAACTAGGGTGTAGTTTATTTCTTTTACAGCTGTTACAGAGCAGATTTCAGAGGACCAGGGGTAGGGAAAAAGCCCCATGTAGTTTAGGGGCCTGATCCAAACCCCACTGAAGTCCATGGAAATACTCCTTTTGACTTCAATGGGCTTTAGGTCAGACCCTAAGTCTACCACTCTATTACCTATTCTCTGGAGTTGAGATACTCCTTTCTTCAAGAAACCCACTCCCTTCAGAGTTTTCCCTGGGTTCCTGTGGTGGTTATATTCCTCTCACTGTGCCCACGTTAGCCCTCATTTAAAAATGTTACGGTAGCATTATGGTCCATACCATCACGGCTTCCAAAAGCATCACTGCAGTGTTTGGAACATTACTTGTAAACACTAGGTAGCTGCATGTTTTATTAAGGATAAACTAGAGCACTATTCTCCATTCCCTGCCCTCCCCCTCCACAACATATTTATATTAGGCCAAATGCACACAGGAGCTTCTCTGGAGCTTACACACCTAGAAAGCTTTACTATCAGATGGGACTTTTCACCAGGGGCACCATGATCTTGAGAGGTGCTGAGTGAAACTTCAGTAGAACCATATTGCATCATAATAGGCAGTTCTGTTGAAACTGAAACCCTACCATTTCATTCTGGAAGAAAACCAGGTGCAAAAAATTTCAACCACGTTGAACCATCCTGTTTGGACATGTCTGCGGTGAAACATTTCAATGCTTTTGTTTTGAAATGACTTTTTGTTCTGACTTCTGAACATTTTGTATTATAATATAACGCAAACTTTTTAAAAAGTTGAAATGAAAACCATATGTTTCAATCACCCCCAAAACAATTTCTCCCCCAGAATTTTCCTTCACCAAATGTAGAAACCTTGAAATCCTTCATAAAACAAGCTTCCATCACCTGTACTGCTCTATTGCTGAGCACCTGTATCCCCTGAAAAGCCAGTGAAGGAGGAAGGATCTTGATCAACCCCACAATTCTCTCTCTCAGTCTCATAAGTTATTTGCTTTTCTCAAACACTGGTGACCACCCCAGGTTTGCCAACCACATCAACCTTTTGACTGAAAGCTTACTTTCTAACCTCACGCTTAGGGGTTACTTTCATCTTTCCTCCTACTTGACACTACTGTTATTATTTATCTGTATTACAGCAGTTTCGAGAGACCAGCTCCACGTAGATCAGAGTCCCTTGGGATAGACACTGCATACATACATAGTTAGAGACAGTCCCACAGCCATAGGGTATGTCTACACTGCAAAGACAAATCCTGGTACCAAGTCTCAGAGGCTGGATCAATTTATTTGGGTTTGTGGGGCTTGGGCTGTGGGGCTAAAAATGAGCCCGACCATCTACATGGCCATTTTAAGCCCCACTTCCCTACCCCGCAAACCCAAGTAAATTGACCCAGTCTCTGAGAGTTGGTACCATGGGTTTGTCTTTGCAGTGTAGACATACCCATAGAGTTAATGGTTTAACTACAACACAGCAGCAAGGTCTGGTAAATAGCTGAGTACTATTAAAACAGACGTACTGCTATGGCAGATTTCCCTTTACTTTTCCCCACCTACCCCTCCCAGCCAGCTCTGCTGAGTTCTCAGATTTCCTTTGCTTATTTTTCATTATCATTTCCACCAAACAGCCCCTAGTTGTTGTTTTTTTTAATATGTTCTCCCTTTATTTTCAATCCCCTTTAAAACTAAGCAAGTGTTTCATTCACAAGGTTCAGGTGACAAAATCCACCTCCCACAGAACAATCAGTAAGCTCTGTTTGTGTCCAGCTATGTCCTAACAGAAATGTGCCCATTGTATTAGCCAAATGCTAATCTGTATTAACCAGAAGTCTGACTTGTGTCTTCCTTTACAAAAAGGCTTCTTTGCCATCATTTATAAACTGTTTGACCGAGTTCACATGAGTAACTTTTGCATTATTCCATTGGCTTTTTCAGTAGCATGCAGCTTGCCAATTAAAGCATTTGAAGTGGCTGAATTATTTTGCTGGGTGAAATATTTCATGAGGTGTATAGAGAATGTGCTGCATTTAATCTTCAGTGGGATGAAAATTGCTGGCACTGTGAATTTGTCAAACCTCCCCCCATCCCCAATGATTTTAGAATCTAAATGTAAACACAGTAAGTAGCAAGAATGAATTTGGCATTTAAATTAATTTCATGTTCATGACAGCCCCAGCTTTGTTTGCTGATGGGAGACGCTAAAACATGCATTCAAGCTATAGAATGGCTTTCGCTGATTGACCAGCACATTTGCCCCATAGAATGGTGTGCACAGACTGATCTCATCTGCAAAATGGCTGGTTGGTTTTTTCCCTTCCTTCCTTCCTTCCTTCCTTCCTTCATTCCTGTTTGTTTGTTTCAAAGTATCTTTACCCATGAACCAGCGGAGTCCCTCCCAATCCAAACTATCTAGTTTCACACTACAAGTTTCCAATGGCAGCCAATCTGGAGGATTGCATATATCTACCCCTAGACAGCTGCATTATGGAGCTAAAGGAACTGCATCTAAATTCATGAGCCGATAAAAAGTAATCTGGCTAAAGTCTTTTTTTATACCAGAATATACACTGATAATCACACCCCCTTGAATTACAAATGTTCCATAACCATTCAAACTGGTATCGAGTTACTGACATTATTTGAAGTAATGACATAATAAAACACACTTTAAAAAGACAAACGCATAATTTACTTACTTCTCGCTTAAAAATGTTTCAGAAATCTTTTGAGATCATAATTGATGGGACACCAGATTTCATAGACCATCAAAGACTTGAATAGGTTTTAATAAACCAGGAAAATTAAAGTCGCTTTAGCTTACTAGCTGGCTTTCGATTCTCTCTCTTTCCCCTTCCCCTTTCTCTTTGCCCAGCTTTTTATTTAACAACCTAAAACTGCAGCTAAAAATTAATTAAAACTTATAGTGACCCACAGCTTTTTCTCATTAACAAAGATTTGTTTTTCCCTTAGAGGCAATGCATCAAATCAACATTTTTTTCATATCTTTAATTTGATATTGTTTTAGGGGAGGTACAGTAAAAGGACATGTTAAAAAAACCCAATCAAGCCAATGAAGCAGACTTGCTGCTTATGGGTGCGTGCACTTTGCCTACCCTCCTCTTTGTGCTTTACAAAGAGTAATGATTAATACAGTGGTGCACATGAGGGCTTGGAGGAACCTATACCATCTATTTAGCTACCTACCTATATTGGCACCCACCACTGGAGCATCTAAGCACTGCACAGAAGTAAAAATCACAAATCTCTCTCTCTCTTCTTGTCACATCAGCAAACAGCCACAACTCGCACCCATCTGCTTATTTTTATTTCAAAGTCAAATGAAAGAGGATGGAGGTTAAAGAAGTTTTATCCCTGTTTTTGATCTCCGGGAGATATGTAGGTACAAATCATCAGATGCACAGAGCTGGAAATTCTTTATCATCAAATGCATCAGGAAATAGTAACGAAGCAAATCCGCAATCTAAGGGGCTTGGTTGCATTCTCGCCGTCAACTAATTACTAGTTTGCATTACTCAGAACCATGCTCCTCCTCAATTGAGCTGCAGGGCCCACCTCTTATATGTTCTGTTCCTTCTGGGTTCCGCCCACCAGGGGGCATCTGGCTCTCCCCCACTGTCAGTCTCTGAGGGAGGCCACGCCCCTTTGTTACAAGCACTCAGTAGATACTTATCATTTATAATAATATAGTTACATTAGATAACTTGTTAACTTTCCAAACTCCTTTGTGCTTTCCCTCATGCTGCCCCACACACTTGGGGTAAACACTGACAGAGCTACCTCATTATCCACCTTCAAATCCCTCCTCAAAAGTCTCCTTTGATGTCCATCTACAAAAAAAAAAAAAAACAAACACCTCGATAACGGTTAGGCGGCGGGTATGCTAAGACCACTGCCCACCATGCTGACCAATATTGTCCCATTGTTTCCTTGTACTCCCCTGTTGGTCTGTCTCCTATCTCTTGTCTTATGCTCAGATTGTAAACTCTTTGGGGGCAGGGACCTTCTTTTTGTACCTCACCTAGCACAGTGGGGTCCTGCTCCATGACTAGGGCACCTAAGTGCTATAGTAATATAAGTAAGTAAATAAATACATAAATTAAATAATAGAACAAGATGCCTTATCCAGTTGGCTCATGTTCTCTTTTAATATATTAAAGAGAAGTGGGAACTTGTCAGCATACTGCACTGGACACAGAGAAGTAATTGATTACTAAAGACCAGGGGATAGTACATCTATGGTTTTCAACCAGGCACTCAATCTTATACCAATCTGTAAGAAGATACATCATTTCCCCCTTCTCTTCTTATAAATAGAAACACAACTACCTTGGAATCCATCTGTTCTATTGACAATGTATTCAAATTGCAAGCAAGCAGTTAATGATGGCCCGCTGAAGCTCAGCAGCATGGACGATGAGAGAGCCTTAGGAGTCACTGAAATGAAAGGGCTTTTCTCTTAATTTCAATCATGAGAAGACTTTGAACAGAACATGACATCGTAGCCATATGAGCTTTTTAAATGCGACATTGGCAGATACACAATGCACAGCTCTGTGATACCTAAATAATTGAGGCTTTGAAACATCAAAGCGCTGACACCTTCAAACACTCAAGTAGCTTTATTTGAAAGATTCTTTTCACTAAAGAAGACTAACTCTGCCATTTGAGATAAATGAATCTCTCTGAAACATAGTGTCCCCACTTAAGATTGAAACACATTGGCTGTTTACTACATATTGACTAGCAGTGTCTCAGGTGCAGAAGGCATTTGATTAAATGAATGTCTTTGTGATGGCATGATCCACTACAGAATTAAAGATGACATTTAGAAAAGAAAAGTCATTATAGCAGCAACTAAAATTTCCTAGAGATTTCACAGTTTATCTTTTAATTTTATTTGTGGACTCTCAGATTGTTCCAGGAACAGGAATTGAGATAGCAGGCAAATCAACTCAGTATTCATCTATGGCATACTTTTCAAAGGATGTGCCTGTACTGACCGTGTCTTCACATTAACAAGTATTGCTTTTGAGCTTTGCAATGTTACAGTGTTAATTCAGCAGCATAGCATTCCTCTGCCTGTCCATCCACCCTTTATAAACTAGGTGCTCTGCAAAGGTTGTATCCTACTCCCAATGTCCATAAAGTTCAGGGTTGTTTGGATTAAGAGCTTAAATTTTTTTTTATTACAATTTATTCTTTTTCCTCAATAGCAACCATTATGTGCCAGGTCCTTCTCAAAGGAGCTCATACTCCATTCTAGTCTTTGGGTTAGCTCTGAAGCTTGGACATACATCTAGCCTTCACTAAAGTTCAGAGTATATTCAGGCCTGTGGGTTTGGATGATCATGACTTTAGGTAAAACTGTTGGATCACAATAAGAATACTTAGCTCTTACATAGCAATATAGCTCAAAGTGCTTTACAAAGGAGGCCAGTAACCTACACCCCACGTTTCAGATGGGGAAAGTGAAGTACAAAAAGATGAAGTGATTAGTCAAAAGTCACACAACAGCAGAGTCACCAAGCCAGGGATGAGAACCCATGTCTACCGAATCGCAGACCAGTGCTCTCTCCACTAGGACACACTGACTTTCTGTGGGTGCTTATGTCCTCATTCAATCATCAGTTCTACCATCCTTACCATAAGCCACTGACTCAACTGAGTAGTAGCTATTGGAGAAGTAAGGTTGTCCTCAGCGTGAGCAAGGTTGGCCAACTCATGTCCTAATTAAAGGCACTTTCAAAGTCCCCCTTAAGAGCTCTGTTGCGGCTCTGAGAACATTTGGCATAATTCTGCAGCTGACACTTTGGTGTCTTTACTGGAACATGTACCTGTGTGCTACCTAGCATGAAGTTATGGAGCAGATGCTGCTGAATGGATTCTTCGTCTGGAAGGATATGAATATAAACCACCATGCTCCATGTGACATCAGCAAACATCATGGGTACCTCACAGTCAGGGTTCCAACCAGGGCAAAGCACAGAGATGGCTCTAGTTGCACTAGAATATGACCTCCTCATGGTCAAGAATCACCACAAACCTCACTGCTTTCTGTGGCACACTTCTTCAGCCTTCTCTTCTCCAATATAAATATGTAGCACAACGTGCATTTAAGGAAAAGGAAATCCATTTGCTACCTTTCCCCTTGGGAAAGAAGGAGAGAAGCACACATGCTAGTCACAATGCTTAATGCTCTGCTGGAAGGCACTCAGGCGTGAATAAAACGAGACTAGAACAGAATAGAGTGGTATCAAAGAACATTGCACAATGGTCATAAAAACAGATTTGGAACAAAAGTGGATCACTGAAAAACAGCCTTATACACTTCTGCCAAAAGTAGCATAAGTTCTCTGCCCCACCATTGTGTAGGAATAGGAAAAATATGACCTCAATATTTCCATTTCACCATTGACTCATCCCAGAATTGATACGCTTGTGCTGCAGGTGCCCTGAAGTGTAGTAGTGTACCATTAAATCCTAGCTGCAATACCATTATATTGCTATTAGAAACAGCTGAAGAAGAACACAATTCTTCAAACAAATATAAATTGTGAATGGCTGAAATGTGAAAGGCCGTCCAGTTCTGGGAGCAGGATATTCACATGTCCTTTGGAACTGATCAAAGTTTTGCACTACCCATTGAAGGAAAACACTGAACACTCTTTTAACTATTAATGGTTGGCTCTGCAGGTATATACAGTAAGAGCTGATCTCTGGGCCACATGCTCAGGATAGCTCCACTGAAGACAATGAGACTATAACAGTTTGTACCAGCTAGAATCTAAGCAACGTTGTGCTTTTGGCGTAGATGAATTTGTCACCGCTCATCCCTTAGCTTTCTGCTCTGTATCAGTTGTTTCGTTGTTATTTAATGGGGCAAATTAGCTTTTGGTGTAACTTCTCTGATGACAGTGGATTAACACCAAGGATGAAAGTGGCCCTCTATGATGAGAAAAAATAAATCTTAGGTTCTCCTAGGCCTTGCCATCCTGAAATTCACACCTCTCTGCTAAGGGAATGTTTTTACACCTGCTCAGCTGGAATACAGTAAATACTGCATGTTGGTAGACTTCATTTTCACACCCACTTTTTCATGCATATGTTAATTGTGTTCTCATTAGCAACTGCAGCGGTTTGTACAGGACCTCTTACAGCTGCTCCAAACAGACACAACCAACGGGAGAGCTCCTGCATAATTTACACCTTCTTCCCATCCCGTGATATTTCAAGAGCTGAACATACAATATATCTATGACTATCAGCTATGACCACCAAGAGACTTCATGTTCTTTCCTATCAACTTATAGGTGTAAAGCAGATGGGATACCCTGCAGAAATAGTGTGAGTGACGTTAGTTGTAATTAGATCTTGTTGGTACTGTTATACATATCCACTTAATTAAGCTTTTTTTAGCATTTCAAACTGTGTTTATACAAATGTTCACGAATGTGCCTGGATATAAATGTTCTTAATCCTCAAGAAATATGGGTGTAATAATTAAGTTGTGTTTAAGTAGCTATTAAAAAAGAAAAATAGCTTAAAATTTAAATCTATTTGGGTTTAAATTTATTTGGGTTGTGATCCCGTTATTTTAAATATTATCCCAATTGTTCAACTAATATGCCAGACTGAGAATTACAGCTTCAACAACTGCCATTGTCTTGTATTGCTAATTCTGCTGCTCTCTACTTATTTCATGCCATGAAATTAGCGATGGGCAAATCTCCAAAAATTCAGCGGTTTGATCTGGGCAAACCTGCCATTGAAAGGAAGTCTGGATCTATAGTTAAGGCTCTGGCCTGTGAATCAGGAGAGCTGGGTTCATTTTGTGATTATGCCACAGATTTTGGTGTGATGTTGAAAGAACTATTTAATCTCTCCATGCCTCAGGTCCCCGTCTGTAAAACAGAGATAATACTATGCCATTTCTGCCATCCCTTTGTCTGTCTTGTCTATTTAAATTATAAGCTCTTTTGGGAAGGGATTTTTTTTTGTACAGCCTCTAGCACATCGGGGCTCCAATCTTGATTGGATCCTGTAGGCGCTGAGGCTTCTCTGAACTTCGTAATGTCTCCTCCATTCTTCATAGCTTGTTGCTTTGTCACACAATGAGGTTTCATAAAACCTGGGATTTTTAAACAGAATTGAATTCTGTGCAGCAGTGTGCTTGCTACCAACCCACCCACCCCCTAAAGTTCTCAACACAAGAGCTCCCTCTCTTGCTTGGGAGTATTAATTGCAGCCTTGCTGCTGTCTTGTGTTATGATGGCCACTTCATTACAGCATGCATTACATATTCATTTAGAGACTTAAGGCCAGATCCTGACCTGTTCTGAATCAGCATAGCTCCATTGAGGAGATGGCCCCAATGCTTAGTTTTAACATTCTATTTCCAGTTTAAATTTGTAACATTTGCAGATCGGCCATTATAAACTGGATTCACTCAGCTTCAGTTCTCACACACTACAAGTCCTTTTTTTGCGTCATAAGCATCCTCAACCTCACTGCACATCCATAACCCAGAATATGCAAAGTCTGGAGATAGAAGCCAACCTGGCCAAGAGCTGCGGAGACATCTGCTTTGGACTTGAACAGTGTGGCAAAGGTGGATGGGCTAGAGAAGGTAAATAATAAATAATAATGAACCTTGAACTGGGTGTAGTGCTGTATGTAGAGGGGCATGAAGGAGGAGCCATGTGGGATAGATGCTAATGGTATTGCTTACTGCATCCATGTAAGGTGTTCAAATACCACTATGAGGGGTATGGTATAAAAAGAGGAACAGAAGCAAAGTTCTAAATTCTCAAATCAGTTCATGGTTTGGGGACTAGGTTTGGGCTTTGTTATGTATTTATTTTTCATTCCAAAGTTGCTTTCTTCCATCCATAACTGAAATACCTCGCTCCTGGAAGCGATGCTCACAGCCTCGCAGGCATGCTGATCCTGTGAGCAAAAAGAAGACCAGTCTTGTGTATGAGAGACCTAGGTTTAATTCTCTCTGCCACCAAAGTCTTCCTGTGTGGCCTTTGGTAAGTCATTTAGTCCCTCAGTGTCCCATTTGTAAAATAGGGATAGGATCACTTCTCTACCTCACACAGGGAAGTTGTGAGAATCAATACATTAATGATCGTGAGGTGATCCAATAATACCCAAATGGGCCCAATATAAGCACTTTAGATACAAGTCAGAACTGGTTGATAAGAAATGGACCAAACATTTTGCTAGTGGAAAATCCAATTTAGTCAAAACAGAAATGTTTCATAGCAGCGTATCAATTTTACCAAAATGTTAGATGGGCAAAGTCCAAATGAATCTTTTTGAAATTCTCGATTCATTTCAATAATGTTGAAAAACGTTTAGTTTTGACTTTCATTTTTATTCATTTATTCTTTTATATATTTAACATTATATTTATATGCACTCTATTTAATGTTTTAGATTATTGTTGTCGTTCAGAAGCTGCACCTGTGACCCCTCTGTTCTTCCTGGGCACTCTGTCCAAGAGATCGGCCTCTCCCTGAATTTCTACAAGAGTTGACCCCCACAATTCATTCCACTCTAGAAGGGCTCAAGAGTGGCTCCCTCTTGCCTCCTATGGATCCATGAATTGAAGTGGCCGAATCCCCAGCTTCCTCTGCATTGGACAATCCCTGGCATCCCAATCTTCAATGGAAAAATTCACAAGAAATTCCACATATTGAAAATCCTGAAGTTTTCTCCCCACCCCTCTACATGGATTTTCTTGTGCAGGGGAAAATTAGGCACTTTATTCCTACTAGGACCTTTCTTGGGCAAAATTTCCATTGTGTTAGTTGACCTCAGTAAGAATGGAGGAACAACTGCAGGATTTGGCCATGTATGATTGGCTATCTAAAGTGTGAACCTGTGGGCTAGCTTAGACACAAACACAGGTGGGTTGCTATAAGCCACAGTCGCTTCTGTGGGTCTTGTGCCTGAATGACATCCCCATGAATCACAATTCCATCCCCACTTGCTCTTTGCTCTGCATGGGAACTTTCTAATTGCACGCCAGCGTAGCAACTAGAGAGGTGAAACTGAGGCTCTGTCCCTCCTGTCCTTCTGCTCCAGGGAGGTAATAAGAGTGCACACAACCTTGTTTTCACCTGCATGTCCAAGGTACAAGTAGCCCACCTATGCAGGTGTATAAAAGGAGTCTGACTCCCCTGCACAGATTGGTAGTCCAAGCCACAATCTAGCCCATGTGATTAAGGAACAACAACTGTACCACCCCGTACAGTGCAAATGAACATTTCAAAATCTACAGGGACCTGTTGGGATGGTTCTCTACTCATTTCTCATAAAGACGCCATTCTCATTTCCTAATATGAACTTTGCAGGTATCCAGAAGCAGAGCAGAAACTGCATCTAACACCCAGCAGCCTACATATTAAAAATTGCGACTCCGAGAGGAAAACAAAGGGGGCTTCTGCAAATCGCCTCTTGCGTCTCTCTCTCTCTCTCTCTCTCTCTTTCTTTTTTTTTTTTTTTAATTTAAAAACAAACCTCTAATTGGTTTTCATTCAGCTTTAAATTAGGGAAGATTTATGAAAACGGAACTTGAAGGGCTCATTTTCAGTGGATTTGATATTATTGATTAACTGATATTTAGACTCCCGAGGCATCGCTTCTCATTGTGCTAAATAAGCATAAAAATACTACAAGCAATTAATTGCAGGCTTTTTGTGCCATGCTTTGAGATGGCCTATCAGCCCTTTATTAATATTAATGAGCAGAATTAGCACCAAAGATCAGGGATCCATGATAGCTAGAAGAACCTGCAAGGACCCTACAGCTCTCACGCTTTATTATTTTTTAATCAAAGCAGCTGACTTGAAGGCACAAAATTAGAGAACTGAGTCTTTTATGATTCCACAATGATTCAAATTAAAATGATCTATACTTGCATAATTCTCACAAACCATTTTGTGCTACTTAAAAACAGTTAAAAATTGCATAAATTCACGATTTAAGGGCTGCAAGTTTTCTTTTCTTAGTGAACGGGACGTTGGATGCATATTGCTCAACTTACACGTGGTCATGATAATCACACACACACACACGCACACATACAATAAGCCAGCATATATGATGGCAACTTTCAGGTTGTAAATTACCCTAACGAAAGCAAGAAAATTCTGAGCTAAGGTTGCTGGTCCTTCCATAAGCCAATGTTAGTTGGATGAAATTGAGCAAAAGTAAAGTTAAGCTGAATTTGAAGGGAAAGAATTATAAACTCCTGAAAGCTCAGATCTTGGCCCACATTCTCTGCTGGTCTAAACAGACACAGTTCTATTGCCTTCATATAGGTATATAAAGTTCCATGCACATTTTATATTATTATATACAAAAGTAACAGTTGTGCCTACAGGCCCCAAGTGAGATCAAGGTACCATTGTACTCGGGGCTGTACAAACTCAGAGTAGACGACTGCACCTGGATGGAAACAGAAGGCTGAAATGACTTGCCTGAGACCAATAGAAGAATCAGGGCTAGAACCCTGGTCTCACTGTAGCAGTCTGGTCACGGAACCACTTTGCCTCTCTTACAGCTACTTCTATATAACATAGGGCTTGTCCTCAGTAGCTCATCAAGTACTTTACAGAAGAAGCAAGTTTCGTCATCCCCATTTTACAGATGGGGAAACTGATGCACAATCGAAATAGCAGGTCCAAACACTTTCCTCTCAGTAACTGATTTGTCCCCAGCCAGCGACAGACTAGATGCAATTGTCTGATATGGTCATTCCCAGTTCCCCTTTTGAGGTATGTCAAAGTGCATTGATCCTTAGCTCCTACTAACAAATCCTCAAAGAACTGCAGTATGGATTGAAAAACATGGTTCAAACGTCTGCGATTGGCCCATAATCCACATATCATTGATATAGTACAATAGGCCATTAGAGTAACCTGCCATTGTGTACTTAGAATTCCTAAATCCATGGATCATCAATGTAATAGACGGAAACAGTTCCTTCAAAGGGTTTACAATCTATCTTATCAATGTGGATTTAAGGAAACAGCAGATCTCTGCACACACTGTAACTCTGCATATCAAAAAAAACCACCTTGTGCGATCTTACCAGAAGAAAGATACTATGCATGCAAAGTAGCAAGAGCTCAAAATTCTCCAGCTGGAACCAAGGACAGCAGCCACTTGCATTAACTCTAACATCCCATCCTGAGACATATCAGAGTGTTCTGTGAAATCATTTTTTTTTTTTTAATTCAGCCACAAGAGATTCTGACCAAACTTCTTGACTGCAAATCACGGCTGAGCCACAGTTACACTTGTTTTTATGTGACCCCCCAATGCTGGTGACACTCCCGAGGGCCTGATCTTCGGCTGGCCATGTGTAAATCAGCGTAGCTCCATTGAAACTAATGGCACTATGCCAATTTGCACCAGCTGAGCACCTGGCCCTAAATTCAGCACAGGTCGCAGTGGGACACTGCCCAAAGTGCCTCACCAAAAGTCCCTTAATGCTCATCTGAAAGGACTGTCTCAAAGGGTGAGTCTCTAATTCAGCCCCCATGGTCCATTCAGTCTTTGGTCCCTCTGCTGAAACGCCAGCTGCGAGGTCCACCTGTGCCAAATGTGATGGTAATTTTTTCTGATGCGGACCTTCTCTATGCTTGGGATTCATCCCAACTCCAAGTGGAGACAAGGAGAGTCACAGTTTACGCTCCTGTTTGAAATGGGGATAAGTCAACAGATGCAAATCGTGTCTTTCTTGGTCTACACTTGAGGGTTACTGCGGTGCAGCTAGACCAGTTGCTGAACTGAGGCTAACCCCAAGTATAGCCAAGGCTACAGACACCCACTGAATGCAACAGAGACACGTTTTCAAATGAAATAATTGCATATTATGTATTAATTGGTTAAATTCCCAAAGGCACTAGTCACATTCTGGACTCTAATGGCCAGCAAGTGTGTGTATTGGCAAGCTCAGCAGTATATTTAGAAGTCAGAATAACGACAAGGAATTTGAAATGCTTTTGGCTGCTGTTGGTGCGTTTAGCCCAATAGAACTTTCATAGTCCTCTTCTGCGATTTTGCTTTTTGAAATTTGCAAAAGAAATTTGCTCCGGGACTGAGACCATGTATGTCAAGTGGTAGCCTGGAGAGAATTTGTACAGCTGTCATAAAGTGCACATGGCCCTGAATGTAGGGTCTGATAATGGAAATGCTGACATAACCATAAGTGGCCCTAGTGGGCAATACTATAATACAATGTTATTATGCCAGGTTTGCAAAAACACATATTATTCAAGAACTAGAATGACTGTTTGGCAGCCCCTGAGCTTGTAATGCATTAAATAAACTACAGTTTTCGAGTAATATTTGCATGTCTCTGTAACGGCATGTAAATGTGACAGTTTCCCTCTTGAAAAAGCAGAAATCCCTAATGAATCAAAGGGCCAAACATGCAAATAAACTTCATGATTCACACTTGGATCTCTTGTTTAGTTTTTCAAAATATAGTTTGCATTTTGAACATGCTACAAAATGCAGTAGGGAGGGCAGGGCAGTGAGAAAAACAGAGATGTGTGTACAACATATTTTTCATATCAAACAAAGTGATTTACTTTAATCATTCTGGGAGTTACAAATACGGTAACTGCAAAGGGATGTTCTGAATGCCTTCCAGGTATGTGGAGCCGTGTTCAAAGAATGTGCTGTTGTTTATACTTGTACTTTATAGGTTGATTTTTCACCCCTCAATCACTGTAGTCTTACATTCATGTAACTCCATTGTTTTCAGTAAAGTCACACTTGGTTTACACTGGTGTAACTGAGATCAGAATCAAGGTCCATATGTCCATGCTATGGGAAGAATCCAAAGCACTGATATATGCTCTGTGACCCCACATTCAGTGCCACTTCTTGAGAACAGAACTGAATGGCTCTCATCTTCAGTTTCACTAAGCAGCATAAAGAGGCCTCAAAAGTGGGAGGAAACAGCCCCCTCTGTAGGTGACCACTGCAGTGTGGTGTTTAGATGTTGCTTGTAATTAATAGAATTGGGAGCACTGGCTGTTGGGAGTCTAAAAGGACAGGAAACAGGAAGCAGGGGGGAGGAGTTGAGAGGCTAGTAGAAAGCTACAGAGGGTGCAGCACCAGCTTGGTAAAGAGGTTTCCACTTTGAAAATAAAGTCCTGTTGAAGCTTGTTAGTATCTTGCCTGATTGATACAACACACAGCCAATGAAGAATTGGCATTAGGGCTCACCACTAGATCTTCTCCAGGCATATCAGGGGTGTGGAGAGCACTACTCTGTAACTGTTCTCTTCTTCCTAAGGACCATTGGCGCTAAGGAAGTAGAGTGTGATTTTCAGCAGCCCTAAGACTGCTGTAACTAACACTGAAGGTTGGGTTGGGCAGATCCTTTATAGCCCTAGAATAAGGAGGAGAGCAAATGTAACACCAACAGACCCTGGTCATCGGTGGGTGGGATCGAACCTGTGGCCTCTGGAGCTTAGTGGATGAACCTCTACAGCATGAGCTAAAAGCCAGCTGGCTGTTAGCAAAGGCTATAGAGCAAAAAGAAAAGGAGTACTTGTGGTACCTTAGAGACTAACCAATTTATTTGAGCATAAGCTTTCGTGAGCTACAGCTCACTTCATCGGATGCATAAAGATGCTATAGAGCAGACTCATTTAACTCTCTCTCTAAGTGGTCTTGGTGCCACTAGATGGGACAGAACACTACACCCAGGAGGTGTGTGGGTTACACAAAGGTGACTTAAATCTAGATTTGTCTCTCCACCCCGTCCCAATATAAGAACTGATTAGCTAAGGATCAGGTTTTCATACCCAAAGCTTGAAACTTTTTGAGGGGGCTTGACTAAATTAAAATTTTCATGGAAAGTATTTACTTGCCTTTACATTTTTTTGATATTTTTGTTGAAAAATCAAAAACCCAAACAATCTTTTTTTGTTTTTCTTTTGGCTGAAGACTTTTCAGCTTTCATCGGAAAATTTTTCTTTGTTTGTTTGTTCAATTAAAAGTTGAAATTTTCCATGGGAAAAAAACACAAAAAAGCCCCAACATTTTCCAGTCAGCTCTACTCTAAAGCAATACAAATAATTTGTAACAAAGATCGAAAAAAAGAGGGTAGACTTGTTCCATAATTGACAAGAGATGGCCACATGAATCAGAGACAAAGACCATCCTGAAGATCATCATTCAGAAGGGACCACAGCGAACATCCTCTCCTTCTGCCCGAAAGATGCATATGCAGGCAGGGGAAGCTGCCTCCCAGAGCCAATTCTTTAAAAGATGCTACAAAATAGAGAGGCTAATAGTTAAATGCTGATAGCTGTCCCGTTATGAAGGCTGCTTTGCCGTGAAATACCAGGACAAACAGAAAATGAGAATTAGTCAAGATATCTACAACCTCACAATAGGAGATTAAAAGTGTTCAGGGGTTGTCATTACAGCATCTTTATGCGATAAGCAAGCAGGTTTTGTTTTACTGACTGCAGTGAATGTCATCTCTTTGCATTTCCATTTTGTTGTGAGCACAGAAAATATAACTGATAATGTGTATGGAGTTTTTTGGGGGCAGGAGGGAAGAAAAAAATAATTTAATTGACAGATAAAAAGGATGTAGAAAGGGTAATTTCATTTTCCATCAGAAAAAGTAAGCTTTTATGTCGGGAATTAAATTAACAGCACATGAAATTGGCTTTTCCTAAGTTCATTTTTTTTAATAAAAAAAGAAAAGAGAAAAAAACACCCCAAAACCAAGGTAGAGTTATGAAAAGCCTAGGAATGAGCACAAAGTCAATAAAACGTGTGATGTGGTCCTGGTCCTGCCTACTTTTCAATCATTCTGCATTTCCTGCTTGTGTGATACTAAAAAGTTATACTTATAAATGTTTGCTCATTTCTGTGTGTAACGTTCCATCTTTTGACTCCAGCTGGTTCCAGGCTCCACACCCCACATCCTTTTCTCTCTTTTCTCAGCTTATTCATGTTGCCTGCAGGTTGTGATTTATCTTTGGAGTTAATACATTCAGAGTCACATAATTTTTTTGCTTGTGTTTGGCTAGGGAAACCTCTATTGGAATACCAATATGTATGGATTTTCATATTGTCATTGCTACCAAAATAACAGCATGGGCGGGGGGAAAGGCAGAAAAGGGAAAATTATTTTTGAAATCATTTTTTCCATCTAATGCATAAAAATGAACTTAATGAAAAAAAAAAACCTCTAATGGAGTGCTTAGGAACCCCCCCCCCCCCCCACACACACACAAAGCAGGTATTTACAGAGAGATCCGTGGGAACAAATGAAATGAAATGCTAATTTATAAAGGCAACTGTGAAAATCAACAGCAGACTAAGAAAAAACAGACTTCTTATCTGTCCAGGCGGTAAACCATATAAAAGGTAACTACTAAACAATGGTTCAGAATAGCACAGGAATCAGCTACAGAGGGTTGTGGGAATTGGGCCACTTTTGTTCGACAGATTTGTGGGCACAAAATTATATTTTCTTGATTATTCACAATTTGAATAACAACAATAATCGTGATTGCCACTTCTGCTGGTGCACGTCACCTTTGGACAAAACAAAATACCACTATGTATATGGTACGAAAATGGTCAAAAAATGTTTGCCTAAAATTAGGTTCCCTAAATCCATATTTAGTCACCTAACTTTAGTCACCCAGAATGAAAATGAAAATGGTGGGTGTATATTGTGTGAATGAGCCAGAGTAGGAGTTTGTCATTTCAGCTGTACAGAGGGATTGTGGTACCTGCAAACACTGCACTGTGTTTTTGGAACGAAAATTAAAAATAAATTGAATCAAGAACAAATAAATAACATTTGGCTGGGTTTTTTTTTTGGAAAGCCGCAAAAAACATGGATTGAATCCAGGGCTCATAGTCTTCAACACCTGTCTCTGTGCGTCTGTATAGATAAAACCTGCTTGCATATAGATTTTCCCTCCAGGGGAAGCATATAAGACTCATTTACTATGTACTATCCGTGAAATCTTTTCCTTAGGGCCAACTCTTTCTCCCACTGAAATCAATGGGAGTTTTGTCTTTGATTTCAGTGGAAGAACTATCAGATCTATCATGATATTTTATAGAATCAATCAAGACTTAACTGTGAAGCTTTTAAGCAAATCTTTGCTTATATGGATAAATAATATCCACTTTCACTTTAAGGCCTGATTCAATGCCTATTGCAGCCAATGGAAAGCCTCCCAGTGACTTCAATGGGCTTTGGTTCAGGTCCTTTAAGGAAGAGCTTTCAGACTGGGGAAAACTCAGTAAATCAGGTTAAACATTTACATCCCATTGCTTTTCATACCTTTTAACATCATTTTTTCTAACCAAAAGCCTGATCCTGAAAACCTTTGAGAAGTCCTTCCTCATGCACTTAGCCCTATTGACTTTCCTGAGTAGGATTTGCAGGATATGGCCACATGGTTGCTAGATGCCAAAAATATTTCTTTTAACTTTTAAAGCTATGCTTTCTTCTTTAAATCCCATTTCCCCTTCTTCTTAGTATTGTTTTACAAGGAGGAGGGAGAAAAAATTGTTCTCCTTAACCTCTGAAGATAGGACAAAAAGCAATGACCTTAAATTGCAGCAAGGGCAATTTAGGTTGGACATTAGGAAAAACTTTCTAACTGTCAGGGTAATTAAGCACTGGAATAAATTGCCTAGGGAGGTGGTAGAATCATCATCATTGGAGACTTTTAAGAGCTGGTTAGACAAACACCTGTCAGGGATGATCCAGATAATACTTAGTCCTGCCATGAGTGCAGGGGAGTGGACTAGATGATTCTATGATTACTGTAGTTACTCCTCCAGAGAAGTGATAATTGGAGTTGTGAACAGACCCAAACCTTACATTAGGAATAATATTTATCAAGGATAAGGATAATATTAATGATTCACTTGGTGAACACTGACAGTGTGCACTCTGCTGTACAAAATATAAAGGAAGACAAGGTTCTGCCCCTAAGTGTTTTACAGTCTAAGGTCCTGACACTGCTGTCTTATGCACATGCATAAAGTCATGCATGCTGAGTCCCTCTGTGTATGTTTTTGCAAGACTAGGGTTTAAAAATCCACTTTATGCATCCGATGAAGTGAGCTGTAGCTCACGAAAGCTTATGCTCAAATAAATTGGTTAGTCTCTGAGGTGCCACAAGTACTCCTTTTCTTTATGAGGGGGAAAGGAGTCCAGGAGAGCTGGCTGTATTTTAAAGAATCCTTATTGAAGTTACAGAAACAAACCATCTCGATGTGTAGAAAGAATAGTAAATTTGGCAAGCAAACAGCTTGGCTTAACAGTGAAATCCTTTCTGATCTTAAACACAAAAAAGAAGCTTACAAGAAGTGGAAGATTGGACAAATGACCAGGGAGGAGTATAAAAATATTGCTCGGGCGGGCAGGAGTGAAATCAGGAAGGGCAAATCACACCTGGAGGTGCAGCTAGCAAAAGATGTTAAGAGTAACAAGAAGGGTTTCTTCAGGTATGTTAGCAACAAGAAGAAAGTCAAGAAAAGTGTGGGCCCCTTACTGAATGAGGGAGGCAACCTAGTGACAGCGGACTTGGAAAAAGCTAATGTACCCAATGCTTTTTTTGCCTCTGTCTTCACGAACAAGGTCAGCTCCCAGACTGCTACACTGGGCGACACAGCATGGGGAGGAGGTGACCAGCCCTCTGTGGAGAAAGAAGTGGTTTGGGACTATTTAGAAAAGCTAGAAGATCACAAGTCCCTGGGGCCGGATGCGCTACATTCGAGAGTGCAAAAGGAGTTGGCGGATATGATTGCAGAGCCATTGGCTATTATCTTTGAAAACTCATGACAACCAGGGGAGGTCCCGGATGACTGAAAAAAGGCTAATGTAGTGCCCATCTTTAAAAAAGGGAAGAAGGAGGATACGGGGAACTACAGGCTAGTCAGCCTCACCTCAGTCCCTGGAAAAATCATGGAGCACGTCCGCAAGGAATCAATTCTGCAGCACTTAGAGGAAAGGAAAGTGATCAGGGATGGTCAGCAAGGATTCACCAAGGGCAAGTCATGCTTGACTAATCTAATTGCCTTCTGTGACGAGTTAACTGGCTCTGGGGATGAGGGGAAAGCAGTGGATGTGTTATTACTTGACTTTAGCAAAGCTTTTGACACGGTCTCCCACAGTATTCTTGCCAGCAAGTTAAAGACGTATGGTCTGGATGAATGTATTATAAGGTGGATAGAAAGTTGGCTACATCGTCGGGCTCAACGGGTAGTGATCAATGGCTCCATGTCTAGTTGGCAGCCAGTATCAAGCAGAGTGCCCCAAAGGTTGGTCCTGGGGCCAGTTTTGTTCAATGTCTTCATTCATGATCTGGAGGATAGCGTGGACTGCACCCTCAGCAAGTTAACAGATGACACTAAACTGGGAGGAGTGGTAGATACGCTGGAAGGTAGGGGTAGGTTACAGAGGGCCCTAGACAAATTGGAGGATTGGGCCAAAAGAAATCTGATGAGGTTCAACAAGGACAAGTGCAGAGTCCTGCACTTAGAACGGAAGAATCCCATGCACCGCTACAGACTAGGGACCAAATGGCTAGGCAGCAGTTCTGCAGAAAAGGACCTTGGGGTTACAGTGGACGAGAAGCTGGATATGAGTCAATAGTGTGCCCTTGTTGCCAAGAAGGTTAACGGCATTTTGGGCTGTATAAGAAGGGGCATTGCCAGCAGATCGAGGGACATGATTGTTCCCCTCTATTCGACATTGGTGAGGCCTCATCTGTAGTACTGTGTCCAGTTTTGGGCCCCACACTACAAG
The DNA here is from genome assembly GCF_965152235.1 of Eretmochelys imbricata. Taxonomy (NCBI): domain Eukaryota; kingdom Metazoa; phylum Chordata; order Testudines; family Cheloniidae; genus Eretmochelys; species Eretmochelys imbricata. Next base: position 9,205,875 of record NC_135576.1, read on the forward strand.
AAGGATGTGGAAAAATTGGATAACGTCCAGCAGAGGGCAACAAAAATGATTAGGGGACTGGAACACATGACTTATGAGAAGAGGCTGAGGGAACTGGGATTGTTTAGTCTGCAGAAGAGAAGAATGAGGGGGGATTTGATAGCTGCTTTCAACTACCTGAAAGGGGGTTCCAAAGAGGATGGCTCTAGACTGTTCTCAATGGTAGCAGATGACAGAACGAGGAGTAATGGTCTCAAGTTGCAGTGGGGGAGGTTTAGGTTGGATATTAGGAAAAACTTTTTCACTAGGAGGGTGGTGAAGCACTGGAATGCGTTACCTAGGGAGGTGGTAGAATCTCCTTCCTTAGAAGTTTTTAAGGTCAGGCTTGAGAAAGCCCTGGCTGGGATGATTTAGTTGGTGATTGGTCCTGTTTTGAGCAGGGGATTGGACTAGATGACCTCCTGAGGTCCCTTCCAAGCCTGATACTCTATAATTCTATGATGCTGCAGCTCTTGAACTCAAGGGCCAAACTTTCATTATGCTGTATTCTCTATGGTCTTGGGCATTGTGAAATCATTTACACCTGTGTAAATTCAGGCAGAGTGGGAGTTAAATGCTACCCAATGTGATTATTTACATTCTCTTAGCATTCACTAAGTAAGGGCCCGATCCATAGCCCACTGAAGTTCATGCAAAGACTCCCGTGGAATTTTAGGCCTTTGGATCAGATCTGAGGGCTTGATACCTGACTTTAAGCATGAGTACACCCATTGACTTCTACAGGGATAACTTGAGTACTTAAAGTTACTCATGTGTGTAAGTATATTGCTGGATCAGGCCATAAGTGGTTATAGCGAGGTGCAAAACATTGGAGAATCAGACCCATTGACTTCAGTGGAATCTGGGCTGAATCTTTATATTCTGCATCATTTAAAAATCCCCTTTTCTTGGGGTAAATCCTGTGAGGTACTAGGCACCCGCTGCTCTTATGAAATGAAAACCTTTGTAGTTTTAATGGTCCTCTGCTTTCTACAACGACTTCCCATAGAACATCCAGTCACAATCAAGATCTTAGCCGTTATCTTCAAGGCGTTCAGTGATCTGGGCCCAGCTAAAAGATCATCTAAAGCTCTGGGATGAAAACCGCAGTCAGCAACTCCACTCTACTGGCACAATGGAGCTTTCCTTCATAGGGTAAACCCAGTTCTGTGCAGAAGACAGAGCTTTTTTTGGGGGGGGGGGCGGTTGGAGACTTTGGAACAAACTTCCATAAGAACCAAGGGCCTTCACAAATCACCCCAACCTTCCATGCACAATGCAAACTGCCATTTTTCAACCTGGCTTCTCAAACACACAGAGAAGCAGCTATATTTAAAAAGCAAGCAACCAGACAAAAATCCCTACCAAAACGAAGCACTCCGCTGCACACACAATTCACCCCCTGTGGGGAGGATGAGAGAGAAAATGAACTACACATGACAGACGTTAGTCACATCGCTTAGTGTAACACAGGGTGGTTCTCAGAACCACAGAGGGTATATAGGAACCTGCAGAGAATAGAATAGAACAGAATAGAACAGAATGCACTCAATCCCTAATGAAACAGAATTTACTTCCAATAGATAACAGCTCCTTATATATATATATATATTACACACACACACACACACTTCAACACCTTATTTCCTTCCTTCCTCTCAATGTCCAGATAGGATCTGTCAAAGCAGGGGGAGAGTTCAAAGGTCAAAGAATTTTAATGTACATTTTATTTAAACAAAGGGGGGGGGGAGAGGCAGGCATTTTAGGGTGACTACTCTCACAGCATGATAGCTTTCATAATAATAAGGGAGAGTATCTCGGAGAATGGGCTTTTTTTCTTTTGCTGACCTACTAAAAATAAAAAATAAAGAGGCAGTTAGAGGAAAAAAATCCCCATTGCTGAGATGCTTCCGTTTCTGCTGATAAGAGCTCTCAGTGTTTTCCGGATAAGAAGATATACTTTGTCTCCTCCAAAGATATGAGAAAGGGGGGAGAACAATGTCTTTTGTTAGAAGGGAAAATAGCTGCAATTTGAGGAGAAATGGTAATACCCAGTTTTGCTGAAGGCAAACAGAAACTAAAAAGTAAGCTCTTTAGAATATTATCCTTCCTTAACATTTTGATAAAGTTCCTTAAAATGGAGCCAGTTTTGCCTGTGCAGCAGTTTAATTTCCTATAATCATCTCTGATGGAACAGATGATACACACAGTTACCCCAGGTATTGTTTAAGTGGGGACTGAATTACTTTTATACTATCACTAAATGATAAAAAAAGGAACATTTTCAACATTGTTTTGTCTCCGTGCTGCAAGCCAGGCATAGGAACGCTCCTTCGAATTCTATTTAAACTGCATTCCAGGAGTATTCACGACTCAAGGTTTTTTCTTTTTTCTTTTTTTTTTCAAAAAAGCTGTTAGAAAGAATTTGAAGGCGACATGGGGAGGAAAGCAGAGGCAACATTCATTATCAGGCTTAGAAGAAAGAGACTTTTTGAAGAAAAAAACCCCACAAACTGCAAGACTTTGAGGAATTTCCTAGTTATCTTTTCCACTTCAGTGATTTTAGGCTTCGCCACCAAATTGAAACACCATTTTCTGAACAATAATATAGTACATTCTTTGACATCACAAAAGAATGCTTTTAAGGTATAAAAATGCATTTCCCTTATGTAATCAAAAACAAAAACTCTATAAATTACAATGCAATGTACAGTCCAATTCCTCCATTCAATGAATTTAAATGGTATGTGCTGATTAAGCTCTTAGTCATTTATGTTAAATGTCTAATGAAAAGCTTTTTGAATCTGGTTTAACCCATATTAAATGCCCTAGTGGTGCCCCTGGAATTAAAAGAGAGGAAGAAAATTAATCCTATTCTTTGTTCCCTTTATACATTTTAATAAATTTTACTGCATCTTCCTAATGCATTTATGTCTCAGACAAAATGCCAAATGGTTTGATCCTTTCAACAAAAAGCCAAGGAACAAATCTGCACATTAAAATGTAGAGCAATTTAACAATTCAAGGCATAGTGTTTTCCAGAAGGAGATGATGTGTTTCTTATGTTTCTTTAGAACTCCACATGATGATTTCTGCTTTGTATGTAAGTAGACTCTACTGACAGTTTGGAAAGTTTATTTTTTCTTGTTTCTTCTCACGCTGTACAAAACAAATGTAACTTTCAAAACCTGCCTCTGGAAATTTCCACTATATGCATCCGACAAAGTGGGTATTCACCCACAAAAGCTCATGCTCCAATATGTCTGTTAGTCTATAAGGTGCCACTGGACTCTTTGCCACTTTCAAAATGTAACAGATCCTGATTCAGAATGCAAGACCTTAACTGAGATGGAAGATGATCAGCTGGCCAAAATAAATTCTGTGTTAACAAGTACATCTTCTTTATATTTTATTAGTTTCCAAAACACAGGAGTGAGAAGGACCCACTTTGGGAGAAATTGAATCTTTTGGAGAGAATATATTTGGGTCTCCCAAGCCTCTCTCTTCTAACATACTTGGAATTCAGCTGTCAAAACCAGATTTGAGGGGTGTGAAAATTAATCTAAACTGACATCCCAACATGTAATGTACTGAAGGTACCTCCTTAAGTGACAATGGAGCTCATTCTCTGGTTTTCAGCCATTCCATGAGCTCTTTAGACCCTCCGCTTGCAGAGCATGATTTTACACACTCTCCTCCTACCCAGTACAATGAAGTGGGGTTTGTTTCTTACGCACAACCTACTGATAGAGGCAGCACCATTCATTATTTCCCAGGGCTTTGAGTTTCTAGTGACACCAGCAATATCAAATTATATCAACCTTTTACTGATGATAAATGTAATGGGCCTTAGGCAAAGCCCATTGCCGTCAATGGGAGGCTTTCCACTAACGTCCAGAAGCTTTGGACTGGGTCCAGTGGGATTTCTATAGGATTTTCCCATATGAACATGACAAAAAACAAAAACAGGATATAAAAATCTACTTCAGTGAACTGGTGGGTTATGCGGATTAGGGATCCATGAATAGGGTGAACAACTTTAAACAGGCTAGGTGCGTAAGTCAATCATGCCCACACAGTGTGGTGCTCTATGGTGTATACTGGTTGATGAGCCTGCTACCGTGCTGGCTAAGAGAGCTGGGTCTTTTAGCTCAGGCTGTAAAGGCACATACATTAAGCTCCAGAGGTCTAATGTTTGATCCCCACTGCTGATAACCCCCCAGGGCTGTCAGCATTACAGGTGGTTGACTCTTTTAGCTTAATGCTAACATGATTCATTTTCCTTAGAGATTTCTTTGCTTAAAAACCCAGTTCCTCTCTTATGTACTGTCTCCTGGCAGCCACATTTCTTTGTTTCTGACCATGAGGTAGGGGCAATACTGCATCCATGTTGGGAGATATAAGCAACATGGCTGCAGGACTTGTACCTTCTTGGAAAGGAGGCATCATGCCGAAGGCTAATGGCTGTTGTGCCCAGATGTTTGCAAATAGAAGTGGGAAGCAAAGAGGGTGGCTAAAGGGAGTTAGGCCAGATCCTCAAAGATATTTAGGTGCCTAACTCCAATTGAAAATCAATGGGAATAAGGTTCCTAAATACCTTTGAAGATCTGAGGCTTAATGTGAAAGAACGATGTGAACCTTGAGCCCTGTGGTGCAAATGAAAGACAAGAGCAGAGATTGTTTTTTTCCAGACACTTCAGCTCTGGACTCAAACTCCTACAAAGAGACAAAGGGCTGAGCCACTAAGCTCAGATTCAGAGTGAGGAACAGCCACACATTAGCGGGGAATGTCCTCACTTTTAGCCCCATAGAACACCAACCCCAGTTCCATCTGTTGTTTTTTTTAAGGTCAGAAACTCCTTAGTTACGGGAATGTTAGTTACCCATTGTTGCTCCACTTGTATGGATGGCTTAGATGCTGTTGCTAAAAGAGGAGTGGTGAAGAGATAACATGGTTGGAAATGGGGTGTGAGGACAGGAAAGAGAGGGAATGGTGCAAGTCGAGAGCTAGGGAGCTAGAAACTAGGCCAGATGCCTTAGTGGGGTCCTGCTGCCTACAGCTTCTTGCAAAGTTATTACAAACACTTCCAGGATCTGAGGCAAAGAGAACTGAAGTCAATGGAAAGATGCACATGGAATTCAGGCTACTGATGAACAAGACAGCAACACGACATAAGGAGTGGCATTGCTGTCGCCTGGCAGAAGTCCTCTCATGAGAAGGAAGGGAGGTGAAAACCAAGCACTCAGCAGGGGAGAAACAGGTCTCTTCACTGCACTGTGAGTTCTCCCTTCCTCAGGACCCCTGTTCCAAACCACTGACCCAAGCATGTGGCTCATCTTGAAGATGGATTGGCAGCAGCACACAAGCGGCTGAGAGGATCCAGAACACAGGTTTTCCAGCTTGCATTTGCCAGCAACTAGCTAGTCAACAAGCAGATCTTGGGGAGAGGGGGGAGCAAGGGGTCAGGTCACATAGATGAAAATTGTACATATGGGCTGGTGATCTCATAACAACCCCCTAGTCCGTAACTGTCTGAGCAATCAGCTAGAGCCATTCACTCCACTCCCCCGTTTCCAGGTTACCATTCCATTCCACAGGGGGCATCCCACCTTTTCATCTTTCAACAGCAAAATGATTTGTTTGGGCTGAAATGTAACAGGCACAGAACAACTGGTACCAGCCAGAGAAAAACCTGGCTTCAAATACCCAAGTTTCAAAACAGCAACTTCCCTGTCCCAAACGTCAGGGCACATTATTCAGACCAGATAACATAACATCCAGACAAACTTCTGCTTTTAAATCTCAGCCCCTGAAACAAACCTCACCCTCCGACCCTCTCCCCAGCTTTTGCTACATCTGACTCCAACATCTCTAAGGAAGAACTTTTCTAGTTATTTTTGAATCCTCTCCTCTTTTATGTGCTTCAAACTGTGTCTGATTTGATTTTCCCAGGAGCTCTGTTCATTTCCCAGGACTCCTTTTCCAGCTCCTTCAAACACATCATTTAATGTATTATCTGGCCACATCTCCTGATTCATTCACTCTGCCTTCTTCTGAGTCAAGGTCCCTATTTCTCTCTGATCTTCTCTAAGGCCAAGAACTTTCCCTGGTGCCTCAGGATAACATGCTGTACCAACTCCAGATCCAGCCATGGTCATTAACCCAGGATAGTCACCCATGATTTGGCATAAATGCAATGCAAACTCCATAACCAATGGCATTTGCAAACCAGGCTGGGAACTGTCCGCAACCCTGCTGGTGAGGCAATCTCACCCAACCAATCTTCCACGTAGATATCATGTGAGACACTGAACAGTCACAAGCTCATCATTACATTCATTCTTCTCTAAGGGGAATATATGTTTCATATCTGTGCCAATGTTACATTTACAAACAACCACCTGAGTAAAACCGTCATTTGTTTCCTGACCACACTGTCACCATTTCCCCCTGTTTTCTTTTATAGAAATTGGTATTTATTGAATACTATATCTATGACAAATACCAAATTCCTCAGTAGATCCCAGGGGTCTGACATTCCTGGCCCAAAATATGGAACCAACTGAAAAGTAGGAAATTCAAAACTGATGGAAGGAAATACTGTTTTAAACTGTGGGACTCATTGCAACCACCTATTGTGGAGACCAAAAACAGAGCAGGATTCAGGAAAGAATTTAAGTGGATAACAAGGATATGAAGAATTATACTCTTAACAACCTGGCCCTAAAATAACCCAGATTTTTGGATATAATATAAACCCTCAAGCTTCAGGCTTTAAGCAAACCTCTAATTATTGGAGGTTAGGAGAAACTTTCCTCAGTGCAGATTGTCCCATCACTGTGTACTGAAGGCTTTCTACAACATTCCTCTAAAGCACATGTGGCATTGTCAGAGACAGGTGTCCGGCCCAGATTGTATTATCTTCCCTAAAGCATTTCCTTGGACAACATGCATCTCCCTGAGCCTTGCTTCCATCCAACATGGGAAGATGCCTGCACATATCCTTATCCCACTGCTGCTATCTTCTTTCTGTATGGGACTGAGAGATCTGCAAATGGATTGCAGGGGGCTAGGGAGACAGATAGGTAAGCCTTGGCTAATTGATTTGCCAAAGGTCACACACAGTAGACGAGTTACTCATAAGGCCCAGACAGGCCTGACTGCCAGTCTGGGGCCCTACACACTAAACTATAGTTCCTCCCTCAGCAGTTCTTCTTGAAGCTAGTGTAATTCATCCCCCACCTGCTGTATTGCACAGAACTTACATCACACTGTAAGATTTACTCCTCAGTGCTATGAGCCAACCACATTCTGCAATGACAGGGGCTTCTTTTTTCGCCTTCTTCCTGGAAAATGAATTATTTGAGTCTTACAGACCTTAATGATTTTCCTTTGCTCTTAATTAGATAATTAAACCCTGGGTTCAGATCATAACATGTCATAGTAACGATAGCTATTTAATCAAAATGTCCATTTGTTTTCATTCTATTAAGTTTAGTAAGGATGCTTAAGGACATTTCATGTCATTTCATGCACATTTCATTTTTTTGTTTGCTTTGTTACAATACACAGTAAGATGAGACCTATAGAATTTAATAGCAACATAACAAATTAGGTCTTTTCTTTGGACATCCTATGGAACTTGAAAGAATGATATACCTGGTATAGAAATCTATAGGATGATTTTAAAAAGAAAATACTATATAGAAACTGTAACATTTCTCTTAAAATATATGGTCAAGATTTTCATGAGTGGCTAGTGATTCTGGGGGATTCCATTTATGGCTCCCCAACTTAAGCTACCTTTAAGGAGCCTGATTTGAGAAAGTGCTGTGCGTCCACTCTTTGAATACTGGATCAAAATCCATCTAGAGGGACACCCACAAACCGAGGCATCTGAAGTCACTGGTCATATCTGAAAATATTGCCTTCCAGGCTTGTAAATTCCACAAGACTCGGTGCAACTGTTGTAGGCGTCCACTAGCTTTTTCTTCATTAAATTCCACAGGACTTTCCCAGGAAGGTTTTAAGACACCAGGTAATAAATTCAGGATGGTGGCAGTTGAAGCCAAGTTGCTCTCAACCACCAAGCATTTCCCACCCAGTGCAGGACACTGGCAGTAATTCTTAATTTTTCAGCAGATAAAGCTGAAAATGATGCACCCAAGTATGACACTAAAAGCACAGAGAAAATGAATGGTTACCCATCCTCTGCCTTTCCTTTAAACAGGATTCCCTGCCCTTGCCAGAATTTTGGCAGATAATCATCCTTTACAATGACAACTTCATTAATTAATGCTTTGGTCCTTTCCCTTACTGAGGCATAGCAGGAGGCTTCTCCGACTGAATACCAAGTGTATGGTCTCTTTTGTTCCATTGCCACAATGTAGGGGATTTTCTGAAGCCTCATGCTAAATTGGGAGTGACACCAAAGCCTCGTGGAAGAAAACAAAAATTCATATATGAGGAGCGTTATTTGAGTGCCCATCTAAGTGCTTTGGGAGCCCTTAGAGAAAGTAAGGGCCTTTCAAGGCTAGGCAAATTCAAATGTTGATGTAATTACACTGAGGCAACACTAATGAAGACTCCGTGTGAAACCAGGCTTGCACTGGTGCGATGTATCATGGTAACTTAGTGGTGCATGACCCGTCTTGCACCATGCAGTGCACCTACACTGAGGGTTTACAAGAGAGTTGCTGAACTGGTGTAGCTGTAGCAGGATAAAATAAATAATCATAAAATACATAAAACAATACAGACGGAGTAGATAGGGCAAAAAAAACCCTTATGTTCTCTAGGATATCCAGACATATTAGAATGGTGGAAGGTGAAAGAAAAGTTTTGCAGGTCTATAGTCACCCTCCATTTGCCCCCACCAATACAGCCTACTCTGAACCAGAATTCCTTAGCCTGATAATGAACTTCATGGTGCTCCTGCAATTCTGGCAACAATTATCTCACCATGTTCCTTGCCAATTTCTGAACAGGTGATTATTGTTAATGGAACACTCAAGGCAAAAGGTAGAGCTGTGCAGAGGATAGAAATATCATTTCACTGAGGATTTCTAAATTTTGAAATTTGGCTGTGTTCCGAACCTGACCAACCCCCAAATTTCAAAATTCTCTCCAAAGACAAAAAAAAAAAAAAAAAAAAAAAAATCATTTTAGGTCAATTGAAACATTTCATTTCAATTTTGACTTTAACTTATTTAACTTTGCAGTGAGTTTAAACTGCATTTCTATTGCAACAGTGCCTAAAACCTCAACTGAGATTAGGTCCCCAAACACACAATAAGAGACAGAACTTGTCCCAAAGAGTTTGCAATCTGAATAGATAAGACAGTCCAAGGGAGGGAAAAAGGGGTGAAGTGACTTGCCCAGGGTCTTGCAGCACAGCTGGGAATAGACCCCAGATGTCTGGACTCCCAGTCTATTGCTCTAAAAATTAAATAACACAGTCTCTGATTTGTCTTGCACTTCGTTAAAAAATCCTGCTGCACAAGGATCTTCCTTCTCTCACTTGTAAATTCACCCATGCAAATTCAAAATGGTCCACGTTTCACAAGTGGATACTTTTGGGATCAAAGCCATTTTTAGGCCTAATGAAAGCCTCCTGTGATTTTTAAGAATCTGTCCTGATAATATTTAACAGCTTGAGCAGAACTGTGCATGGTGTAAGAAACTGTGAAGTAATCATGTTTCTGAGGAAAATCAAAGATAAAGTAGTCACAAAGCTAGAAGCCGCTGGATTGAACTAACACTAAACCTGTACTGACAGAAGAGAATTGTTAACATGGAAATAAGAAACTAATACATCTGTATAATAAAAGATAACAAAAAGTTATAAATAAATCTGTGTAACAAAGGGAAGTTGAAGCTGTGAAGGCAACTGTGTGGTAAGGTTGTCCTGATGAGCTTCCCACTTGTGAGTGAGATCACAGAGGATCATAGGGGAGCACTATTTACTAGGGCTTTGCCTTAATAAAGATTTGTTGGATACATCCGCTGAGCAAGTGAATCTTACCAGCAGATACATTTTAAATGTTGATGACCTTTGGTACATACTGACCAACATTATGGTGCTCAGCCTGGATCTCAGTAACCCAGACCTGACTAGTGAAGGATAAAGTGATGACTTAACTACTGTGGGAATAGTTGGTTTTACATGAAAATCAAAGACTCATAAAATCCTCTAATCCAACTACTGAGATGTGATGCATTTATTAAGACTGGCAATTTCAGTTTCAATCCTATTCAAAGGATTTACAGTTATGCGACACTAAGCTGTCCTAATTGATGGCAGGGCAGGACAGTGTTTAGGTTGAGGAGTGGCCTGTGATGTCAGGCTATGGGGACCAGACTGGTGGTGAGGACAGTCTCTCCAAGCCATCCACTTACTTGCCAATCTTATTTAAATCTTATCGCTTCCCAAATTGGAAAGATTAGATTGTAATTAGCTGTTTCCCCATCAGTCTACATTGTGCCTTCCTAAACAATCTTTTGATAATGATCATATCGCTCCTCCCGACAACTTCAGGGAAATTTCAGAGCCAAATATTAAACAGGCAGTTATGAAACTGTGCTCAACCACCTGTTCTCTTGACCCATGGCTGACCTGGTTAACGAAGGACCGTATATCTCAATTAGTCCAGGTGATCTCAGAGATTGCCATACTATAATTAATGTTGGGCCTCTCTCCCCCCTGCCACCCTCAAGTTATACTACACTCACCATACCCATATGCAAGACACATTCTTTGCTGTTGGAAGAAATGTCCAGATGCTGTCTAAAACCTTGATCAAATTGTCTACAGCCGAGATGGCAAAGTAATAAGCAAGAAGGCAAGGGTTCACAAAAATGGATGCTTATGTTAATCTCCTAAATCTGTGTTTAAGCACCTAAATAAATGTCCTGCAGCTCCTATTGACTGTAATACAGTGGAGGGTAAACACCAAGGAGAAAGGGGAGCAGAGAAGTGATAGGAGAGAGACAGGAGGCAGGATACTGTGAAACAGAGCCAGAGGGAGCCTGGGGGAAGGGAACATAAGAACGTCCATACTGGGTCAGACCAAAAGTCCATCTAGATCAGCACCCTGTCTTCTGACAGTGCCAGGTGCCCCAGAGGGAATGAACAGAACAGGTAATCATCAAGTGATCCATCCCCTGTCACCCATTCCCAGGTTCTGGCAAACAGACGAGGGACACCATCCCTGCCCATCCTGGATAACAGCCATCGATGGACCTCTCCTCCATGAATTTATTTGTTTTAAACCTGCTGTCTACTAATTTCATTTGGTGACCCCTACATCTTGTGTTATGAGGAGTAAATAATGCTTCCTTATTTACTTTCTCCACACCAGTCATGATTTTATAGACCTCTATCATATCTCCACTTAATCCAAAATGAATCCAAAATCTCTCTCTTGAGTGGGAACAGCTAATTTAGACCCAATCATTTTACATGTATGGTTGGGATTATGTTTTCCAGTGTGCATTACTTTGCATTTATCAACATTGAATTTCATCTGCCATTTGGTTACCCTGTCACCCAGCGAGATAAAGACTGTCAGGAAATCAAGGAGGAAAGGAGGGGAGAAAGACTGGTGAGGGAAAGAGAAGAGAAAATAGGAAGAGGAAGAGAGAGCAAAAAAGCAATAGGTGAAAAGGAAGAAAAAGGGGGAGAAAATGTAAGATAGAGATGGAGGAAGAGAAAGAGAAGAAGTGAAGAAAGAGAAGGAGAGGGCAAAAAGAAGGAATAAAGAAATGGAAGCAAAGAAGAATATGAACACAACCATTAAGGATTGAAATGTTACATTGCATTTAATTGTAGTTCCCTGAAAGGAAAGGATGGTCCTTTGTTGGGTGAAGTGGGTTCTTCAGGCCAGTAATGGCTGAGGCATGGCTGGAATTGGGCAGAAGTGTCAATCTCATAGTGATTCAATAGTGGAGCCAGTATCAGCATCTTTTACTCATATTTTAAGCCAAGGTGAAAGATAGTAAGAGCACACAGACGTTTCAGCTCTATGGAGCTACACTCATTACCCTGGGTGAGTCTCTGGCCCAGGAGAGAAAGGGAAGAATACCCCTTTCAGCAGAAACTGTAAGTGGATAGTGTAACTACCGGAGTTGTAATTAATTTAAGACACTAGAGCAAATACCACTGCTCTTGCAAAAAGTGCTAGCAAATCTTTAAAGAATAGAATAAGAATCACAGTTTAACATCACATCCTAAATATGGCACTTAAAAGCATCACAGTGCTCCTATTGCCTTTCTGGACAATTATGTAGTACTATTTATTTGCTTGTATTTCAGTAATGCCCACAGGCCCCAAGCAGGGACCCACTGTGCTATGCAAACTACACATGCTACAGACAGAGAGTCCAGGCTCCAAAGAACTTCCAATCTGCATATAAAATGAGAGAAAATAGGTGGATACAACAAATGGATGGGGGTGCACAAAGTAACAGTGAAACGATAATGATAAAGGAATGAGAGGTGAAGGCCCAAGACATGGAGTCCATTCTATTCCTCGTCCTGCCACTGGCTAACCTTGAACAAATCACTTCCCCTTTTTGTGCCTCATTCTCTTCACCTGTAAACTTGGGATAATGATGTTATCTCGTTTTACAGAGTGCTTTGAAGTCTGTGGAGGAAAAACACTATAAAAGAGACGAGCATCATTTTAACTGCAATACACATATCATGGAGGAGCATTATTTTCCTTGAAAGATAAAGTATACTCCAAAACACAGGGAATGTGTTGATATTCAGATCTCACAACCTCTTCAACCAGCTTACAAATTAATTGCCTTCTTTTAAAAGAGAATTGTGGCCTGCAAGCTAGAATCCCATTGAAATACTGAACTGAAGGCTTTATTGCCCTCTACGATCAATGCTACTAATTCTTTGAGTATTTTTACATACACAATTGAAGTTTTAGGCCTACAGTCTCTAGTGTATGGTTGGAGGCTGCTAATGGAAAAATCAAACGCTAACACTGTTTTCCGTTTTGTTCCCTAGCTCATGGGATTCACTGCGACAAGACTGAGTGAATAAGAAACTTTCCCCTTCCCTCGTCAACCATCACAAAGCAGCCCTCATCTCTCAGGTCTGGAAATTTTGCAGAGACACCTCAAACGTAGCAAGTCGCTATGGAAACAAATTATGACAGATTAAGTTACTGACAATGATTTTCTGCAAATGTTAACCATGCTGTAACCAGGTCAAAGGGCAACTGTGATGTAACCAGGCTCCTAAATTGTTTCTAAGTGTAGAGTTGATGAACCCTTTGGATGAAGCTTCATTTCACTTACAATAGGAAGATGGAGTGAGAACGTATGAGGCAGCTGTTAAATGCAGCCTCTAAAGAGGGGAGTGCTTTGTCTTTGTGTTTGTTTTGGCTTTCTCTCTCCTTTATGAGGAAAGAGAAGCAAAGAAGTTGCCACAACCATGTGACTGGAGGGGCAAGGTATAATTTGAATCTCAACCAGCGTTTTGTGTGTGTTAGGCTCCTGGGTTTTGTTTTGTCCCATCTCTTGTACACTGTATATATATTTATGTTGCATGAGTGTGTGTTTTTGTATGTCTATTTAATCAACCTATCTATATGGCATACATTATATCATGATCAGGCTTGTCACTATTTCTCCCATAGTAGAATCCTATTAGGAGGAAATTCAACACAGCAAATATATATTCATTTGGAGTACAATTTTCAAAAGCACCTAAGTGAGTTAGGAGCCAAAGTCCCATTTTCAGAAGTGTCCAAGGGCCAGTTTTTCAAAGTCCTGAAGCCAAAATGGGAGTTGGGTGCCTATGCACTTTTGAAAATCCCACTAGATATTCATCTTCATTTTTAGGCATCTACATTCTTTTAAAAATCTTGCTCTGGATGCCTAAACCACTCTTGAAAATGGGACTTAGGTGTTTTTAAAAATGTTACCCCATGGTCAAAGTAATTAATAGACTTGCACATCATGTCCTTAGAGAGCCTGATTTTGTTTACACTAAGACCACTTTATACGCAGGCAGTGTGTGATACATTACACCCACTTTAAGCCCCCTCTGTGCTACCAGAGAAGTGTAAATAGGCCGGAGTGTAAATGAGAATTATATCACAGTGTAAGTGCTGTAATTTGGGGGCTAATACATCATATTGTTCATTTGCAGAGGTTGAATCTCTGGTTTACATGCAACATTTTCAAATCAACCTTAACTATGAAATCATCACCAGCATCTGAGTAATGCAGTTTCATATCTCAGAAAACTAGACTATCACCAGTTTACTTTTTATCTCCAACATGAAAACCAGCAGCCACTGATTTTTTTTTTTTTTCAGTCAAAAGAGCAGGAAACTTTTCTCATCTTTCTTTCTGATTCATTCAACATCCGCTGCTGCCCTTTGGAGTCTTTCCGACTTGCTTTCAATTAAAATGAAACCCCTGACATCATTTCTGGTCTCTTTGCTGTACTTTCTGTGAGCTCTGAGTATCTGTAATGTCAGAGCAGCAACCTACCAAGTAAACAAACAACAACAAAAAAGGATAGATCTATCAATTCCTGTTAGAACAAGCAGTTTGATGTCTATTTGCCTGCTATTAAATAACCATATTTATTAATATCCACAGGACTCTCAAGAATAGAGATTAAAATAAGGGAAAGCCTTCCATACCATGTCACTTGGTAAACTAGAATGATGAACGAAATCTCCAGCTGGTATCAACTGGCATAGTTCCAGACCCAAAATAGAAATGTAGGATGAAATTTAGAGGGCCAGCAACAGTGCTCAGCACCACTTAAATCTTATTTAGAAGACGTTACATGGCATGACTTAGATGAGTGAATTTCACTCTTTGAACACCCTCCTTTCTTTACAAGGAAACTCAGCTGTAATCAATAGAGGAAAAAATATTTTCACATTGAATGTCGGAAGAATGAACCAGTTCCTTAGCTGCATCTGAAGAAGTGGGTTTTTTTACCCATGAAAGCTTATGCCCAAATAAATCTGTTAGTTTTTAAGGTGCCACCAGGCTCCTCATTGTTCCTTATCTGGTGTTAATCATCCAAGTTCCCAATTCAATTTTCACTAGCTGAAGTTCTGGGCCACAAATATCTCCAGGAGCCATGTCTTGGAGAGGGCATGTTATTGAAATAGCAGGCCATTCAGTGATATAATAAGTACATGGTTAGATATCACAGAGGGCAGGACCTCTGAACAGAGCTAGTCAGGATTTTTTCAGGACTTGTTTTTTCTTTGAAAAATGCCAATTTGTCACAAATGAAACTTTTCACGGGAAAGAGACAGTTTTAACTAATTTCTTAACTTGAAAAATTTTTGAATAAAAAAATGCTGAAGTTGTCGGAACACCTCATTTCCACATTCTTAAAAATTATTTTCCAGTACGAAGTGACTGGTTAGAAATTTAAGGTAATTGTAGCAACATGTAAACATAACAATGATTAAAAAGGAAATGGAACATTTTGAAGCAAAATGTTTCAATTGACTTGAACCAAATTTTTTGGATTGTCAGTTCACAGATTTTCAAAATGTCAATTTTTTTCTCCCAAGAGAAGGGGGAAAAAGGTCTTGAAACTCTTCAAAAGACAGGAAAACCATTTCCTGGTCAGTTCTATATGTGAACCATGGCTAAGAAAAGGGCTTGTGGGTGTGACTAAGAGTCACCAGCTATCCCTTCAGCATGCAGATGCCTGGATTCATAGATCTGAAGGCCAGAAGGGACCACTGTGACCATCTAGCCTGATGTTCTGTATACCACAGTCCATAGGACTCCCCTGAAGTAATTCATGCTTCAAATCCAATAAGAGTGAATGTCTCCAAGGTGTTTGAAAAAGTTCTCGTCTGACCCTGATGAAGCACAGGAAGCGCTTGACATTTTGGGGAGGGAAAGATCAAACTTGCCAAGGTGACACCTGGCTTTGTTTTTCATATTAGTGTAACAAAATCTGTCTTTTCAGATAAAGGCAACAAGATGGCGGATAAGTGATGGAGCTAAACATTTTTTTTCACAGTACTGCTAAAGAGCAAATAAATCCAAGTTAACTACTTTCTCTAAATCCGTAAACATGCTAGGGGAATGTGTTATTATTGGGCCAGCTTCTCAGCTGGTGTAAATTAGCAGAGCTCCATTGATGTCAATGGCACTACTCAATGTACACTACCTAAGAATCTAGCCCTGTACTCCTAGTTCTGACACATTTGTGTTTCTCATAGACTTCCTCAGTACCTCAAGGGATGAAATCATCAGATGCATACAGATTTTAAGGACCACAATGATCATTTAGCCTGACCTCCTGCACAACACAGACTCATAGAATTTGACCAGGAAGAGAAGAATCTGGTCAATCTGATTGTATTTTAGTTGCTAAATATGGTGAAAATATCCAGAAGAAACTATCCCTCTCCTGTTATTTGATCCTTCTACGAGTTCCTTATTAAATAAAAAGAAAGAAAGAAGAAGAAGAAGAAGAAGAAGAGCTTTGAGATCCTCAGATGGAAGATGCTGCGGAAATGCATGAATATAAGGCACTGATATGCAATGTTTCTGCAGCTGATTTTCCAGACTTAACCACACACAAAATCACTTCAATTGTAGAGAGGACGGTCAGTCTAAGGTGTGACAGGAAGTTATACATTTCCTAATGAATCTTATGTATGCTCAGGGTTTAGCTGATCACCATATTTGGGGTCGTGAAGGAATTTTCCTCCAGGGCAAATTGGAAGAGGCCCTGGAGCTTTTTCGCCTTCCTCTGTAGCTTGGGGCACGGTGACATAGGTGAGAGGTTTTTCGCAGGAGTGGTGGGTGAAATTCTGGGCCTGCTTTGTGCAGGAGGTCAGACTAGATGATCATAATGGTCCCTTTTGACCTAAATATCTATGAATCTATGAGAGAGAGACGATTTAGGAAGGGGCATCACTGCTAGAGAAGACCAAAGGACAGCAATTCCTTTTTGCTGCAACTTGCAAGGTTTCAAAATTTGTTTGTTAAAATGCATAACAAAAAAAAACCTTTCAGACTTTCCAATTCCGTGCTCTTCCTGATTAAAAGCAGAGCTTTGATCCCAGCTCATTCTGATTCAGACAAAGCAGGGGCTTACATGTGGTAGTTGTACATTCCAAGCCAGTGTCTTTACCACCAGCCTATAAAATGCAACAGTCTTAATTGACCGCTCTGCACAGACCCAAAGAAGCCATTTAGAGAAAGCTTTCAACCAGCTGTAACCATTTCCTCATTTTGCTTTCAGAGTAGCAGCCGTGTCAGTCTGTATCCGCAAAAAGAAAAGGAGTACTTGTGGCACCTTAGAGACTAACAAATTTATTTGAGCATAAGCTTTTGTGAGCTACAGCTCATTTCATCGGATACATACAGTGGAAAATACAGTGGGGAGATTTTATATACACAGAGAACATGAAACAATGGATGTTACCATACAGACTGTAACAAGAGTGATCAGAAAAGGTGAGCTATTACCAGCAGGAGAGCGGCAGGTGGGGGCGGGGACCTTTTGTAGTGATAATCAAGGTGGGCCATTTCCAGCAGTTGACAAGAATGTGTGAGGAACAGTAGGGGGGGGAATAAACAAGGGGAAATAGTTTTACTTTGTGTAATGACACATCTACTCCCAGTCTTTATTCAAGCCTAAGTTAATTGCATCCAGTTTGTAAATTATTCCAATTCAGCAGTCTCTCGTTGGAGTCATGTTCTCTGGGTATATAAAATCTCCCCACTGTATCTTCCACTGTATGCATCCGATGAAGTGAGCTGTAGCTCACAAAAGCTTATGCTCAAATAAATTTGTTAGTCTCTAAGGTGCCACAAGTACTCCTTTTCATTTTGCTTTGTTACTCTTGTTCTGTAGACATACCATATTCTCTCTGTTCAACTAGGCTAAAGTCCAGAGGTTACTTAAGCAAGAATTAGACTTCCCAAGAATATGGAAAGCCTTTATGACTCATGAGGCTATTGTATAGTTTGAATATAATAACTCAATATCTGTAATCCTTGCTTATATGTAGGGCCATCCTTAGGATTTATTATTAAACTAGTGTCCCTATACCCGATGGCAGCCTGGGCTCGCATGCATATTTTAGATAAGGGTGGTCTTTTGAAGGATTTATTTAAAAAACTATATGTCTGAAGATCCAAGCATTTAAGGCTAAAGATGAATACTCAGATTGTGCATCTAAAAATCTATGCAAGGATTTTTTAGAGATGTGATTTTATAATCTTCAGCAACACACTAATGAAACCTTTTTAAAGCAAAGTTTAAACTAAGGTCCTGTGGACTAACACGTTCTGAGTAAATATTACAGTAATACATAACTGTTTTTGTCAGTAAATTTAGAAACTGACCTTATATACCTGGGGGTTGGCAAATGCCTGTTAAATGACTTCATTACCACTTGAATGGCTCTTTAGCCATTTCAATATTGTGCTAATAGGTCTGGCAGGCTGGAAGGCTTTTTCACTTTTAGGTACTAGATCCCCTTCAGAGGAAGACTACAGCAGCCATGAAGGGTCAGAACAGGGATAGGAAGAAGTGGAGGATGGACAGTAAGACCCAGGGGTGCCCCAAATTTTTGGGTGCCCTATGCAGCTGCGTATGCCTAAGGACGGCCCTGCTTATATGATTGTTTAGCGAAGCACTTTAGATTCCTATTGCTCTTCAGTCCTGAGCACCGTTGTTCTGTGGAAAATGTTTAGCAACTGGGCATTTGAATAAGTCTCTTCTCCATATTTTCTGTCCACTGTCAACTGAAGAATTGGGGAGGCCTAGATATCACAGGAGACTTGTAATGAGACAGGGAATTTTCTTCTCTTCATTTCCAGTTCAAAACTAGCCCAGATTGCTGGACTAATCTAATGAACAAAGGTTTTTACTATCTGCCCAGTAGCCATTACAAAATTCATTTGATGGTTTCAGTCCACTTCTCAGTCCACTGGGATCTGCATTATAAACCACAGCTGGCACTAACTGGGATTCTCAAATGCTATGCAAAGGACTGAATGGGTGTGGAGAAAACACTATCCATACATAGGAGTTGCCATAGTGGCTTAGACCAATCGTGCTAATTCAGTATCCTGTCTCTGATAGCAGCCAATACCAGATGCTTCAGTGAAAGAGAAAAACCCCTTAGTGGACAATTATACATATAAATAGCTTCTCATACAGTTAAGCTATGTGCTTAATTCCCTAATGTGTAAAAGTAAATGCACATTTGTGTATAATGGGGCTGTGTTCATGCAAACTTTTGCAATTGCATGCTGTCCCTTGGAAATTTATCTCAGAGGCTTCTCTGACTGCGAGGACCTCAATAGCCATTGGAAGAAGGGGATCAATTTTTGATAGATCTTGTTAATGGTACAAACAGTCAGCAGAAATGGGTCCAAGCCTCAACATGTAGACAGGTTCAGGTGTTGAAACTTTCTCACCCAACATTTGGGACTGCTGGAATTCGGGGGGCTGTTTTTTGGCCCATTTTAAAGATAAACCCGGATTTAAGGGTTGAGACCTAAGTCCAGATTTTGAACCCACCCCAAGCTCACGAGTAGTTAGAGCTGAGGTTCCAATTCATTCTTTACATGCTTATTGCCAGGTCTCTACAGAGGAGGGAGTATGCCTGACATCTCTCCCGAGGAGCCAATAGCAGCAATGCAGGGTTCCCTACCTACACACAAGTGGGGGTGGCCTAAGCAGAGGAACCACTACACAATCATCAGTCCGGTAGTACGGTTGTTGCAAGCATGGAGCCCCTTGTGAAGTCAAGGGGAGCTTCAAGTGTAGTTTGACTGTGGTATTAGAACACACAGCATGTATTCTTTCATTATTCAGGAGTGTTTGTTACAATTTTGCTAGTGTTTGGAGAATTCTTCAGTATACAGGACTTTTTCTCCCTAAACAGAGGTCAATATAGTCTTGTTAATTACTGAAGTATAGTATAACTCTAAGCACTCCAAATACCCTGATGCCTCTTGTTCAGTTCATGACATAGAGACACAGACGTTAGATAGGAATCATACATACCCTTGCTAAAAGTAGTTTTACACTGGAACTTTCATTTCTTAGAATTTGGAATGATAACACACGAGAACCCCAAAACAAAGAGAGAGAAAAAAACAGCCTACAATTCCAGAACACTGTTGAAATACACCACACTTTTGATTATCAGCTGGTAGGATCCCTCCCATCCCTTGGAAAGAGGTTTTGTGTAAAGATTCACTAAAGCCATTATTCTAACCTTTAACATTTCCTCTGTGCCTGATCTTAGGTACTCTTTGTTTCTTTAAACATCCACCAGCAAACTGTCAAACAGAATTCTCTCTTACTTTCCTCCCTGAAACCTTTTTCTTCCTCTTGTCGGGATCACCTCCAGAGCAAAGTGGAGTAAGTCAGTCCAAGACCTCAGGCATTTGAAGTATATCCTGAGTCATTGTTGATAATTATAGAAATAGAACAACCAGTCCAGAAACTAAAAAGGTAAACCAGACAGGATTAGATATTTTTTGATCAGGAATACAGCTAATGCACTTTGAATTAGTCTATTAAAGCTATTTCGTAAACTCTCCTGATATCACTTCACATTCTTTCCCCTTAAATCTCTATCTTTCCACAGAATGTTTTAATATTGGGTCAGATTATGAATATTAAAGGATTACCAAAACCCATGCTAATTTTAAACTACAAGTGCTGTGCATTGCAAATGACCCGAGCTATGTGACTTGTCCACTTCCAGAGAATCAGGTCATGAAATTCTCTCGTTTGTAACTCAAGTGAAGTCCCAGCAATATCAAGTCAGTGATATGTACTTTTCTTTATCCCTCTTTTCTAACATTTTAAAAAGCAAATCTAAAGCTTGAGCAACTCAGTGGATTGGCTATGCCCCAGAGACTGGAGTGCTCTCTCCACAGATCAGGAAGGGCGCACATAGCAACAAAGCTTCCCCTGCACTCAGCTTCTACCTTGACCTAGTAAGACATCCCCTAGGGGTGATATGGTAGCTGAGTTTCCATGAACCACTAATGACTCCCTCAGCCTTGGACAGAGACTCACTGAGAATTTACCACATGTGCCAAATGAGATGCATTAGTGTGGGGTGGACACCTGTCCATTTGTACTAAACTGATATAACCATGGACATCAGCCAAAGCCTATTGGAATCAATGGAAATACTTCACTGAGCTTTAGATCAGACTCCCTTTAACCCAGGCCAACACATCTCATTGAAATTACACCCCCAGGCCACCTGTTTTGTTAAAAGTGAAAAGTTTTAAGTGTATCACAATTTTGAAATTCAAAAGAGTTCAACAAGTTCCAGTCAGGGACCCCCATTCCACTTAAACAAGTGTGCCGACAGACAGACAAAGTGGGTGAGGTAATAACTTTTATTGGACCAACTTCTGTTGGTGAGCGAGCCAAATGTTTGAGCCACATAGAGCAGAGAGGTAGTATCAGGGGATATAGCTGGGGGGAGGAAAGACTAGTTTTGGCTGCCTTTTTTCTCTGGGGTGCTTGTCAGCAGAACACTGAGGAAGCACAGTAATTTGTAGCGCACAGACAGGCCTTTCCTCCTGGACTCAGAACACTTTGCATAGTTTCTAATTAACCCTCTCTTTGTTTGACCAGCTAAACAAACAAAATGCCTTGCTTACATTTCAATTAGCTGGCCTTTTGCATGGCTGAGGATCTAGGCAGCACCTTGCCTGGAACTCTATTAGCATTTAAATGAAGATAGGTCAGTTGCACACCGCAGAGCTCAGTTGGGTAATGCAGGCGGAATGATCAAGAGACCCAGGCAAGCATCAAAATCAGGCAGGTCAATACAGAAAGCATAAAAAAAAAACAAAAAAAACCTAGCTAGCTTGGTCACACCCATTTTAAATAGAGGGCAGGTGGGACGGAAGGGCACATTTGAAATTAAATCAGGCTGCTTTGCTTCTTCAGGGCCCTGCTTAGCAAGTGTGAAACATCGGAACAGGGGATAGGGGGTAATAGGTGCCTATTGTAAGAAAAAGCTCCAACTATTGTGACTGTCCCTATAAAATCGAGGCACCTAGCCCTGCTGTACACCCCTATCATCCTTTCTTAGGGACCACTCCAGCTCTCATTTACACCAGTGTAAATCTGAAGTTGTCATGTACACCTTGTACACGGTAAACTGCAGGGCGGCTACTAGCAGGTCAGGCTCTGTGTCACATATAGACAGGCTACAGAGCCTCCTCAGAGAGATACATACACATGTATTAGCGGCAAAGAGTCCTGTGGCACCTTACAGACTAACAGGACTCTTTGCTGCATTTACAGATCCAGACTAACACGGCTACCCCTCTGCTACTTTACACATGTATTGTCATCATATCTTTCAATGTACAGACAGCTTACTCTTAGTTTAAATAAGGTCTGTTACACACAGCGCCACCTCGTGGCTGAATGGTATAATACAACTTGGTATTTCACTACAGAAGTTACTCCAGATTCACGTTGATGTGAAAGCAAAGTTTGGCCCATACGATTTCCTAAACTGGATCAGACCTCTCATACATTGAGTCTAATAATCTGCTTCCCTCCTTGGTCAATAGTTGATGATTTGGAGACAGGGGAGGGGGAGAAACACACACCCAGATATTCAGGGTCGTTTTTAGTAAGATCAGAAGTCTAATTCTCTATTGCCTGGTCCCTTGGTCAGTCCCACTTTTCACAGTTTGTGTAAAATTCTATAAAATCAGGTGTTCCCATTCACTTACACCAGTGGTATCTCTTTATATCTAGCCACGTGCCACAGGTGTATGAGCACTAAGCCTATCAATGGGAGGTTTGCATTGATTTTAGCAGAGGAGGGATGAGGCCCTAACAGAGTACACAAGGTGCAAGGCCCTCAAGAATCAAGTTGTAGGACTTGAGCTGTCTGTATTTTAAAGAATCCTTATTGAGGTTACAGGGACAAAAGATCCCGATGTGTAGAAAGAATAGTAAATATGGCAGGCAACCAGCTTGGCTTAACAGTGAAATCCTTGCTGATCTTGAACACAAAAAAGAAGCTTACAAGAAGTGGAAGATTGGACAAATGACCAGGGAAGAGTATAAAAATATTGCTCGGGGATGCAGGAGTGAAATTAGGAAGGCCAAATCACACCTGGAATTGCAGCTAGCAAGAGATGTTAAGAGTAATGAGAAGGGTTTCTTCAGGTATGTTAGCAACAAGAAGAAAGTCAAGGAAAGTGTGGCCCCTTACTGAATGAGGGAGGCAACCTAGTGATAGAGGATGTGGAAAAAGCTAATGTACTCAATGCTTTTTTTGCCTCTGTCTTCACGAACAAGGTCAGCTCCCAGACTACTGCACTGGGCAGCACAGCATGGGGAGGAGGTGACCAGCCCTCTGTGGAGAAAGAAGTGGTTTGGGACTATTTAGAAAAGCTAGAAGATCACAAGTCCCTGTGGCCGGATGTGCTGCGTCTGAGAGTGCTAAAGGAGTTTGTGGATGTGATTGCAGAGCCATTGGCCATTATCTTTGAAAACTCATGGCGATCCGGGGAAGTCCCGGACAACTAGAAAAAGGCTAATGTAGTGCCCATCTTTAAAAAAGGGAAGAAGGAGGATCCTGGGAACCACAGGCCAGTCAGCCTCACCTCAGTCCCTGGAAAAATCATGGAGCAGGTCCGCAAGGAATCAATTCTGAAGCATTTAGAGGAGAGGAAAGTGATCAGGAACAGTCAGGATTCACCAAGGGCAAGTCATGCTTGACTAATTTAATTGTCTTCTATGACGAGTTAACTGGCTCTGTGGAATAGGGGAAAGTGGAGGACGTGTTGTTCCTTGACTTTAGCAAAGATTTTGACTCTGTCTCCCACAGTATTCTTGCCAGCAAGTTAAAGAAGTATGGGCTGGATGAATGGACGATAAGGTGGATAGAAAGTTGGCTAGATTGTCAGGCTCAACAGGTAGTGATCAATGGCTCCATGTCTAGTTGGCAGCCAGTATCAAGTGGAGTGCCCCAAGGGTCAGTCCTCGGACTGGTTTTGTTCAATATCTTCATAAATGATCTGGAGGATGGTGTGGATTGCACCCTCAGCAAGTTTGCAGATGACACTAAACTGGGAGGAGAGGTAGATACGCTGGAGGGTAGGAATAGGATACGGAGGGACCTAGACAAATTGGAGGATTGGGCCAAAAGAAATCTGTTGAGGTTCAACAAGGACAAGTGCAGAGTCCTGCACTTAGGACGGAAGAATCCCATGCACTGCTACAGACTAGGGACCGAATGGCTCGGCAGCAGTTCTGCAGAAAGGGACCTAGGGGTTACAGTGGACGAGAAGCTGGATATGAGTCAACAGTGTGCCCTTGTTGCCAAGAAGGCCAATGGCATTTTGGAATGTATAAGAAGGGGCATTGCCAGCAGATCGAGGGACGTGATTGTTCCCCTCTATTCGACATTGGTGAGGCCTCATCTGGAGTACTGTGTCCAGTTTTGGGCCCCACACTACGAGAAGGATGTGGAAAAATTGGAAAGAGTCCAGCGGAGGGCAACAAAAATGATTAGGGGACTGGAACACATGAGTTATGAGGAGAGGCTGAGGGAACTGGGGATGTTTAGTCTGTGGAAGAGAAGAATGAGGGGGGATTTGATAGCTGCTTTCAACTACCTGAAAGGGGGTTCCAAAGAGGATGGATCTAGATTGTTCTCAGTGGCAGCTGATGACAGAACAAGGAGTAATGGTCTCAAGTTGCAGTGGGGGAGGTTTAGGTTGGATATTAGGAAAAACTGTTTCACTAGGAGGGTGGTGAAACACTGGAATGCGTTACCTAGGGAGGTGGTGGAATCTCCTTCCTTAGATATTTTTAAGGTTAGGATTGAGAAAGCCCTGGCTGGGATGCTTTAGTTGGGGATTGGTCCTGCTTTGAGCAGGGGATTGGACTAGATGACCTCCTGAGGTCCCTTCCAACCCTGATATTCTATGATTCTATGACTGCTTAAATTTAACATTAAAAATGATTATTTAATTTTGGAGAGAGCATCATGCACCATCTGCAGGGCCAACCAATTTATCTATGGTACTTGTAACGTGCCCATTTTCATAGTATCTGAGCACCTCACCATTTTTAAGGCATTTAGTCTCATAGCACTTCTAGGGGGTAAGGCAGTGACCTTATCCCCATTGCACAGAGAAACTAAGTGACTTGCCTGAAGTCACACAGGAAGTGCATGGTATAGCAAAGCCTGAATGTCCAGAAGCCCCGAGTCAAATGCTAACCACTGACCATTCTTCCTTCCTGTGTGGTACCACCATCAACTCTTGTTTTCCAGTGACTCCTTCCTGTTTACTAGCATTGTATCTCCTACTGCTAAGCAGGTCTGCTCCTGGGAGTTGGTGCCATTTGCTCAATGATTCACCTCTACATTCAGCTATGCACTTGACTCTCGCGTACTCATCAAACATCATTCACTCACATAACATCGCCCATCACTTGTACCCGAGTGACTCACTCACAGTCCCTTTGTGTCACCAGAGGCCATTACCTGAGATGCACTGTTTTGGCTGGTGCTTTTGGTCAAGGCATTGCCATCTGCAAAATGAAAACCATGGCATTGTACCCTGACTTCAAATGTCTGCCATTCAGCATTTTGGCAGAGAAGAAATCACCTTCCTGGAGGAGTTCTCCCCCTTGCCCTGTCTGTCACCCTTGTGATTTCATTTTACACCATTCCCTTGTTTGATCCATTATGGTCAATCTGAAAGTTACCAACACTCTGACTCACCTTGCCATGGTAGCAGAGCAAAAACATCTCTCCAGCTTCCTCCAAAATCACCTGGCCTCTTCTCATCCTTTCTGAGGGCTCTGCTGTGCTTGTTAGGCATAGGCTCATTAGGAGCTGCGCTAACTCAGTAGGACTTCCAGAGGGTGCTTAGACCTCCCCAGTATGTAGAGATTGCACATCTGCTACCACATCCCTGACAGTGGGGGGCTTATGAACTCTTCATGAAGGCCTGTCACACTGGCTGGTGTGGAGGAAGGGCAGGAGAGGCATGGTATCACCTTTCAGTATTGATGGGGTACTATGGGACTGCAGTCCTTCCCATCCCTAAGGAGTGCTATCCCAGGCACAAAGACTGCTGTTGTGCCCTTCCACCTTTTGTACGTACTTTTCCTCTTCTCCTATTCTCCAGTGAAACATAATGATAATGGAGGGGTACCAGTGACAGTGAAACATTCCCGAAAACAATATAGCCTAGGGTTTTCAAAGCCATCAGTAGTTTTCAGCCTTTCCAATACCAGGATCCTCCACCAAAATCCTCTTAGTTAAGATTTAGACAGGATCCTCTTCCTATTCAGAAGCATGAGACAGATGAGCCGGAACAACTGTCTGTGACCATCGATTGAGAACCTATGATCCAAGTGATTTTGGATGGACAAATCCCCATTAAAATGAATGGTAATTATGCTTCCAAACACCCAAGAGACAAGGCCGGTGAGGTAATATCTTTTATAGCACCAACTTCTGTTGGTTGGAGAGACACGCTTTGGAGTTACACAGAGCTCTTCTTCAGGTCAAATACCTAAGGCAGATTTGGAAGTCTCACCTACAACACACCTAGCCTTGAGGATTGTCTACATGGGAAAGTTTTACCAGTTATACTGGAATGATTATGTTCTAATTAAACCAATATAATTATACTGTTATATCCCCTATGTGGAGTCCTTTATTATGGAGGAAAAGTGCCTTTTTTTTTTCAGTTTAGCTTAAACCCCTTGCAAAGTGACTTAAGCTAAACAAACAAACAAAAAATGATGGTTACTCTGGAATAAGAGTATCTACACAGAGAGTTGTACCAGCATAGCAATATCTGTTTAAATTCACACCTTAGGTTACAGTCATGCAGACAAGCTCTTAGGTTCACTTTTCCTTGAATACCTACCAGACAATCAGCCTAGGAGAGATTGCCAGGAAAAGACCCCCCTCCATGTTACCATATGTCTACACTTCAAGCTGGAGGTGTAATTTCCAGCTCAAGTAGACATACCTATGCTAGCTCTGATCCAGAGTTCACGCTAACACTAGAAATGTAGCTACAGTGGTGCACGGAGCTAGCCACCTGAGTACCTATCTAGCATCTTGGCCTGGAGTGTAGTAGGGGCTGCTACCCCCTCCCTGACATTCACACCAACAGAGCTCGGCTGCTATTTTTAGTCCACTACATTGGCCAAAGCTAGTGTGGATGTCTCCTCAAGCTGGAAATTGCACCTCCAGTGTAAACATACTTACCCCTACCGAGCAGCTTATTTGCCAGAATTTGAGCCTCTCTTGAGCAGCCCTCTGCAGCTCCAACAAACAAACGCTGCACTGTTCCAATGGCTTCTCCTTCTTGCCCATTTCATTTTTCCCCTTCCCCAACCACCTTCTGCCATTCTTATTTATTTAATACAAATGGTGGGGGGGACACCACATTAATTTCAGCTCTCTTGCTAGCTAAGCCCCATCTGCATAAAACAAGATGAGGGGGAAGCGTGCAAAGCTCCATTAATTGGCATGTCAGTGTGTGTACAAGACAGAGAGAAATTACCTCTAATGATGTTTACTTCCTTGTTAGTATTTTAAAAGTGCAAACACCTATGCATTTCCCTGTTTGACCAGTGTTTGCCTTGGCAATCAGGATCCTGCTCAGCTGCTCCCCCCACCACCCCCATTACTATTATTTTTTCCGTGCTGCTCCTCCCCGCCCCCCAACAGCTTTAGCCTTTTCCCATCTTTTTTTTCCTCCACTCCCTTTGAAAACTCTAATGACTAGAATCAACTAAAATGTCAACATTTGCAATTCCAGAGCTTCATTTAAGCAATAAAAATAATAATTAAAAGGGTAAAACCTTAGAGAGATTTCTTCATTTTATATGGTTTGCCAGAGATGATACACATTCAAAAAAGCCAGTAAAAGAATTAATTAGAAACAGCTAAAGCTCAACAAGCTATGCAAGTTAATGAAGCAGAGAGGGAAATGTCATCTTTGAGACCCAGAGCTACATTGGCTTGGATAATATATACTCCTGCCTTACTCTCCTAACTAAACCTCTTTTAATCTCTCCTCTAAAAAAAAAAAAAAAATCAATGCTAATGACACTGATTTACCAAGAAATGACAGGCAAATAATACCACAGGAGTTGCTCTTGTTCAATGGTAACTTAGTTCTGAAGGTTTCAGAGCAGTGGCAGTGGTTTCATTTTGACACATAGGTTTTCTTTTTGCATTTTGCTTTAGACATTTAATTGTGTGGTTGAAGGGATGGTCTCTTTCTCCTCTCTACCCCCTTTATTCTGGATGTCGAGTTCTAGCTGAGAAATGGGTAAACTCCCCATACAGAAAGATTACTTATCAGTAGTAACTGGTCTTTGAGAGTCGCCTACACATTCACACTTGTAGTATCACACAGAGGCCTTTGAAGGAGAAGCAGTTCCATTTTTACAGGGAGAGTCCTGGTTTTCCATATCTTGACAATACATTATTTGCATTGTGGTAATGCCTAGGCTACCCGGTCACGGACTAGCACAATATTGTGTTAGGTGCTGTACAAACACAGAACAAAAATACTGCTCCTTCCCTAAACAGCTTACAATATATCTTGGCCTCGCAGAAATTTCTTTTGGGGCACCTGGAATGTCCCAGTTTTTGTTTCATCAATCAAAAGATTTAGACTATTTTATTTTTGATTAAGCCCTATTTCTATACAGAATAGTTTGTTCTGTGTTTACCAAGAACATATATCTCTATGGAACAAGTGCAGTGTGATGAACAGTTTTTGGAGCGTAATCAAAGGAATGGAGACTCAAACAAACCTTTTTTTTTTGCTCCAATTGAACATTAATGATGCTTATTCTCCTTTTCATGATAAAAATATTCAGACAATATTTAATGGCATTTTTAAAAGTCCTTCACTCTGGGAAACATGCCCATGTTTCTCATGAACCAGAAGGTTCTTCTCTACACTGGGAAGCAGTGACTCTGAAAAAGATTTGTGGGTCATGGTGGACGGTCATGGTCAAGCTCCCAGTCCAATTATAATGCCAAAAGACCCCGGTCATTCACAGGCAGGATTGACCTGGGGACCTCTGGAGTTTACTGCATGAGCCTCTACAGCCTGAGCTAAAAGCCAATTGCCTGTTAGCGCTCTCTCTCTCTCTCTCTCTCTCTCAGTCTCTTCTCTCCCCTCCTACCCCCCGCCCAGATGGGACAGAATACGACATCCAAAAAGGGCTAATGCTATTTTCGGATGCATAAAGAGAAGACTCTTGAGTAGGCGCACAGAGGATATTCTACCTTTGTATTTGGCATGGGTGCAATCACTGCTGGAGTACTGTGTCCAGTTCTGTTGTCCACAATTCAAGAAGAATGTTGACAAATTGGAGAAAATTCAGAGAAGAGCCACAAGAATGATAAAGGATTAGAAAACCTGCCCGATAGCGATAAGGTAAATAGATTGAGCTCCTTGAGTCTAACCAAGAGAAGATTAAGAGGTGACTTGACTATATTGTATAAGTATCTACATAAGCAGCAAATATTTGATAGTGGGCTCTTCAATCTAGCAGAGAAAGGTATAGCATGATTCAGTGGCTGGAAGTTGAAGCTAGACAAATTCAGACAAACAATAAGGCGTACATTTTTAACAGCGAGAGTAATTAGCCATTGGAATGGTCATGGTGGGTTCTTCATCACTGGCAGTTCTCAAATCAAGACTGAATGTTCTGTGGCCTTTGTTTTACAGTCCTGACTAGATGATCACAATGACCTCTTCTAGCCTGGGAATCTCTCAACTTGTTTCATTGACAGCCAGCGGGGGCTTTATTTTTATTTCTTCCCTCAAACACTTTTTCTAGCCAGGCCTAAACATGGGCGTGCCACAGTAGTTTTGATAAATAATGTACCTTTTTGGAAACAACGGTCATTAACCTAATATACCAAGGAACGAGATAATTATTACAATGGCAAAAAGTGAGGGTTGCAGACTCCTGTGACTTCCAAGAAAATTTGCAGTAAATATTTAATCTGAGTTTTCTGCCATGGCATTACTTTGTGAATCTTAGCATGAAGAAGATAGCTTTTTCCCCCAGTCATTGTCAGTATCATTTCTCCAAGGGTGAGCTGTGCCTTTTTCCCTCCCGTCCTTCACACTGTAATGTTATATTGGAAATGCTTAAGCCATGCTCACACACTGTGGTGAATTCCGAAGGCTGGTGATGCTGACCAACAAAAATGTACAGCACTGTCTTCCCCCATGTTCACCACTAAGCTATTACTTGGGGTACTGATCAATTGCCCCTTTACTTGTATTTTATCAAATAGAAAGAAAAAATATAAAGAATAAAAGTGGGGAAAAACTTGGCTTAATAACCCAAGGCCAAGTTCAACATGCAGGATTGTCACAGAGTCCCCGGGGGATGCTCTGGAACTGCTCCCTGTGAAGCCAGTCAGGACTCTGTGGGAGCCTCCTCTCTGTGAGCAGACTGTCTTCAGGACAAAAAGCTCACAAGGCTTCCACCTTCCTGGGTCTGACCTCGGAGCACTCAGCATCCTCTGCCCCTCTGTGCACTTCCCACAGCGAGTCCACCCAGGCAGGGTCCTGGGGAAGCCAGAGGGTCCTGCACTCCAACTTCGCAGTCAGACGTGACTCTCAGCCAGCCAATAAAACAGAGGTTTATTAGATGACAGAACACGGTCTAAAACAGAGCTTGTAGGTACAGAGAACAGGGCCTCTCAGCCGGGTCCATTTTGGGGGGCAGTAAGCCAGACAACCACGTCTGCATTTTACTCCTCGTCCCCAGCCAGCCCCCAACTGACTCATCCTCCATCCCCTCCTCCTCTGGGCTTTGTCCCTTTCCCGGGCCAGGAGGTCACCTGTTTCCTTTGTTCTCCAACCCTTCAGCTCTCACCTTGCAGGGGGGAAGGGCCCAGGCCATCAGTTGTCAGGAGGCAGTGTCGGCCATTTATATACACTGGCCCTTTGCTCTGCAACAATTACACCCCCTTATCCCACCACTTAAGAAATGCATAGGGGAAACTGAGGCACCCCTACAGTATTCAGAGGAAATATTAAGAACAGTCCCACTTGGTCACAAGGATATGTCCCTATTGCACAGTAGGGTAATT
This sequence comes from Eretmochelys imbricata, assembly GCF_965152235.1. Classification (NCBI taxonomy): domain Eukaryota; kingdom Metazoa; phylum Chordata; order Testudines; family Cheloniidae; genus Eretmochelys; species Eretmochelys imbricata. The sequence continues at coordinate 9,237,042 of NC_135576.1, forward strand.
TGGATGAAACCATCAAACCAAGGCAGTGGTACATGACACACTGGTATTTTATCAGTGAGGAGGGACTGAAATATAAAGGACTCCCGTGGTTTGTAAGGTGTGAGGCACCAGCACATGGCACAACCAGCAGCTCCCAGAGGCACTGGGCCCCCAGCTGTTCTGAGAAAGCACCCAAAGAAGTAGCCACTGTTACACCCATTAATACAGTTCAGCACACGCACTCCCTACGCTGGTTCAACTCTGCCTGCCAGTGTGGAAGAGAGCCATCTGGAGCAAACAAAGCAGATCTTCCCAAATAAATGTCAGATAAAACCCTTATGCCTCCAGTTTCAGCGTACATAGCCCCATGACTATAGTATCTGAACACCAGACAACCTTTAGTGTATTTATCCACATCCAGAGGTGAAAGTAAGCCGGTACATGCCGGACTGGACCGGCTTCCCCAGGCTGGTGATTGAAAGGGCCTGGGACTCCCTGCGGAGGATGGAGACCCGGGCCCTTTCAAGCGCCGCCTGAACCCTGCTGCCAGAGCCCCGGGGTAGCAGCGGCAGGGCACTGGTGGTGATTTAAAGGGCCTGGAGCCCTGCTGCAATAGAGGCACCTGGAGCCCCGGGCCCTTTAAATCGCCCCTGAGCCCCAGGGCTCCCAGCCACAGCGGGAGCCCTGGGGCCTTTAAATCTTGATTTAAAGGGCCCGGGTATTTAAAGGCCCTGCTTCTTCCGGTTGAGGCCACGCACCCCTGCTCAGGACTCCGGAGTACCGGCAAGTCCTTTAAGTTACTTTCACCCCTGTCCACATCTACATACCTGGGAGGGGAAATCAGTGGGAGTCAGGCACTTTCGTAAAGCCCCCCTAGCCCGCTAAATTGACTTTGAATTTCTTCGCTCAAACACTTTGTCTAGCCAAGCTTAAACATTGGCCTGCCTCAGTAGTTTTGATCAATAACGTACCTTTTTGGAAACAATGGTCAAAATCTGGTGTGCTGCTGGAGCCCTTCCCCACGGCCTCCTCCCACCAGAGCCTTTCACTGCCATGGGTAGCTACACGTATCCTACGTACCATCGCAAGAGTAGACCCAAGTGTAAAGTGTTGGACCTGCATCATAAGCTCATAACCTTTCTCCTCCCCCTCCCCCAATCTTTGAATAAAGTAAATAGAATGATTTCCTGGGGAGGTATATACGCTCTTAATGAAAGGAAGTATTGCCATGTCACAATACAATCTGATCAAAAGACTTTAATCCCTTTATCTCTTAATAAAGCATTTGTTCCCTTTACACTTACTCATGATGAAAGCACTCATTTAAGCTTGAGAGCTCAAGTACATTTTTATTCAACATCAGGGTTCTTGTCCCGTCCCCCCCCCCCCAAGTATCAGGTCTGTACTTCCTTCAAATTAAGATGTTCCTTGCAGTTAATTTCCTGTGAAAGGTAATCCTCATCTCAAATCCCTCTTCCGGCAACATCAGCATTCGTTACAGTAAATAAATTTCCAGTTATCTTCAAATTCTACAATGATCGAGTTTTGTCCCACCACAAAATGTGATGAAAGGTTAAAGACTCCTGAGAACTAAATGATCCAAACTCAGAAGCATTGAATCCCCCATAAATTATACAAAAGAGGCACTTGAAAGGATTCTTAACTGATTTTGCCACTCCGAATGTCTCCATTTCAATTAGTGGTAACCAAGAGGCATGACACCAGAGAGCAAAACTAATAATTTCCACTGATGTCAAGAAAGGTTGTTGGAGGTAAGGGGATAGAAGCAAGGATGTCAGGCAAAATGAATCAAGTTCCCTTGTGCCCATTTTCAGGCCTTGAAGGTGACCATTGGTGGTGTAGTTTCATTAGCAGGTTTTAATACAACATGATAAGCAACATTTTCAAAAGGTGGAACCCAACCGGTGTATGTGCAGCCATTGTACTCATATGGAAAACAAGTAACTACAAGTCTAAGTGATAATAGACATCAATGGCCCACTCACCATTTGTGCCTGAAAAATATTATACCTGTTCACTTGCTCCCACTGGTAAACTGTGGTGCGATAATTGCTGGGCATATCAGTGCATGTAAATCACCATTCCACCGAAGTCAGGAGAGATGTCAATTTACACCAGTGGATGATCTGGCCCGTATATACACCCACAATTTATCTGCAGACTCAAAAAATTCAGGAACAAATTTTTTGTGGGTGCACTATATACCTACAAATAGGGAGCCTAGACCCTGAGGTAAGTGAAAAGAAGCTCCATCTATTATATCTACACCCCTCATCAGAGACTTACACCTTCTCTGTTGTTTTGACTGAGTCTCTCATTTCCTATCTTTGCCAAATATTTCAAAAGCCTGCATAACATATTTGGGTCCTGGAAGGCTGAAAGCTAGAAGAATTATCCAGCAGTATCACAACCTATTGTGAAATCAAATTATGCTCTTTTACTGTGGCACTTGTAGATATGGATAAAATACTAGGAAATATGCTGTAGGGAATACTCTTGCAGTGGGTAAGGGGACAGTCTCAGTAGAAATAAATAAATATAGAATCATAGAATATTAGGGTTGGAAGAGACTTCAGGAGGCCTTCTAGTCCAATCCCCTGCTCAAAGCAGGACCAACACCAACCAAATCATCCCAGCCAAGGCTGTCAATCTAGCCCTTAAAAACCTCTAAGGAAGGAGATTCCACCACTTCCCTAGGTAACCCATTGCAGTGCTTCACCACCCTCCTAGTGAAATAGTGTTTTCTAATATCCAACCTAGACCTCCCCCACTGCACCTTGAGACATTGCTTCTTGTTCTGTCATCTGCCACCACTGAGAACAGCCTAGCTCCATCCTCTTTGGAACCCCCCTTTAGGTAATTGAAGGCTACTATTAAATCCCCCCTCACTATTCTCTTCTGCAGACTAAATAACCCCAGTTCCCTCAGCCTCTCCTCGTAAGTCATGTGCCCCAGCCCCCTAATCATTTTTGTTGCCCTCCGCTGGACTCCTTCCAGTTTGTTCACATCCCTTCTGTAATGAGTGAACCAAAACTGGATGCAGTTCTCCAGGTGTGGCCTCACCAGAGCTGAATAGAGGGAATAATCACTTCCCTTGATCTGCTGGCAATGCTCCTACTAATACAGCCCAATATGCCATTGGCCTTCTTGGCAACAAGGGCACACTGCTGACTCATATCCATCTTCTCATCCACTGTAACCCCTAGGTCCTTTTCTGCAGAACTGCTGCTTAGCCAGTTGGTCCCCAGCCTGTAGCAGTACATGGGATTCTTCTGTCCTAAGTGCAGGACTCTGCACTTGTCCTTGTTGAACCTCATCCGATTTCTTTTGGCCCAATCCTCCAATTTGTCTAGGTCACTCTGGACCCTATCCCTACCCTCCAGAATATCTACCTCTCCACCCATCTTAGTGTCATCTGTGAACTTGCTGAGGGTGCAATCCATCCCATCATCCAGATCGTTAATAATAATAATAATAATAATAATAATAAATACTTCTGTGATTAATTTTAAAAGGGAAAGGCAGTTGATTACAGAGAAAAGTAACAGTAGAGAGAGAATTGCTACCAGAAAACAGTCTGCCTCGGAAGTTCAGCTCTTGCCATTTTTATTTCAATTTTATTGTACACAGCCCGTCCAATGAGAGCTCCAGTGACATGGTCTCAGACTTTAGTTGCTAACTTTACTTCTTTACACAGGACAATTTTGACTCTGAGAAATCATTTTTCATGAAAAGCCATATTCTGCTCTTGAATATGTGCAAAAAGCTTCCAATAATCTGAATTTAGTAAGACCCTCAATGATATAATTTGGCCCCAAGAACCCAAGAACTTTAGGAAGAGCTCCTATAATATTAGAAAATGAAATAGTGTAAACTACACAGTTATATTTGCAAAAGAATTAGAGAAAATATGCTTAGAAGCTAAAGAATCTTTGGGTAAAACTGTCCTCTCAGAAGCAAGCAGTGAACTTCAGAGTTGATATTCTGTCTGTTTCTAAATGCTCTTACCTCATCCCATGGATGTCAAGTTGGATTTTCTCAGCATAGAGATAAGTGAAGAAGAATGCTATTTTTATTAATGCCTAGAGACCCCAACTGAGATCAGGGTTCCATAGTGCCAGGTGCTGTACAAACACATAGTGGGAGATAAGTCCAGCTATAAGAAGTTTACAAGCTTAATAGACAGGATAGACAGATGGTGGGAATGGGACTGAGGAGCTCTGGTTTCAATTCTTAGATCCACTGCTGACTTCTTGGGTGATCTTAGTCAAGTCAATCTCTTTGTGCATCAGTTCCCCAGTTCTGTAAAATGGGAATAAAAGTACTACCCTATTCCCTGGGGGAGTTTAAAGATAAATGTATCAATAACTGCGAGGTGCTCAGGTGCTATGGTGATGGGAGGCATAGAAGTACCCAGAGAGTAAAGGCACAAAAAAGAATTGTGTCCTTCAGGACCTTTTTCCAGCTGTCCCCGCTCAGGCAAACTTCCCATTAACATCACCTGGAGTTTTGCCTATGACAAGATTACAGGATTAGGTATTTTTGAATAGGCAATTAAACCCCAATTCATTGAGATACTTACGCATGTACTTAACTCTAAGCGCATGAGCGATCCCATTGAAGTCAATACTTAAGTACCTTCGTGAACCAGGGCCTTATAGAGCAGCTTGAATTGGGAAGGAGGGGAAGGAACTGTTTTAAATTCTGCCTTCTCTGCCTTTCTGAATCTCCCCAAATGAACCAAGTGTTTTGTTATCTAAATTCTGTTTGGTTTGTAAAGCAAACTGAAGTCTCAGTTTCACTGCATTTGACCTTGATGACAACTTTGTTGTTAAACTTTGCAAAGCTAACTAGGCTCCTGAGTCTGCGTTATTAAACCTTACACAAATAGCACTGAGCACATGGAAAGAATAATAAAAGATTTTAAAGCCATAACTTGATGGCATGCTTTCCTGTAGTTGGGCCATTTGCAAGCTACTTTCTGCTCTGATCCCTGCCACATGCCGCTGTGCCATCCAGTCCCCTATTCACACAACCACCGCAAATGGTATCATTTTGCAACTAATTTACTTGCTTAGTGTTGGCCATTAGTCATTCCCAATATCCTCAATCTGCAGGTAATTTTCCACATTATTAGTTACCCACCTGTCTTATTAAACTGGACTTTCTGAAACCCTGTGTGTCTACGTTTCTGCACCTTTAGATCAAGCAAATAATTGCCTGTACCTGGAAGGAAGAATTTAATAGGAAGGATTATAGTTGATTCCAAAAGTTAATAACTACAGCATCTGGTTTCTCTTTTAACATTTAAATGATAAATTCAGTGCTCCTGAAGAGGAAAAAAAGTGAAAACACAGGAGAATGAAATCTTCTTATCATCTGTAGGCCAGGTTAAATATAGATGGGCAGAAGGTAGGTTTTGCTCTTCTCCACTTAATGTACCTCAACCTTGACCCAAAGGGACCAATCTTTATCACATTAAGAGAAAGAATTTCTCTGCACTGAGATGATACTTGGCTCCTTTTTCACTGAGAATGCCAAGTATGCTGTACTATGCAAAATCTTAGGCATCTTTGGTTGCTCTTAATGATAGACTATAGGTGTTCAGAGATGTCTCAACTCATTTCTATTCAGCCCTCTATAAAACCATCTGCACTGGAAGAGTTTAAAAATTGCTAGATAAAACTGGGAGTGTTATTTTCCAAATCATGCAGAAGAAAAAAAACCCAGAATCAGGCTGTCCAGACTTGAGATGCCTAGAGATGCTCAGGGGCCTGAGAGCAGAACCTAGTTTGCACATAAATTGATATTTAAAAACCAAAAAACAGAAATAAATGCACACAGCAAAAGCTGATGTATTTTCCTTATTAGGCAAATAAAAACACGCTTGCTGCTTAAGTTCACCTGTAATGAAAACAAGAAGCCCAACAGCTATTCAAGAGGAGTAACAGACTTGGGCTCCAGCCTGCCTGACTCATTAGTCTTATGGATCACACATCCAGATCAAAGTACATTTGGCCCATGGGCCACCCTGGAGGTGCAGTACTTCTGAAAACAGATGACCATGGTGGGCATGTTGGTGGGTATTGTAATTAACCTATACTGGGGAAACCCTACTCATTAAGAGTTTCAGCCCTAGAGTGTTATATGTCCCTTAAAAACTGTGGCAGTAGAACTGAAAGGAACTATTCTGGTCCCATTACTCTAGTCTGGGTCAGGCACAATACCTGCTCCTCAGATGATGACTCAGATTTGTAGGCTACAGGCTCACCAAGCCAGCCTCCTGAAGAGGTAGAATGGGTATGCCAGGAAGCCATCTACTGTAGATGCTTGGCAGTGGGGAAGTTTTGAGACACACTGAACCTATGCAGCAGGCCCTGAGGCTGCAGAGAGCAGGAAGGTCCTGCAGGAAGGATGGTTTGCAGCTCAGTTTTACTCTTCTGCCAGTTTCTCCTCTGGGGGTTGGAAAGTCTATGATTTTATCCCCCATCCAGATCTGTCCGATTCAGTCAGTCAATCTCTGCACGGCTTTTCACTCCCAAAGTGTGTGTGTGGGGGTGGGGGGAAGATGGAGAGGGGGGAAGAAGTCCCTCCTGCTACATCAGCCTCCACAATGCTGTTACCACTTCCTGCTCAGCTCTGAGCATCAGCCTTGCTTCTTGGTGCTACATGAAGCGCATTCCCCCGTCCTGGACTACTAATGTCATTTTAAACAGTTCCTCCACTGGGAAACTGCCTTGCCCCTGTTGAGGGGCAGGAGCTCCTTAGCCCAGTATTGCTCTACTCTCCCCCCTGCTTCAGTGTGAGGTCCGTAGACCCTGTCACACAGATAAAGATAAAAATTGAGGTGTCAATCCAGAAAGAGTGGTGCCAATACAAGCAATCTCCACAGCTCAACCAAAATTAAAACTTCCAACTATTATCTACGGGGAAAATAGAAAAGATACTGAAACCAATTAAAACAGGGAACACCTGTGTCTTTGACAATGTATCACCAGAACTACTATAACATTTGGGGAAGAAAAGCCAACACTGGTTGTCCATCTTCATGTCCCACATCATAAAGGAGAACATGATACTCAAGATGTGGCAAAAAGCTAAGTAAAGACCACTCTTGAGCAGCCAGCTATCAGCCAGTATTGCTCCTAAATTGTAGCTACAAACTCCTAGATCAGATTATCCTACAGAGACTAACACACACAAGAGGACAACTTTTGAGAGATGAATTTCAACCAAACTGAAACACCTGTTACCAAGTGCTAGCACTTACTAAGTACATTGAGAAAGGGTTTCAAGAGAAGAAGAAAATTGGTTCTGTCTCTTTTGACCTTAGAGCAGCCAATGGCATACTTGTCTGCTGTGCAAGATGTCAAGAGTTCGGCCTAGATGGGTTGCCACGGCAACTGAGCTGATGTGCCAACTGAGCTGATGTTTTCAGGTGGCCCAGGGGCACAAAACCAGCACCTGGAGATTCCAGAAGAATGGATTCCCACAATAAAGTTGCTAGCATCAACTTTATTTAATGTACTCACCAATGACCTACCAACCGCTCCCTCCAGACATGTACGCTGACGATATCTGCTTGGCCTCAAGTGACTGTGACTTTCAAAAGATTGAAGAAAACTTGAACTGTGATATGGCAGCTATAGGTAACTATTGCAGGAAATGGAGACTGAAATCAATGCATCGAAGACCATGTCAACCTGCTTCAACTTATACCATGCTTAGACCCAGCTTAAGCTTAGCATCTGTTTGAGGTCATTGGTTGGCTCATGATCCAAAGATAGTATATCTAAGAGGTCACCCCAGATTGCACACTCACATACACTAAAATAGCCCAAAAGATCAAAAGCATTAAACTGTCTCCTGAACAAACTGGTTCCACCTGAACAAACTGGTTCCACCTGGGCAGCAAAGGTGCCAACACTGTATTGTATGGGGCTTGCTGTCTGCTACTTAGCTGGTGATTACTATGCCCCAGTTTGGTTCAAGTCTGACCACACTAGACTAGTAGACACACAACTTAAAACATACCTTGCGAATTATCACAGGCACATTGAAGCCAACAAAATGTGTATAGTTACTAGTGACAGGCAATATTCCACCATCTAGTTACTAGTGACAGGCAATATTCCAACATCCAGATCACTAAGGTGCAACTAATGCCACACTTGTTGCTGTTCAGGGATATATGGGATGTACCCTGCCATTGAATCATAGAATCATAGACTATCAGGGTTGGAAGGGACCTCAGGAGGTCATCTAGTCCAACCCCCTGCTCAAAGCAGGACCAATCCCCAACTAAATCATCCCAGCCAGGGCTTTATCAAGCCTGACCTTAAAAACTTCTAAGGAAGGAGATTCCATCACCTCCCTAGGTAACCCATTCCAGTGCTTCAACACCCTCCTAGTGAAAAAGTTTTTCCTAATATTCAACCTAAACATCCCCCACTGCAACTTGAGACCATTACTCCTAGTTCTGTCATCTGCTACCACTGAGAACAGTCTAGATCCATCCTCTTTGGAACCCCCTTTCAGGTAGTTGAAAGCAGCTATCAAATCCCTCCTCATTCTTCTCTTCTGCAGACTAAACAATCCCAGTTCCCTGAGCCTCTCCTCATAAGTCATGTGTTCCAGTCCCCTAATCATTTTTGTTGCCCTCCACTGGATGCTTTCCAATTTTTCCACATCCTTTTTGTAGTGTGGGGCCCAAAACTGGACATATTATTCCAGATGAGGCCTCACCAATGTCGAATAGAGGGGAATGATCATGTCCCTTGATCTGCTGGCAATGCCCCTACTTATAGAGCCCAAAATGCCATTAGCCTTCTTGGCAACAAGGGCACCCCATTGACTCATATCCAGCTTCTCGTCCACTGTACCCCCTAGGTCCTTTTCTGCAGAACTGCTGCCTAGCCATTCAGTCCCTAGTCTGTAGTGGTGCATGGGATTCCTCGGTTGACTGCATAGCAGAAATCCTATCTGGACAGCGCTGCACTGTCCATTCAGCATATATGACCATCAGCTCACTGTGGCAGACAAATGGGAGAAAGTCTCTGCCACCATCAGGAACTCCGCATCATTACTAGGCTGGATGAATGTCTACCTGGGCTTTGGAATCCCTTACAGCCTCTGGAGCCATCTTAACAGCTTCCAGTGGGACATGGGACACTGCTCCAAAACTGTCCATTCCTGGACCCTCCAGGACAGCCCATTGTGCATCTGTGGTACCATGGAGGTTGCTGAGCATATGCTGTATGGTTGGTTTTTTTTTTCCCCCTGGAGATCATTCCAAACTGAACACTGCTGATTGAAAGTCCACTGACTGACTCAAGTCTATTTAGCCTTTTTGTTTAAACTTTGCCTTCCTTGTCTTGCCCGCACACAATTGCTACCTACTTACCTATCTGCTCCACAAGTAATCCCGTTGACATCAACGGGCCTGATTCTGATCTCACATTGGTTTAACACACCTGACTTCATTTAACTCCTTTTAAAGAAGTCGGGATTTCACCCATTGTCATTAATGGAATTATTCCAGATTAATACTGATGCAGCCGAGATCCGAATCAAGGCCAATAAGCTTATTTGTGGAGTAAGGTACTGTTCATCACAAGTAAGGGTGTCAGTATCAGGACTTGTATTACTTGTGGACAGTCAAACTGCCTACCTGAAAAATGGGTATAATACAGAGTTCACAGAGTTATGAATATTAATTAATATTTGCACAGCTCTTTGAGGAGGATGAAAAGGTATATAATTGATAAGTATTATTCTTAGTTAATGTTTGCACAGTGCTCTAAGCTCCTTAGATGAATGATTCTGTATAAACGCACTTCCACTCCCCGTTCTTTTCCCAGTATGCCTAAAAGTTGTGTGACATTTTGTAGCATATAATTGTTTGATATTGGAAATCATTTGTTTTCTTTGTCTTGATGTAGCTAGGGCTAGAGCTACACTACAGAGCCAGCATACACCACCCGCAGCATACACTGACAAGAGGAGTTTTTCTGCCACTGTAGGAACACCGGGCCTCCCCGAATTATATTAGCTATGCCAACAGAAGCACACCTACTCAGCAGAGCTGCATCTATTCTGCGGATTTTGTCAGTCTAGCTGTGTTGTTCAGGTGTGTGGGTTTTTTCACACTTCTACCTGACAGAGGCATATGTTTTACATATATACAGAGGTGAAAGTAAGCCGGTATGGTCCAGTACAACGTACTGTCAAGAGCCGGTACAAAGACGACCGTACCGGCAGGGGCAATCTTCCCAGGCCGGCAACTTAAAAAAGCCCTGGGCTCCGGGCAGCGGCCAGAGCTGCTGGCCCTTTAAATCACTGCCAGAGCCCAGGGGCTTCCAGCCGCCACCGCAGCTACCACTACCATGAGGCTCTGGCGGTGATTTAAAGCAGCAGGAGCCCCAGGCCCTTTAAATCTTACAGTTGTGGCCCCGCCCCTTCCCCCCCCCCCCCCCGCTCAGGATCCCGGCCCTGTGTACCGGTAAGTCCCTTAAGTTACTTTCACTCCTGCATGTAGATAAGGCCTATGAAAAAGGAAAGTGGTGCAAAATAACATCCCCACTCTTCTGTGGTCAGAATGAATGCAGGTCTTTAGAAAAGGGGGGGGGGGATTCTTGCTACTGGTTGAAACAAAAGACTTGATGTATCCAAAGTGTGAAATTCTCCCCTGTGCAGTAGGGCACTACAAGGCCCTACTTTGAGGTTATTAAATTCTTGACTCTCATTGCTAGCCAGGGTGGCAAATATAATAGTGAGGGGTTTTATGTTGAAACTTATCCACTAGGAACTGTACTGTGACTATTTTGTGACAACTCTTGGCGCAGCCACTAGCTGGTAAAGATTCTCTTCTAAATACACACTGTTGATCTACATGAAAAAGAAAAAACATGTTCTATTACCAATCCCTTAACAAATTTTCTACCCTTCCATTGCTGTGCATTAAGGCCAAAGCTCTAATTGTTCCAAACACAGAACTCCCACTGAAATCAGCTGGAGTTTGGCTCAATTGCTGGCGGAGGCCCTTAATTCTGAAGTTTGACATAAAAATGCAGGCTACCCCCTTCCAATTTTACACACAACTATATTGATAGCATTCAACTGTACTAATAGCTCTTCTCTGCTCGTTTTGTTCCAATCTGTATTACGCTGTGTTCTACCCACTCGTGCCTTTAGAATGTAAATACTTTGCACAGAGACTTATTATCTGACACAGGTCAGTTGACATCTGATCCAATGTCTATTAAAAACCTCATTGACCTCAATAAGGATGGAATCAGGACCTTATTACACAGCACCATGTTCATTAGGTAGGACGGGGAGGGACCTAACTCTATTTGGTGCTTTTAAAAATGCCATCTTTACAGCTCTAATAATAACAATAATGCTATTTCTTCCCACAGGTTCTACAGAAAGTGAAAGATTTTAATTATACTCAAACTCCAGAACACTTGAAGTCGTTGATCACAAAGGATTTCAGTTTATTCGGATTACGTTCCCCCCTTCCCCATCCAAACATTTTATTTTTCTGAGAACACCGACAAATGAGGCATTTCCCTCCCTGCTTCTTTCAAATGCCCCCCCCCAAAAAAGTTACCTTTTATTTATGAGTGATCATTTTTTCCTGTCTATCTTTTGACAAATAACACGGCAAAAAATGATTAAGGGTCTCATTTTACAATGTGACTTGGATGTTATTTATTGTCAAAATAAAAGTCACTTTGTGAATTGAAGTTTGTAATCATTTCTTCCCCCCTCCCACTTTCAGGAAACGGTTTTGTCAAAAAATGATGATATTGGAGAGTGCTGGTTTTGCTAATGACTGGTGAGAGTCCCTGTTGGGGGGTGGGAGAGGGTATCACTAGTTATTTCATAGGAAAATATTCTTCGCAATTTTCAACTTTAATAGCCTTACTATAGTAACCATTTTACTGTGGATATCAGAGAATCCTGAATAGCTCCTACATATGAAGTATGAGAGATATAAGGTCCTATGAAGATGTCCTCTTCTCATTCCTGTGGAAACTGATGCACACCCAGGTATGCACATCCATATGCTATAAAACATTATGGAAGTCCCCATAGTTCTTCCCGGGTAAGATGCTGTCAGGTACTGAGTTCTCACAACTACCAATGGTTATTACAATCAAGTTGATTCTGTCCCCACTGAAACTGATGGCTAACCCCTTTGACCTGTATTGGTGAATAAAGGTGGCCTACTGGGTCTTTAAGGAACTCAACAACCTGCAGCAGTAGCTTAACACCTGGCAAAACTGGAAGTTAACTTCTGCATGGACCCCATTGTTGGAACTGCAATATGTTGGTCTCAGCCATGAACCCATGGAAATCAGTGGGAGCTGTGGGTGCTCAGGACTTCTGCAAATCAAGCCATGTTTCTTTAAATGCTCAAACATGGATGTAGGTGTGTAACTTCAAGCAGGCACGCTCAGTAATGTTGCCTATAGTGTTTTTCATCAAAGGATCTCAAAGTGCTTTGCAAACAGCCCATAGTTAAAGCCTTACCACAGCTCTGTGGGCTATGTTAGTGAAGGGTTGTTTATATCTATGTTACAAATGGAGAAAACCAAGCACAACGAGACAGCAGCAGAACACACAGGAAGTAGGAAACCTGGATCCCAGCCCCCTGCTCCATTCACTAAGCAAAAATGCCTCTCTGTGTAATAGCAGAAGAGTGGAAATTGAATAGGCAAATCAGCCTGTTATACAATCTATTGATTAAAGTTGCACTTCAACTTATGTCACTGTAAGTTACATTTGGAACGTGTTGGGGAAATGATGATGTCTTCTTTGTATTACATTAGGGCCTCGTTGCTCTAACGAAGATCAGAGCCCCAGTGTGCTAGGTACTGTACAAACATATAGTAAGACAGTGGTTCTCAACCAGGGGTCCGGGGCCCACTGGGGGGCCGCAAGCAGGTTTCAGGGGGTTCGCCAAGCAGGGCTGGCATTAGACCTGCTGGGGCCCAGGATAGAAAGCCGAATCCCCCACCACCTGGGGCTGAAGCTCTGAGCTCCCAGTCCTGCCACCCAAGGCTGAAGCTGAAGCCTGAGCAACTTAGCTTCGCTGGGCCCCCTGTGGCATGGGGCACTGGGCAATTGCCCTGCTTCCTACCACCTAACACTGGCCCTGGCTGTTATATGCAGAAAACCATTTGTTGTGGCACAGGTGGCCGGGGAGTTTTTATAGCCTGTTGTGGGGGGGGGGGGAGTGGGGCAGGCTCGGAAAGAAAAAGGCTAAGAACCCCTGTAGTAAGAGACAATCCTTGCACTGAAGAGCTTACAGTCTAGGCCTTGCATACATGGGAAAGTTTTACCAGTTACACTAATATAGCAATATACCAATATTATACATGAATAACCCCGCCCCCTCCGCCCCACATCCCTGTGTGCACACACTTATTCTGGTAAAAGACAGGCTTTTTTTTTTTCGGTTTAGTCTGAATCTCTGCTAAACACTTTTGTACTGTAATAACAGTTTACACGGGGTTTATGCCAGTATAACAATTGCATATCAAATTAAGTTCACACTATAGGTTACAGTGAACAATCTTTCCAGTATAGAAAAGATGGAAGGCAAGCAGAGAGGAGAAATAACCTTTGCAGGGCAGAGCCAAGGGTACAACCCAGATCTCTGGGTTCCCAGCCCAGTGCCCTACCTGCCAAGCCATACTGTCTTTTGCACACATCAAGTCTAACCAGCTCACAACTTGCAGCCAACCTCATTTTTAAAATCGCATTTGATCGGCGGCAGCTACAGACACTATTTCCCTCCTCAGTGTTCGGCAGCTGTCTTGCTGCAGCTCGCGAATGTGTCAGCCTCAAGAGGGAAGAGGTACATGTGTAGGTCACAGAGAGTTCAGAAAGAAAGAATTTAGGCAGCAAAACCCCGACACAAAACATCTAAGGAGAGACGATGGGAAATTGCCATGTGGGACTCCGAACTCCAGCTTGTTAACTAGCTCCTCACAAGCGTTGGCTATCCCTTTGCTCACACTCAGGCTTGACAGGACCATCACAAAGCAGCTTACAAAACTGTCAAGCTCAAAGAGGAGGCTGGGTTCTTTTCACCCCCTACGACACCAGCATTGTTTCCCCCCCATGAGGTAAAGGTTTGCTACCTGTTCACAAACACAGCTCCACTTCAAAGCTGCTTTTCCCTGTTGCAGCTGCTAATTTTTAATATTTGCCCAGATTATCTGCATCAAACTCAGCGACCCTGTTTTGTTTTTTGTTTTTCTTCCTGGCTCCTAAGCTTTGTGTTTCCCTTTGCCGTTCTGCTGTGGGAGGAGAAAAGCAGGCCGAAGGAGATTGTGGAGTTAGTTCGAACCCACCGCAAACATTTCCTGTAAGGAAACAGACAGTGCAGCTCCTCTCCGCAGGGCGATGGAACTTGAATAATGTTGATTTAATAAAGCACATCAGCGGCTCAGCGAGATAGCACGTAACAGAGCGCGGCATCAGCCAAATAAGATCCTGTACCGGAGCGTATAATATGGGAGCAGAGCACAGATGTCACCAGCTCGGCGAGACATTAGGGCACATAACACGCTGCAGCATCAGAGATGCTCCTGGGTTGAGCTGAAATTGCACCTGGACCCTCAACATACACCCAGTGTAATAACTGGCTTTTGACAAGCAGCTGCTAACTCAGTGGGTACCTGCCGTTTTATCTGTCGAGCTAATCTAAGCTAGCTAGTTCTTGTGCCTGCAGTGGGGCATGTGAGCACCGGAGTCGCATACAGACAGCTATGGGCATTTAGGGGTCAGATCCAAGTGAGCAAGCAAAGCGCGCTTCCAGTTCATTCCTCCTGATGCGACTCCAGCGAAGGTGATGACGTTACGCCTGGCCTGGACTCAGTCCGTTATCTTCATGGCAGCACCTTCGTACAGAGCTGCTCCATTGCACCCCTGTGCCTAGTTGTGGGGGTTGTGCTAGGAGAGAATTTACAGCATCACAAGCCGGGAACTGAGCATGCCCAAAGGCTAAGGATCATTCAGTTGTACTAGCTGCTTCCATTTCACTTAAGTTTGCTCCTGCACTTTGCCAGGGCCAGGGCCATGACTGCACATTTGGAGTGAAATTCACCCAGTGGTGGTGAGTCCTTGCAAGTCTTTCCCCAGGGCTGGACCGTGGAAGTCCCTATACAGTGAGAAGGGGACACAGACAGTGCACATGGACAGGGGGAGGTATACCACGTGCAAGGGGAGAATACCTACTACATGCCAGGGAATTTGATGCCATGCACACTCAGAATATGCATGGGTGGAGGTGCCCAGTGGGTAGAAAACAGGAAACAATACCCTCCCAGAGGATCCTGCTTGCTAAACTACAGACACAGAGAGGACAGAACAGGACAAGACACAGATGTGGTCTCCTCATCTCAAAAAAGATATACTGGCATTAGAAAAGGTTCAGAGAAGAGCAACTAAAATGATTTGGGTTGGAATGGGTCCCATATGAGGAGAGATTAAAGAGGCTAGGACTTTTCAGATTGGAAAACAGGACACTAAGGGGGGATATGATAGAGGTATATAAAATCATGAGTGGCGTGGAGAAAGTGAATAAGGAAAAGTTATTTACTTGTTCCCATAATATAAGAACTAGAGGCCATCAAATGAAATTAATGGGCAGCAGGTTCAAAACAAATAAAAGGAAGTTCTTCTTCACACAGCACACTGTCAACCTGTGGAACTCCTTGCCTGAGGAGGTTGTGAAGGCTAGGACTATAACAGGGTTTAAAAGAGAACTAGATAAATTAATGGAGGTTAAGTCCATTAATAGACATTAGCCAGGATGGGTATGAAATGGTGTCCCTAGCCCCAGTTTGTCAGAGGGTGGAGATGGATGGCAGGAGAGAGATCATTTGATCATTACCTGTTAGGTTCACTCCCTCTGGGGCACCGGGTATTGGCCACTGTCAGTAGACAGGATCCTGGGCTGGGTGGACCTTTGGTCTGACCCAGTATGGCCACTCTTATGTTCTTATGAGCTGTACCAAGAGCTGAAGTTGATCACAACCTGGGTGGTATGGAGGGGATTAAGAGCCCCCCCTTTACATCCTGGTGTGGCCTCCCCAGAGCTTGGGTGTGCACCAATGGGCACTGAATGCCACATACTCCCCGTCCCCCTGCAGGTTGCCAGCAGTAGCTAGGAAGGGCGTGGGGAGGGAGCAGAGCCATTGCACCAACCAGCACCGCTGAGCCTGCAGTCACGGGTGGTAGAAAGGAATCAAGGAGCGCTGATATCCACTGCTTACACAGGGCTTGTGGTAAAACCACTACCTAGCAACAAGCGAGGCAGGAGAATTTTTGTTTGCCAATTGGTTTAAGATTTAAAGGGGAGAAGAGGTGCCTGAATAAATACTCAGAAGTTTTGAATATTCATCAGTGTGGTATATTCATTGAATAAACAGTTCGGGTACGAGAAGGCCTCATCATAGCCCATTGGTCATCTCAGGATAGCAGTATGGCAACTGTTTTGCATTAGAACCAGCTCTATGTCAGGAAAATAATGTTTTCCAGAGTATGATTATAATTCAGCCTTAAATAATGTGACAAGACATGCAGAGGAATTCTGCTAAAGTCTCTGACAAGGGGATAGAAAACCCGTTGCAGTTACAGAGACTCTAAGGACGTCTACCCTCATTTGTAATTAACGTCTCCTGTATGAATACAACCTGACCTTGTCTGTATGGTCTTGTCCAGACCTTTCAGGTTCCATATGTTATATACATTGCATGTCTCTCAATGTCTGTAAAAGCGTCTGGAACTTACTCCCTCCCATCCATGAATTCAATGGTCATAGATAAACAAGGAGCCCTTGGATTTTTAAATACAGTCAAATCTCTACAAATTGTTCACATAACTGAAACACTATTAAAGGTGGGAGAAGAGGAAGGGGAAGAAAGAAAGATATTTATAGGGTGGAAAAATAAAATGCTCCATCAGAAACCCCAAATAGGATATCAAGACCTGTGAGGTCACTTGGAGATATGTACAAGCACACTGTTTGCCTATTGAACTGGGGATGAGATGAACCTAACCTTCCATATTTGTCTCTTTAGCACAGAGTGAAATTAATCAGAGAGAGAAAGACTGGGTCATTTTTTATGATGGCTTTTGTGAGTAGTAATTTCCCTTGAGTAAGGACTGAATGGAGATTTTGAGGCTGTCTGAATCTATAGCTAAGGTGACTTAGGAGGTGATCTTGGGAGGAATGGAATTTCATGCGTCCATGCTGCATATTGCACAACTAGCTGAGTCCATGGTATTTACTTGGTGTGTTTGGGGGTGGGAGGAGGGCGGGAAGATTCAGAAGGTGAATTCCACCTTTACTTCAAAAAGAAAAGGAGTACTTGTGGCACCTTAGAGACTAACCAACTTATTTGAGCATAAGCTTTCGTGAGCTACAGCTCACTTCATCGGATGCATACTGTGGAAAGTATAGAAGATCTTTTATACACACAAAGCATGAAAAAATGGGTGTTTACCACTACAAAAGGTTTTCTCTCCCCCCACCCCACTCTCCTGCTGGTAATAGCTTATCTAAAGTGATCACTCTCCTTACAATGTGTATGATAATCAAGGTGGGCCATTTCCAGCACAAATCCAGGGTTTAACAAGAACGTCTGAGGGGGCGGGTAGGAAAAAACAAGGGGAAATAGGTTACCTTGCATAATGACTTAGCCACTCCCAGTCTCTATTCAAGTTACTTGTATTCAATTTGCAAATGAATTCCAATTCAACAGTCTCACGCTGGAGTCTGGTTTTGAAGTTTTTTTGTTGTAATATCACAACTTTCATGTCTGTAATCTAATAGAGAGATTGAAGTGTTCTCCGACTGGTTTATGAATGTTATAATTCTTGACATCTGATTTGTGTCCATTTATTCTTTTACGTAGAGACTGTCCAGTTTGACCAATGTACATGGCAGAGGGGCATTGCTGGCACATGATGGCATATATCACATTGGTGGATGTGCAGGTGAACGAGCCTCTGATAGTGTGGCTGATGTGATTAGGCCCTGTGATGGTGTCCCCTGAATAGATATGTGGGCACAGTTGGCAACGGGCTTTGTTGCAAGGATAGGTTCCTGGGTTAGTGGTTCTGTTGTGTGGTATGTGGTTGCTGGTGAGTATTTACTTCAGGTTGCGGGGCTGTCTGTAGGCAAGGACTGGCCTGTCTCCCAAGATTTGTGAGAGTGTTGGGTCACCCTTCAGGATAGGTTGTAGATCCTTAATAATGCGTTGGAGGGGTTTTAGTTGGGGGCTGAAGGTGACAGCTAGTGGTGTTCTGTTATTTTCTTTGTTAGGCCTGTCCTGTAGTAGGTGACTTCTGGGTACTCTTCTGGCTCTATCAATCTGTTTCTTCACTTCCGCAGGTGGGTATTGTAGTTGTAAGAATGCTTGATAGAGATCTTGTAGGTGTTTGTCTCTGTCTGAAGGGTTGGAGCAAATGCGGTTGTATCGCAGAGCTTGGCTGTAGACAATGGATCGTGTGGTGTGGTCAGGGTGAAAGCTGGAGGCATGTAGGTAGGAATAGCGGTCAGTAGGTTTCCGGTATAGGGTGGTGTTTATGTGACTGTTGTTTATTAGCACTGTAGTGTCCAGGAAGTGGATCTCTTGTGTGGACTGGACCAGGCTGAGGTTGATGGTGGGATGGAAATTGTTGAAATCATGGTGGAATTCCTCAAGGGCTGGGCTTCTTTTCCATGGGTCCAGATGATGAAGATGTCATCAATATAGCACAAGTAGAGTAGGGGCTTTAGGGGACGAGAGCTGAGGAAGCGTTGTTCTAAGTCAGCCATAAAAATGTTGGCATACTGTGGGGCCATGCGAGTACCCATAACAGTGCCGCTGATTTGAAGGTATACATTGTCCCCAAATGTAAAATAGTTATGGGTAAGGACAAAGTCACAAAGTTCAGCCACCAGGTTAGCCGTGACAGTATTGGGGATAGTGTTCTTGACGGCTTGTAGTCCATCTTTGTGTGGAATGTTGGTGTAGAGGGCTTCTACATCCATAGTGGCCAGGATGGTGTTATCAGGAAGATCACCGATGGACTGTAGTTTCCTCAGGAAGTCAGTGGTGTCTCAAAGGTAGCTGGGAGTGCTGGTAGCATAGGGCCTGAGGAGGGAGTCTACATAGCCAGACAATCCTGCTGTCAGGGTGCTAATGCCTGAGATGATGGGGCGCCCAGGATTTCCAGGTTTATGGATCTTGGGTAGTAGATAGAATATCCCAGGTCGGGGTTCCAGGGATGTGTCTGTGCGGATTTGATCTTGTGCTTTTTCAGGGAGTTTCTTGAGCAAATGCTGTAGTTTCTTTTGGTAACTCTCAGTGGGATCAGAGGGTAATGGCTTGTAGAAAGTGGTGTTGGAGAGCTGCCGAGCAGCCTCTTGTTCATATTCCGACCTATTCATGATGACAACAGCACCTCCTTTGTCAGCCTTTTTGATTATGATGTCAGAGTTGTTTCTGAGGCTGTGGATGGCATTGTGTTCTGCACAGCTGAGGTTATAGGGCAAGTGATGCTGCTTTTCCACAATTTCAGCCCGTGCATGTCGGCGGAAGCACTCTATGTAGAAGTCCAGTCTGCTGTGTCGACCTTCAGGAGGAGTCCACCTAGAATCCTTCTTTTTGTAGTAAGAAAAGGAGTACTTGTGGCACCTTAGAGATTAACCAATTTATTTGAGCATGAGCTTTCGTGAGCTACAGCTCACTTCATCGGATGCATACCGTGGAAACTGTAGCAGACTTTATATATACACAGAGAATATGAAACAATACCTCCTCCCACCCCACTGTCCTGCTGGTAATAGCTTATCTAAAGTGATCATTAGGTTAGGCTATTTCCAGCACAAATCCAGGTTTTCTCACCCTCCACCCCCCACCACAAATTCACTCTCCTGCTGGTGATAGCCCATCCAAAGTGACAACTCTTTACACAATGTGCATGATAATCAAGTTGGGCCATTTCCTGCACAAATCCAGGTTCTCTCACTCCCTCACCCCCCTCCAAAAACCCACCCCCACGAGTTTGTGTGTGTATGGGGGTGGGTTTTTGGAGGGGGGTGAGGGAGTGAGAGAACCTGGATTTGTGCAGGAAATGGCCCAACTTGATTATTATGCACATTGTGTAAAGAGTTGTCACTTTGGATGGGCTATCAACAGCAGGAGAGTGAATTTGTGTGGGGGAGTGGAGGGTGAGAAAACCTGGATTTGTGCTGGAAATGGCCTAACCTGATGATCACTTTAGATAAGCTATTACCAGCAGGACAGTGGGGTGGGAGGAGGTATTGTTTCATATTCTCTGTGTATATATAAAGTCTGCTACAGTTTCCACGGTATGCATCCGATGAAGTGAGCTGTAGCTCACGAAAGCTCATGCTCAAATAAATTGGTTAGTCTCTAAGGTGCCACAAGTACTCCTTTTCTTTTTGCGAATACAGACTAACACGGCTGTTACTCTGAAACCTGTCTTTTTGTAGTGTTGGTAGGGAGGTCTCTGTGGATTAGTATGTTGTTCAGAGGTGTGTTGGAAATATCCCTTGAGTCGGAGACGTCAAAAATAGGATTCTAGGTCACCACAGAACTGTTTCATGTTCGTGGGGGTGGAGGGGCAGAAGGAGAGGCCCCGAGATAGGACAGCTGCTTCTGCTGGGCTAAGAGTATAGTTGGATAGGTTAACAATATTGCTGGGTGGGTTGAGGGAACCATTGCTGTGGCCCCTTGTGGCATGTAGTAGTTTAGAAAGTTTAGTGTCCTTTTTCTTTTGTAGAGAAGCAAAGTGTCACTATCCAGCTACTTGACTAGCCACTCCCGGTGGTGGGGGACAAATAAATGAACAAAAAAACCCAGTGAACTAGATCGATCAATGGCAGGAATTTAACTTAATTTTTTTCGGGGGTGGAGGTGGGAGGGGAGGTGGGGATACTATGCTCTCTTATTTCCATTTTAACTGGTCTCCTGGAGTGAATCCAGTTTAGGTAGTGTTTGCTATGAAGTTTTGGCATTTGTACAGCCAAATTAAAATGAAAACAGGAGAGGTGATCAAGTCTGTTTCAAAACCCACTTTTTCTGAAAGTCTGCTAAACTTCCCTTCATGTTTGGCGAGATGTTGCCTAAGCCTTCCCCAAGCTCCAGCAATCCTGCTTTACAGCTGATTGTAAATTCTCGAAGTCTTCCTTTAGAACCTGAAGTTCAAAAAGGGAGTGATGCATCACCCCCGCACACCCCTACAAGAAGTTTCAAAGGCATAAGCCTATTTGAGAAGACTTCTAAGATTTCTCTGGAAACATATAGAAAGGGTAATGCTGTGAATCTCCTACAAATTATACAAAGATGACTTGAAAAGCTACAGTATGTCAGTTTTCAAAAGTTCTCATAACCCCCCTGAGACTGTGAAATTCACAGATATGTTGATTTATGCATTTATTGGCTGTTTCCCCAGGGTAAACTGTATTAAGGACTGGACTTTTTAAAAAAAAATATATGGACATAAATATAAAATAGACAAGTAAAAGTGCAAAAGGAGAAATCAAAGGAGAAAAAAGAATCAGAATAAGAGAAATGCTTTAATCATTCCAATGTTTCTCTTTTTTAGTTTGAATTCTCTCTTTATCGCCATCTTCACAATGCACTGATCTGCACAGTTCATGTCAGGCTGTAAGAATCTAAGATGGATAGATCTGAAAAGGAAAGTAAGAGGTAGCAGCAACAGGAGGTGGTGCTAGCAGCCGATGGTAGAGGGACAGCATGTGTTTTTCATGCAAAGGGGGATGGGTAGCATCCAGTGCTTAGAGTGCGGAAACCAGGAATTGAAATTGTGACAGCTGCCATCTTAGCCAGCACCACGATTGAGCCTGGGACAGCCCACTTTTAAAACTTGAGCTGTGGAGACAGCTTGAGTTGAAGAGCCAGGCTCTATAGCTGAGGGCTATAAAGAGTCACAACCACTGTGGATCAGCCCCAGAGTGAGTCATGTAACATATATTGAGCAATGGGCTATAAGCCACGTGGGCTTCTTTTCCCCAGCTGTAGCTACGACTCTGACTTGCTCTGTAACCTTGAGCAAATCAGTTAGAGCAAAATTGTGCCATGATCCCATGTGGGTACTCAGGGGAATAAAGGGGAGCAGGATTTCCTGACAACTTCCTTTCAAAAATGCATAGAACCCTCCCAGATCTTGGACCTGGTACTGTGGGGCTGTTGCTCCCCTTCTTCAGCCAATGAGCAGGTCGAGGCAAAGAGCAGGTGGATCATCGGGTCCCATCCTTACCTGTCAACCAGCAGTGTTGGCCAAGCACATGGGGAAGCATGCAACACGCTGGCAATCTGAGCTGCTGTTCCTATCTAGAGCTTCTGCTAGGGTGCGGGAGCTACACATTATCCCCTGCACAGGACAGAGCCTAAAAGGTTACGCTACCCATCAGCTGTACCTCAGTTCCCCACCGCCAACGCAATAGCCTAGGGATAGTAATGCTCAACTCGCAGGGGCCTTGTGAGGCTTATATAATAATGCCTGTAAAGTGCTTCAAGAGGAAAGGCTCTCGATCAGTTCAAAACAATACTTTGTATTTATTGTTATTGATCTTTTTTAATCTAGCAAACATAGAATCAGAATGGTAGGACTGGAAGGGACCTCAGGAGGTCATTTAGTCCAGTCCCCTGCACTCATGGCAGGACTAAGTATTATCTAGACCATCCCTGACAGGTGTTTGTCTAACCTGCTCTTAAAAGTCTTCAATAATGGAGATTCCACAACCTCTCTAGGCAATTTATTCCAGTGCTTAACTGCCCTGACAGTTAGGAAGTTTTTCCTAATGTCCAACCTAAACCTCCCTTGCTTCAATTTAAGCCCATTGCTGTTTGTCCTAGCCTCAGAGGTTAAGTACAATTTTTCTCCCTCCTTGTAACAACCTTTTATGTACTTGAAAATTGTTATCATCCCTTTCTGCAGTACTCCTTCCTAGGCAGTCATTTCCCATTTTGTATGTGTGCCACTGATTGTTCCTTCCTAAGTGGAGTACTTTGCATTTGCACTGATTGAATTTCATCCTATTTACTTCAGATCATTTTTTCCAGCTTGTCCAGATTCTTTTGAATTATAATCCTATCCTCCAAAGCACTTGCCACACACACCCCCAAGCTTGGCATCATCCACAAACTTTATAAGTGTACTCTCTCTGCCATTATTTAAATCATTGATGAAGATATTGAACAGATCTGGTCCCTGAACTGATGCCTGCGGGACCCCACTCGTTATGCCCTTTGAGCAAGGCTATGAACCACTGATAACTACTCTCTGGGAACGGTTTTCCAACCAGTTACGCACCTACCTGATAGTAGCTCCATGTAGGTTGCATTTTCCTAGTTTGTTATGAGAAGGTCATGCAAGACAGTATCAAAAGCTTTACTAAAGTCAAGATATACCATGTCTACCGCTTCCCCCCTATCCACAAGGCTTGTTACCCCGTCAAAGAAAGCTGTCAGGTTGGTTTGACATGATTTGCTTTTGACAAATCCATGCTGACTGTTACTTATCATCTTATTATCTTCTAGATGTTTGCAAATTGATTGTTTAATTATTTGCTCCATTATCTTTCAGGGTACAGAAGTTAAGCTGACTTGTCTGTAATTTGCCAGGTTGTCCTTATTTCCTTTTTTATAGATTGGCACTATATTTGCCCTTTTCCAGTCTTCAGCATCTCTCCTGTCTTCCATGACTTTTCAAAGACAACATGTAAAGCAACTTGCCGATGACAGTCAGACTATTAAACTCACTCCCTTTTACCTGATCACTCACCCTACATTTAATCTTGGGCTTTGAATTTCCATAGGAATATCTTTTTTGAGACTCTTTTGGCATAGCTTTGAACTGATCAGATTAATCAGAGGTGTTAGTGTTAGGATATAGATATTCAGGCCTGTCTGTAAAGGCCTGTACTCTAAGAATTTAGGTGTATTCTTATCACTTGGCTAGTTATAGAGGTATAAGAGAGAGAATCAAAATCACTGTCTGCCAGTGTAAGGTCCTTCTCTTACTGTGACAGTCTGAGGCCCTGTTCTTAGGCTCAGGCCTTTGGCTAAGCAACAGAGGCAGCCGTAAGCTGGGAAGCGACCGGGTCACCTCCTCACATTCCAAACTAGTCACATTGAAATAAGGTGCTATTGGGCTGTTAGGAATACAATCCTGTCCTGATAGTGCCTATCGCCTCCAGAGAAAGGGAAGTGCCTAGAAAATGTAAAAGGAAACTTAGTTTGATAGCATCCTGTCTGGCAAGAACTCACTAATCAATAACTGGGATGTGAAATCCTCATTTCTTTGTTGTTCTATCACTGTAGTTCCCATTTCCCTATTGTTTGTCTGTATAATCTCTGTCTGGTTCTGTGATTGTTCCTGTCTGCTGTATAATTAATTTTGCTGAGTGTAAGCTAATTAAGGTGGTGGGATATAATTGGTTACATAATCATGTTACAATATGTTAAGATTGGTTAGTTAAATTTCAGGAAAATGATTGGTTAAGGTATAGCAAAGCAGAACTCAAGTTTTAATATATAGTCTGCAGTCAATCAGGGAGTGGGTGGGTGGGTAGGTGGGTGAGTGGAGGGGGGATGGAAACAGGGAATGGGGGTAGGGAAATTGGAATGATGTTTGGCGAAGGGCAGGAATGGGAACAGGGACACAGGTGTAAGGCTCTGTGGTGTCAGAGCTGGGAAGGGGGATACTAAGGAAGGAAACTGGAATCATGCTTGCTGGAAGTTCACCCCAATAAACATTGAATTGTTTGTACCTTTGGACTTCGGGTATTGTTGCTCTCTGTTCATGCGAGAAGGACCGGGAAAGTAAGTGGGTGAAGGAATAAGCCCCCTAACAGTTAGATATGAAATAAGGATCAGGACTTTTGGGATTGGCTCTCCCAACTGATTTGCTGAGCATGGATGAGTCTGACATATTTTGACAGCAATGGTAGTTACACACAGGAACCACACATGGCTTAATGGGAGAATATGTTAAGTAATGGCAGAGCCCCAACAAGGTTTAGGATTGAGAGTGGAGTCACATTAGTGTGGTTGAGTCTGGATGTTTATCCAGTCTATTTGACCATCTTTAGTGTGTATAAGTGGGATGGAACAGGTTTTCTGCACCTCTTGTGAAGATAGGTATTGAATTACCACTGTAGGGATGACTATGCAAATGAAATAATGTCCTATTGATATGAAAGCAATCATTCCAGTGTTTCTCTTTTTGCTCTGGGCAGCCAGCTCTTCTTAAAGCCATAGGGTGGTCTTTTCAGTTGAGGTTACAGTCCTCATCAGCTCAGTCAGGAATGAGACCAAGGGCCGAATTACCTGCCCCTTCCCCCCCAGCCCCGAACAAAGGTGAACAAGAGATGCACCAGAGGAAACAGTGGCATTTGAACCTTCCCTTTCAAGTCACCTGTAGCTGCTCTTTGCCTTTGTTGCTACAACCATCCCTGCTTAGTGGAAGCTTTGCTTGATCATAGGCAGAGATTTATCAGTTTTGGGCTTGGCCCCTTCCTGCCCACCTGATCTCTGCAGTGGCTGGAACATGCCTAGAGCAACTCTTTTTTAAAGAGATGCTCTAGTTCAGTGAAAGAAAGATGTGGCAGCAACAAGAAATGGTCCAAGCAGCAGGTGTTGGAGACAGATAACAGGGGCTTTTGTATGGGTCCCAGTGAGACAATCCCATCTAACACTAACAGCACTTGGACACCCTACCTCCCAGCAGCACATCCCTCTAGACACTCCTACCTACTCTAGCCCTATTTCCATGTCCCACCCTCACTAGTGCTTGCGGGCATGGTATTCTGATCACAAGCTGAAGTTTCTGGTTTATCTGCAAATTAACTCATTAAGTATCTTGCATGAAACGTCACATAGGGAGCTTCACAAAACTTGGCAGCTCTAAACAACTGGGGTCTGGGGTCTTCGTCCCACCCTTGTTGTACTGCATGGGAGGGGTAAGGAGTGAGGTTGTGCTACGGTCAAGGACAGGCATTTCTTTGGCCTGTTAGTGTTTTATTCCTTCCCCGCTAAGCCCCTTTTCCCCTCCCGACTGGTTGCTTAACTTTGCCTTGAGATAGGGGTTGAGGCAATCTTAAAGTGTGCTCTCGAGTAACACTTTAACTGCTCTTATCTGTTCCCATTGTACTAACAAACCCACCTGACTAGGCAGAAGCAACATCACAGTGTGTCTGTCCTTCGTTTACATATATTAGTGTAAGATCTAAGAGTATCAAAAAGTCAAACCTAAAATTCTTTCCCAGGCTAACAAACAGACCTATATACTAATAAGATGGTATGGCTGAATCTGGCCCTTAGTGTTAAGTGAAATTTTGGCTTTGTTTTCATCCATGGTGCCCCACTGAGTTTAATGGGATTACAAGGACTCAGAAGCTGGACCCTTTTTCTTTCACTGGGATCAAACTGAACTTAAATATTCAACAAATGCTGAGCTTACTGTGATCCTTCAAAGGTAAGGGACCCTTTATTCGTAGAGTGAGACGTTAAGATAGTGTGGGAAGAAAATATGGTTAAAAAAGGGGGTGGGTTGGTGTGGATTTGCCAAATACATAAGAATAAATACTGCAAATGATGTGGGAGAAGGCGAGAGAGGGAAGGACTACAGTGCTGAGAGTCAGAGATGATGAGTTCTCATTGCAGAGATAGCCCATGTCTGCTGATGGGGGAGAGGGAGCAGATTGAGGGCAGCCAGCTTCAGCAGTGCTACTGAGCATGCTCAGTCCATGTGAGCATGCTCAGTAAAAGCTAAGGAGCACACAGGGGAAGGAGAAGAGGAGGAACATGACCCCACATGCCTTCCCTCCTCCACTAGTCACCTTTGTCTCATTGTGCTTCTGAAATAGACCCACTCTATGTACACTTATTCAAGTGACTATGGCCTTACCCTTCAAGGTCAAAGCAATTCTGGGGGTGGGGAAATAGAACAGGAAGAACTCCTGTTAACAAAGTTGTAAGGAGACCACCAAACCCTGCTGAAGAAATTTCACAATCAGATAGTGTTTCTCTTCATGTCAGCATTTTTTTTCAAAAATGTTTACCAAATAATACAGATAAGATATCATTGTGAATTTCACTTATGAGAAGTTGGTTGCAAGTACATAAAATTCAAAAATCTGAAACTAAAGGTGATTTGACTGGAGACAAATATGACATTATGTGGTTTTCTGACTGGATGAGCAAGCCACAAATCTTAAGATCAAGCTTCCATTTCAAATACTGACATTTTGTAAAACACACCTTCCATTAATACCTTCTAATAGTCATCTAAAATTAGCTGTTCCTATTAGCATCCCAGCCAGCAAACTCATTAACTAGAATAACCACAGAAAACAAACACAGAATGGGGGCCAAGTCAGTCATGGAGAATTCATTTCAAGATTCAAACAAATATTTGCAGATCATTTACAAGCATGTTTTACCCAGCTCTAGCAAAAAGTTCATATTTGTGTGAATTTTATGAAAAAAGTCTACCACACAAGTGCAGAAGAGCCCCGTGGCCAGCACTGGAAAAGATATATATATATAAAAGCTTTTGAACATATGAAGGCATACACACAAAACCAGCATCAACTTTGCAAAGGTAACAGTGGGGGAACTTCAAAGAACCTGGAGGCTGGTTTGGGTAATTATCCTGAAATTTGGATTTTTTTTTTTGTCTGAGCTATACAGACCTAGCTGAGTCCCACTTGGACTTATCCACAAGTTCAACAAAAACATTCCTCCCCTACATACACTCATACAGCCACCCACTTTTACTACTCCTGGAATCTATTCTTTCTCAGAAGCCCGCTGGAGCTCTCCCTTACTCACAATAAAAACCATCAACCTTGGGAGCCTCCATCCTGACCACCTCCCACTCTAACTTGTCACCCCTAATGGTCAAACCCACTTTGCCTATTTTTGCTATCTTTGCGGGTGGATGACAGTAGAATATTTCCTCTACCCCTTTTCTAGTGTCCTCTGAATACATCAGATGGAGGTTACTGTGATGAAGCCTTCAGTGGCCAGGCAGCCTCCTGGTTAGATCATTGGTCAGAGAGGTTGTAGGGGGACCTGGGCCCTCCATCTTTACCAGGTCCTAGCCCAGGGCCCTGCGTGGTTCAACCCCTAGCCAGGGGAGATGGGTCTCCCTCACAGCTTGGGGGGATTCAAAACCAATGGCCCTGGGCTACTTCCTACTAAAAGTCTCTTTAGTTTAGGGTGTGGCCCCACTACTCTAGTTACCCCATGGTGGAGACTTATCTGCAGGCTCCCCTTGGCAGAGTGTGGTGTTTAGATACTGCTTGTAATTGTTAGAACTGGGAGCACTGGTTGTTTGGAGTCTGAAAGGACAGGAAACAGGAAGGGGTGGGGAGGAGTTAAGAGGCTGGGAGAAAGCTACAGAGGGTGCAGCAGCAGCTTGGTAAAGAGGTTTCCACTTCAAAAATAAAGTCCTGTTGAAGCTTGTTAGTATCTTGCATGGTTGATATAACATTTTGGTGACGAGGATGGATCTTCTGCCTCTGAACCCACCTGCACCCTTTCTGCAAAGCCCAGGTGAGCCTCCAATTGCTTTTACTACCTGGATCCATTTGTTTGAGACTTATCTGCTTGCAATCAGTGCTACAGAGATTTCTGAAGTAAGAAAGCATGCTCTGCTAATCCACTGCCTTGGAGCAGAAGGGCAGTGTATATTTTACACTTTTCCCCTTGCAGATGATAAATACTCACCGCATTAAAGAATGTTTTTGTGCCAAAAGTGAATGTAGTAACTAATCACTATAGATTTGGCCAGCGTGAGCAGAAACCAGGGGAAACTATAATGCAGTATATTGCTTCCCTGAGGAGTCTGATTGTAATTTGTGACTTTGGGAATATGGCAGTTGAGATGATTAGAGACCAGCTCATGGAGAAAACAACCATGCTTCATGTAAGAGAACCCTTATTCTAGAACCGCAACTTACAGTAGAAAAAGCAATAACCATTGCTACTCAGATTGAACCAGCTAGAGCTGAAGCCAAAATAATGAGAATGGATACAGGAGGCACAGTCCAGGCTGTGATTCCTTTGCAGAAAAGTTCATTACCACTGCAGAACCACAATTGCAAGAGTAAAACTAATGAAAAACTACCGAATCAGCAAATTCAAAATACAGTAAAAGCATGTTTTCGTTGTGGATCCCCAAAACACCTTGCAAGCTATGCAGGATGCCCAGCAAAGTAGCTCAGTGCAATCATTGCAAAAAATTGGACATTTTGCTAAAGTATGTTGCAATAGCCAGTTCAATCAACAGGTGCATGCAGTTACAATACAAGATGTTACTGTGCTGAGAGTGGACAAAATCACCACCGCACATATTCCAGAACAGATAAAGTGCACTGTAAACGTTTCTGCCATACCCTCAGGCAAACCACACTCTATTCAGTTAATGTTGGACACTGGCTCAGGAGTATCTATACTACCTGATTCCTTCTATCTGCATTACTTTAAAGATGTGCCTCTTACTGAACCTAAGCTTCACTTGGTGTGCTATTTGAAAAACCATATTCCAGTACATGGCTGCTTGCCAGTAATAGTACTTTTGGTGATTGCTGTATAACTGCAGAGTTCTACATTGTCCACAAAGGCATTCCTATCCTTGGCAGAGATTTATTGGCTGCTTTAAATCTTAGGATAGTTAATGGACGAATTGATCTTCCTCAGCAAAGCACTCTTGCGGTACACACACCAGTTTCAGCTGGGACCCAACACCAGGTTGAGGAGAAACTCGGCTGTGCTTATGGGTTTCTGCATAAAGTTAAAATGCGGAATAATGTGATGCCTGTACGACAGAAGTTACAGTGCTTACCATTTTCAGTCGGGGAAGCTGTTTCAGATGAACTTAGAAAACTTGTTCAAAAGGACATTACTGAAGAGATTGACTCCTTGGAATGGGTTTCACCTATAGTAGTGACGCAGAAGAAGGGTGAAGGCATTCACCTTTGTGTGGACTTAAGGGAGCCAAATAAAGCTGTTGTAAAGCCAAATAAAGCCATCCTCTTCCTCACACAGAAGAAGTATTTGCAGAACTTCATGGAGCAAAGATGTTTTCTACTCTTGATTTGCAGAGAACATCCTACGAGGTTATGTGACATGAAGATAGCAGAGATCTCACAGCATTTATTACACACGAGGGACTATTTCGTTTTAAACATGTTCCATACGGTCTCGCATCTGCCCCAAGTGCCTTTCAAAAAATGATGTAATTGACTCTGAAGAATCAACATGGAGTTCAGTGCTATCTGGATGATATCGTGTTTGGAAATACTTCTGAGGAGCATGACAATAACCTACAGGCTGTACTAAACTGCATCAGCACAGCAGGCCTCCAGCTCAATAGATCCAAATGCAAATTTAGACAAACTGAACTCTCCTTTCTGGGGCATACAATTTCACAGGCTGGACTAAAACCTGATCCAGATCATATCCTGGCAATTTCAAATGCTCCTCCTCCAACAGATTTGCAAACCTTACGTTCCTTCTTGGGTCTTACATCCTGGTATGCAAAATTCATTCCCAATTATGCTTCTGTCATTGAACCATTACGAGAATTACTACGGAGAAGTTCAACTTAGTGTGGACAAAAGATGCACAAGCTAGTTTCAAAACAATGAAAGATTTGCTTGTACATAGTCCAGTACTTGCACTATTCAGCCCTGCATTGCCCACAATTGTAACTGCTGATGCTTCTGATTATGGACTTGGGGCTGTTCTCACACAACTGCATGAGGACAACACAGAGAGGACTGTTGCATTTGCTTCAAGGACACTAAGTAATGCTGAGAGAAAATATTCTAAAGTCAAAAAAGAAGCACTTGCTTGTGTCTGGGCTACTAAAAAATGGAGAACTTACCTGTGGGCCGTACGTTCAAGTTGCACACAGACCAGAGCCCTTTGACGACATTGCTCACCACAAAAGGACTGGGAAGACCATTGCTCGATTGTCTGCAAGACTACTCTCTCTTAATTATGAACTGGAATATAAGCCTGGAAACCAAATATGGTTGCTGATTGCCTTTCTTGCCTGCCTTTGCCTTCACCAGATGGTCTACCGGAGGATGAGGATGTAATGGTTGTGCTTATTACAAGCACTCTCACTGCAGTTACAAGAGAACAATTTCAAGCTGCTTCTTCAGTGTGTCCTATTCAACAAAAACTATGGGAATTTCTGACAAAGAGATGGCCCAGTCACCCTAAACACCTTGACCCAGTTTTGCTGCCTTATTTTAGAGTACGGGATGAACTTTCTTTGTTTGATGGCTGTGTGCTACAAGGTACACACCGTCTCCTTGTGCCAGAAGAATTACAGTCAAAACTCATACATCTGGCACACGATACTCATCAAGGAATTGTCCGAACCAAACGACGATGACACAATCTGTATCGGTGGCCAAGGATGGACTCTCAAACTGAAGCACTCATAAAATCCTGTGTCACTTGCCAAATGCATGATAAGACAGCAGTGACATGTACCCTTCGATTACAGCCTGTTCCTCTTCCTGAATCTTCATGGGAAAAAGTGGCGATTGACATTGTAGGACCCTTTGATACTGCTCCAATTGACTGCCGTTATGCTATCACTTTAATAGACTATTTCAATAAATGGCCTGAGGTAGCATTTACATCGCAAATCTCTTCTCTACAGTAATTAGTAGTTTCAGTTTTTAGCAGGGAAGGTAACCCCAAAGAACTGGTTTCAGATAATGGTAGTCAATTTACTTCCCTAGAGTTTGAAACATTTCTAGCACAGAGGAACATTTTATACAGAAGTTCATCCCTATGTTACCCTCAAGCCAATGAGGAAATCAAACGGTTTAACAGAAATTTGAAAGAGAGTTTGCAAATAGCTAAACTGGAAGGGCGATTGTGGATACCCTTCACTACTGATTTCTTGCAAGCATACCGGGCTACATGACATGCCACAATGCAAAGATCACCTGCAGAGTTACTGCATGGGAAACAGATAAATACTAAATTGAACATTGCTGGATTGTTAAAGGCACGACCTGATGCCCCAAACAAGGATGATGTGAGAAAAACAATTGAACAGAACCAAGCAAAGTCTAAGGCTTTCACAGACAAGAGGCGGGGTGCTAAGGAACCAAAGTTTGAGTGTGGTTCCTTCGCTAGAATACAAAAACCTGGAATTTTTCCTTCGCTAGAATACAAAAACCTGGAATTTTTCCTTCGCTAGAATACAAAAACCTGGAAGGGGACCAAAAATTCACAGCTCCGCTTAAAATCATAGAGAAGAAGGGACCTTATACCTACTGACTTTCTGATGGGTGGGTATGGAATGCTTCTTATCTTGCACCTGCCTATGCACCCAGAGGAGTTTGTGCCAACACCCAGTCTGCATTGGATGACTTCACCGTAGTACCAACACAACAAGACATTGCACTGGAAACGGGGCTTGAGAGACGGCCCGTCAGACCCAGACGACCACCTGTCTGGACTAGAGACTATGTTATGTAATATCTACCATGTTTTCAGTGTAATATTTCTGCCAACAGTGTAGTGTCTTGTTTCATATTTGTTCCTGTGGTTAGAACAATCATGTTTATTGTAACTGGGAGAGTTTCTTAAGAGAGGCGGGAATGTGGTGTTTCGATGTTGCTTGTAATTATTAGAATTGGGAGCACTGGCTGCTGGGAGTCTGAAAGGACAGGAAACAGGAAGGCAAGGGGAGGAGTTGACAGGCTGGGAGAAAGCTTCAGAGGGTGCACAGCAGCTTGGTAAAGAGGTTTCCATTTTGAAAATAAAGTCCTGTTGAAGCTTGTTAGTATCTTGCCTGGTTGATGCAACATGGAGGAAGGCTAACTTGTCTCCAGTGGCTGCTCTATCCCTTCAGGCAAGCAAACAGAGGGCTCCTGCCTTCTTGCCAGTCAGTCCCTGACTGAGCCAGCCTCCTTTCTTTTCTCCCCGTTCCAGGCCTAGCATTGGCTGCAGGTATAGTGGGGAGGGGCTAGCTGAACCCACAGGTTTTCTTTAACACCTTCTGTGCCAGGCAGCAGTTTCTCTGCTCTTTCACAGTTACCTTCAGCTGACTCTTCAGAGGGCCACCTGGTATAGGACACTGCCTCCCCTAATGCACAGAGTTGTTCTCTGAGAGGGATGGGAGTGAGATGAGATCCCCACTGGGCCCCTCACCTCATCTGGAAAACTGTCCTGCTGTTGCCACCTTCTACACAAGGGTCTGAGGCACCCAGAATCCCTGTTCCAGTAGCAAAGCAACGAGAGAAGCAGATTCTGGGTATTGTAGCAACTAAGCATAAATTATTACAGGGATCGGCAACCTTTGGCCCGCGGCCTGCCAAGGTAAGCCCCCTGGCGGGCTGGGCTGGTTTGTTTACCTGCTGCATCCGCAGGTTCGGGTGATCGCGGCTCCCACTAGACACGGTTCGCTGCTCCACGCCAATGGGGGATGCAGGAAGCGGGGGCCTGCACATCCCTCAGCCCGCGCTGCTTCCCGCAGCCACCATTGGCTTGGAGCAGCGAACCGCGGCCAGTGGGAGCCACGATCACCCAAACCTGCAGACGCGGCAGGTAGACAAACTGGCCTGGCCCTCCAGGGGGCTTACCCTGACAGGCCGCATGCCAAAGGTTGCCAATCCCTGGATTATGTTGTCAGCAGAATGCGTGGGGTTTGGTGACATCAGCATATCTAGAAGGTTTATTTTTTAACCCCCCTGAGGAAAACAATGTGTTGCTTAGTGATGTCTGAATTATCTGACGCTTGGCTGAGGTGAATGGGCGAGTGTGTGAAGGTGCCATCTGTGTGGGTGCACTGTTAACTGTTCCAAACTTCTCTCCTAGCTGTGTTTCGGTCAGTGTGAAGTAAAAGATGCTCCAATGGACTCTGAAAGGTCAATTTCAGGAAGAAGCTGAGCTGCTGCAATTTAGGGAGTGAACAGAGATTGACAAGGCAGCTGAGTCTCTTCCCTTCAGCAAATCAACTCTTTCAAGGGAGAGGGGGAGGATTAGTTGTGAGCAATCTTAGAAGGCAAGAGAATAAAGTAGCCTCTCCCTGGTCTGAGGGGACAGAAAAGAGTCCACAGGATTCAGTCTGAAATAGATGATATCTGAATTAGGCCCATATGAAGAACCTCGCACCTTGAAGAAAGGAAATAAGAAAGATTGTGTGAATAGGAGCCTTAATGGGGATTGCTGTGAGAAATTCTCTTAAGAAACCACTTAATGGCCAGAGGTAGCCAAGGGGCTCAACAAGACTTGATGGTCCCAGTCAGGGGAGTCTCAGGCCAAGGGTCTGTAGCAGGTGGCATCTCAGAGTTCCAGCCTGCAAGGGAGAAACCAGGTCATTGGGAGGCCAAGACGAGCAAGTCATAGAATCATAGAATATCAGGGTTGGAAGGGACCTCAGGAGGTCATCTAGTCCAACACCCTGCTCAAAGCAGGACCAATCACCAACTAAATCATCCTAGCCAGAACTTTGTCAAGCATGACCTTGAAAACCTCTAAGGAAGGAGATTCCACCACCTCCCTAGGTAACACGTTCCAGTGCTTCACCACCTTCCTAGTGAAAAAGTTTTTCCTAACATCCAACCAAAACCTCCCACACTGCAACTTGAGACCATTACTCCTTGTTTTGTAGTCTGGTACCACTGAGAACAGTCTAGATCCATCCTCTTTGGAACCCGCCTCCAGGTAGTTGAAAGCAGCTATCAAATCCCCCCTCATTTTTCTCTTCTCCAGACTAAACAATCCTAGTTCCCTCAGCCTCTCCTCATAAGTCATGTGCTCCAGCCCACTAATCATTTTTGTTGCCCTCCACTGAACTCTTTCCAATTTTTCCATATTCTTCTTGTAGTGTGGGGCCCAAAACTGGACACAATACTCCAGATGAGGCCTCACCAATGTCAAGTAGAGGGGAATGATCACATCCCTCGATCTGCTGGCAATGCCCCTACTTATACAGACCAAAATGCCGTGAGCCATTAGAAGTGAAGAACAGAGTGGGAAGACACCAGCCCAGAATAGATAAATCCTAAAGATGTTAGGGAAGCACTGCCCTATCCAAAAGGCACAAATCTTCTATAGCAGTGTATGGCCCCATAGGGATTAGACCTCATCTGGAGCAAAAAGGAAATGACCAGTAGCTATTAGAATTGTTAATTGTGTTGTCCCCTAATAATGTTATTTGCAGTTGTTTAGTGTCAGGTTTTTTTTTAATTTCACTATCCTGCTTCAATGTTTCTAGCTTGTAGCTGACCTTATCTCTACCAGGTTGAGACTAAAGGTCCTTGTTTATTTTGTGACCCCAGGAATCTGAGATACCAGAGATCTCTATTAGCTCTTGGTTCACTTTCAGATGGTTGTGGGATAATGTAAAAGCAGCTTCTCAAGTGAATAAAACCATTGTCCTTCTTCTAGGTCAGGAAGGGACTAATGAACAAGGTGATTGACTGAGCTGAGGTTGTTCTCAACAACACCTTTGTTAGTATCTTTCTTTTTGTTTCCTCTGTTTGGATCATAATGTCACTCTTTCCCTGAGTGATAACCCAATAGAGAATGTGTGCTAAGACACTGTGGAAAGTTAGTACCAATCATTGGAAGCACATCATTAGTCTGTAAAGCCTCTGAAGCTAAATGTGTAAGGCCAAATTATGCCCTTAGATAGATGTTTCCAATTCCCATTGAAGTCAATGGAAGTTCAGCATCTGTGGATCCAAGGGCAGGATTTGGCCTTTAATTCCTTGGAGAAAGCAGTTTTCACAATTTTAATGTAAATGGCAAAGAGAGAGGAATTAAACACAGCCTGGAAGTATAGAAGTGAGACCGCTAATCATCACAGCATTTTTGCATCATTTGAAACAACTGCTGGGAATTTAGCGGTATGAAATAAGCCTCCTGACAGTAGGACAAATCAGGAAGTAATGAGCAGTGCCCATGGACCTCCTGACCTGAAATGGTCATAGATGTAAAAGGAGACTGGTGGTGGACCTCTATGTAGTGTTATTGTAACGCCAGTAGACCCTGGTCATCAGCGGGCGGGATCGAATCTGGGACCTCTGGAGCTTAGTGCATGAGCCTCTACAGCATGAGCTAAAAGCCAATTGGCTTTTAGGTAAGGCTGTAGGGGCTACTCATTTTACCTCTCTCTCTAAGTGGTCTCAGGCTACTAGATGGGACAGAACACCACACCCTGGAGGTGTGTGGGTTACATTATCAGCAAGCCCGTCCATGACTGCATACTGCAGGCCAGCACTTAGAGACAGTGTGTATTGACACTTAAGCAGTTCAGGTTGTATTCAGTTAGACTGGATCTAGACAGCCAGATCGCTACAGGGCTATCTTGTCCCAAGAACCTCAATAAAAGGGTTATCTTTATTTTAATTACTATCAATTTCCTTCCCTTCTCTACCTCCAACACCCCAGTAGGTAGCAGGATTGAGTATTCAGTGACTCTGAGTCCATATACACAAAGGAAATCAGAGAAGAAAGCTTGGTGGGTTTGGTTAACTATTTGGTAATAAGAAAAGGAGGACTTGTGGCACCTTAGAGACTAACCAATTTATTTGAGCATAAGCTTTCGTGAGCTACAGCTCACTTCATCGGATGCATTCAGTGGAAAATACAGTGGGGAGGTTTGTATACACAGAGAACATGAAACAATGGGTGTTACCATACACACTGTAAGGAGAGTGATCAGGTAAGGTGAGCTATTACCAGCAGGAGAGCGGGGAAGGGGGAAGGAAACCTTTTGTAGTGATAATCAAGGTGGGCCATTTCCAGCAGTTGACAAGAATGTCTGAGGAACAGCGGGGCGGGGGAGGCAGGGAATAAACATAGGGAAATTACAGACTAAAAATGGCAATTCTTCAACAAAAAATCTTCAGAAACATACTCCAACGAGAGACTGCTGAATTGGAATTAATTTGCAAACTGGATACAATTAACTTCACCTTAAATAAAGACTGGGAGTGGATGGGTCATTACACAAAGTAAAACTATTTCCCCATGTTTATTCCCTCCGCCCCCGCCACCGTTCCTCAGACATTCTTGTCAACTGCTGGAAATGGCCCACCTTGATTATCACTACAAAAGGTCCCTCCCCCCCACTCTCCTGCTGGTAATAGCTCACCTTACCTGATCACTCTCTTTACAGTGTGTATGGTAACATCCATTGTTTCATGTTCTCTGTGTATATAAATCTCCCCACTGTATTTTCCACTGAATGCATCCGATGAAGTGAGCTGTAGCTCACGAAAGCTTATGCTCAAATAAATTGGTTAGTCTCTAAGGTGCCACAAGTACTCCTTTTCTTTTTGCAGATACAGACTAACACGGCTGCTACTCTGAAACCTGTCATTATTGGGTAATAGTCAATTATTGGTTGACTACTTCTCTTCGTTCTGGTTCAGGTAGATTCATGCCTAAAGTGTCTCCTGGAGATTTGCTTTCAAAGAAACATCAAACAAACAAAAAACAGCTGAGCTAATACTCAAGTTTTCCCCCCAAAGTGCTAGTTTTTACCCCAAGCTGCTGAAGAGTATCCTTTCCACCCAAAACTCCACCCTGGCTGAATCCATCCCGAGGGGAAACTCAGCCTAGAGAACAGAAAGGGTTTGCAAACTGAAGTTCCAGGTTTGTGAAGAAGCTCACATCGCATGCTACATGCAGTCTGTCAACAGGGATTTTTCAGAACAGATTGCATGCAGAATGAAACCTAGGGTGAGGGTAGTAAGAGGGTGAGCCATCTGCCCAATAACAGCACAAAAGGTAAAACATGTTCATGTTCTTTGCATTAAAACAGTGAGTGCTTGTACTGAATTAAAATATATTTATTTCAGGATTACACAACAATAACACAAGAGAAGCCAGAGTCTGCTGTACACTGCAGGTCACGCTGTGCCACGGTCCAGGTCCCTGCCTTCTAATATGGACATGACCCTTCAGGCCTTTGCAGCCACACCTCACATCAAGGTCTATCTCTTCCAATGACTTACCCCCTGGTTTACTCCCACCCCTTCTAGGTTAACAGAAAGTCCAACAAATAATAGTCCCAATCCTTATGTCTGGGTTTTGGCCCTCAGCTCTGTTCCCCAGGGTCCCTACACCCACTCAGTCAAGGCTTTCCATCATCTTTTCCCCTACTCAGGGGTCTCCTTGGATTTCTTCCTGCCAGGCTGAGTGGTGAAGCGGCAGGACTATGAATTGCAGGAAGAAAGACCACTGCCACGATGGAGTGACCATTGGCAGGGGGTGTCTAGGCAGGAGGAGGCGCTTTTGAGGCGAACAAATCCCATTACAGTATTACTCGTAGCTTGTGTAAAGTATTGATTTTCAGGCACGGGGGAGGGGCTATCAGATAGGTCTCTACATTTTTAACAATGTGAGTAATCATCTGAACAATCTGCGAAGGGTCGTGTGAAATTCTCCATCATTAAACATTTTAAAATGAAAATTGGATGTTTTTTTCTGAACGATGAGCTCTAGGAATTATTTGGGGGAAGTTCTATGCCCTTGGTTACCCAGGAGGTCAGACTACAGGATCACAATGGTCCCTTCTGACCTTGGGATCTGTGAATCGATATAATCATCTTTTCACAGACCTTCTCCCCACCACCTTTCCAGGGTCTTGTAATGAGAAAGACGTCCCAGGGCTTTTCCCTGGAGGTCTGGTTCCCACCTTTGCCTGCATTCCTGACCCACCACAACCCTCATGTCAGGGCTCCTGAGGGCTGATTCCTGGTTTCCCTCTACCAGAGAGTCCTGCCCCTCCTGAGTTCTTTCATGATCACCCTCTGCTCTTGGGTCCAGCCTCTCCAGCTGTTTTTTTCCCCCTCCACTTTATGTTAAGACCCCACAAGGCTTCTACCCATCAGGGTATCCCAGCTCCATCGCAGCCTTCTCTGAGCCAACTTCTGCTACTCTTTCCTGTGTCTCTGGTACTAAGAGAGGGACAGCAGAATTCCTTCTCTCTCTCCTTGCCACCCCATCTCATCTGTGCTTCCTGTCTTTAGAGTCACCATCCAGCTCAGTTTCTTCTTCAGTTTAACCCCACCCTGCCCTACAGGTGCAGCCAGTAGAATAACTGGCCTCTCAGGCTCACTTTAACCCTTTCATTGCCTGTGTGCAGGATACACACCCTATCACAGCTATCTACTGTACTTCTCTGGCCCCCGTTACCATAGTATCTGAGCCCTCATATTCTTTAGGGTCTTTATCCTCATAACACCCCAGGGACAGAGGTAAGTACTATTATCCCCATTGTACAGGTGGGGAGCTAATGCACAAAGGGGCTAAGTGACTTAACCAAGATCATACAGTAGTCAGTGGAAGAGCAGGGAATTGAATGCAGGTCTCTCAAGTCCCAGCTAGCACCCCAAGCGGTGGACCATCCTTTCTCTTTTTCAGGAGATATGTTGTATAAAGCAGCTGCTCTTGTACCATCTGTGTTTTACATAGAATTTTGGTAAAAAAACACTCATTTTTAAATACAAAGAAAACAAAGTGAGCTTCAAGTCTGAAATGAAAACATACCTATTTCATTATATATTTGCTGATGCCCACCACTAATCAGAGTATAGAAGGGGCTGCAGCAGAGGAATCTAATTCCCTTTATCTTAGTTCCAATAAGGAAGAGTGTTAGTACTAAGGACGAGAGACCTTCTTTTACTGGCTATAGAGCCCATGAAAATCATGGGTTCTAAATTTAGAATAAACTACTAGAGCATGTCCCACTTGGGCTTGACCAAATGCAATTTCTGGGCTGCTGCATCTTTTCTAAATTATTCCCCTGATCCTCCTAGAAGCAGGACAAGAATTATCTTGCCACAAGGATCCTGACTATTTGTGTAGCACAAACTTCCATGTAGCTACAAAAACAGGGACAGGAGCTTTTTTTTTTTTTTCTATTGCAAAGACGACTGACTTTGTGGCTGTTGAGAGGTTGTCTTTCTAACCTCTCTAACGCTTAGCATGTGTGGATCAAAATAAATACTCTCTCGCGGGATAGATTTCGTATTTCTGAACACCTAGTGAACCTTATTAAGAGGAGTCATATTGTCCCTAATGGGCTATCAGGTCACAGTTCAGTGAGGCTCATTGTTCTAGTTCTGTGTTTTAAAGTGCATCACCCTTATTGTATTTTCAATATTAGTCTTCTGCACAGCACACATTCTTTCTTCAGCTTTTCTGGGAAGCCACATGGGAAAGAAGTTTCAGTTTTTCCCTTCTCTGAGAAAGTGGCAGGACATTTGTAATTGTACTCCCTCGTCGGTTGCTCTCACCAACCCCGTGATCACATTTCCCTTTCTTGGCTCAGCCAGAAACCTTAAAAACACGGCAGTGCAATCTGCACTAGCCAGTACAATCTAACCCGCCTCTCGACTCAGGCTTGAAGCCCTCCAGGGATACAGCTGGGCTTGTGTGCACTCACTCACTGTCTGTGTTAGCACATGATGGGCTCGAACCCATAAAGGGGGATTTCAGGGAGAGTTGAGGACAGTTGCTGTCTTGCAAGAGGTTGTCAGTACCATGTAGCATCAAAGTCTTGAAAATACATAGGGCCAGATTCTGTTATTGATAAACTGGTGCACTTTCATTGAGGTCAAATGAGTTGCACTGGGGGAGTTGAGAAAAGAATCTGACCCAGGTTAGGTTTTAGAAAACATAACATGCAGATAGATATATTAATGAGGACACTGTCAGGTAAAACATTATGGGCCAGATCATCCTGTAGTGTAAGTCAGCACAGCACCATTGACTTCCATACCCTGATTTACATCAGCTAAAATGCTGGCTCAATAATAATCCCTTTAGGTTACAAATAACAGATTAGTTTATTAAAATATATTTGAATGTACTTTTCACCATAAAGGCTGTTTGAAATATCACATATTTTTCAGCCCTTGCAAAATTAAACTAGATCAGCAGCAAAAAATTGACAAGAAAGGATTTTTTCCCGTAGTATTTAGGCCCTATTTTACAACTTTAGGAGTGAAATCCTGGATCCACTGAAGTCAACAGGAAAACTTCTGTTGACTTCAACAGGGTCAGGATTTCAGCCTAGGTGTTTGGATAGTTCAGAAAAGTATCTCACGTTTTGGGTGCTTATATGGAATGAAATGTTAAATGAAAAAGTTTCTCTTAGGAATGAAGCCTCTCACTGTGATCCTTTCCCATGATGCCTGTTTGGGCCAAGATGAGACCTTTGCACCTTCCCAGACTCTGGTCTGCAGCATCTAGGTAGTGCACAACTCAGGTCCAGTCATGGGAGACTCAGCCTTCCAAGTACACCCCAGGTAGCCTACCCCTTCCAGGGCTATCAGCAAAGGAAAAGACACAGATACAAATGAACTGTCACATGGATGTGGTAGAACTCTCTTTCCTCAGACAACCTCAGTAAATGATGGCCTCCATCAAGTTCACAGGGTAGTCTGTATAATAATTGTGCCACAACAGCAGTTCCATATAATGCCCATCCTTCTTTCATAACATAGCAGTCATTCAAGAGGCTCCTGCCTTTAGCCAACCCTCCTCCAGAAGCTGAGGACTAGAAACCTGCTCTCCTCTCTGATCTGTCCTCAACTGTGCAGTGTTCTCTGCTTTTAAGCTCCTCCCTCCAAGTCTGACTTTTCTCACAGGTGTGGTGGGGTGGGGCTGATTGGGCCCACATAGGTCATTAACCCTGTATTACCCAGCAGGGGGATTGTATACCCCATCATAAAGCCACATTGTGGAGGGATCAGGATGGAAGTTTTAAACAACTGATAAGTGGCAGCCAGGATGTTGGCTCCTGAATCACTGACCATCGGGGTAGAGTTTTAACCAAGAATAATGTATTTGTTTCTATGTTGTGGCCCTGATGAACTTGAAATGTAGAGAGAAGGAGATAAGCCAAACCTGTTCTATTTATTCAACAGTCCTGGAATTTGGGGTTCCCTAACCAGTGTGGCTTTGCAAAACCACAGATCATAAAACCATAGGGTTAGAAGGGACCACAAGGGTCATCAAGTCTACCCCCTGCCAACATGCTGTGACTAAACCATCCAACACAGCTGGCTATCCAGCCTCCTTTTGAAAACCTCCCGTGAAGGACTTGGGACTTGGAGTCAAACATTTTCTGGATTTTATTTCTCCTAAGTAAAATCCCTCTCAAATGAGGGTTCACAACAGCAACATACACCTCAGTTCCCTATTGGAGTTCTCCCCGCAGGCCAATACTTTAAAAAATAAATACCCTAGCTACATTTTTGTTTTGGACTAAGGTGCACCTGGGTAAAGAATGAAGTAGAGTGTTCTTCCTCTGCCAGTGTCGGAGAACGGTCAAGGTTGACTGACATCCTGAGCAAAATGGCAGCTTTTCAGATCCAGATTCTGCAGACACTCCTCTATTCCTCAGAGCCCCTGCCCTGGAGGCACTATGCTGCCTTGTTCATTTGATTATGGTTATGTTGGGAGTCTGAGCTTTGATAGGCAGCTGTTCTCCTATTAGATACTAATAGATTTGATGTGCTTGCTTGCTTTATTTATTTATATGTATATATGTATTATAATTCATTTCAAAGGTTTA
This sequence comes from Eretmochelys imbricata, assembly GCF_965152235.1. Classification (NCBI taxonomy): domain Eukaryota; kingdom Metazoa; phylum Chordata; order Testudines; family Cheloniidae; genus Eretmochelys; species Eretmochelys imbricata. The sequence continues at coordinate 9,279,684 of NC_135576.1, forward strand.
TTAAATGCTTGGAAAAACCTAAAGCCTTTGAGACAGAAAACTAGGTCCTTTAGCTTTGCACTGAATTACTAAAGCTAAAAGGGCCAAATGCAGCATTGGGATTCACTGATGCACAATTCCCATTGCTGTCAGCATAAGGGCAGAATCTGAAGTCATATACAAAGGCAAAATTTAGTCCTTTCCATTTATAACCTCATATGAGATTCTGAGCTTCCAGCACCATAATTCAGCTTTGTTGTAAGGAAATGAACTCCACTGCAAACAGTGATATCATGCCTGCTTACATCAGGCCTGCATTTGGCCCCCAGTGTCTTACTTCAGCTCTGGTCAGAGCAAAAATGAAAAAGAAGTGGACTGTATTTTAGCTTTTATTGAGTTTACAGGGAAAGATATGGACGGTCCAAATTGCCTCTCATTTGCTCCAATGTAAATCAGGAGCGACCAGTTGAAGTCAATGGAGTTACCCCAGTATAAAATTGGTAAGTACAATTTAAGCATCAGGTCCAGCAGCCTTCGTTGTTTCAAGCCAATTCATTGCTTCGAACCTACCACTGGATCAGATCAGTGAGCTTGTAGGAAGCCAAAATTATGGGGGCTGGTGGTCACTGAATTTTTAAGGTGAGGTTCAGCACAAAGACATTTCTGTACATGTGATATGGTTGGAGATTGCCACGTGATCCAGTGACTTCCATGGTGGGATAATGCACTGGGCTGGAAGAGAAAGAAACCCAGCATGTCCTCCGGCAGGCAGGCAGCAAGGTGAAGGATGATTCTCTAACAATGTCCGTGCTGCATTATTTTTCAGCTGTCTGTTGGTTTCTGAGTTGCAGCTTGTTACAGTTGGACACCTCGGGGGGGAATGCACATTAGTACAAGGTCTGGTGAGGGATTGGTGTCTAATGCATTCAGCTTAAAAATGGTGGGTCTGATTCTCCCTTCAGACCTCTGTAAATCAACTGTATTGGGAAGTCAATTATGTTATGAAGGTGTAAAAAGGGCATGGAAGATGAATCGGTCCCTGGGCTTATACTTCACAAGAATGGCTATGCCTGCAGGGATGGCACCTTTTCCTCCACAGATCTGCTTCCTGTGTCTTTGAGTGACATCTGTTGACTTTCCTGACAAAAGGAGCTTTTGCTGATTAGTTCCTATCATCAGCATCGCATATTTCCATAAATGAAGAAAGAAAAAGAGAATTTACAATAGCAAACTATTGTCTTAGAAACAAATAACAGCATACTCTGAAGCTGTTCAAAATCCAAACACAGATGCAGCCCTGAATTTTACAAATGGTTCCTTTTTTTCATAATGGTGTGTTCTCTACCACAAGATCTAAATGCCACCCTGAACTTCAGGGTACTTGGAATCCAAATCTGGGTCCATATTTGGGGGTTTGTGCCTACTTCTAGCAAATAACTAAGCATTTAAATGTGCTGGCGGCTGTTGCATGATTTGCAGCATCTCTACTGCTAGGTCATCCAGGAGGATGTGTGACTTTTTAGGGCCACTGAGCACTGTGAATTTTCCCTATTTATCACAATTACAGAAACACCTGTGATTAACAACTTTGTGCAAATCTGCTGAAAATTCAGTGCTCAACCAGCCTCAAAATGTTGCCTTTTTATTTTAACATGCAATGGTTTGGTTGCCATAGGTAATAGGCTGGAGTAGTATCCGTTTCCGGAATAGGGATGGAAGACCTGGTTTGGTTTCAGCAACAATTGACTGGAACCTTCACCCAAAACTCAAACTGACAAGATGGATGTGGTAATATCTTTTATTGGACCAACTTCTGTTGGTAGAAGGTACAAGCTTTCGTGCTTCACAGAGATCTTCAGGTCACCTACCTTGTCTTTCAATAATATAATTAGCATTGATGTTTAGTAGCAGTTTACATTTTCAAAGTTCCATTTAAACATTGACAAATTAATCTCCACAACACACCTCGGAAGTAGGTTGCTAAGAATTATGAACCCCATTTAACACACGGGAAATGTAGGCAGGGAGATTAAACCTAATGAGTAGGATTATCATACACACTCAAGCAAGTGAGGAGCACAAGTCCTATCAACTTTCTATGGGACTTGTGCTCCTAACTCCCTTGTGCCCTTTTGGAAAATCCGACCCAGCAAGTCCAAAATTAGGCACCCAGATCATTAGATACATGTTGAAGCTAATGACTGGAGCTTCATAGAATCATAGAATCATAGAATATCAGGGTTGGAAGGGACCTCAGGAGGTCATCTAGTCCAACCCCCTGCTCAAAAGAAGGACCAATCCCCAATTAAATCATCTCAGCCAGGGCTTTGTCAAGCCTGACCTTAAAAAAAACTTCCAAGGAAGGAGATTCCACCACCTCCCTAGGCAATGCATTCCAGTGTTTCACCACCCTCCTAGTGAAAAAGTTTTTCCTAATATCCAACCTAAACCTCCCCCACTGCAACTTGAGACCATTACTTCCTCAGAGCCTCAGTTTATGTGAGATATGGGGGCCTTTGAAAAGCCTATCCTAATGGCATTGTGAGCACTCAACACCTCTGAAAATCAAGCCACTCACTTAAGTGCCCGTACAGGGTAACTGGCCCCTTTAAAAGGAAGCAGGATCCAGCACACCTGGACTGATTACTTGCTGCCCGGTTGGGCTTCTGGGAAAATACCTGGGCCTTATAAAGGGGGAGATAGCTGAGGGTGGTTATTGGCATTTCAGGAAATCAAAAAGCTGTGTTAGGGCCCTGAGGGTATGCCTACATTTCAAAGAAAAAACAAAACCCGGCACTGAATCTCAGAGCTCAGGGCAATTGACTTGTGACTGCACGGCTAAAAATAGCAGTTTAGATGTTTCCACTTGGCCTGGAGCGAGACTCTTCCCCCTTACTGGGTGTCAGAACTCAGGCTCCAGCCTGAGCGGGAACATCTATGCTGCTGTTTTTAGCCCCATGAGCCCAAGTCAATTGATCCAGGCTCTGAGACTCAGCTCCATGGTTTTCATAGAATCATAGAATATCAGGGTTGGAAGGGACCTCAGGAGGTCATCTAGTCCAACCCCCTGCTCAAAGCAGGACCAATCCCCAATTAAATCATCCCAGCCAGGGCTTTGTCAAGCCTGACCTTAAAAACTTCTAAGGAAGGAGATTCTACCACCTCCCTAGGTAACGCATTCCAGTGTTTCACCACCCTCCTAGTGAAAAAGTTTTTCCTAATATCCAACCTAAACCTCCCCCACTGCAACTTGAGACCATTACTCCTTGTCCTGTCCTCTTCTACCACTGAGAATAGTCTAGAACCATCCTCTCTGGAACCACCTCTCAGGTAGTTGAAAGCAGCTATCAAATCCCCCCTCATTCTTCTCTTCTGCAGACTAAACAACCCCAGTTCCCTCAGCCTCTCCTCATAAGTCATGTGTTCCAGATCCCTAATCATTTTTGTTGCCCTTCGCTGGACTCTCTCCAATTTATCCACATCCTTCTTGTAGTGTGGGGCCCAAAACTGGACACAGTACTCCAGATGAGGCCTCACCAATGTTGAATAGAGGGGGATGATCACATCCCTCGATCTGCTGGCTATGCCCCTACTTATACATCCCAAAATGCCATTGGCCTTCTTGGCAACAAGGGCACACTGCTGACTCATATCCAGCTTCTCGTCCACTGTCACCCCCAGGTCCTTTTTTCTTTGCAGTGTAGATATACCCTGTGTCAGCGGGGGGAAAACATCAGTGTGGCTCTGCTGAGGCCAGCCTCAGTTTCCCCTTCATTCAGAAACCCTTAAAGAGTCCAGATACTCTAAACAGTCCGTGTGCTGGGAATTTAGTAATTCCTGTACAAGTTTTTCAAAATAGAACCAAACATAAACGTCTTTATCTCACCTAGGTCCAGATCCTCCTCCCTCAGAATCTATCCTTTCTTTAAAGTTCCTTTCTTTCACCCCACTCCCAGCACCAACTCCCCGAGGGTCAGTCTTCCTGCTCTCCAAGCACCTCTTGTCTGGAGTTTGTCCTTGTTCGTAGGCCTCCCCTGCTGGTGTCTTCCCCTTGCTGACTCAGGGCCCTGCAGGAGGCTTCTTACCCCTCACCATGTTGCAGGCATCTCCCAACACCCACCTAGAGCTGTCTCCCCCTTTGATAAAGTCCTGGTGCCTACCCTGTCATAGAGCTGGGCATAGAACTCAGAGAAATAATATCAGAACAGCTGCACTCCTCGGGCCCAAAGAAGGAGGGGTCCCCAGGGAGAGATTGCCCTCTCAAGACTTCCATCGTGGTTTTGTTGACCAAACTACAGATAAAATTCAGAAGCAGCTGAGAGTTTTGGTGTTTATCCGAAGTGAATATAAACTCTTAACCAGTTGAGCTTTACGTATCACAACTCACGCTACGTAGACAGCATCTCTTTAAGGGCCTTTGTTAAGTGACTGTAGTACACTTGCCGTATGATTTTTTTATGTTTGATCAGTCAGTATACATATATTTTAGCCTATAACAACATCACGGGAAGTGGAAATGAAAAGCAAGCCTGCAAGAAGAAGGGGAGATGCTAGTTTACAAAACCAGTTTTCATAAAACAAAGCAAGCAAGCCAAATGTTTTCTGCATGTAATTGAAAAATCGTCTCAGCAATAAAGGCTACAGAGCAGGGAGCAACGGCAGGTAAATAACCAATCAGAGGAAGCCCTGGTACATCTTTGTCCAACAATAATACCTGGACTGTTAAATCTCTGACACAGGTACTTTACATTCCTTTTAGGAGCCGTACCACATTTTGTCCTCTGCATTGCATTGAGAGCACATGCACCGATGAAGTTTTCCTTTTCTCCTGGTAAAATGGTGATGCTTGCTGGATTTTGTACTAATTTAAAAAGAAGAAATAAAACCCCAATGCAAGAGCACAAGCATGAAGAAAGCAAACATTCTGCCTAGCGGTTCATCTGGGTTTGTAAATGCTTGCTTCTGGGAGGGGGAAATATCACACTGGAAATATAACTAATAGTTCAGTGCTGTTCACAATAAAAAGGCCCAATCCTGATTGCTGCTGAGTTGCTCCTTCAAGGTGTTGTGGTCCACATTATTCCAACTTTGCTCACATTTAGTATTGCCATACTCCACAAGCAGTCCCCTGAATACTAATGGTTAGGGCCCTACCAAATTCACGGCCGTGAAAAATGCAACATGGACCATGAAATCTGGTCTCCCCCATGAAGTCTGGCTATTGGAGGGCGGGGGTTGCAGTATTGTCATCCTTACTTCTGCGCTGCCTTCAGTGCCGGAGAGTGGCGGCTGCAGGGTGGGCACCCAACTCTGAAGGCAGCCCCACCCCCAGAAGCAGCACAGAAGTAAGGATGGCAATACTGGGACCCCCTACAATAATCTTGTGACCCCCCCCCCCCCGCCTCCAAGCTCCCTTTGGGTCAGGATACAATACAATACAATTTTCACAGTTACAATACTGTGAAATTTGAGGTTTAAATATCTGAAACCATGAAATTTAAGATTTTCAGAATCCTATGACTGTGAAATTTACCAAAATGGACCATGAATTTGAAGGGCCTTACTCAGGGTGTAAGGTGTTACTCATCATGAGTAGCCTCAATACTTATTAAGTGTCCAATAGCCTGATCCTGCAAGTTATTGAGTATTTCCAGCTTGGTGCTCAACACCCTTACCTCCCATTAACGTAAGTAGGCGTTAAGTGTGCTCAGACCTGCACAAGATCAGACACCAGCTGAGCTCCCACAGATGAAGGTGCTGAACCTCTCACAGGAAAGGAGCCCACTGCAGGGTGCTCAAAACTTGGGGCCAGTTTTTCAAAAGAACCCAACTCCTTTAGACACTAAGGGACAGATTTTCAGAAGTGTTCAGCCCCCAGCAAATGTTCCATACAACACAACACCCAATATGCCCCTAACATTTCCAAAGTCTTTGCAAAATATGGCCAATAGGGCTGCTGCTGAAAACAGCTGAGCACCTTTCAATCCCACTGAAGTCAAAAGAAGCTGCATACTCTCAGCTCTCCACCAGGTCAATGGCTCTAGGAAGTGTAGGTACTCAGCGCTAGAATGGCGTGGAAAACATTTTTCTTGTCCCAAGAGAATTTTGGGGATTTTAAAGAAATTTCCTGTCCCAAATTGAGACCAAAAGTGGAAATTGAAAATGTTTGTGAACCAAAAATGAAAAAAAAAAACCCTTGAATCAAGAGAATTTCTAAATTTTTCATTTCAATTTTGACCCCTTTATTATTTTTTGTTACTATCAATTACCTTAAATTGAAAAAAAAAAACCTGGAACTTTCAATGTTGAAAATGTCAATACGGAACATTTGGACAATTTCAAAACTTTTTTCCCAACATTTTTGGAAATGGGAAATTTGGACCCTTTCCTATGAAACGTTTCAGTTTTGTCCAAATGTCATTTTGAGGGGGAAAACCCCACATTTAATAGAAAGACTCCCCACCAGTGCTGCTCTGCACCTTTCCTTGTTTTGACCTGCATCTGCAACTAATGGTCTCACCTCCACTATCACGGTTATATTTTCCCTCACGGTTTCTCCCTGTTAACTCCAACATACTATACAGACATTGCTAAATCTCCTCTCCAAGTCCCTGACCTGATTCTGTACTTTCATCCCTTTCCCTCCTCCCTCCACCTCATGCCTTTAAAGTTACCTTTAAAGCCCTTTCGCTACCATTTGTTCTAAAAAGAAAACACTGAAACTGTTTGCGCCCTTCCTTTCCAGATGCTGCCACCAACAAATTATTCCCCATGGGCTTCAACTCAGACTTCACCTCTGTACCATTTGGCTCACAAGACACATTTTTTGAACTCAAAAATCTTTTAACTTCTCTTTATTTTTTATCTCTCCCTCATGCCCCCACCTCAGGAAACCGCATAACAAAACACACAGCTTCTATCCCCCAAACTGCCAACAGTCCCTTGAAAACAATGACACCCAGCGAAGAGTTTCTGCAAAGGTTGTGCCATTCTGTTCATAAATAACAGGCACACAGCTTGTCTAGACACAAAGAAATTGTGCTGTTTTTACTGCACCAGAATAGTTAAAGTGGTATAACATCCTTAGTGTGGATCTAATCACACTGGTGTAGCTCACGAAAGCTTATGCTCAAATAAATTGGTTAGTCTCTAAGGTGCCACGAGTCCTCCTTTTCTTTTTGCGAATACAGACTAACACGGCTGCTACTCTGAAACCTGCACTGGTATAATTATTCCCATTTGAGAAGGTGAATAAGTTGTACCAATATAAGGCACATTTATACCAGTACAGCTGCTTCCACACGAGGGCTTGCATTGCTATACCTATTTTGATTTAAAAAAGACCCCTACCCCCTCCCAACAGCAGCAGAACAATTGAGTGTAAACCAGGACTTAGTCTATAACATTCAGGATGGTCTAACCCATCTGTAAAGAAGAGGTATTTGCCCAAACCTTCGCCTGTTTCTCAAACTGGACCCATTTTGAGCTTTAAAAATGTTCAAATGACTTTTATTTTCCTTACATCCTGGCTTTGTCTGGTACCGGAGGGGAAGTAGCAAAAGTCAACCTTTAGCAAAAGCTATAGAAGAGATATTATTAAAATAGCTATCTGAGATGGGCACCAACAGAAGGGGATAACAGCACTTGTCGGTACACCAGTCCTACCTGTCTTAAGGTTTTCTATAGCACCCATTATCACTGCTGTATATACACACTCTCACAAAAAGTATCTAACTATATCTATAGTAACTAATTAATGTATTAATAGCTTGTTGCCTCAAAGGTATTTAAGTGAGAATAATAGTTGATAACTGAGATGGGGCAAAATCTAATCAGTTTGCCCTGGTCAACATACACAAGAGGCTGTGACATCCACAATCTTTGGATCAGTGCTTTAATGCATCACTGGAAGGCGTTTGGATTACCATGGTGATGGGTTTGGTTAAAGAATCTAAATGGGTTAGAAAGATCTACTTGCCCAGCACAGGTAGATATTGGGTAAAATCCTGGCTCTATAGAAACCAATGGGAATTTTGCCATTGACTTCATTGGGGTGGGGATTTCACCCATTGACTCCATGCCCTGGGAGGTTGACTGCCATGTACCACTTGTTCTAGATAGGTGGCACAGTTCTGACAGGTCAGGAACATGCTCTTAAACAAGGACTGACATATGGCTGAGAAGTGGATTTAATACACACAGAGCTACCGCCCTCCTGGGACTACCCAAAACACCTCCCAGTACTCACCTCCCAGCACTCTGAGAGAAGGGTTTAGGATTATGTGTACATAGTCATGCTCTTTTTGCCATCTAGTTCAGTGGCTTCTCACTGATATTTTTGTGGCATTTCCTGTGTGTTCTGCCTCACAGGAAATCAGCACAATGATAAAATAAATAAATACAGTGAATACTTCTACCTCTCTGTTCTCTGTTCTCGTTACAACATCAGTAAAATATTCCCAGTCATCTGTGCCTATCATGCTAGGTCGACATAGCACAGAAACACAGATTAGCACGGAAGTAGTCAACCTCCTTCCGAAGAGCTGTGAGAAACAATCAAATTTAGCTATTCATAACTTCTTTTTGCTCCTTTCTTCACTCAGTTATCTTATTGACCAGTAAATACACGTGCTTATTTAAAAAAGAAAAAAGAAAGAAAACTGGTGGACAATACTGTGTTTTCTTTCAGTTGGACTGTGAAATAAATAGGCAGAGAAGTAGTGACTTGTTCATTCCCGGTGTAACTCCATTCATATTAGTGGAATTACATGAAGGCAGACTTTGGCCCAAATACTCTTGCAGAAAGAGGTTCTATTAAATTATTAAATACTTTAATTATCTTTTTTTCAAGTCCTTGTTCAGGAGAAATCTCAACCTACAAAGATATGTATAAGTCTGTTGCTGTGATCATAATAAAAATAACATTTATACATAGACTTATACCATCAACCCTCACAACAACCATGGGATGTTTGTGAGTATTATTCTCTTGCAAAATGAAGTAGCAAGGTAAAGGCCAACATGTTTTTTGAAATGGGTGCTGGAAAATAAAAGTGGTCTGAATTTCAGAATTACTGATCATCTTCAACTCCCAATTATTTCAGTGTAAAATATAAATTTAGCTGCTTGATAAGGCATCCAAAGTTGAAAACTTTAGCCTTAAGTAACTTGCCCAAAGCAAGTGGCAGATTCAGGATTAGAACTCAAGTCTTACTCTCTGGGTCCGGGTGCTTTTTATTAGAGTGCAGCTGTGAAATCTGATGAATTTCAACATTAATATATGATATTTTTCATGTGAAGCCTACTATATTGAGAAGGAATGGTGATGAAGAAATTTGTTGCACCAAAATCTTCATCCAACATTAGAACACAAATGTTTTTTGCTGAACTTTTTGGGGTCTAATTTTTATTTTGGGGCTTTGTCCTTGTTTCTCCTGGCTGGGGCTGAAAGTAGTAGTGCAGAAATGCCACTAGAAAAGTCGGGCTACTGGGGAATCAATCAGGCACATTGAATTATAAAAGTTCTGTACAGGTCTGCTCCATAGGCCATGTTTCTACATTAAAGTTGAGGGCAGCTGACACCATCTGCTCCACTTAATGCAAATTCAGTGCGGCCCTTTAGCACTTGGCAATTTACCAATATGACCTCAAAGTATTAGGACAAAGTCTGGCCACCCCTGCTGTACTCTGCACTCCCTTTTTTGTGCAACTCACTTTAGAAAAAAAAAAGTCCTTTATGCTTCCGCATAAGTGCCTAAGCACTGGTGGAATTTCTAATTCCTCTATAGCTGCTCATGTATGATTTCAATAAAAAGCTAGCTTCTATCAATCAAATAATGTCCCTCATCATTATTCTTCTGGGACACATTCTGGAAACCCTTAGGAGCAGATTTTGAAAGAGGAAGATGTTGTTTTGAATGTAAAGTGGATGGCTGTTTCATGTACCGCACTTGACAATAACATAAGAACTTCCATCAGCGACTCCTCTCAAACCTTTCTGAGCTACTTTCAGTGATCCTAGCTTTAAAAAACATCCATACCCCACTTTTTAATGGTGCTGACACTGAAACCCACAAAGAGATGCTCATGAGAAAGAATTGTTGGAACTATGTAATTATTTGTCATGTTATCTGTATGATTTGAATGGGAAGTTCTAAATTCTGGCCTTTTTGTATGTCAACAAAATACCATGGATAACCCTGGGACTGTATAAATTAGCATGACTAATAATAATTAATAATTATCTTTTTTAAAAAGTTAACCAGGCTTTTGGAAATGTTGGAGAACATTTCGAGATTGGCTTGAGATTTGTTTGTTTGTTTTTAATTTTGTTTAGCAACTATTTCTATTATATCATAATCCCTCCAACACAATCTGATTTAGTTACTTATATGACATCCATTACCATAGTATCTGAGTGCCTCAAAATCATCCATGTATTTAACCCAAAAGCAGCCATGTCAGGTTGGGCATTGCCTTCCCTAAGTATCTTCATGTTACAATAGGGAACTGAGGTGCAGATCCTCAAAGGTATGTAGGCTGTTAACTTCCATTGATTTTTAAGGTCACACAGGAAATCTGTCATAGAACAAAGAATTGAATCTAGATCTCCCAAGTGCCAGGCTAATGCCTTAACCTTTGGACCAACTGCAATGTATGCTGAAAGGCCTAAGCATACTGATTCTTTCTGGAGCTCTAGGAAAAACAGAGTTAATAAGACACATGCATCTCTAAATATACTACCAAGTACATAAAGACTAACAATATTTTCTACATCTCAAGGACGATTTTAACCGGTTGATTCTGGGAAACTTTCCCGGGAGAGTGCATCAGCCACTTTGTTAGAAGCTCCTGAGATGTGTTGGATGTCGAAATCAAAATCTTGGAGAGCTAAACTCCACCGAAGAAGTTTTTTGTTAGTTTCTTTGACGGTGTGAAGCCACTTCAGTGTAGCATGGTCGGTTTGCAGGTGGAAACGCCGTCCCCAAACATATGGGCATAGCTTTTCCAGAGCGTAGACAATGGCGTAACATTCTTTTTCAGTGACTGACCAGTTGCTTTCCCTCTCAGACAGTTTTTTTGCTGAGAAACAGTACAGGGTGGAATTCTTGATCAGGTCCTTTCTGCATTAAAACTGCTCCCACACCACGCTCGGACGCATCTGTGGTTACTAGGAACGGTTTGTCAAAGTCTGGAGCCCTTAGTACAGGGTCAGACATGAGTGTCGCTTTAAGCTTGTTAAAGGCCTTCTGACACTTTTCGGTCCACTGAACAGCATTTGGCTGTTTTTGTTTGGTTAGGTCTGTCAGTGGGGCGGCGATTTGGCTGTATTGTGGTACAAATCGTTTGTAATAACCAGCCAAGCCTAAGAAGGATTGAACCTGTTTCTTTGACTTTGGGACAGGCCACTTTTGGATAGCATCCACTTTGGCCTGTAGGGGGCTGATAGTTCCTTGACCCACCTGGTGTCCAAGGTAAGTCACTCTGTTTAGGCCTATTTGCCACTTCTTAGCCTTAACAGTTAGTCCTGCCTCCCTTATGCACTCAAGGACTTTTTGTAGATGTTCCTGGTGATCTGCCCAGGAATCTGAAAATATGGCCACATCGTCAAGGTAGGCAACTGCATATTCTCCTAATCCCACCAGGAGACCATCTACAAGTCTTTGGAAGGTGGCGGGTGCATTTCGCAGCCCGAAAGGGAGTACATTAAATTCATACAGCCTGAGATGTGTGGTGAAGGCTGACCTTTCCTTGGCAGATTCATCTAGCGGTACCTGCCAGTACCCCTTGGTTAAGTCCAAGGTAGAGATGAACTGGGCCCGTCCCAGTTTCTCTAATAGTTCATCTTTGCGTGGCATTGGATAGTTGTCTGGGCGAGTTACAGCATTTAGCTTACGGTAGTCCACGCAAAAACGTATTTCCCCATCTGGTTTGGGAACTAGAACCACTGGAGATGCTCATGCACTTCCAGAGGGGCGGATTACACCCATCTGTAACATATCCTGGATCTCCCGTTCTATAGCAGTTTTAGCTTGAGGAGACACCCGGTAAGGTTGGACTTTAATTGGGCGAGCATTACCTGTGTCAATGGAGTGGTATGCCCGTTCAGTCAGTCCTGGGGTGGCTGAGAACGTTGTCGCATAGCTAGTGCACAGCTCCTTGATCTGCTGTCGCTGCATACGCCCAAGGGTCATGGAGAGGTTCACCTCTTCCACACCACCAGCACATTTCCCTTCGTAGTATACACCTTCGGGCCACTCAGCGTCGTCTCCTCCCTGGGCTGTAAACTGACAAACCTTTAATTCTCTGGAATAAAAGGGCTTTAGAGAATTAATATGGTACACCTTAGGCTTTCGGTTGGAGGTGGGGAATGCTATCAGATAATTAATAGCTCCCAGGTGCTCCTGGACCGTGAATGGCCCTTCCCACGATGCTTCCATTTTATGGGCCTGGAGCGCCTTTAAGACCATGACCTGGTCCCCTACTTTGAATGAAGGCTCTCTGGCATGTTTATCATACCAGGCTTTTTGCTCTTTTTGAGCATCCTGTAAGCTTTCTTTAGCAAGGGCTAAAGAGGTTCGGAAGGTGTTTTGTAGGTTGGTTACAAAGTCCAGAACGTTAGTTCCTGGAGAAGGTGTAAATCCCTCCCATTGCTGCTTCACCAACTGTAATGGCCCCTTAACCTCACGGCCATATACAGGTTCAAATGGGGAAAACCCTAAACTGGGGTGTGGTACAGCTCTGTAGGCAAAGAGCAACTGCTGCAACGCTAGGTCCCAATCATTGGAGTGCTCATTTACGAATTTACGTATCATGGCCCCCAAAGTTCCACCACGCCATTTGTTTGATGGTGGTAAGGAGTGGCAACCAAGTGATTTACCCCAGGAGCTTCCCAAAGGTTTTCCATAGTTCCTGCCATGAAATTAGTCCCTGCATCTGTGAGGATGTCGGAGGGCCAACCTACCCTGGCAAAAATGTCTGCTAGTGCCTGGCACACACTTTTAGCACTGGTGTTGCTTAGAGCTACTGCTTCCGGCCATCGGGTGGCAAAATCCATGAAAGTCAGTATGTACTGCTTTCCTCGGGTGTCTTTTTTGGAAAAGGACCCAGAATATCCACAGCTACTCGTTGAAATGGAACTTCAATGATGGGGAGTGGCTGGAGAGGGGCTTTGACCTGGTCTTGGGGTTTTCCCACTCTTTGGCACACCTCACAAGATGGGACATAGGTAGAAACATCCTTGCCCATTCCCTCCCAGTGGAATGACCCCCCCAAACGGTCTTTGGTCCTGTTCACCTCAGCATGGCCACTAGGGTGATCATGGGCTAAGCTCAAGAGCTTGGCCCAGTATTTAATTGGAACTACCAACTGTCTCTGAGGATGCCAGTCTTCCTGGTGTCCACCAGAAAGAGTTTCCTTGTATAAAAGTCCTCTTTCTACAACAAACCTGGATCGATTAGAAGAGCTGAGAGGCGGTGGGTTGCTCCATGCCGCCGTCCAAGCTCTCTGGAGGCTTTCATCTGCTTCCTGTTCGGTCTGGAACTGTTCCCTTGATGTTGGAGACATCAGTTCCCCATGGGATTGTGGACCTAGGCTTGGTCCCTCTGGAAGCGATGTAGGGGATGGGGCTGTTTCCGTTGACTGTGAACCGCTCTCCGCTGGTGCACTATGTTGGGATTCAGGCTCCGGCTGAGCCTCTTGTGTAGGGTTATGGGCTGCTGCCAGTTCAGGTTCGGTGGGGCCCTTTGGTGTTGAGGTTGCAAGTACTGGATTCAGTGCTGGCAATGGGTCTGGTGTTGGTTGTTCGGCTGGTTCCGGGTCTGGGATTGGTTCAATCTGGATCTCTGGGACTGGATCCACTACTGCTGTTGCAGGCATTGGCCTGGGGTCCGGGTCCATCACCTCTGACCAGGTCCTGATAGAAGTCTCTGGAACAGAGCTAGGCCTCACGGCTTGTTTAGCCTGGCTGCGGTGACCGTTCCCACCCTCTTGGCCTGCTTCACATGATTGGCCAAGTCTTCCCCCAACAGCATGGGGATGGAATAATCATCATAGACTGCAAAAGTCCACGTTCCTGACCAGCCCTTATACTGGACAGGCAACTTGGCTGTAGGCAAATTGAAAGAGTTGGACTTGAAGGGTTGAATCGTCACTTGGATCTCTGGGTTGATTAAATTGGGGTCCACTAAGGAAGCATGGATAGCTGACACTTGTGCTCCGGTATCCCTCCACATGGTGACCTTCTTCCCGCCCACACTCACAGTTTCCCTCCGCTCCAAGGGTATCTGGGAGGTATCTGGGCCTGCGGACCTCTGGTGTGATTCCGGTGCAATGAACTGTTATCTGTTGAGGTTCTTGGGGCAGTTGGCCTTTACATGCCCCAGCTCGTTACATTTAAAACATCGTCCAGCTGACGGGTCACTGGGGCGAGGTGGGTTGCTGGAGAATGGGGTGGTGGGACGATAAGGTGTCTGGAGGGTTCTTTGGGAGGTAGGTAGGGCCTTGGGCGGCCCCTGGTAATAGGGTGTGGTCTGGGGTTGTCCCTTCTGGTCTCCGCTCCAACTGCGACCAGTTTTCTTCTTCTCTGCCACCTCCACCCATCTGGCTCCAATCTCTCCTGCCTCGATTACAGTTTTGGGCTTCCCATCTAGGATGTATCTTTCTACTTCCTCAGGAACCCCCTCTAAGAATTGTTCCATTTGCATTAGAAAGGGAAAATTTACACTTGCTCCTGATATCCAGGCATCCCAATGTTTCACAATGTTGTAGGCATGTCGGGTAAATGACATGTCTGGTTTCCACCTTAGGGCTCTGAACCTCCGACGAGATTGCTCGGGTGTTATCCCCATTCTGACTCTCACCTTGGATTTAAACAGTTCATACTTGTTCATGTGTTCTTTAGGCATTTCAGCTGCCACCTCAGCTAAGGGTCCACTGAGCTGCGGCCTCACTCTACCATGTATTGGTCAGTAGAGATGTTGTACCCAAGGCAGGCCCTTCCGAAGTTTTCTAGGAAGGCCTCAGTATCATCGCCTGCCTTGTAGGTGGTGAACTTTCTGGGATGGGAAGTGGTTCTTGGAGAAGGATTGCTAGGGTTTGTTGGGATATTCTGCTGAGTCTTTATCTTCTCTATCTCCTCCACATACTTCCTCTCTTTTTCCTTCTCCTCCAGTTCTTTGTCCCTTGCTTCCATAGCTCTCCTGTGAGCAGCCGCTTGGTGTTGTTCTGCCTCTTTTGCTGCCTCTTTCGCTGCCTCCCTTTCTTGTTCCTTCTCCTCCTTCTTCAGCCGCATGAGTTCTATCTGTCTTTCATGTTCCCTTTGTCTTTCCTCAGCCTGAAATCTGGCTAATTCCAGCTTTTGTCGAGCCGTGGATTTTGTCATTCTAACCTCTCTGTTTTTAACTAACTTTACACCCGAGGTTTAGAAATAAACAAACAAAACTTGGCTGTAAAATTTTGCTGTGCTGGAATAGAATACCTATTCTCTGATAGTGATTGTCAGCCTACAGAAAAAGACAATTCCCTTGTCTCTGCTCTGGCCCCAGATCAAAGCAAAAAACCTCCAACTACTTGGAAACCTGCTTACCAGCAGCTCAAAGGAAAAAAAAATCCTTTTTAAACTTGTGCTCCTTGTAAAAAATCAAAATAAAAAAAAAACCCACCCCTGCCACTTTTGTCTCCAGGCAAATGGGTAGAACAACCCCCCCCCCACCATTTACTTTTAGGGGAAAAAAAACTCTGGGTTGGAAGACTGTGAATTTCCCTGTAGGAGTTAAGTACCCTGCCTCCAGACAAAGAAAACCTGCAATTCACAAAGATAATCCCCTTTTGTCTCTGCTTGGCCACAAAGCAGAGAAAAAACAAGCTGCTTTCAGTTTCAGCTGCTTTCTGGACTTCCTTTCCAAAGGAAAAAAGACATTCCTTTTTAAAATCTGTATTTCTAGTTCAAAAAATCTCAACTGGATCTCAAAATGATTTGAAGTGAGCTGTAGCTCACGAAAGCTTATGCTTAAATAAATTGGTTAGTCTCTAAGGTGCCACAAGTACTCCTTTTCTTGATATGATACTGTAAGTGATGTATTCAGTGAGGTAAGGTTACTGCATAACTGTGGTGGGTTATTAGAATTTCCCGTGTGAATGTATTGATCTAATTTAATAGGTGCCTATAGAAAGAGCAAAGAGGAAAGCAACACAATGAAACGAGATAAGCAGTCTCGGGCACGCACTTGGAAGACAGTGGGGCAAGCTGTTATCCTTACAGCATCTCCTCAGATTGTGTTGTTCCACAGAGGATTAAAAAGGTTCTCAACTACACTGACGGGGTCTCAAAGCAGAGCTGGACTGTAGGATGTAGGATGGCAGGCGAGATCCTATTGCACAGAGTTGCTGCATGAGTGAAGCAAAGGGAGAAAAGCAGCTGGCTATTAAGGCTTCAGGTTTGGCCCTGCAGACCTGCCTCATGACGATGCGGGGGCGTGGGGGGTGGAGGGACTGAATGAGTGGTGTTATGACCTGGCACTTATGGGTTGTAGTGCTACTCTGGACCAAACCTGAGCAGGCAGTGGGGCTGCCAGCTCTGCTTCTCCTTGCCACTGCTGTGGGGCTGGCTCTTGCACCAGGGCTCCCTCAGGGAGCCTGCCCAAACTCACCTTGCTTCCAGGAGTCCATGTCCCCCTCTGTTTGCCCACAGGCCTGTCTCAGTGACATCCTCAGGAACTGCAGCGAGTGGCCTCATGGGGGAGCTGGCCAGGAGAGAGGGGTGGGAAGCCTGAGGGGTGGGGAGTGGACACGAAGAGTTTTTGCCTAATGGAAGATAAAAAAGTATATCTGTAGACGTCATGCTAAGTTGAAATGAGAGTGTTTCAGCTGTGCGTACCTTCTGAAAAATGTCTGGGGGTGCCTTGGTTTTGAGGATCCAATTTTTGGATAAATGGATGTAGGTGCCTAAATCCCTTTGGGGCTTTAGCTCTGACCAACATTGCTTAGTTTCTCAGAGCAGTCTATCACTGCAACATCAAGAAATGCAATATCCCATGTTAAACTGATTAAGAACTGGCTAACTGACAGATCTCAAAAATTAGTTGTCAATGGGGACAGATTATTGAATGGCATGTTTCTAGTGGCGTTCTGTAAGGCGTAGTGCTAGGCTCGAAGCTATTCGACATTTTAATCAATGATCTAGAAGTACATATAAAATCACGGCTGGTAAGACTGTGTGGATGACACAAAGATTGGTGGAGTGGTAAATAATGACGAGGACATGGCTGTCATTCAGAGCAATCTGGATCGCTTGGTAAGCTGGACCCATTAAAGTGCTTTTTAATACAGCAAAAGGCTAAGTTATACATCTAGAATAAGGAATGGGGGGGCTGTATCCTGGAAAGCAGTGACTCTGAAAAGGGCTTAGGGGGCAGAATGGACAAAGGACTGAACATGAGCTCCCAGCATGACACTGGTCTCGAAAGGGCTAATGTGATCCTTGGATATATACACAGGGGATAGTGAGTATGAGTAGGGAAGTGACTTTATTTCTGTGTGAGATATTGGTGAGACTGATACTGTAATGCTGTGTATACTTCTGGAGTCTGCATTTTAAAAAGGATGCAGAAAGGAGACACAAAAATGATTCCAGGGTTGGAGAAAGTGCCTTACAGTGAGAGATTTAGATTTAGGATATGTCTACAATGCAATAAAACACCAATGGCTGGCCCATCACCGTGTCAACTGGCTTGGGCTCGTGGGTCTAGAAAATTGCAGTGTAGATGTTCGAGTCACAGAAGAAGTCTGTTTCAGAGCAGGGGATTAAACCCAGTTCTCCCAGGCTAGCACATAAATACTTGATTTTAATGAGCTTTGGATCAGGCCCTAATGCAGGGCACGCCTTTGTGGGAGGGCTACTGAAGAAGCAAATCTTGTTGGAAATTATTCTGTCTGAAGATAAGTGGGGAATTTGGCTTATTGTTTCTGCTGTCTGGTTATTTAGTAGTATTGCATGTTATACGGTTGCTCTCTCCGTTTTGTTGTATTGTATTTGCCAGTGATGCCCACAGTGTCCAGATAGTCCCCTCTTCTTGTTTTGCAAATTTAGCTAACTAAATAAGGAGGCCGAATAAAGATGGGGTCCTGTGCACCACAGACACCCTTTATTTCCCTGTGTTCTATCCCAGTAGCTGAGATTTGATGGGGCATGCCTCCTTACCATCCCAAGCTTTCGATGTCTGGGGGCAGTAGCTTTTTCAGTAGAATGCTCTTGATTTAGAGCCTGATCCAAAGCCATTTAAATCACCAGGTATCTTGCCACTGATTTAATTATCTCTGGATCAAGCCCATAGTGATCCCTCTTTCCCCAACAGCATTTAAGCTTCTTGACATTCAAGACAGAGCAGGGCCTATCTGTTCACCTAGACTATGTCTGAGTGGGGTGGGGTTGAGTGAAGCTGGTCTCCATTTATGTGGCTTGGGGAATGTTCTAGTGTTGACACTGTGTCCACTTCTAATTACTTGGTAATACCTATTTCCAAAGACTGAATTCATGCACGTAGGACTGGATGACAGACACCAGTGTACAAATGAAACTAATTAAATAAAATCATGTAATAAAAGACAGATTAAACTTGCTTTCCAGGTGGGTTTTCAGCCTCTCAGAGCTTACTATCTCCTGAACACAGAGAAAGCAATCAAAGACTGACCATATATGTTGCCGTGGCTCCTATGAATGAATGGCTTGTATTACTGGAGAAGTTTTCTTAAATGGAAGCCCTGAGAAAAATTATGTTCAGATTGGATGCAAGTCACCTGGGATGATCAGTATGGTAAATTTTTAATAAGAAAATGAAGTGCTGAGTGATTTACTGCTGATCCCAGGGTGGATACTCAAGGAGGTTAAAGAACAAAGGTTTATGGTCCCTTTGGAGATTTGTTTCATCTGCACATCAGCCTACAATTAATGACCATTTAACTGTTGTTCTCCTGCTGGACGTTGGTGGATTGATTCAGTAAATAAAAGTGACAGAGCAGTGTCCCATGGCCATATAATAGAAACTGGCTGCACCTGTTATTTGTGAATCATTGCTTGCCAGGGCATTGATCTTTTCTAGTCTGGCTAAAACTAATAAGAGAAATTATAGGGCTGATTGCTTAAATTTCATTATAAGACTTGTATGACAGTTAGTCTGTTTCTTTGGCATTCACTATGAGCTATGCACTGTCAGTAATCCTCCTGTTCCAAACTAGTACTTACCACTAGGTGGTAAATGACCAGGTTGTTAGTTAGCACACGTAAACCAAAGCTAATGGTTACCTAAGGTAAGGGCCGGTTGGGAGAAAATGATTACTACATAATGAACAGTAAAGGACTCCTTCTACCCCGATATTTTTTTTTTAATGTGTGGATGGAAGGAGGGATTGAACTCCAGGGAGGAATCGCCGCGGAACTGGTGTAGCACATCTGAGCATCTGTGCTTTGCATTCCGATCCAGTTAGAAAACAGCTGCCATCAGATAACTGATCACTTACAAATACTTAATGACAGATTTGTCCTCTGTTTTTGCTGCCAGAGAAAAGAGGGAGAAGGAGGCAGGACCAACGGGGTTTATTTCTTCATCCCTCCTGCTGTTGCTGAAATTAGTTGAGAGGAGGCAGTGGCCTGAGTTTACATCTGTGCTGTTATGCCTGGGTCTACTCTGTTTTTCCCACGGTGCTCTAGCTGCTCTGCTGAGATAAACAGCTCACCGTCATCCTTTGTGCACCTGGGGCAGGAGCCAACGCTCATTGAAGTCAATGGGCATTATTCCATCCCTATTACTTCAGTAGGGTTTGCCACTCACGTGGTTTTCTTTGCAGGACCAGGGCGATAATTATTAGAATGGTGGGCAATTGTCCCCCCAGATGTATTTACATATTGTATCTATCTATGCTGTATGCTTGCATTGCTCAAGTTTATTCAGTAACATCGGGATTAAACCTAAGGTTGAAACTGACCAGCCTCGTTTCATTGCTCATACTCTACAAAGTGCAAAAAGAATCATAGAATATCAGGGTTGAAAGGGACCTCCGGAGGTCATCTAGTCCAACCCCCTGCTCAAAGCAGGACTAATCCCCAAAGAAGCAAAAAGCAATTAGAGAAAAAAAAGTTACATACACAATGTGGATTTTTAAATGTCTTTTGGGGCTCAATCTTATGACATGCAGAGCACCTGCAGCTCCCAATTGGGTTTTGTCGAGGCTGCTTACCAAGTTGTGGGGTCCAGCCCGAAATAACAAATGCAGGTGTGGAGTTATCTTCTTACCTTGATGGACAAATCCTTCCCCTGTGTTAACTCCACTGAAGACATTGAAGTTACACCACTGGGCACAAACTTGGCTCATTATATTTATCCTTACAGCATCTCCTTGCATTATGTTGTCCCACAGGGGAATAAAAAGGTTCTCAACTGTACTGATGAGTCTCAAAGAGGAGATGGAATGATGGTGCAGGGTGGTAGGCGAGCTCCTATCGTACCGAATTGTTGCTGCATGAGTGAAGCAAAGGGAGAAAAACAGTTGGCTATTAAGGCTTCATTGATTAAGACTAACAAAATCATGACCTCCTCAGCGCCAGATGTTGGCTGGATAAATTCACAGTGGCCTCCAACAATGTGACAGCACAGGTGCCCATTGGCTGCTATGCCGGCCCACTGGAACAGGCCGAGAGCTCGGCGAGAGGCTGGGACGGAAGCATGAATTCTCTGCCCCTCTGGGAAGCAGCGTGGGAGCTGAATGAAAATGTAGCATAGTTCAATCGCTGAATAGCACAGCCCTGGGCAGAAGGCAGCTGTGTGACCGTGTGGCTAAGAATCCTAAAATGAATGTAGTATGTTCAAATGGACTTTGAACAGTTTGTTTCCATTCCGTCAGACTTTCCTTCTCTCAAGGAGAAAAAAAAAACACAAAAACTAAGGATGAAAGTGAAGAACTAATAGCAGTGACAGGACTCAAACATTATGGTGCCCATGTTGGACATTGTGCAAGTTCCCCAAGACAGTTTGCCAATCAGTGCATGTCAAACCAGACACGCAGCGTCACTGACGCAGGGAGCTGGACCCTGGACCTCTGCGCTGTCTTTGCTGTCGCTCAGCTCGGGAGACCGCATCTGTCATAGAGTTCCATTGTTTCCCTATCAGCATCACTCCTGCTGCCAGATATGGTGGGGAGTTCATGAAGTGAATGGCTCTGGGTAGAGGGAGCAGGGCTGTGTGGTTGGGAACTACGGAGTAGCTACATGGTCACTACTATTATTTTAATTACAATAGTGTCCAGGATCCCCAAGCAAGAGTAGGGCCCCTTTGTGCAGCATGGCAACGTGCATAACCAAAGGGAGAGTCTCTGCCCCAGTTGGGCTTACAATCTAAATAGAAAAGGCAGAAAAATGGTGAGAGGGGAAACTGAGGCATAGAGAGGTGAAGCATCTTGCCAGAGGGTAGTGGCAAGAGCCTGGACTTGATCCCAGGTCTACTGACTCCCAGTCCAGTGCCCCAGTCACTAGACTGAACATACTGCCTCTAGTGGCTTCTCACAACAGATTGGAGCACCACGGCTACAGAGCATAGATTTCTGGACAGGCTCCATGCCTAGAGAGCAACAGAGTCAGGAACTGATCTCTCAGAAGTTTATTGGGGGTGGAACAATTAGCAACGATAGATCAACCATTGATTCGGGCATTTCTTGCTCACTTTATTTTCCACCTTCAGCGTGTGTATATAATAACCCTTTTGGTGCAAACCATATGCTCAAGTCCATTTGGACTGCACAGTACATTGTTCAAAAGCATTTCCAACAAGTAGATAAATTACCCCCACTTGTGTCTGACAGCCTTGCCTATGACTTTCTCGAAAACTTTTATTTTACGTGTTAGACATGGTGCCCCTTGGGTGAGTTGAGGCTGGTGATCCTTAATTAAATTAATCAAAGCCAGAGACAAAATCCGTGGGGAGTATCAAGAAAGTTTCTAGGTTAATTAAACAGACACAGACAAGTAGCTTAAATACAAATGTACTTGTTGTGCTTAGGACTAATATGAAGGGCAATATTTTTATTCATTGCATTTAAAGGACAATGAAAGCAGGCTACATTCAGCCCTTTGACACAGCCCTCGCTCAGACAGTGCTCTCATTGATTTGCCTCAGTAAGGGCTTCAGGATTTGAAGCCTTTAGCCCTGAAAAATGCCTTCATTCGTTTTCTCCTCTCCTGTCTGAGTGTGTGTGAATTTGTTGCTCATGAAAGCAAGTCACTAATTGTGCTGGGTTAGATCCAGGCATAGGAGTGGGAGAGGCAGGTTCTCCACAAGCATCCATTGCAGATTTCTGCCACTATCACTGACCTGCTACAATCCCACATGTTCTGAGCCTCCATTAAGCACAGGCTACAAACGATGGGCTAAACTGGAGCTGTCCCCCACCATGCAGCCTCACAGCAGGGGTATGGAAGGATGAAAAGGGTCAGGAATCCAGACCCATTACACCACCTCTATAACATCCCAAAAATCACAGCCCTTTTGTTCAAGGCTGCTCCTCCCAGAAGATGAGCTGGAAGTGACTGGGTTATACTCACGAGGGAAGTATGCCCTTTCCATTCACATAGGGTAACAAATGACGCTGCCCCACCAGGTGGGTCTGGAAGGTGTTGTGAGAAAGGTTTATATTTGTCTATGTGTAAATAGTTGACCTGAAGAAGAGCTCTGTGTAAGCTCAAAAGCCTGTCTCTCACTGACGGAAGCTGGTCCAGTAAAAGATATCACCTTATCCACCTGGTCTCTATATGCAAATAGCTAACAGGAAATGTGCCGCTAGATGGCACAACAGCATATGAAGCATTGTTACTGGCTGCTGTAAAAGAGTAGGTGGGCGCTCTGGTAAACAATCCACCATGCCCCGTTCGGTTTGTAGACCTGACCTCAGGGCTCTGTTTATTCTTTAACATATATAAACATGCACAAAAGGAAATGGGGAGCAATAATTTCAACTAACAGTCTTGATCCTAACCTAGGTTGTGGAGTCCTCTGGCAGCTTGATGGTCAGAACTTTTCTCAGCATTGGGGGCCTGCAGGGCCTGCTCACTCTCTCATAGTCTTCTGTTACAGCCACAGGAGAATATACTCCCAGCTTTCTCCTGGGCCCAGGCAACCTTGTAGAACTGGGGCCCTCTTTTATATCCCATAGAGGCTAATTATCAGACCCAATCACTTGATGCTGTCCAGCTGGGTCAGATGATTCCCAACACCTGTCTGCTCTACAGAACAGGGCTGGCTGCTCCCTGGCAGACCATCCTGGGTACAGGGACCAATAAAGCTCATTGTTGTTGTGGGAAGCAAATGGCTTCCTTTTGTGCAGCTCTTGGCGTCAGCTCTTAGGGTAGACACTGTGCCTCTCCCAGTGATGGGACATTGCCTCATAACCCATTACTAGCGACGACACTTTTAGCCCTTCAAGACAGTTCTGTGCTGTGTACAAATAGTCATAGAATCATAGAATCATAGAGTCTCAGGGTTGGAAGGGACCTCAGGAGGTCATCTAGTTCAACCTCCTGCTCAAAGCACAACCAATCCGCAACTAAATCAGACCAATCCCCAAACTAAGTCACAAGAAGCTGGGATGAAACCCAAATTGCCTTTCTATCATGACTTGGGACAGGACTTAAACAGAAGGCTCTCCAGGAGAGAGACAATTGAGGAAACACCTTTTATCATCCAGATACTGAAAGACAGTCCCCACATTCTTACAAGGCTCCAGTTTTCTCCACTTTAATTTCCCTGTGTAATCTGTCCAGTCCGCTTTCTTCCATCTGATGTTCTATACTTTGCATATGCCTCTTTCTTGCCTTGACTGCTTCCTCCACCCCCCACCCCGTGCTCATATTCATCCAAATTAGCCTTTTTTACTTCCAGCATATTTATTGCTAGTTGGCATGAATAACCCTTGGGTATACATTAATTTATATTTGAATACTTTCAATTTCCACTCTAATTCATATGTTTTAGTTAAGCCCCTGATGTCAGAAAGCCTCTTCAGGGAGGAGTCGATAGCTCAGGGGATTGGTAATAAGATCTAGAGTTTTTTCCCTAATGGTTCAAACAGGGCTTACAGAGAGTTGCTAATGGCTGAGAGTCCTTATCACTGGATGGCTGACCGGTGGTCTGAGTTGCAGTTCTAAGCCAAGTTCTCCTTGGCTATGTGCCCCAATCAGAGCTGGGTTAAGAATGGAAACTTTTTTCTGTGACTGTGTTTCCTCAAATCTCAGCACGGGTCGATTAGACTCCATTTGGTCACCCCTTTCATTTGACTTTTCCACCAAACATCCGTGTGACTTATTTTTGTTTGCGCGTGTTTTGGGAGGTGCTTTTATTCACATGACTTTGTGCACCCTCGAGAGTACGTGTACGTGGACTAGCGTGTTCATTATGATTACAGTTATTTTTATTATGGTAGCACCTAGAGGCCATAACTGATATAGGGACACCACTGTGCCAGTTGCAGTGTCTACACATAATAAGGGACAGTATTCAAAGAATTCACTCTGAATCATGAATAAATACATGAGCACAAAATTCCCACCTAATCACTCTAGACGTCCGTGCACTCATTGAGTGGGAATGTGACATGAGAGGAGGCAAAATTAGATGACCTGGTGGTCCCTTCTGCCTTCATCTCTACGACAAGTCTGCGAAAGAGCTGCCTTTCTCTTTTCTGTCCATCAGGTGAAGCAACCAAGCTATTTTTAAAGCTAAAGTCTGTGGATGTAGGCAAATAGGGTACGTCTACATGTGCCTAACATCTCTAACGGGATGTACTCATGGCGTCTGGCCCCTTCGG
Source organism: Eretmochelys imbricata (assembly GCF_965152235.1). Classification (NCBI taxonomy): domain Eukaryota; kingdom Metazoa; phylum Chordata; order Testudines; family Cheloniidae; genus Eretmochelys; species Eretmochelys imbricata. Next base: position 9,304,509 of record NC_135576.1, read on the forward strand.
ATACTCGTGCTGCCATGGCTATGATATTTTTAGAATGCTCGTTCAAAGACAGCTAGCACAAGTGTATATGCTTCCGCTGGAAAACACATCCCCCGCTCAAAGTGTAGACATCTCTTTACTGATATTTCTTGTGCAGGAAGAAAGAAAACATTATTAAGTGTCCTAAAATTTCTCGCTCTGTTTATTTGCTGCTGTCTTGTCCAACCTATCCCGACAGACTCAAAGCCCCAATGATTTGTTCACGTCTTGCAGGGAGGGATAGCTTAGTGGTTTGAGCATTGGCCTGCTAAACCAAGGGTTGTTTGAGAGGGCCATTTAGGAATCCGGGGCAAAAATTGGGGATTTGTCCTGCTTTGAGCAGGAGGTTGGACTAGATGACCTCCTGAGGTCCCTTCCAACCCTGATATTCTGATTCCTTTTCGTATTTATAAACTTAGCTCAACCAATCAGGCAACAGAAACAATGTGACTGAGGACACCCATCATGTGGCGTAAATAGAGAATCAAGATTAGCAAACATTTGTAGTTGCTAGTGCGCCAGAAATGCATAGGCCACAAAAAACTAGTTAATGAATAAGTGCAGAGAAACTAATCCATAAAGGTTGCACCTTATTCATGGATAATTCTTTAGCAGAAAAATGGCTCCATTATTTGCAATGCCTAATCTGACTAGCCCTAGTTGTGTAAGGAACAAGTGTGTGTCATTAGCAACTATAGTTTTAGGGCCAGATGTCATCAATATGCACATATGAAGTAGTAACTGACACTGTTTCAATTTGGGAATATAGAATCATTTTATTTTGGTCAAAAATATCAAAACAAAATGTTTTGCCATTTCCAAATTGATTTTTTTTCAGAACTTTTCATTCTGCCAAAAAAAAAAAAAAGATATTTGACTTTTTGTTTGAATTTGGCATGAAAACTAATGATGAAATATCAGTATTTCTCATGGGATAAAAATTTCAGCTTGACTCGTCTCAACTTCAAGGGGTGGCAATGCTGAATCTTTAATAAGAATATAATTTCTTGCAAATGTCTATTAGGCACTGGAGTTAAATATATGTGAGGTATGAAATGTAATTCATTAATGTTTCTAAAAAGTTTTGCAGTCGTTAGGTAGAATCATAGAATCATAGAATATCAGGGTTGGAAGGGACCTCAGGAGGTCATCTAGTCCAACCCCCTGCTGAAAGCAGGACCAATCCCCAATTAAATCATCCCAGCCAGGGCTTTGTCAAGCCTGACCTTAAAAACTTCTAAGGAAGGAGATTCTACCACCTCCCTAGGTAACCCATTCCAGTGTTTCACCACCCTCCTAGTGAAAAAGTTTTTCCTAATATCCAACCTAAACCTCCCCCACTGCAACTTGAGACCATTACTCCTTGTCCTGTCCTCTTCTACCACTGAGAATAGTCTAGATCCATCCTCTCTGGAACCACCTCTCAGGTAGTTGAAAGCAGCTATCAAATCCCCCCTCATTCTTCTCTTCTGCAGACTAAACAATCCCAGTTCCCTCAGCCTCTCCTCATATGCTGTGTAAGTGCAAAACAGTATTTTAGGCCCTGATGGATTGTGGTGTTTAAGCATGTTTGTAACTTAAACATGTGAATAGTCGTATTGACATCAAACAGATTACTGATGTGCTTAAAGGATGTGCTTGAGTAACTTGCTGAATCAGGCCCTTGACGAGTTTTCTAATAGGTATGTGTACCACTGCCCTCTACTGGATAAGTTCAGATACACTCAACTTTGTTTCTTAGATTCCATATTTCTACCAGAGATTCTTGTTCCAAGTACAACGTAAGGACCTGTGTTATTGGAGCAGGAAGTTCTGAGGTCTATCTTTGCTGCTACCATGAAGTTCCAATTGACTGGGTATTCAGTCCAGGGACAGTGCAAAGGCCTACAGATAGATTTGATACATTTATTGTTATTATTATTCAGAGTCAGGCTCATCAGTACTTGGATTCAAGACCTCATTTTGGCACTTTTCACCAGCTCTTAAATTCTATTTAAAACAAAAAGCAACCCCAAGCTATTTCCTCCGCTGTTCGTTTTCAGAGTTGAAGGCAATTGCTTTTAAAAATTACGGAGAAAAAGGATGCATTCCCAACTGCTGCCTAAAACCATCTGCAAGTAAATTTATTTTTTAAGACCACAAACCTGGCATCTCCTGCAACCAGATAATATTTTTCTCCCCCCCTCCTCCGTTACCGCCACCACAAGTTTTTCTGATTCTAAACAAAAAATAAAGACATGGACAAGTATTTTAACACATTTTCTCTGATATAGCTTAAATCCAGGAACATTTATATGCTGATCAAACCAAAAGAGATGTGATTAGTGAGGAGAGTGCCAACATGGCTGTCTTTTTCCCATCAACCCATGATAATGGCGCTGACGCTACATTGAAGAGTTGAATATTGTATAAGCCAGAAAAGGTTATAGCACATGACAGACTTAGATAATTGTAAACTCTGAGAAATCATACCCTGCCTATTAGATATTTATTATGCGTTGCGAATTGTATATATTTAAAAAAAAAAAGATACAGATACAGTATGGGTAAATTCTTAATGCTTAATGAAATTATTCATGATATACAAAAAGCAGCCTAACTCAACAAATAAGATGAAGGTTAATGCATGCGGATGAATATAAAAGAGACCCCCGCCCTGACGACTGATGTGCTGTGTCCTTCCCCAAGTTGATCCGGGAATGAAATTAATGCAACTTCATTTTTGTGGTTAAGAGCTATCCCCAGAGCTGAGTAGCCAAAGACCAGATAGGATGTGCAGAGCAAAAACCTTACTTCCTTACCCTTCTCAGAGGCTTTCACGGCTGAGTGCCTTCAGAGATTAAAAAAAATAAAATCCATGTTGTATTTTTTTTTAAATCTGCATATTTAGTTTCTATCTTGTTGGAGGTTTGCTTTATCCACTCTCTTACTCAAGAGGTCAGCTGCGGGTTAGAAAGGCCTATGATATGCAATCAAAAGTGAGAATAATAGGAAATTCAAGAAGAGGTAAACAAAAGGAGCAGACATAAAGGGCCCACAGGGGATTTGCTTCTCTTTCAAGGATTTCTAGTGTTCTTATTTATAATAATCATATATCACAGTGCATCACGTCTCCAGTTTCACTTTCCTTTCTTTCACAGCTGCATCAGTCTGCTGGATGAGGCGTGAAAATGAGTCCAGAGCTGATTGTGGTCATTAAAGAGTCCCTAGCAATCTTTGTCATCCCAGGGAAGTCAGTCCCTGTATCCTGGCCAACTTCAAAGTGATGCATTTACATTCAGTCTGTAGCCTTTGAGTTAGTTTGGGGTGCAAACGCACTTGTCACAAATAACAGGTTCTTAATTCAGGCAGCTACTTAGAGTTAATTAAGAAGATGAGATTGGTGAAGCACACACAGAGACTTTATGAGCTCTAATTGTACAGACAAGTGTAATTGAAATCATAGGAAAATAAGAGAAAGTAGAAAAAGTATTGGAAAACAACCCCCTGGATCATGCATACTTGTAGTCAAGGGCTAGTCCAAGATAAAGCAATTCCCCTATGTTGACATAATTACAACCTTCTTCATACTTACAACCTTATAGAGGCCACTGGAAATGAAGATGGAAGAAACAGTCAGTGGAACACACCACAAGAAGAGAGGACATTTTCGGCCGTCACCTATATCGTTCCCAACATCCCACTTGTGAACATTCATCAGTCTGGTTTTATATCCCTTTGTTTACACATTAACATATCCGTGACCATGTCTGATTAAGTCTTCACTCTTTATCCATGTGTGGCTTTCCAGGTACCCGTAACTGAGGTTCTTGATTGCTGACATAAGCTATTGTGATAGCATTTCCCAGTGTTTCCAAAACATTAATGAGGTTAACCTCATGGTTACACCTACTAAAAATCCCCTGGAAATTTTAACCAAAACTATTGTTTTGCTGTTAGCGTATTTTTCACAAAGCATTTATTGCTAAATCTTATAACCTTAGGTGAAGAAGTCATGCTTACTCCTTTACTACTTAAGCTAACTATCAAAAATACTAATAGGACCAGTAGGCCCCAGCTTGTTCCCACGCCTACTTTAGTTATTATACAAATTCTTATGTTTCCCTATTTGCACAACAGCATTAATAGCTTCTTTTTGCTATCTTAACACATTTTAATATGCCGTAGCACATAATATACAATTTAGTCTGACACCCTACAATCAGATCAGGGATTACAGGTCAATATATCCGACCGAAATTCTGCTCAGATGGATACATTTTTCATTCCTGTATTAAATATAGGGGAGTGGTGCTGTGTAATGTTAAACAGCGAACGTGTTCTAGTTCAGAAGTGATGGAGGAAGGGCTCTCTGTATATTTTAGTCTCTCTAAAGAAAAAGAGGGTAGTAGATCTCTTAGTAACCGCATGGGTTAGAGGAAAAAGCACTGCATGGACAACTAGGGGCTGTCCCTTTCTAGTCCCTCCTCTGCCGATGACTGGCCTTAAACACTCTTGGCCACTGTATAATGCTTCAGACATGTTATTTAGTTCTGCCTGATAGTATCCCTGGTTCCTGAAACCCCCTTCTCTGGAGCAACAATCCCAGGTTAAACAGAGAGTTGGTGAGCCACTCAGCTCTCTTGACTTGTGCAACAGATTTCTTGGACTAACTGATGCTGCATAGTCACAGACTGGCATCCTGCTGTCCCGGCGCTTCTGCCTGCCCAGGATTCCTCCCCTGAAGTGTGCACGGTCCCGGGCAGTGGGCCTGCCTTCCAGAACTGTGCCCGTGCGGTTGTGTGCACTTAGGACTTGTCTACGCAGGAAAGTTAATGCAGAGTAAGCTTTCAAAAATGCAGAGAGCTAAACTGAACATGTGTGGAGTTAGAGTTTCTACACAGGGAGTTAGAACAGAAGAATGAGTGTGCACTAGCCATTCCACACTAGCTCCTCTGGGCTTTTTCCCCAAGTAGAAAAGCCCTCAGGGTCTGATTTCTGCAGGAGCTGTGCACCCGCAGCTCCCTCTATCTGGAGTTATGAGGACTCAGAGAAGTCTAACAGGTTGTGACTCTGCATTTCACAGCATTCCTGAGAAGCCAAGTCCTAGATTCTGTGTCCTGACCTCTGCTGCTATTGTGGCTATGGCATCAGACTGCAGATGGGCATGATGCTTTACAACATATTTATTATGTTATTATTTATTCCTATTTTTAAAATAGAACAGCAGGTTCCCATCCAGAGTCCTGGGTGTCAATCCTATTAATTAAGAATCTCGATATAAACAAGAGGATTGCCCCTACGTATGGCTAAATAAAGAGGGGGGAAATATGGGCATTGCAGTGTGCCTAGAAGGTTAATAAACCCGGGCTGTGGCAGAGGGAGCAAGGGAGCAATGAGGGAGCAAGTTCTAAAACTCATAGATTCCAAGACCAGAAGGGACCGTTGTGATCAAGTAGTCTGACTTTCTATAGAGCATAGGCCAGAGAATTTCCCCAAAATAATTCCTAGAGCAGGTCTTTTAGAAAAAAAAAAAACATCCAATCTTGATTTTAAAAGTGTCAGCGACAGAGAATTCACAATACCCCTTGGTAAATTGTCCCAAGGGTTAATCACGGAGAACACATTACCAGGAGCTTCCTCTGGCTTATACTGAAAGAGGTCCAGATCAGATGCCTCTGCCGGTCTCAGCTGTGGCAGTTAAGAGAGATGGTTGGTCAGGTGTCAAAGCAGGGAGAGGTTTACGCTCTGAAGTTGCTGCAGGTTAAGTAATAACAAGAACAACAAGCAGAAATAATGACACAGGAACAGTGTCATTTTTGGTTTTGCTCTTTTGGGTGGAAGGAGAACTGGTCGAAAAGTCTTTGATGAAATAAACTGTCCTTTTCACAGTGACACTGGCAGACCTCACTGAACCCTTATGAATGCATAACTGGAAAGCAGTCTTGCTTACCTGTGTGTTAGCATTGACAAAATAGACAGCAGATTTTGCATTGATAAGAATGTGTTTAGACTTTATAAAATGCTTGTAGGATGCTGAATGTATTGATCTCACTTATAAGCTCCATAGCCCCTGGTTTAAAGTTATACTGAATGTTTGCATTGTAAATCTCTGTATTGTGTAACTCACCAAACAGGAAAAGACGCATTAATTAAGGTGAAGCGCTTGCCCCGCATTCAAGATGGCCCATTGATGACTAATAAGATATTGTGTAGCATCAAAGAACAGAGGCCCTGTTCACAGCTTTCCTAACTCCCTCTAGGAAGAAAAGAGCTAGTCATGAACCCATCCCATCACTTTGGACTCTGGAGTTGGGGGCATAAAAATGCCTGACAAAGAGAAACTGTATCTCTTTTATGCTGTCTGGATGCTGAGTGGCAAGGATTCCTAACCATAAGCTAAGAGAGCCCCATGCAGCGAGGCATGGGTCATCCTTGAAAAACACGGAACTGACAGATTACTACAACTCTCTCACCTTTTGCATCACAGACTGAAACTCATTTGTGCATATATGCTTGCTTTCTTTAACCTGTAAATAACTCTTATGTCTTTTGCCTAGTTAACAAATCTTTAGTTAGTTTATTACAGGATTGGCTACAGGTGTTGTCTTTGGTGTGAGATCTAAGGTATAAATTGACCTGGGGTAAGTGACTCATCTCTTGGGAGTGGGAGCAACCTGAATATTTTGCAATCTGTTGTGTATGTGACTATCACATAGTCCATCTTGCCTGGGTGACAAAATAGACCGGAGTGTCTAAGGGGACTGTCTGTGATTCCATTATAAGACTATTTTAGTACTTTGGGAGTTCACATTTGTTACTGGGTTGATGAAATCTAATTATAGGATTACCAGTTTGGGGTGTCTGTCCTGGTTTTTGATAGTCTGCCCTGAGACTGACACTCTCAGTCATGAGCCACTCCAGACAGAATTCAGAGTAGCAGCCACGTTAGTCTGTATCTGCAAAAAGAAAAGGAGAACTTGTGGCACCTTAGAGACTAACAAATTTATTTGAGCATAAGCTTTCGTGAGCTACAGCTCACTTCATTGGATGCATCCAATGTTAATAACTAAGGTGCCACAAGTACTCCTTTTCTTTTTCCAGACAGAATGACGCCTTCATAAACTCTCCAAAGCAGCAACTGAGAGTTTCAGTACTCCCAATGCTAGCTTTGCATTAAGTAGGGAGCCAGTTATTTGAAGTCAAGTAGGTAAGTTATTAATCTGTTTTATAGATGGAGAAACTGAGGCAGGGAGGTTAAGCAACTTGCACAAGGCCATGCAACAAGTCAGTATCAGAGCCAGAATTAAAACACATGAGCCCTGTGAGCTGATCTACTGGATTCATGGTGCTTCTTTTTTCACCAGGGATAATACCCCTACTCTCACAGAAAGGGATCTTCAATGAGCACAAGCCATCAGGAGCCTTCATCTCTCACCTGAACATCAGTCCCTACCAGTGGCAGAGTGCTCCCTAACAACATGCTAGGAGAGGCAAGATTGCCACCTGCTGGATTATCAGCACGGTTCGTACAGCACCCAGTCTCCCATGTGCAGAAATTATGTTGCAGTTTAGCTGATGAACTCAAAACCCCTTGTACAATAGCTGCAGACTCTGCAACCCCCTATCCAGAACACAAGAGTCTGGAAAACTGCATTGCCATCCCATTGCCTTGTATTAAAAAAATGAAATAAAAGCCTTATTCGCAATCCCCATTCTTCACTCCCTGGACCAAAACCCAAGTCTTATTTAATTACATTGTAAAGGTTTTCCTTGTAAATAATCACTTTATCATAGTTTCAGGAAATTATCGGATGGGAGCTAGATGTAAATTAGGGCATTTATCATACTTTCTAGTGTCAGTGTCACCACATCTTGAACCTCTGGATCTTTCTGCGTAATTGGCATGTCCTTTCCTTTCCTCTGTCTCTCTCTTTTGGGCAGAGCAGCGTCAACATTCTGAAGAACCGTCTCAGCAGTGGAACGTCATTAGAATTAAAAATACCGATGGAAGAAATGAACAGAAATAAACAAGGAGCAATTTACAGACTAAAAACAGTGACATAAGGTGCAGAATAATGGAATATGGAAAAAAAATACAACAATGACTAGTTGACAGATTGTTGTCATTCAACTCTCCGGGGCTTTGTCACAACCTTCCAGTAGGGATTCAATATTGAACATCTGGTAGCCAACTAGTGCGGAACCTCAAGGCTGCTTAATAGAGACAATAGAACCAGAGAGACTTGGGGCATAAAGGTCCCCAACTCACCAGCTTCCTCCAATCAAGTGTTAAGCTTTTTATGTGTACCCCTTAAAGTCATTGTTGGGGCAACTCCTTTCCCTCTCAGTTTGGGTGGGGGTGGGGGGAATCATGCTGCTACTGCTCAGAACTTAAAGTTGGCTTTAGCTTCATTTTATTGAGAGTAGTGCGAGGGACTGAGGGATGGTGCATGTACCTCAGAGGCAGTCAGACATGTCTGCAAAGGAAAGGTGCAACAAGGTCAAATCCCACTGTTTTATGGCTTCAATCATCTAACGTCATGTCTGAAGTATAGTTACTTCTGGTTCGTTGGATCTGGATAGTCAGGTATCCCACAACACATAGTGGGGCTATGAGTGGGATTAGAAGTCCACCCAAAATGCAGGATCAGTTGTCTTAGATTGTAATTCCTTCAAGACTAGGACTATGGAGTAGAGTCATTTGCCCAGGTGTAGGTAAGGAATCACTCCAATAAAATCAGTAGAGTTACACTGGGGTAAAAGAAACGTACACAAGGGAGAATCAGGTCGTACTGTCTGAATTTTCAAAAATAACTGTCTAATGATTCGGGACACCTCAGTTTCTGGGAACTCTACTGGAGACCACTGGAAAAGTCTGATTTTCACAAAGTCCCAACACTTGACCTCTGAAAACCCCTTTAAGGCATCTCAAGTTGGGCACTTAAAACCGGAACACCTACAACCAAGTCATTTAAAAAAAAAATAGCATGTCTCTTGTGTGAGGAGCCTAGAACATATCTGGGCACATGGGGAAAAAAAAAGTACCTGAATACAGAACAATAATAATAATACAATAGCTGATGTGTCACTCAAAAAGGAAATGGTACACTTGTGTCAGTGGCCCATTGGCAGTGTGGCCTACCGGACAGAGAACTGGACAGGGACTTAGGAGACTTGGATGTCCCTGTTTTCTTCATAAACATCAATACCAGCAATGTGGCCTCATTCTCCTATGTCCCTGCACAGTCATTGTGAAAGAAGATAATACGGTAATAGACATTGTAGAAAAAATGTAAGATTGATTTAATGAAAGCAGGTTCCAGCTCCAAACCAAAACCACTTCCTGTCATGCTGACCAAAACTGTTTTGTTTGTTTTCTTGTATTCCCTGGTCTGCCTGTATTGATCTTGTTGCTTTCCTTTTATTTAGATGGTAATCTATATGGGGCAGGGCCTGGCTTTTTGTTCTGTGTTTGTACAGAGCCTAGCACAATGCAATCCTGGTCCATGATTAAGTCTCCTATGCACCACCACAATACAAATAATAAATAAATATTAATAAACCAGATACAATAACAAATGCTATAAACCTGGAGCTTCATACAAAATTGGACCTATACCTGGTTTGAAGAAGTTCCGTTGACTTTTTAAAAATTTTTGTGCACCCATGTACAACCAGGGTCTCCAGTAAATACAGTACCATAGGTATCACTTCTTGCAAGATTTCCCTCCTGGATTCATCTCCCAGTGAGTGATGCAGCTAAGATCTTTAAGCTTTTTGAGTTTTGCCTGCTACTGTATTGCTATGAGAAATCAAAAGGTACACAGAGATGGAGATACACAGAGTCAGTGACTGAGGCTGCACTGAAACTAGACAAAAGAACTTTTCGGTCCATTGATCAATTGCTTATTCTATGGCAGGTGCAACAGCAAGACATATTGAGTTAAGAAAGTGAATCTATACCCAGAAACTTCTAACAAGTACAAACTTACAAACAAAGTTGTGTCATGCCATTGTCTCTTGGCCACTTTTAGGAACATAAAAACATAAGAATGGCCCTCCTGGGTCAGACCAAGGGTCCATCTAACCCAGTATCCTGTCTTCCGACAGTGGCCAGTGCCTGGTGACCCAGAGGGAATGAACAGAACAGGTAATCACCGAGTAAGCCATTCCCTGTCACTCATTCCCACCTTTGGTTTATTTGTGCATGGCAAGCTGCAGAGCAGTAGTTAACCCCAAACCCAACTCCTCAGACTTTCTTCTTTTCTTGCACAGAGATGGACTTTGTAAGACACTGGCAGCTGGTAAGTAGAATAACCTGCCTTAGAAGTCACCGACAAATTACTATGGACCAGATTCTGAATCCAGCTCCCAGCCTGGCGTTGTGCAGAGGCCTAGGCATAGGAATGACTTCTCAGTCTTCTCCCCACCTATAGCTGAAGCAATCAATGCAGACCCCTATGCAATCCCATCGTGGCAGAAGGATGGGAAGATTCTAATAGCAGGATCCCCAGCCTCAGCCCTCTTTAGCCCAACCATGTGCTGCCACTCAGCATGCTGAAATAGAGTGGGGCCTCTCACTGCACAGGGGGTGTGCATCTCAATTATACACCCCTCCTCCTACATAGATCCACCTTTCTCCATCCTCACCTACCTTTCCTGAGGACCCTTCCTACCTGAGGTGCAGGTGTAGGATTTCCCCCCAAAATAATAACCAGAAATAAATAATAGTCTTTTTTAAAAAATGATAAAGACTCCAATAAAGGATGATGCTTCCCCAGAGATAAGGGAGAGATAACCTATGCTCATGAAACGATCTGCAGCACACATGTCCATCAACAGCAAGGTAAATGAGAGAGCTTTGATAACAAGCCTTTTACCCACAAGTGGTACACTTCCCCTTCCTAGGTGAGAGGCAACATTGTCTAGTGGTTAGGGTTCTAGTTTTGAACTCAAAAGACTTGCATTCAGTTCATTCCTATGCGACAGATTTTGTGTGTGACCATGGGGAAATTGCTTAGTTGCTCTTTGTTTCATTTGCAAAATAGGATTCGTAGCACTTCCTTACCACACAGGAATGTTATGGGAGTACATATATCAAAAAGTTGTGCAGTGCTAAGGAGCCATTTGAACAGCTGTGATATATCTAACTTTTCGATGCTTGGAGGAAGACAAAACAGAACTGCAAACAGTTGATATTATTGTTCTGTCTTCCTCTGCTGCGTGCAGAAGTGGCCTCTGTCACAAACAATTGGCATGACACAGGACCATTGGTCAGTCCCACTATGCTGATTTGTAATTGTTTAATGTTCTGTTACAGATTTTTGCAACAGCACTGAAGCTAAATCTGACTTTTGGAAGGGGAAGATGTCAGGCTGCCTTTTCATTTAGCTCACCCAGTCTATTTAGTTTTGCTAGGTTGTTTGGAAGCTTGATGGGGTTTAATTGAAAATGTCAGAAGGGAACATTTTAATTTGACTGTATTTGATATTGTGGCTAATGCATTCGGCAACTCATTGTCATTCAGAGCATACTTCTCATTCCACAGCCCGCGTTGCTATTATTTGAGAAGGTGAGATCTTTCACTGTTAATCAACATGAGCAGTTTATATTGTATGTTAATATTTTTGGTATTTATGTGCTACTCCTCCATGAGGCCAAAAACAGATGCATAATTTCTGATCTAATCTAGCAAAAAATATCTGCAAGTTCCAGAAGGCCACAAGACTTCTTGGATCTGTGGACCTGATCCAAATCCAACCAAAATCAATGGAAGTCCCCTGTCCTCAGTGGGATTTCAGCCAGGCCCCTATAGATTCCAAATTCAAAATGCTGGGAACAATGATCACCCTTCTATTCTATATATGTACAGCGCCCAGCAAAATGGGGCTCTGATCCTGAATGTAAGAACATTCTTCTTACTAATGATGATCAGTTATCAATCATTAATATAATTATCTTTTTGGTAGGGTAAGGAACTCAGTATTTTAAAAGCGAGTTGAAAAGTTTAATTGTACACATTAAAATTTGTTTAGCTACATCACAGAACTTCTGGATCTAATTGGTAGCCTTAGCAGAGAGAACAAGTACTGAATGGACATGCAGCCTGAACCTTCCTCTCATCTCTAGAAGTGTTTCCTTCAGCTGAGGTTTGAAGCACATTGGTGGGGGTTGTCCTGCCACTGATCATGCTGTACCTGTTCTCTGGTTTACTGGAAGGCTTGCATCTCCATGACTGCTAATCCGGTACCTATCCTGAGTACTAAAATTCACCGACAAAGGACAATAAATGCCAAACATTCTTGCTCTTCAATTCAGATCATAGCAAAGTTGGTTCTGTTCTCCACTGGGAATAAGAACTCTTCCTCAGTATTTCAATCACTGAAGCTGTTGTAATTCGTCATGTTCTAAACTAATAATCACTCAAGAGCCATCATATCTTTTCCTCCTCAGTGCTACATTCTCCATCTGTACTGAGGCCAAATCAAAGCTTTCAAAATCATTTTGTCCAGGAAGCAAGCCTGATGAATGATGGGAATTCACAACCCATGGTGTCCCGCCCAAACACTACCAAAGAAACACATACTTTTCACTGATGCAGTCAAATGATTATTTGCCATATTATAATCTAATTGTATCTATGTCTGCCAGATTTTGTGACGAAGCAATTCCTCTGACTTCGATGGAGCTATGCCAGCAGAGGATCTGGGCTCAGCCTTTATCTGCCCCATGATAATCACAGTTTTAGGTGTGCATAATAAGTTAGTTTTATTTATTTTATTTGCGTTTATTTTTGTTTAATTTTGCTTATTAAAAGAATTCCACTTTATGAAATTTTGGCTGAAAGGTCAAAATATAGGAACGATAACTAATGGGTGGCCTTTTCCTTGCATCAACAAACATGCTAAAAAAAATATCTTTGGAGCCAGAAGAATCCTAACATTCAACCGCATTTGCTCCAACCCCTCAGAGACAGACACCTACAAGATCTCTATCAAGCATTCTTACAACTACAATACCCACCTGCGGAAGTGAAGAAACAGATTAATAGAGCCAGAAGAGTTCCCAGAAGTCACCTACTACAGGACAGGCCTAAAAAATAAAATAACAGAACGCCACTAGCCGTCACCTTCAGCCCCCAACTAAAACCCCTCCAACGCATTATTAAGGATCTACAACCTATTCGGAAGGATGACCCAACACTCTCACAAATCTTGGGAGACAGGTCAGTCCTTGCCTACAGACAGCCCCCCAACCTGAAGCAAATACTCACCAGCAACCACATACCACATAACAGAACCACTAACCCAGGAACCTATCCTTGCAACAAAGCCCGTTGCCAACTGTGCCCACATATCTATTCAGGGGACACCATCACAGGGCCTAATAACATCAGCCACACTATCAGAGGCTCGTTCACCTGCACATCTACCAATGTGATATATGTCATCATGTGCCAGCAATGCCCCTCTGCTATGTACATTGGTCAAACTGGACAGTCTCTACGTAAAAGAATAAATGGACGCAAATCAGATGTCAATAATTATAACATTCATAAACCAGTCGGAGAACACTTCAAACTCTCTGGTCATGCGATTACAGACATGAAAGTCGCTATTTTACAACAAAAAATCTTCAAATCCAGACTCCAGCGAGAAACTGCTGAATTGGAATTCATTTGCAAATTGGATACAATTAACTTAGGCTTGAATAGAGACTGGGAGTGGCTTAGTCATTATGCAAGGTAGCCTATTTCCCCTTGTTTTTTCCTACCCACCCCCACACCCAGATGTTCTTGTTAAACCCTGGAATTGTGCTGGAAATGGCCCACCTTGATTATCATACACAATGTAAGGAGAGTGGTCACTTTGGATAAGCTATTACCAGCAGGAGAGTGAGTTTGTGTGTGTGGGGGGGGAGGGGAAACCTGGATTTGTGTTGGAAATGGCCCACCTTGATTATCATACACATTGTAAGGAGAGTGGTCATTTTAGATAAGCTATTACCAGCAGGAGAGTGAGTTTGGGGGGGGTGGGGGTGAGAAAACCTGGATTTGTGCTGGAAATGGCCCAACTTGATGATCATACACATTGTAAGGAGAGTGATCACTTTAGATAAGCTATTGACAGCAGGAGCGTGGGGTGGGAGGAGGTATTGTTTCATGGTCTCTGTGTATATAATGTCTTCTGCAGTTTCCACAGTATGCATCCGATGAAGTGAGCTGTAGCTCACGAAAGCTTATGCTCAAATAAATTGGTTAGTCTCTAAGGTGCCACAAGTACTCCTTTTCTTTATACATAATCTGAGCACCTCTTATACTTTGTAGTATAAAATAATTTGCAGTGCTTGGAATGAGTGTATTTTCTGTTCTCTACTGTTATTATGGGGAAGGGACGCCAAAAGAGAAAGCTGTCTAAGGAACATAGGAACGCACTCGGCTAAAGGTTGAAGTGATTAAACAAACCCCATTTTAACATTTTCATACTCTATTTATATTTCAAATATTGGTTCCAGTATCAGACTGAGCAGTGCTACATTAATCTAAATTCCCAGTCCTGTATGGCATTGCCAACATTATCTCTACACTCTTTGATAATTCCTCATCTACTGTCCCTAGGAAATCTGATCCCTGGTTTAGGCAAACCTCTGCTCCCTTCACTTGTAAATACAAGCTCCAGCCTAACAAGTCTGATTTGACTTAGTTGGTGTTGGTCCTGCTTTGAGCAGGGGGTTGAACTAGGTGACTTCCTGAGGTCTCTTCCAACCCTAATCTTCTATGATTCTTTTCTAAGACATCTCCTGCTTTGCAGTTCATGTGACTACAATTCATGGCTAGCATTATGAAGATTCTGATGATTTTTCTTTTATCTCCATTTAACTAACACACTGGTGTTTAGGGAACGGTAGGGACAGCATATTTTAGTTGAGATCCTCTCCTTGACACTCAGTGGTTGCTTCTATTTTTCAGTCTGTTTCAGATTCTTGGGGAGAACTAAAGCCAGTGTAGACGTTAATCTTTTTTACTGGTTTCCTCAGTGGATGGAGCAGACTTATGGAAAAGGCACAAGCTCTGTTTAAATGATAACACACATTACATTTTCTATCTCATTCAGCTCCAGGTGTTTGCAAAAAGCTCACCATCATTACTCCAGCCTGTTTTGTGTGTGTGTGTGTGTCTATTATCTACCAAAACACTTCCTGATCTACCTTCTCAGAATGTAATTTGCTTCTTAATTTGCTGTGATCATTTCATTTTTTATGCAGTCTTTGACCTCATATTAGTCATAAGAAGGTCTTTTGTCCCTTACTGTCACACATTTTCCCCTATGCCTGTTAGTTGTACATCCTGTAAGTCTTATTTATTCCATGCAGATCACCTAGTATTTGCTTTCATATTCCATTTTTATTGGTTTCCTCCCTTTTCGACTCCAAACTATCCAAACTATCCAAACAATGTATTTGAAACTACTGAAAAGATTTAATTGGAAAATGCAGCCTTTAGAAGTTGCTTGAAAGATTATTCTGCTGTCAGGGCATGACTGGCCAATAGGAGTTTGTTATGATGATTTAGTGCCTCTATCTTGGCTTTTCATTGCCTAGTGTGCTGTCACTTAGATCAGTTTAATGTTACTCTGTACTAAAGCTTAAATTCTGTACAAGAAAAATATTTTTATTCACAGTGTTGTTGTCTCAAACCTTAAGATCTGCTTTGGATCTTGAAAGCTTGCCTCTTGCACCAACAGAAATTGGTATAACAAAAGATATTATCTCACTCACCTTGTCAATCAAATATTTTTATGACAGCTCATCCAGTAAGAAGGAGCCAATCTAATATAAGAAAACCTAAAGCCACTCCTCTGGTATAAACTCAGGGTTGAGCATTTTCAAGGTGTTCATCAGGATTCTCTACTGATTGATGTCTTTGGTCAGTACAAATATAAGTAAAGGACCCTTTATGCATTTTGCTATGCTTACTGTAATGATAATCAGATGTTTCTGACAGTCAGATTGACAGAGAAGATATAATCCACATAGATATTGGGTACTTGTTGATGACCTAAGAGAGGTGGAAAATAAACCTGCTTTGATGCAGGCTTAAGCTACATCCAGCTGAGAGAGACTTAACACAGTTTCCATGACTCAGCTGGGTGAAAAATCCTATGTAGCTCAGCTGGTAAATCTGCTTCCTTCTGGCCTCTGATTGCCAGATGCTGACAATGGATGGATCACTTTATGATTGTCCTGTTCTGTTCATGGCCACTATCAGAAGACCAGATGCTGGGCTAAATGGTCCATTGGTCTCACCCACTGTGGCCATTCTTATGTTCTGTCTTTGAAGGTCCCAGTTCAAGTGCTGGATATATTTAGGATTTACAAGATAGTGCCCACTTCCTGAAAGGTGCTTAGTGCTGCCAGCTCCTACTTAAGTCAATGGGAGTTGGGTACTTAACAGCTCCTGAGGAGCATGCAACAATTATAGGTCTAAGCCTTTAATATGCATGGCATATGTGCACCCATAAGTAGCACAGCCACCTTGATGAAAACTCAAGAAAACTCTATTCTAGTGTCTGATGCCAGTGAGCTAAAACAAAAGCTGTAGGGGCCTTGTTAAGGTTTCATGTGGTTTATTTCTTCTCCAGCATAGCAATATGGCCCTCAAAGAAAATCTATTTTGAGAGAAGTGTGAGCATTAAACATCCTCCATGTATTTAAATGTTCCAAGAAAATCTTTGCTTTTACAGAAATAATGAAGACAAGTGAGGTCCTATATTCAGCTCAATGGCATTTCTCCAATTGTCTGTAGTATGATACGTTTTGAATGCTGCATCCAATACATTCCAAATACCCAGGGAATGTTCTAGCATCAGGGAGCAGAAATCTATTGATTTGGGTGAAAACTGGAAAGGGGAAATGGGGGGACACATGCAATACTGTTTTAAAATGATGATGTCCTGGATGACTTAGCTCTCAGACAGAAAGAAAATAATGGTGGAGGAAGATGGGGAATCCCTGGCATGGGAGAAAAGGTGGGATTGGAGTACCTAATACCCATTTTGTTTAAGGGAAAACAGATACGAATAGGTTATATACCCATGGCCACACAGCAAATATTTGCCAGTGTCAGGATATTCAAGATTCCTGTCTCATAGTCCCTTGATCCCTCCACTATATCACACTCCCTTAAGTTCATTTTATGCAATACAAACAAAATAAATTATAGTTATTAACATTACAGTGTAGTCTAGGGCAGTGGTTCTCAAACTAGGGCTGCTGCTTATTCAGGGAAAGCCCCTGGCGGGCCAGGCCAGTTTGTTTACTTGCCGCGTCCGCAGGTTCGGCCGATCGTGGCTCCCACTGGCCGCAGTTTGCGGGTCCAGGCCAATGGGGGCTGCAGGAAGGACAGCCAGCACATCCCTCAGCCTGCGCCGCTTCTCGCAGCCCCCATTCTTAGGCATCTAACCCAGGGCCATGGAGTCCATTAGGTGGCAGAATGCCTAAAGATAAGTGTTGCAATGCCTAAGTCCCTTTGTGGCGCTAGCTCAGAAACAACATTTCCAGCAACAGCATGAAGCCGCAGATGGCTCAAATCTCAGTTTACACCTAATACACTAATACATTGTGGATTGCTGGCCTGACAAAAACATTCAGTCAGCTTGCTCCTAGTAATCTGTCCAACACGTGGCTCATGCAATGTCAGCTGCAAATGAATAAGATGGGGGTATCAAAATGAGTGGGTTAAACAATCTGAAAAATAATCATCATAATAAAGCAATTCACATGTCTCTAAACCCATATACATTGGGACTAATCTATGTAGTCACATCATCAGAGCATCTCTCCGGTTTTGTTTGAAACATTTAGAATTATAGAAATGTAGAGCTGGAAAGGCTCTCGGGAGGTCATCTAGTCTATTTCCATGCACTGAGGCAGAATTAAGTATACCTAGATCATGTATAACCAGTACTTAATAACCTCCAGTGGTGGGGATTCGATAACCTCCCTAAGTGACCTTCCAGGGCTAAACTATCCTTATAGTTAGAAAGTTTTTCCCAACATCAAATCTAAATCTCACATATTGCAAACAATGCAGATCACCCTATGGGCCTCATTTAACTTGAGTATAAAGCAGGCCTACTACCATTAATGTCAATAGAAGATAGGGCTGTCTAAAGCAGGGCTGTAGGGGTCTACCATGCCCCAGAGTTCTATCCCTTGTTTCAAATGCTGGATCTGGTTTTCACAGTTGCCACAAGGCAAAAATAGTGGCAACACATCCTTATCCTTATATTTGACTACTTGAGGACTCTTTGCAAGGATGGGGAGACATTGACCATGGATTTTCTTGAGCACAAGAAATTTAGATTTGTATTTTAATGGCCTGAAAGCTGCATTTTAATTACAGGGCAATAATTCGAGGACGACTGGTAATAGGCAGAACATTGAGAACTTTTGTTCTTTAGTGCAGTGAAGGAAACCTCATTAGAGAGGATTTTCTTAGTTAGCAGGGCTTCAGGGTTAATGAGATGTGAGTGATAATGTATAGTGATACTCCCTCATGGCTGTAACAAGTTGTATTTTATAAACTCCTTAATCTCAGTGGTGAAAGAGGTGTGGGGTATTGGAAAGAGAAGAAAACTAATTTGCACAGTTTAGGGAAATTCTGCTCCCTGTCTGGAACTTAGTTGAATTGGATACAGACACCACATGTAGGAAGGAAAAGAATATTATTTATATAACCCTGTGGTGGCTTACACTCACCTCTCTTAGTGTCCCCTGGTGTCCAGTCCTGGTACTGCCACTCTCCAGCTCCCAGCATCCTCTGCATCCCATCAGATGACCCCTGAGGGCCTTCTGTGGCTTGGCCCTCCGGCTGGGTCACAAAGACCAAACCCCTTTCTACAACACACTCAAAATAGAAAAAAGTTCCTTGCTCTACAGAGCCAATTATGAACAAAATAGTTTCTCACCATTTTGTGCTAAATTACAACTCTAGAATTGAATCAGCAGGATTTCTTCCTGAAGTACTGCCTCTGTTTATGTCCATTAATGGGCCCGGGCCTGGCCCAGCTCCTTTGGCTGTGGCCTCTGGCTAAACCCAAAAGCCTTACTGGCAGCAGGCATCTCCTTTTTTTCAGACTGCTGGGCCTTGATTGGCTGTTGCTTGCCCCCAGCCCTCCTGGCCACTGGAGGACCAGATCTCACGGGTTCCTCAAATGGCTACTCTTTTTCTCACAGAGAACTTTTTCCTTGGCGGTGTGTGTGTGTGTGTGTGTGTGTGTGTGTGTGTGTGTACGTGCGGGGCGCAGCAGAGCTGCGGGGCCTCTAGAATGGGGTCATGAAGTCCTGGTACAACCCATCACAGGCCCCTAGTACCACAGTGTGTGAACACCTCATAACATCATCTGAGGGAGGAAAGTCCTGTTATCCCAGTTTTTACAGATGGGAAATTGAGGCACAGAGAGAACATGTGACTTAAGACCATAAGAACATCAGGACTGGGTCAGACCTATGGTCCATCTAGCCCAGGATCTTGTCTTCTGACAGTGGCCAATGCCAGATGCTTCTGAGGGAATGAACAGAATAGGGCAATTATCGAGTGATCCATCCTGTGTTGTCCAGTCTCAACCTCTGGCAATAAGATGTTTAGGGACATCCAAAGAATAAGGTTGTGTCCTGACTATCTTGGCTAACAGCCACTGATGGACCTATCCTTCCTTGAGCTTACCTAATTCTTTTTTGAACCCAGATATACTTTTGACCCTTCACAACGTCCCCTGGCAATATGTTCCACAGGTTGACAGTATTGTGTGAAGAAGTATTTCCTTATGTTTGTTTAAACCTGATGCCTCTTAATTTTATTTGGTGACCCCCACTTCTTGTATTATGTGAATGGGTAAATATCATTAGTCACTTTCTCCACACCATTCATAATTTTACATGCCTTTATCATTTCCTCCCTTCGTCCTCTCTATTCCCAACTGAACAATCCCAGTCTTTTTACTCTCTCCTCATATGGAAGCTGTTCCATACGGTAATCATTTTTATTGTACTTCTCTGTAACGTTTCCCATTTTTAGCATAACTTTTTTGAGCTATCGCAACCAGAACTACATGCAATATTCAAGGTGCGGGCGTACAATGCATTTACATGGTGGCGTTATGCTATTTTCTGTCTTATGTTCTATCCCTTTTCCTAACATCCTGTTAGCTTGTTTGACTGTTGCTGCACATTAAGCGGATATTTTCAGAGAACTATCCACAATGACTCCGAGATTTCTTTCTTGAGTGCTAACAGCTAATTTAGACCTTGTCATTTTGTATGTATAGTTAGGATTATGTTTTCCAGTGTGCATTACTTTGCATTTATAAGATTTCATTTCATCTGCCATTTTGTTTCCCAGTCCCCAGTTTTGTGAGATCTCTTTTTAACTCTTCTCAGTCAGCTTTGGATTTAACTATCTTGAGTAATTTTGTATTGTCTGCAAAAATTGTTTGCCATCTCAGTATTTACCCCCTTTTCCCAGATCATTTACGAATATGTTGAACAGCACAGGTTCCAGTACAGATCTTTGGGGAATCCTGTTATTTATCTCTCTCCATTGTGAAAACTGGCCATTTATTCCTACTTTTTTGTTTCTGATCTGTTAACCAGTTACTGATCCATGAGAGGACCTTCCCTCTTATCCTGTGACTGCTCACTTTGCTTAAGAGTCTTTGGTGAGGGCTCTTGTCAAAGGCTTTCTGAAAGTCCAAGTACATTATATCCAATGGATCACCCTTGTCCACATTTGCTGACACCCTCAAACAATTCTAACAGACTGCTGAGGCACAATTGCCCTTTACAAAAGCTTTGTTGGCTCTTCCCCAATACACTGTGTTCATCTACAGGTCTGATCATTCTGTTTTTTACTATAGTTTCAAGCAATTTGCCTGGTACTGAAGTTAGGTTTATAAGCCTGTAATTGTCAGGATCGCCTCTGGAGCTTTTTTTTTTTTTTTTTCTAAAATAGATGTTATATGAGCTATTCAGCAGTCCTTTGGCACGGAAGCTGATTTAAGCGACTGTTTCATACCACAGTTAGGAGTTAATTTATCAGTTTGTTCCAAAACCTCCTTCACTGACTCCTCCATCTGGGAAAGTTCCTCAGATTTGTCACCTAAACAGAATGGCTCAGTTGTGGAACTCTCCCACACATCCTCTGTAGGGAAGACTGATACAAAGACTTAATTTAGCTTTTCCACAACAGCCTTATCTTCCTTGAGTGATCCTTTAGCATCTTACCCACAGTTAGCAAAGCAGGGAATTTTCCTTGAGTCCCCAGAGTTTCAAAGCAGCACCCTAACCAATCGGACACATTCCTCCCTCTTATCTGCTATGGAGAGGAATTCTATCCATGCAGAAGGGATGGGACTCCAGCTCCCTGATTCTGAGACCCACACCAAGCCCAATCATGCTTGGAGCTGCTCCTGGACATCTCTGATTTGTGCTACTGGAAAGGCTCCTTGATGGGCTCAGTGCCAGTGGAGGTTTCTGTAGATGGGTGCAGTTCAGCCACCTACCTTCCCTGTGGCGGAGAAGGACAGGTACAGGTCTCAGCTTTGGCACAGACGCACCAGCAGGGAATTCCCCTCTGTCATTTATGGCTGGATTATATTCCCTTTGCATGAAACAGAGAGGCCATAACCTATTGTGTGAATCTTTTTCTCATTTCTACCAGAGTTAAACCTCGGTCTTTCCACTAATTTCAGTGGAGTTGCTTCTGATTTACACCTGCTGAAAGACCCTACCTATTTAACCACAGTTGAGACTCAGACTGGCAACATGTCTGATTCACAGGTCGCAGCTTTATCGAAAGGGTCAGAAGGGATCTCAGGTCAGAGGCAGCATCTGATTTTCAGTAAAATCATCCCTCTTCCTCCACAAAACAATTCTTTCAAAACCTAAAAATGTAAAATTGATTAACAATCCTGAGCTGAATTACCTGTAACACGGTGAGTTAGTGGGATTCTCACATGAGCAAAGGTGTGCACATGCTTAAGTTTTTCCAGGATAAGGCTCTTGATTCCTGTTAGGGGGCTTACTCCTTCACCCACTTACTCCCCTGGTCCTTCTCACATGAACAGAGAGCAACAATACCCGAAGTCTAAAGATGCAAACAATTCGATGTTTATTGGAGTGAACTTCCAGCAAGCAGGATTCCAGTTTCCTTCCTTAGTGTCCCCCTTCCCAGCTCTGACACCACAGAACCTTACACCTGTGTCCCTGTTCCCATTTCTGCCCTTAGCAAAACATGATTCCAATTCCCCGCCCCCATTCCCTGTTCCCATTCCCCCCACACACACACTTCCTGGTTGACTGCAGACTATATAGTAAAACTTGAGTTCTGCTTAGCTATACCTTAACCAATCATTTTACTGAAATTTAACTAACCTATCCTAACATATTGTAACATGATTATGTAACCAATTATATCCCACCACCTTAATTAGTTTACACCCAGCAAAATTAATTGTACAGCAGACAGGAACAATCACAGAACCAGACAGAGACCATGCAAATAAACAATAGCAAAGTGGGAACTATAATGACAAAACAATACAGAAGTGAGGATATCACATCCCAGCTATGGATCAGTGAGTTCTTGCCAGACAGGATGCTATCAAACTAAGTTTCCTTTTACATTTTCTAGGCACTTCCCTTTCTCTGGAGGCGATGGGCATTATCAGGACAGGATTGTATTCCTAACAGCCCAATAGCACCTTATTTCAATGTGACTAGTTTGGAATGTGAGGAGGTGACCGTTCCCTTCCCAGCTTATGGCTGCCTCTGCTGCTTAGCCAAAGGCCTGAGCCTAAGCACAGGGCCTCAGACTGTCACAGTAAGAGAAGGACCTTACACTGGCAGACAGTGATTTTGATTCTTTCTTTTATACCTCTAGAACTAGCTAAGTGATAAGAATACACCTAAATTCTTAGAGTATAGGCCTTTACAGACAGGCCTGAATATCTATATCCTAACAATTCCTTTCAGAAATGGGAAGGAAATTATTTCCATGTCCCACAAGAGTCTGAATTTTTGAAAAAAAAAATCCAATTCTGAAATGGGAGAAAAATTTCAGATTATCGAAATGTTTCACTAACCAATCATCTGAATATCTTTTTTGGATTGAGTCAATCAAAATGTTGCATTATGATTTGGAACTTTTAATTTTTTTAACATTTTTTTCAGGATAAATTCAAAAATGGAAAGTCTTTCTGAATCGAAAAACCAAATTTTTCATTTAGAAAAGGTCAAATCAGGACATTCTGACAATTTTTAAAAAAAAAAATAAAAAATAAAATCACGAGATTCGTCAGAACTGATCCTTTGCCACAGACTGTTTCAGTTTTGATGAATTGACATTTTCTGATGGAAGAAATCATTATGTTGGGAAATTCTCAACCAGTTGTAGTTCCTAAGCCCCTATTTTGGGAAGTATTGAACAGCACCGTCAAGTAGATCCTCAGGCAGCATAGATCCACTGATTTCAATGGAACTACGCCAGCTGACAGTTTTGGCCAAATATCTTCACTAGGCACACAGGCCCAGTCCAGAAGCAATCAGCAGCTCCCTAAATTGGGTTCTTAATGCAGAACAAGAGTTATGGAGGGGCCTGATTAAAAGCCCACTGAAGTCAATGGGAACATTCTGTTTACTTCAGCGGGGTTTGGCCAAGACCCAAGATGCAGTAAAAGTGCCACAACATAATTCCTTCTCTCCTTATCCTGGAGATATATTAATTATAGTGTTTGGATCTTTTTTATCTTCTTTTTTTTTTTTTTTTTTTTTAATGGCAGCCTCAGAAAGGACGGTTGTAATTCATGAAAGTCCACAATTTTGCTTCATGGAAACATCTTCACTTGATTTGATCCACATGGGTTCGTGCCTTTGGAACTTTACTTTGAATTTGTGTTCAGATGCACCTAAAATCTCAGTCTAAACAACTTTTGATTCCTACCCTGAACCATCAATCAGCTGACGTCTGTTTAAAATCCACCCAAGCTCACTGGAAACTCAGCTCAGGCTAATGATTAGAGCAGGTCAAGAAATGATTGTGGGAAGAATTTAGAAGTTGTTTCTGTTTGCTGGGTTCCAGATGGACCCATTTTCCATTATAATGATTTTTAAATAAATATAACTATTGAAATTTTAGCAATTTTTTAATGGAAATCATTTTCAGGCTCATTATCAAAATGTTCATTTACAAAAAACACATTTTCTTGCTGAAACCTGGGGTTTTGGTAAATGAAAATGTGGCTAATGATTTCAGAAATTCTTTTGATTAAAATACTAATAAAATCATTGCAGGAAATATCTTGGGGAAATGGACAATTTTGATCATGCTGACAATTTTTTGTGAAGAGTTTTGGTTTTGAAAAAAGGTAATTTTTTCAACAAAACAAAACTTTTTCTGTGAAAAATTTTAGCCAGCTCTACTAATGTTATTTACAAAGGCCACTGTTAAATAGTTTATGTTTACCAGAAATGATATCTGGAACACACTGGTATTATTGTATACTTAGAATAGTAAATAAGACTTGAAGTATCTCAAATTCCACTGTGCAATAATTGTGGGTAAACTGTTTAATAGTGACCATTTTAGCTTCCCTACAGCATTTTACAGACATTAATATTTACAGGACTTCTGTGAAGTTGATATAAAGTATTAATCTTCAACTGGTATAAATCAGTGCAGCTCTACTGGCTAGCACCGGAATAAAATTTTCCCTCAAAACTGTTTTTCAAAGGAAATTTATGTTATTGACTAAGCAATCTTGGTTTGTATTATTTGGGGGAGACAGGATTTCAAAAGGTATCTGCTTTCTGCGCACAATTTTGATTCTTTATTGTAAAACCAACTGCACCAAATCTAAACTATTTTTGTCCAAATCTGAAAAGTTTGATTCAGATATGCCCACTTTGGTGCCTTATGGGATGGGGGTTCTGTGATCACCACTCCCAAGAGGAGGAGACGGGTGATGGTGGTCAGGGCTTCCCTCCTAAGGGGGATAGAATCATCTGTCTGCTGTCCAGACAGGGAAACTCAAGAAGTGTGCTCCTTGCCTGGAGCTAGAATTCAGGATGTGATGGAGTGTCTGCTGAGACTGATCGAGCCCTCGGACCGCTACCCCTTCCTACTTCTCCATGTGGACACTAATGATACTGCAAAGAATAACCTTGAATGGGTCACTGCAGACTACATGGCTCGGGGAAGAAGGATAAAGGAGTTTGAGGTGCAAGTCGTGTTCTCATCCGCCCTCCCTGTTGAAGGAAAAGGCCCAGGTAGGGACCATCGAATTGTGTAGGTAAATGCATGGTTACGCAGGTGGTGTCGGAGAGAGGGCTTTGGATTCTTTGACCATGGGATGTTGTTCCAGGAAGAAGGATTGCTAGGAAGAGATGGAATCCACCTAATGAAGAGAGGAAAGAGTATCTTCACAGGCAGGCTTGCTAACCCAGTGAGGAGGGCTTTAAACTAGGTTCGCTGGGGGATGGTGACCTAAGCCCGGAGGTAAGTGGGGAAGTGGAATACAGGGCAATCAGCTAGCTATCTTAGGTGCCTGTACACGAACACAAGAAGCCTGGGAAACAAGCAGGGAGAACTGGAAGTCCTGGCACAGTCAAGGAACTATGGTGTGATTGGAATAACAGAGACTTGGTGGGGTAACTCACATGACTGGAGCACTGTCATGGATGGGTATAAATTGTTCAGGAGGAAAGGTGGAGGAGTTGCACTGTATGTAAAGGAGCAGTATGATTGCTCAGAGCTCCAGTATGAAACTGGAGAAAAGCCTGTTGAGAGTCTTTGGGTTAAGTTTAGAGGCGAGAGCAACAAGAGTGATGTCATTGTGGGCATCTGCTATAGATGACCAGACCAGGAGGAGGTGGTAGATGAGGCTTTCTTCAGACAACTAACAGAAGTTTCCAGATCACAGGCCCTGGTTCTTATGGGGAACTTCAATAACCCTGACATCTTCTGGGAGAGCAATACAGAGGTGCACAGACAATCCAGGAAGTTTCTGGAGAGTGCTGGGGACAACTTCGTGGTGCAAGTGCTGGAGGAACCAACTAGGGACCATGCGCCTCTTGACCTGCTGCTCACAAACAGGGAAGAATTGGTAGGGGGAGTAGAAGTGGGTGGCAACCTGGGCAGCAGTGACCATGAGATGGTCGAGTTCAGGGTCCTGACAAAAGGAAGAAAGGAGAGCAGCAGAATATGGATCCTGGGCTTCAGAAAAGCAGACTTTGACTCCCTCAGGGAACTGGTGGACAGGATTCCCTGGGAGGCTAATATGAGGGGGAAAGGAATCCAGGAGAGCTGGCTGTATTTTAAAGAATCATTACTGAGGGCACAGGAACAAACCATCACAGTGTGCAGAAACAATAGAAACAATATGGCAGGCGACTGGGTTGGCTTAATAGAGAAATCTTCAGTGACCTTAACCACAAGAAGGAAGCTTACAAGAAGTGGAAACTTAGACAGATGACTAGGGAGCAGTACAAAAATATTGCTCGAGCATGCAAGAGTGTAATCAGGAAGGCCAAATCACAACTGGAGTTTCATCTAGCAAGGGATGTGAAGGGTAACAAGAAGGGTGTCTACAGGTATGTTAGCAACATGAAGGTCAGGGAAAGTGTGGGACCCTTACTGAATGGGGGAGGCGACCTAGTGACAAATGATGTGGAAAAAGCTGAAGTACTCAATGCTTTTTTTGCTCGGTCTTCACAGACAAGGTCAGCTCCCAGACTGCTGCACTGGAAAGCCCAGTATGGGGAGGAGGTGAGCAGCCCTCAGTGGTGAAAGAACAGATAAAGGACTATTTAGAAAAGCTGGACCTGCACAAGTCCATGGGGCTAGATCTAATGCATCAGAGGGTTGGCTGATGTGATTGCAGAGCCATTGACCATTATCTTTGAAAACTCGTGGTGACTGGGGGAAGTCCCAGATGATTAGAAAAACACAACTATAGCACCCATCTTTAAAAAAGGAAATCAGGAGAATCTGGGGAACTATAGACCGATCAGCCTCACCTCAGTCCCTGGAAAAATCATGGAGCAGGTCCTCAAGGAATCCATTTTGAAGCGCTTGGAGGAGAGGAAGGTGGTCAGGAACAGTACACATGGCTTCACCAAGGGCAAGTCATGCCTGATCAACCTGATTGCCTTCTATGATGAGATAACTGGCTCTGTGGATATGGGGAAAGCGGTGGACGTGATATAATCTTGACTTTAGCAAAGCTTTTGATATGGTCTCCCACAGTATTCTTGCAGCAAGTTAAAAAAGTATGGATTGAATGAATGGACTATAAGGTGGAAAGAAAGCTGGCTAGATCCTCAGGCTCAGCGGATAGTGATCAACAGCTTGATGTCGAGTTGGCAGCCGCTATCAAACAAAGTGCCCCAGGGGTCTGTCCTGTGGCAAGTTTTGTTCAACACTTCATTAATGATATGGATGATGGGATGGATTGCACCATCAGAAAGTTCATGGATAACACTAAACTGAGGGGAGAGGCAGATACGCTGGAAGGTAGGGAGAGGGTCCAGAGTGACCTAGACAAATTGGAGGATTGGGCTAAAAGAAATCGGATGAGGTTCAACAAGGACAAGTGCAGAGTCCTGCATTTAGGAAGGAAGAATCCCAGGCACCGCTACAGGCTGGGGACTGACTGGCTAAGTGGCAGTTCTGCAAAAAAGGACCTGGGGATTACAGTGGATGAGAAGCTGGATATGAGTCAACAGTGTGCCCTTGTTGCCAAGAAGGCTAACAGCATCTTGGGTTGCAATAGTAAGAGCATTGCCCGCAGATCGAGGGAAATGATTATTCCCCCTCTATTCAGCACTGTTGAGGCCACATCATTGCATCCAGTTTTGGGTCGAGCTGTAGCTCATGAAAAGCTTATGCTCAAATAAATGTGTTAGTCTCTAAGGTGCCACAAGTACTCCTTTTCTTTTTGCCACTACAGAAAGTATGTGGACAAATTGGAGAGAGTCCAGTGGAGGGCAACAAAAATGATTAGGGGGTTGGGGCACATAACTTATGGGGAGAGACTGAGGGAACTGGGCTCATTTAGTCTGCAGAACAGAAGAGTGAGGGGGGATTTGATAGCAGCCTTTAACTACCTGAAGGGAGGTTCCAAAGAAGATGGAGCTCAGCTGTTCTCAGTGGTGGCGGATGACAGAACAAAAAGCAATGGTCTCAAGTTGCAGGGGGGGGTGGTCTAGGTTGAATATTAGGAAACGCTATTTCATGAAGAGGGTGGTGAAGCACTGGAATGGGTTTCCTAGGAAGGAATCTTCATCCTTAGAGATTTTTAAGGCTCGGCTTGACAAAGCCCTGGCTGGGATGATTTAGTCGGGGATTGGTCCTGCTTTGAGCAGGGGGTTGGACTAGATGACCTCCTGAGGTCCCTTCCAACCCTGATATTCTATGATTCTATGAACGGTAGTTCAGTTGCCTCCATTCTCCCCTATGGGCCAAGCTCCCCAGCCAGACTTCAACTTCTATGATGCACTGGTTCACTACACCAAGAGGGGATACTGTGGTTTGAGTTTTCATCTTAAATATTTTGATTTTTCACTGAAAAGCCAAAATTTCCCATGCAAAATTCAATAGAAACTTTTTTTTTAATTTAATTTTGTTGCAATTTTTGATTGGGAAAAAATCTGAGCAGGTGTACTATTGACTAGTGCCTTAGGTTAAACATGGATCTGATACATTGTCTCCATTTTACAGAGTGTTTAATAACTTCCCAGGATGACAGGGAAAGTATTGGTGAGAGGTCTAGAACTTGGAAGTTCTTGTCTGTAGACCTCAGTTCTTTTGAAATGTAGTGAACCTTTCAGAGAACTTGGCCCGAGTTTTTAATGTGTCAGGAAACATGACAAGTGTGTTTTGCTTGGTTCCAGTGTTTCATTAGAAATGTTTCACACAGTTTTACAACTGATACAATCAAACCCAAGTAAGGTCCAGCAGAGAAATAGATGTCTCAGTTATCATATCTGGATATGTGTCTGGGCAAGGGTGAAGAGGACTACAAACAGGATGGTTGGAGGTGAAGTATTTGAGAGTTGAATGTGACTGATGTATTGAAAGAGACATTATAAACCAGAGAGAGGAAATAGATTATCAGGTATGATCTGAACAGAATTAAGGCTTCAGTAATGCCTAGCATGTCTATCTGTAGCTCTCAAGCACTTACATAGTAGAGATGAGAAAGGGTAAGTGATTTGCCCAAGCTCACAGAAGGTCAGTGGCAGACCTGGGGAAGACTTCCATTGATTTCAGTGGGCATTGGATCAGGCCAGCAGTGAAAAAGATCACTCTCATGGGCCCCTGTTTAGGGAACCAAATCAGCATGTGCATGCATTCCACTGATGTGTATTTAAGCACATTAGACTATAAGAACAGCCATACTGGGTCAGACCAAAGGTCCATCTGTGCCAGTATCCTGTCTTCCGGTGCCCCAGAAGGAATAAACAGAACAGGTAATCATCAAGTGATCCATCCCCTGTCGCTCATTCCCAACTTCTGGCAAACAGAGGCTAGGGACTGCTGAAAGTTAAGCCCATGCTCAACTGTGGCCAGAACAGGGACATTTCCCTGAAGTGGGGCTGTAGACGAATGGTCCAAGGTAGAAATATATTAGGAGGGGAGATTAAGTTGTGCATGGAGGATGTGTAAGAAACAAACTAGGGAATTCAAAAGACCCAGGGATGGAGGAGTAACATTGTTTGCAGCGAAAGATTGAAATGTCTCTGAACAAAACTGTTGAGATAAATCTGAAAATAAAGTGTAATATTACCACAGAGTTATATTGTCAGCAGCAAGATGGCTTAAAAAGAAGAAGAAAGGAGAAAATAAGCGATTGGTAATATTTTAAAGGGTAACCAATGCTCACAAGCAGCTGCAGTAAGACATTAAGTAATAGAGCACAGTAATGTTAACAGCTCTCTTGGTAAGAGTGGTAAATGAAATAAACCTCAGCATCCGGTGTATCATTAATCTATAGTGAATAATGGCACTGGTGGTCTAAGGAGATTAAAAAGGGCATTGTAAACATTTGTGGCTGTATAATATACAAATTAAAAATGTGTGAATGCTCGCAGCTGCATAATCTACAAATTAAAATGTGCAATAGCATAGCATTAATTACTGGCTGATCAATTCACCCATAATTGCTGGCATGTAGATGAACAATTATAGGTCTGAAATGTTATTTGAGAAAGAGACATTGACCTTGGAACTGTAAGAAATGATAATATGTCATAAGGTAATACAAGCTCATGTCTGAATTCTCTATCCATATTTGCTCTTGCAGGGCAGTTAATCTGATCATACTTTCCCCTTTATGTTATTGTGCATCAAGTAGGTTTTGTTTTTAATTACAGAAAGATATCACTGCATAGTATTCTCTTTAGTCACTGTGCAAATATACATGTAAGCAAGAACAGATAACCAAGAACAGTTTACTATAGGTGGGGCTGGTTGCACTGCCTATTATTAAAGTTGCCTGACACTTCCCATTGTGAAAGCCTGTTTTCAGTTGTTTGCAACTTTCCCAAACTTTAACTTTTGTTTTGACTGAAATTTTCCATGCTGGGGGGCTGCCCCAGGCTGAATTGCTTTGGAAAATTTCAGTCGGAACAGTTCAGCTGTTTCTGAGAAAATGCTAGGGGAATTATGTAGTTTTGCCAATGTTACAAATCCTGGCTACTTATCTTTGAGTAGCATTAGCACCCACATACTTTGAAACAGGGATTTGACATATGGCAGAGGGTGGCCTAGTGTCAGGGATGTACCTTTTGCTATCCCCGTGAAAATCCCTTCAACTGTGGCTAATTTACAAGCCTTTTGAATATCATGGCTCACACATGCTCAATAGAGACATTTTAGATTTTAGCAGCTAGTGTCCCCGAACATTCCCTCCACACTGAGCGTGCTACAGCCCAGGGCTGAGCAGGCCTTTCCATGCAATTGTAACTCTGGGCTGCTGCAGGATGTGCTGAATCCAGTTTGGGCACCGGAACTGGGAGCAGGGACAGTGTCTCTCCTGTGAGGTCAGTTACTCCCTGCTGGAGAAGGAAGTGGCCTTATCTGAATGAAGAGATGACAAGAGCTGGAACTGTGAGTGGAGTGAGGTGAATAGCCTGGGACAAGGAGCTGGGGGGCGGGGACAGAAACTGGGACTGGAGGCCAGTGGGAAGGAGAGGGAAACTGGGACGGGGAGTTGGGATGGGGGGAGACCAGGACTGGCTGGGCGAGGAGGCTGGGAGTGGGAGCCCAGATTGGGATTGGAGATTGGGCTGGAGATTGGGACTGAGAGGCATAGGGGCATGGGGAAGAAGGTAAAATGCCTGTGCAACCTTAGTCTGGTCCCCTTCTATGTATGCATTATGACACATAATTACATGAGTTCATACTATTTTTTTCCACAGGACCTCTACCTCATTCTGGACAGTGCTCCCTTAATGAGCAGCTTTTAAATATTTTGTTTTCTCTTTGTTGTTCAATATGTGGCCTTGTTTTCTCTCACTTCTGAAACCTTGCCCTGAAGACAGAATTTTTAATTTCCCTGTGGGCTCTTCTCTGACACTCATCACTGTAGTATCTGATTGCATCACAAATATATATCCGCAACACCACTGTAAGATGAGGGGGTGGTATTAACCCCATTTTTAGATGGGCCACCAAGGCACAGAGATTAAGTAAAAAAATCCACTAATTTTGGGTGCTCAGCTTTAAGACATGCAGGCCATCATTTTTCAGAGTGCTGAGCATTGAATAGTATTTTCTATGTTCAAAGCATAGCTCCCACTGACTTCAGGGGCATTTGGGAGTGTTCAGCCCTTCTGAGAATTATACCCCAGAGTCTCAAATCAGGCACCCAGAAATTGAGGATAACACAATGAGCAACTTCCTGTAAAATGAGTGGTTAAAGTGACTGGCTGGTATCACATAGTAACTCCAAGGCACAGACGGGGATAAAATCCAACTCTCCAGGGCAGAATTCAGATGCCTTAACCATGAAACCATCCTTTCTCTTCTTGCAGTCCCCTGCTTCATTCATTACACACCTTCCAACTGTGGCAACAAATGAAGCAGGGGTCCTACAGGCAACAGCCTTCTTCACTAAATTATCCTGATTCATCTCCAGAGAAAGCCTATCCTGCACACTGAATGAGGCAAGGGAAACAAACAGTATGTGATTATGTAATTAACGTCTGTATCATATGGCATGCACACCAGGATGTGTTTAAGGTTGCACAGTATACTATAGGATTAATTCTGGTATTTCCTAATTTTGAGAGTTTGACTTGACCACAACATCAACTTTCCATACACCTTCTATGCCTTTATATTCCTACACCATTAGAAAATTAACACTTCTATTCAAAACACCAGTGTCTTTTGGAATCTACAGTGTAGTGTTTAACCCCTTGTGCAACACACACACACATTAGTTTGGAAGGTTTGGATTTTAATCTGTGAATGTCGGTAAACATTGATTTCCATCGATAATCAGCAAAAAGTACAGATATGCAAAGTAAGAAAAATGCAGCTTAAGAATTTATTAGAATTTGATTTATACTTTGACTTGTGATGTTGACAATTTGTGTTTAAATGGCTATAAAGCTTTACTTTTTGATCCTCAGCATGTACTGTCATTAAATAATTATTATCTGACCTCACCTTATTGTCTGACTCTCCACATGATTTTTCGCAACTGTGAAAATGTAAATTGGTAACAATAAAAAAGGCTTAAAACCCATCATTTTGTGCAACTGTGAAAATGTAAATCAATAAAAAATGAAAAATGCTTTAAAATAAACATTGATATTATATATCAAAATTATTTTCAAAAAATCTGCAAAGCCTAGGAATACCAAATCACAGTGAAGGTCTTATTCATGATAGTCTAAGGTCAGTGTGGGATCAGTGCACAGGTTATCCATGAAATTAATTCCTACTGTGCAGCTCCGACTACCCTCAACAGCATGATGGAACTGCTAACAGCATGAGTGAAACCTGGGAGCATTGTGGACAGCTGAAGCAAAGCTATAGCTCTCATTTCCAGAACACAGCAGAAAGGCAAGGAAATTCACATCCTCCAGCATAAAATGAAATAATTACTTATTAACTTTGCCTTAATGTCTGTCTGCCTATCTGTGTTGAAATATATATAGACAGGGACAAATTGTAGAGTTTATCAGATACTAAATTCGGTCAATGTTTTCTGAAATTTGGCCTTTCAACATCTTTTGTGAAAATTTTGAATTTCAACAAGAAAGGGAACAAAATGTTTATGAAAATTATCCTTTTCTTTTGACAGGTGCTAGAAAATATTTGTTTAAGTACATTTAATACTGGAAAGATGCTCAGACATCATGGTCATGGGCCTGGTCTGAAAGCCTAGATAGATAAAGCAGTATGAAAGTTTGTGGCATGCCTTTTGTAACTCTAGGCAAGTTAAACAGAAGGCTGGCCTCATTTACTTACATATGTTGCTTATGCTCTACTGAAGTGCATGTTGGGAGACCCACAGGAGAGAGGCTCTTGTTGAAATTCTGCCACCAAGCTAATGGAGGGGTGGGATATTTTCTCCCAAGGAGGCAATCTGGCAACTAGGAATCAGTCAAGTTCAGGGCCACCCCAGCTATGCTCTTTTTTCACAAGTCTCTTCTTTGTAGTTGAGTCCCCGTTTGGAGGAGACAGTCAGGGAGGAGGCATAATAGAGTGGCCCTTTGAGAATAATCTGTGGCAGGATGCTTGATTGTGAGTGAGTCAAGCAAGACCCCACTTCCCAGTGGGACATGGTGCCATCTGCTACCATCATCGCCTATGGGCCCAGTTTTCAATAGGAATGGAAAATGCAGGACAGAGTTACAGACTATGCATTTGAGAGGGGAATATGCTTCCAAGGGCACATCACCCCAGTGTTGCATTGCACATAAAGTTGGTCAGATTTTTTTCTTTCTGGTAAAAATTGGGGATGGAACAGGTGGGTATTTTGTTTTGTTTTGGCTTTCATTTTTCACTGAAAGTCTTGACATTTTTGTTGAAACAAGCACAAACTGAAAACATTTTGGTTTTCAGCAACTGACATTTTTGAACTTTAAATCACTAGCCTTTAAAGTCTTCCGTTTAAAACCCCCAAAAGATGATTTTCAGGTAATGAAAAGTGATACATTTTCATTATTCAGGTTTTTGGTTTTTTCAATGAAAATGTGAATCTTCGATGAAAATGGAATTTTTTTCACAAAAATGTCCTTTCCCTCAAAAAATCTATTTTCCATGGGAAAAAATATTTCAACAGATTTTTTTAAGTAGCTATAATTACATTGCCTTATCTTTTATTAATGTTTATTCTTTGCATTGTTGTAATGCCTAGAAATCCCAACTAAGATCAGGGCTCATTATACTGGGTGCTGTACAAACATACAGTGAGAAACAGTCCCTTCTCTGAAGACCATACAATTTGTATAGACAAAGAAGACAAAAAGTGGGAGAAAGGAAGGATTATTCTTCCAGTTTGAAAAGAGGAAATCAAATCCTAGAGAGATACAATCAGGATTTTCAAGAGTGACTAATGATTTTGGATGCCTTAAATTTTGGGTGCCCATCTTGGGGCACCTTTAAAGGACCAGATCTTCAGAAAATGCAATTGATCCATATTCTTAAAAGCACCTTTAAGGTGTTTCAAATTGGACCCTTAAACCTAAATCACCCAAAATCATTAGACAGATTTGAAAATCTTGATTCTTGGCCTTAAGAAGTGACTTACCCAAGAACACACAGAAAGTTTGGACTAGGATCTGAACCTATGTCTTCCAGTATCTTCCAAAGAGCTAGGATTTGAACTTATCCCTTCCCATATCTGATCTATTGCTTCAACAATGAGACCATTCTCAGCTAGAGGTATTTCTGTCTTGAAAGAGGGAACTGCTTCTGTGACTTTAAGATACAGGAAGCGTTCAAAGCTTCTGTGGCTCTGGGTGCAATTTGGACTAACCAGGGCCTTTAGGTAGAAGAAATAAGGCTGCCAAATCCTTGACAATGGCCTTAGGGAGCAGGACAACTTGAAAATCTAGTTCATTATCTATAAACAACGGATTTTTATACCACTATTAGAAGTAAATGGATTGATCCTCTCTTTGAAGATGGTTGATGGATAATGAGAAAGTTATTTGGCTTCTCAGCATAGGGAAAACCTGTAATACTTCCTGTCAGCTTTTTGGCACATCTTGCTGCAAGAACTAGGGGAGAATAAAATGAATTGTGCTGGACAGGCCCCTATCCTAACTCACAAATTCATTGTGATGGGTGTTTTATGAATTTGTAAGTAATGTTTATTTCTGAAATGTTGCAATTGCTTCCACGAGCCTGTGATGTCTGTTGAATTATATTTATATTTATTGCAAGGTGGAATGGCACTCCTGTTTTATACATCGGCATCTTTTAGTTAGATTGAGATTTTATATACATTCTCTTATTTCATACGCTGGGGGGTGAGGGATAAACACTGTTGCTGATATGCCTTATAATCTGCAGTAAATACATTAAAAACGGTTTAGGATCCCAAATCAGGGATCAAATATACATGCAGACTTTAAAAATAAAAATACAAATAAACATAGTTTGCAAAAAATACAAGAAAAAAAAGCTTTCTTTCCTTTCTGTCTTGCCGAGGTCTGAGTTCAGGATTCAGTGTTTCCTCTGCAATAAGTACTAACATCACTGCCTAAAGCAGTGTAAGAAATGCTGATCACTTGATCACTCAAGGTGGGTTAGACTGTGGCATCTTCCCACATCTGTGAGCAGATGGGATCTGGACTGCCTCATGGGGAGGACCCAAGTGAGGAGCCAACTCCCAGGCGCAGGATAGGATTATACCGTGTTTTATGACTGTGCAGCCTGCTTTCCTCAGTGGGATATGATTGGTTCAGGAGTGGTCAGAGGCAGGATACAACCCACCCTATATCAAAGGTGTAGTAAGTGCAGTTGTTGAGCACCTGCCTTTTAAACCCATGGTGGTTTTTTCCTTTGGCACATTCAGTAGACCACTCCCCTTTTAGTGCTTGGCACAGCTCAGGGGGTGATGGTCACAAAGATGGATGTCACCGTTGCACTTCCTTTATCCTGGGACCACTGGGCTGGTACCAGCATGCAACTCTGAATAGCCTCAGACCAGCTCTGAGGTGTGCAGCCAATGATCCTCCACTGGCTATTCCAGTAGAAGGGCTTGTGAGCATATAGGGATACTCTGGCCACACTGTCTTCCTCTGTAGACATACCTGCACGGCCCAAGTCAAGAGGGTGGGTAGCATAGAGCCAGTGTGAGGGCGTTCACTGAGCTAGCTGTAGTCTGCTTTGCACTGCAATGACACAAAGCATCCATAGCTGGGACAAAGATACACTGGTTTTCCAGCTGCCCTAGTCCTACACCTGAGTTCTGGCCCACATGCACCCAGTGTGCCACTCACATCACTCTACCTTGTGGCTACATTTGACCCACGGAGCTATATTTTCAGAAGAGCTCAGGGCCAGATTTTCAAGAGTCCGGCTTTTACAACCGGGGCCAGGTTTTAAAAAGAGTTCAGCACCTAGCCACTCCCGCTGTGACCCTGACAGACAGATTTTCACATTGGCTGCTGAGCAATTTTGCAAACCAGGCTGATCACGCTGGTGCTGAAGTAAGAGCTGAGATCTTTTGAAAATACAGCCCTTCATCTGTATCAACTTGTGTGTGTGTGTGTGTGTGTGTAAAGTACGGCTTAGCAGTCACAGCTGGCCCATTAGAAAAAAGAAATACAGTAAAATGAATAAAATATACTCTCATTCACAATTTCCTAGAGGCTCCTGGGCTGTTAATTGAAACTTTTGTCTACTTTATTGAACAATAAAAGTGACAGAAACTACTCCCAGGTGTCCTTCAGTATTAAAAAGAGGATAAAGGGTTCCTAGCAAAGGTGACAGAAATTAATGTGGTGAGCCCAGCTATCAAACATTTTGATATGTGAATTGCCTGATATTTCTATAATGCCTTCTTATGATTGGAAATGTTATCGCTTCTATTGAATCAATAGAAAATGTTAAAGCTCCATGGAACCCCAATTACAAAATAAAGCTAGAAGGTTAACATCTGGGACCAGCAGAGATAGAAACAATTTCTATTGTCATACCTTTCTGACAAGTAAATGTCAGATACATAACACCTTCCACCGGGCTCAGTGCAGAGCACATGTAAAAGAGTGATGGCAAGGCAGTCTCAAGTCAAATCACCTGTCATCTCAGCTTTGACATGGAATTACTTTTGTTTTATGCATCTATTAACCTTGAACTATCAGCATTTGTTTTAATGCTCTGGTCTGAAGTGACCTAAATGTACTTATTTAATGCACTTGCTGCTGCAGCGGGGTAAGACAGAAAGAAATGTATATATATGAAGAAAGGGTGGGTGAAGTTTGTTAAGCGTGTGAGCTTCCGATCATTCCTTGGCCTCCTGTATGACTCAGGATCACAAGTGTTCATCCAACAGACTGCATTAGAATATCAGGTTATATCTCTGAAGGTTACACTGGGGGGTGATGTTTTCAGACAAAAGGGGATCACATTAGCTGTCTCAATTCTGATCTCATTTCCAAAAGTTCAGCTTCTGCGGAGTTACTCCTGATCTGCACCAGAGTAAAGGAGATCAGAATCAGGCACACTGGCAGGAGTTTGGTGGAGCCAAAGGGAAGATGGTGTCAAATTCTCCTGAGCAAAAGAGGGGAAGCCTTTTATCTGTGTATATTACATTATAAGTCACCTAGGGGGCTGATCATAAACCGCGTGAAGTCAATATAAAGAATATTACTGATTTCGGTGGAATTAGGATCAGGTCCCTAGGGAGTATCAAATTAAATTTAAAAAAGGAAACACGTCATTTTGAGCCCAGTTCTGCTAGCCTTGTTCCCACAAAATTCCTGTTGGGCTTGGAGGATTTGGCCCTTTGAGTTCTGTGCCTCACTTGGACATGGGACACAGTGTCTGCCAACCTAAGTTACTTCGCAAGTCCCCAAGCTGAGTGCCTCACAGTCTTTAACACATTCAACATCACAACATTACTGGGAATTGGGGAAGTACTGTTATCCCCTTTCTATAGATCAGTAACTAAGACACAAAGGGGTTAGATTTTCAAATGCACCAGTGTCAGTTAGTTGCCTAACTCCTGTTAAAAGGTAATGAGAGTTAGATGCTTACAAGCCATTTGGGCCTTTGAAAATCTATCCCACCAAGGCTCAGGGTCCCGAATTTCAAAGCTATTTAGGTGCCTCTCTTTAGGCATCTAAAGTACACCTAATGGACTTTTCAAAAGCACCTATGCAGGTGGCCAAACTCTGTACGTGACTTCGGTGGAGTTATGCGAGCAGAGAATTGGGCTTCAAGAATTTTACAGATAATATATCTATCTTAGAGTTCAACATTGCCATGCATCGCCTTAATATGTGAGCGCCTTGCACATAGTCACACTAGCAATAGCAAAGTCCTAAGTGGACTTTTCCGTGTCTCTGGCACTTCTCATCCCATGGAATCAGAACTCTACTGGGGACAGGGTTTTTGCTTTGTTTTGTGATGGGAAGGAAGAGGGGGAAGGGTTGGGAATAAAAGGGGTGATGTTTGTTCCACCACCAGTTCCCCTCAACTGAGACTTCTTTGTTCACAGCTCTCACATGCTTCACCTTTGGCTTTAAGTTCTGCATTGTCCTAGAGGAGTGCAGCTGTCACCATGCTTCATAGATTGAAATTCAGACTTTGATGTAGCTGGGGCTTGATCAATTCATTGCTTTGAACTTAGGACCAAGGTCTTAAATGGGCATAGGAAGCTGACTGGGAGTTAGTGGAGGCACTTGAGCATAAGTCTAATATGCTCATGGCAGTTTGAGCCATAGAGAAGTAACATAATGATTATATTATAATAGCAACCATAAGTCCCACGAAGCACTGTGGCTCCGATGTGCTGGGTACTGTGTAAAAACGCATCAAGAAACAGTAACAGCCCCACTGATCTTACTGATGACACCCCATAAATAGTAAGCTCTACCAATGTGCTTCTTTTGTATGGATTGTGATTGGCTGGGAAAAAAAAAAATCTCATGGCCTGATTCATCTTCGGTGTAAAGTTACTGAGGTCAATGGAGTTACACAAAAATGAATTTGGCCCCATGTGACTCCAAATATTTTGCTCTACTGGCAGAAAAAGCAGGCAGTCATTCCAAATGGCAGGCAAGAGAACACTGTACATTCTTGACTAAGTTCAGAGACAAGAGGGAAGCAATTGGAGCAAATCTTGACTGTTTTTTTTAATTAAAATATTGCGGAATACGGTGGAAAATATTGTTTTGAGGATAGAAAAGTTATTCTGGTTCTGAAATCATGCTTGAAGTTGACTAATCACAATCTCTGAGACTTTTTTCTATCCCTTGGCCATCTTTGGTAGTTACTGCAGCCTGAAGCAAATCACCTTTGCTTTGTGCAAATTGTATTGGCTCTACGGTGTTTTGGAAAATCTGCACAGCTTATGCATTCCTCATATAATTATGTCTTACCCAAGGATATGAATTTGCAACTGAAAATTTACAAGCAATTTACTGTGTGTGACAGGGTCCCCGGGGTGCCACCTGGACTGTGGGACCACTGAGCTCTCTAAACCCACCAGCCTGACAGTCCCTCACACTGTGATTTTAATGTCAAGCTAGAAACCTCTGACAGGCACTGTACTTACATAGCCATCCACAGGCAGGGACACACCCAACTGAGTTACCTGAATGATCTCCCAGTCACTCATGAACCAACAATAGAGAGGCTCCAGCCAATTCCCCCCAGTTCCAGCCCTACACCCCAGAACTGTACCATCTTACACGGCTCAAGGCTACGTTGGGCAGTGCAAGTTAATTCAATAGTTTGCCTCTCCCCCAGTGTGGAGTGGACACACACTAGCCTTTGTAATCTGAGCTGAGATTTCCCAAGCTCTTCAACCAAAACACACTGTTTTAGGTAAAATATAAAACAGATTTAATAACTACAGAAAGATAGATATTAAGTGACTATAAGTAGCAGGCATAGAGATTAAAGTTGGTTACCTAAGAAATAAAAATAAATTCACTGTCTAAATTCTAACTTAAACAGTCCCCTATTTTGAAAATACAATGTTGGCAACCCCAGTGAAGGCCCCTGTTTGAGCATTCTAGGGGCATCTTCTCCAGGGGTCCCTACCAAAGCGTCTGAATTGGGTGGCAGGTCTTGTGTACCTTGGTGTATTTCACCCTCTGCCATACTGATGATGGTCTAGAATCCTTTACACTGATGTTGCTCCTTTGACTTCCATACAGTTATGGCATATAAGTGATGTAAGAGAGTCGAGAATCAGGTCAATGATCTCTTTGTTATCAATTATAATTGTTATATTTATTGCAAAGACATTGCCCAAAGAAGTGTATTGCTAACAGTCTCTTCTGTGTTCGCAGAGCACCTAGCAAAATGGGGTGGGCGTCCATGACTGGGGCTCCGGGCTGCTACTGCAATGTGAATAAATTGATAATAATAGTAATTAATCAATAACAAATCAGTATATCACACAATAATGATTGGCAAAGCAAAGGAAGCCTCTGCAGTTGGTTCATTGTGCCCCACCTCCAGCCGTGCCCAGGGCTCTTAGAAGAACCCATTGTATCAGAAGCAGGAGGTGCCCAGGCGAAGAGAATTCACAGCTGAACTGGGATAAAGAGGAAGGAAGTGTGGGGATATAAAGTCACTGTGAAAACTCCAACAGGCAAAGAGCCCAGATGGCCTAGGAAAATGATGAAATTAAGTCTTAAATTGATGGTGATACTAAACTTGGGGCCTGATTATTCTGCCAGATGCGCATGCAGCTCCCCTTGACTTCAGTGGGAGATGTGTATGCACAGCTGGTGGGAAAATCAGACTGTAGAGCCACTGAACGGTTTGCAGAGAAGCAAAGAGAGTGAGAGAGATGAAAATCTCTAGGTAAGAATAATAATTTCAAGGTTATATGGCATCCCATGCCAGAAGGATGCTGAGTGACTAACAAAATGTAACTTAAAAAACAAAATTGCACTGAGTTAAGACAGAAGAAGTATGTTATGTCACTGAAAGGTATGGATTGAAATCCACCTGAGAATGAGCCCCTCTCCCCGGCAAAAATGGCTTAAACTCGGTGGCCCTGATCCTGTTCCCAGCTATTTTGGTGTAAGTGTGGAATAACTTCACTGAAATCAATGGATTTAATCCACATTTGCACCAGGGTACCTGAGATCACAACCTGGCCCAATGGGTGTAAAGAAATATGGGATAACATAAAACTACTAAAAACGATCCTGTCTGAAAAAATGAACAATAATTCTATGATTGAAAGGAACTGAGTGTTATAGCAACTTTAAGGGCTATTAAGCCAGTTCCTATGTGAATCTGTATTGCAAAACGTATAAGCATTTGGAATTTGTTGATGATAAAGGGATTCATAAAAGTTGTTATGCTGATTTTATGCTGATAGATATTGGAATATAAGGTGAAATATTAACCACAGGAAAGTGAGACTAATCTTTAAGTGCAGTGATATATGTGTAATTGAAAGCAATTTCTTCTATGGAACAAGGAGAATGTGGGCGTAAATGAAACAAAGTTTGAATAAATATATAAGTATAGTGGAATCTGCTGCATGTTCATAGTGAGGCAAAATATACCTGGCTGAAAGCAAACAATTACTACTAGTAAAAATAATTTGCATTGAAATAGAACCTTCCATTCAGAAGGATCCCAAAGCACATTTCATGCTTTATAATGTGATTATAAATAACATTATACATATACATAGTAGTACATTGCATTTTATGACAGGTTTCAGAGTAGCAGCTGTGTTAGTCTGTATTCACAAAAAGAAAAGGAGGACTTGTGGCACCTTAGAGACCAACCAATTTATTTGAGCATAAGCTTTCATGAGCTACAGCTTACTTCATCGGATGGCACCCCTCCTCATCTGAGGATCTCAAGGTCCCTTTTCAAAGACTGCTTGAGGCATATAGCTCCCACGTGAGGCAAATATGATTGTTCCCATTTTACAGATGAATAAATGGGAGCACAGAGGTCAATGAATAGCCTAGTCGTTCTCCCATTGAATCAATGACAAACCCTGACTAATGGACAGAGTTATTAGCAGTTTTTTGCATAAATTGTCTCACTGAAATCCAAGGGACTACTGATCTCAGTGCTCGCTGTTGTGGGTAAGGAATTCACAGTCTGGTTTTAAATGACATTCCTGAGGTCACACAGCGAGTCAGCAGCAATGTCAGAAAGAGGACCCAGGAGTCCCGATTTTCACTCCTCTACTTTAACTTGTGGAAAGTCTTGTGTTTGATTCTCCACTCCCTTACACTAGTGTAGCTCCAGAAACTCTAATGGCATCATGGCTAATACACACAGGTGTGAGTTAGAGGAGAACAAGGCCTGTATAATCTCTCTCACTATCTATGTTCTTCGTCCACGTCTTTTCAATGATTGGAGCTCTCACGGTGTTCACCACTGCAATTTGTGGGTGGAGCTTGCACCTATAGCTGGCCCACTGATAATCGACTGAAGTTCTTAAGCAATTAAATGACAAGCAGCGGTCATTTGTTAGCCCTGCAGAACACATGAAGGTGTTGGGATAATATTTTCATCAGCAGGAATTTGAAATGATCAGCATAATCATGACAGAGACAAGGTAGGTAAAAACAATAAGGAGTCTGGTGGCACCTTAAAGACTAGCAGATTTATCTGGGCATAAGCTTTTGTGGGTAAAAAACCTACTTCTTCAGATGCATGGAGTGAAAATTACAGATGCAGGGATTATTATTTCACTCCATGCATCTAAAGAAGTGGGTTTTTTATCCATGAAAGTTTATGCCCAAATAAATCTGTTAGTCTTTAAGGTGCCACAGGACTCCTCGTTGTTTTTGTGGATACAGACTAACACGGCTACCACTCTGATATGAAGGTAGATAAAGTAATAACTTGTCTTGGACAAACTTCTGTTGGTGGAAGGTAAAAGCTTTTGAGTTACACAGAGCTCTTCAGGTATAGGGAAAGAAATCAAAGTGCATGAGCTAAATGCCAGCTGGGACAGAAGGTTCCCATAGTTCCATCTGTCCCAACTTGTATGTAGCTCAGACACTCTGTAGCGGGGCAGTTACCCCGCTCCTGAGATAAAAAGGCTAGGCTGATTGGGGAGGCAGTCACAGCTGGGGCCACGCCCCAATCAGGCCACACCTAGCCCTGTTATAAGGGCTCAGGGAGGAGCTGTCTCACTCTCTCTCTAGCTGTGGAGAGAGAAGGACCTGGCTGCCAGGGAGAAAAGGGTCCTTGGAGTGGAGCAGGGCTGGGGAAAGGCCAGAGGAGCTGGGGAGCTCCAGCCTGGCAACTCCCCAGGCTGAGGCCTTGATAAAGGCCTATGCAGGTACTGGGGCTGGGAGGTGCAGCCCAGAGA
This sequence comes from Eretmochelys imbricata, assembly GCF_965152235.1. Taxonomy (NCBI): domain Eukaryota; kingdom Metazoa; phylum Chordata; order Testudines; family Cheloniidae; genus Eretmochelys; species Eretmochelys imbricata. Next base: position 9,348,068 of record NC_135576.1, read on the forward strand.
TAGGCAGAGACAGCTGGTCCAACCTCCTTGCCAATGATGAGTGGCCATGGCAGACTGCAGTTTGCCCCAGTGAGTGTGGGCTAGATGATGACTGGCAGTGGCCACTGAGGCAAGGTGGGTGAGAGGTTTGTGGGTTCCCCTGGGAGGGGAGACCCAGAGCCGGGGTACTGCGGAGGTCAGAATCCCGGGGTAAGGGGCTCCGGGGTCCAGGAGGGACTCCAGCCAGGAGGAGGCGTGCCATATGCTGGAGGGCTAATTCCCAAGATGACCAGCAGGAGGCGCTGCACCCGTGAGTCATAGCTTTGCTACATGCTCCTATTTCTTTCCCTAGACCCGAAGAAGAAGTCTGTTTAGCTTGGAACCTTGTCCCTTCCACCAACAAAGATTCATCTAACCAAAGATATTACCAGGGACCAACATGGCTACAACAACACTGCAAACAGCATAGTTAGGGCCCTACCAATTTCACGGCCGTGTCACCACGAAATAAGCCGATGATGAAATAATGCCTTCCTCATGAAATCCGATGTCCCCTTGTTCCTAGGAGTGCCCCAGCAAAGGGAGCTCCTAGCTCTGGCTGGGGGGGGGAGGAGGGTGTTAGAGTATTGGCCTTTACAGACAGGCCTGTATATCTATATCCTAAGAATTTAGGTGTATTCTTATCACTTAGCTAGTTATAGAGGTATAAAAGAAAGAATCAAAATCACTGTCTGCCAGTGTAAGGTCCTTCTCTTACTGTGACAGTCTGAGGCCCTGTTCTTAGGCTCAGGCCTTTGGCTAAGCAGCAGAGGCAGCCATAAGCTGGGAAGCGACCGGTCACCTCCTCATATTCCAAACCAGTCACATCGAAAGAAGGTGCTATTGGGCTGTTAGGAATACTATCCTGTCCTGATAATGCCTATCACCTCCAGAGAAAGGGAAGTGCCTAGAAAATGTAAAAGGAAACTTAGTTTGATAGCATCCTGTCTGGCAAGAACTCACTTATCAATAGCTGGGATGTAAAATCCTCACTTCCGTATTGTTTTGTCATTATAGTTTCCACTTTGCTATTGTTTATTTGCATGGTCTCTGTCTGGTTCTGTGATTGTTTCTGTCTGCTGTATAATTAATTTTGCTGGGTGTAAACTAATTAAGGTGGTGGGATATAATTGGTTACATAATCATGTTATAATTTGTTAGGATTGGTTAGTTAAATTTCAGGAAAATGATTGGTTAAAGTATAGCGAAGCAGAACTCAAGTTTTACTATATAATCTGCAGTCAATCTGGAAGTGGGCGGGGGGAAATGGGAACAGGGTTGGGGAAATTGGAATTATGTTTAGCTAAGGGCAGGAATGGGAACAGGGACACAGGTAAGGCTCTGGTGTCAGAGCTGAGAAGGGGGACACTAAGGAAGGAAACTGGAATCATGCCAGCTGGAAGTTCACCCCAATAAACATCGAATTGTTTGCACCTTTGGACTTCGGGTATTGTTGCTCTCTGTTCATGCGAGAAGGACCAGGGAAGTAAGTGGGTGAAGGAATAAGCCCCCTCACAGGGTGGGACAGGACTTGTCTATTCCCTGCACAGCCGCTCAGGGGAGAGGGCGTGAGAATAGACCCACCTCTGGGTACCTCCCCCTCGTGCAGGACACTGTGGGACAGGGCAGCAACCCCAGAGGTTCCTGCAGCTGGAGGAGACTTTTGGAGTTGGGTCCAATCTTCCCTGTGCCACTGGGAGCACCCCAGCAAAGGGGGCTCTTAGCTCTGGCTGGGCTGGGGAGAGATAGGACTTGTCCATCCCATGCAGAGCTGCTCTGGGAGAGGGGAGATCAGACTTACCTCCACCTCTGGGAACCTCCTGCAGCTGCAGGAAGCTCTGTGGTTTCTGCCTTTAGAGTCCAGCTCTGTAGGCAGCACAGAAGTGAGGGTGGCAAACCCATGACCCCCCTACAACAGTTTTGCGACCCTCCCCCCCCACACACACACAATCCCCTTTTGAGTTGGGACCCCCATGGATACAACACTGTGAAATTTCAGATTTAAACATCTGAAAACGTGAAATTTATGAGTTTTCAAATCCCATGGCTGTGAAATTGATCATAATGGATAGTGAATTTGGTAGGGCCCTAAGCATAATCTTGTCTCATGGATAATGTAAATATAATAAACTAATGCCAATAAATATTTTACATACCATCTTGTATTCATGTTTACAATTTCTCTCTCTAAATATATGGGCAGGATCCTCAGCTGGCTTAAATCTCACAGTTCCACAGAAGTCAACTCTCCAAATATGGTTTAATTGGGAAGTTAGTGGACTCATACTGCTTTAGCTAAAGATCTGGCATGCAACCATACATATAATTTTAATATATATTGAAAACCTATATGCCTATTGAAATACTACACTCATTGGATAATATCATCCTTTAACTCAGGCAAGATCTACTTGAAATTTGGAACCCAAGAGAAGTGTTAATATATCATTTCCTTCTTGTAGCACACAGGCGTGGCCTCCCTCGGAGATTGACAGTGAAGGAGGGCCAGATGCCCCCATTGGGTGGAACCAGGAAAGCTATGCCCACCACGCTGGAAGCAGAGGGGCAGGACAGGAATAGGAAGTATAAAAGTTGGGCCCTGTAGCTCAGTTGGGGTGAAGCTGCTGAGGGAAGCAGATGCTTCCACCCCGCTGCTGGAGCCAGAGCCCGCTGAGGACTTCTCCTGTCCTGAGGACTCATCCAAACTGCCCAAGCTACCAGACATGCCTGATGCTGAGGAATGGCTGGGATTACCACTTGCAGTGTGCCCAGGGGAGACAATACAAAATTATTCAAAATAGTTAAGTCCAAAGCTGACTGAGAAGAGTTACAAAGAGGTCTCACAAAACTGGGGGACTGGGAAACAAAATGGCAGATGAAATTCAATCTTATAAATGCAAAGTAAAGCACATTGGAAAACATAATTCTAACATACATAACAAAATGATGGGATCTAAATGAGCTGTTAACACTCAAGAAAAAGATCTTGGAGTCATTGTGGATTGTTCTGTGGAAAATATCTTGTCAGTGTGCAGCAGCGGCAGCCAAAAAAGCCAATAAAATATTAGGAACCATTAGGAAAGGGATAGAAAATAAGACCAAAAGTATCATAATGCCACTATATAAATCCCTGGCTGCATGTAGTTCTGGTTACCCCATCTCAAAAAAGATATATTAGAAATGGAAAAGTTTCAGAGATGGGCAACAAACATGATTAAGTGTATGGAACACTTCCACATGAGGAGAGATTAAAAAGACTGGAACTATTTAGCTTAGAAAAGAGATGACTGGGGGAGATATGGTATAAAATCATGAATAGTATGCAGAAAATGACTAAGGAAGTGTTATTTACTCTTTCACATAACACAAGAACTAGGGGTCACCAAATGAAATTAATAGGCAGCAGGTTTAAAACAAACATAAGGAAGTACTTCTTCACACAACACACAGTCAGTCTGTGGAACTTGTTGCCAGAGGATGTTGTGAAGGCCAAAATTATAACTGGATTCAAAAACGAATTAGGTAAATTCATGGAGGAGAGGTCCATCCATGGCTATTAGCCAAGATGGTCAGGGATGCAACCATAGGCTCTGAGTGTCCTTAAGCTACTGACTTCCAGAAGCTGAGACTGGATGATAGGTGATGGATCACTCGATATACTGTCCTCTTCATTCCCTCTGACACATTTGTGTAGCATGCTAGAGCTGGTTGGTATTTTTGCAAAAAATTTGTTTTCATTATTTTTTTTTTGCAAATACCACGTTTGACAAGAAAATATACACTGACAACCTTTTCATATAAGTTATTTATTTATTTACCAACTACAGAACTGATCTTTTATCTTTTCTGAATTTCCGAATATCAGTTTTTCACTGAAGATTCAATTTTTAACTAAAAAGAAAAATGAAACTTTTAGTCAGGCCCATTTGTGCTGGAAGTTTCACAAACACACATTAAAGGACAGTCCATGCCCCAGAAAGTGTCTAGTCTAAAAGGAAAAGATGGACAAACGATGGGAGAAAGTAAATGCTATTATTAAGAGGTAGTTGAAATTTTTTGTTCAGAATTGTTTTTTTCTGGTTTGAAATGGCCTTTTATTAAAAAATGGAAAATTTTCTATGCAAGTTTTTGTTTTCTAAACGTTGTACAATTTTTCAAACAAAAGTGGAACTCAAATTTTAAAATGTCTTTTTCCCCTCTCCCTTTCTTCCTTCTCTTTTTCCTTTCTTCCCATTTCTGTCATTTTTCTTCTTCTCCATCATGCCACTAAAATAAGGAGGAAAAGAAAACTAGAGAGAGAGAGGAGGAAAAATGAAGAACCAAAAACTGAAAACAAACAAAAAAAATCGTGTTGGCTGATTTTTTTTCTTTTCTTTAAATAAAAAATGTAGAAACATTTTCAAAGATTTCTTTAAAGCACATTTAACATTTTCAGACCAGCTCTAATTATTATACTCATTTCACAGATGAGAAACTGAGGCAGCTATTAAGTGGTTTGCACAGAGCCTTTGTGGCAAGCTGGGGTTATAACTCATGTTTCCTGAGTCCCATTCAATCTCTAGATCATAAGATCAGGCTTCCATCAGGTGCCATGGAGAGAATCACTGTCTGAATTGGGGCTAGCTCAAGGCAGTCCTGCTATCTTGCATTAAGTCCAACAGTCAACCTTGTCTGGGCACTGCTGCTCCAGAGATCTGAACCCTTGTGGAGTGAGCAATGGTATAAGTTTTCTAAAGTAATTACTCTTGCTTATTGTTGCTGTAGTTTGCTCTCTAAAAGGAAAATCAGTAATTCTGTGAAAGCTGAGTTTCAAGCTGCTGAAAGTTGAGTGTCACTTTGCTGCTCCAGTCATTTTTCGTAAGCATCTCTTTTCTATGGGGAGCCCCTTTGCTAATTGTTACTTTTCCTCTTTCTCCAGTAGACAAGACATCGTTTCCAGCATCACCACCACCACATGCACCAGCATTTATCACGATGTGCTCAAATGGTTGCAGCAATACTTTTTGCTGATTGCTAGATGTGACGGTACTCATGGCTCTATAATGATTACGATGCTGACAGCTTGGGAGCCCGAGCTGAAATCACGCCGATAGTGAAGCAACCATAAATCATAGTTTGGACTGCTGTGAAGGGTCAGTGTAATGAGTATAGATGTTTTAATACCTATTGCCTGTCGACAGAGGAGCATTATTTTTATTTATTTATTTATTTACTTTTACAGGCCTTGGGTAAAATGAGAGATGCCTCAAGAAATGGTGTGGAAAATAGAAATATGCCCCCTTTCGAGCCAGCTCAAGGCAAATTATTTTTGCGTCTCCTATGTCATGAGATCTTTTTCTTCTCTTGGGTGTAAGAAGCTTCCTGGCAGATCTCTCTCTCTCTCTCTCTCTCTCTCTCTCGTAAAACCAACCACAGTCCATGCAGAACCATGCACAACCTTTGGGAACATGTAGAAATGAAGCCAGTTCTTGAAAACTGGAGAAATGCACCCAGAAGCTGGGGGATGACAAAGAAGCTGAAGGAGTTAAGCACCCAAGTCTTTCCTACTTAGGCCTGAGTTGTGTCTGATCGCAGAACAAATGCCCAAGAGTCTCTTCTCCCCCACATAGTATCCCCTATGCAAGGGCTGTGGTGGGATGCACTGGCTAAAAACAACCGGGTGCTTTGAGGGTTTATTGGAAGCCAAGGCTCAGTGGCAGCTCAGGGAGGCCCAAGCAGCTAGTTAGGTGCATCAAGTCAAAAGAAGGGCGTGCCGCTCTCAGGCCACTGTACTCTAGACATTTCATCCTTAAAATTTCTCACTCTTGCTACAAGCATTGTAACGCCACTGGGGGCAGGGCCAGCTCTACAGTTTTTGCCGCCCCAAGCAGTGAAAAAAACTGCTGTCGCGGATGGCAAAAGGAAGAAGCTGCCACCGATTTGCCACCGCGGCCGCAGGAACTTCCACCCCAAGCTCCTGCTTGGAACGCTGGTGCCTGGAGCCGGCCCTGATTGGGGGTAGCAGTGGTGAAAGTGCTAATGGAAACAAAACACCGGTGTTTCAACGACTACACCCTATAGGCCTGCCCTGGGTAGGGTGGGATGACATGGCTGTATAAACACTATATACTGTATAAACATGGCACCTTGTTGGCACTATCATCCCCACCACTGTTAGAGAGGCTGCACTGCTGGCCATTTAATGGAGATGCAGCCACAGAGGTAGAGTGACGAGGGGTGTTATCCTGACCAAAGAAGCGGTGTAGGCCAGCGGATGGCACAATGGCCTGAGATCTGGGTTCCGTTCCTGACTTTGCCACTGATCTGATGGAGGACCATGAGCAAATCACTTCACTGCAGCCACTGTAGTAGTGGTGTGTGGCTCAAGTCAAAACCAGAGCCCCATTGTGCTAAGGAATGTTTATATGCAGATGTTTGCTTACACCCATTATACAGATAGGGCAGCTGTGAAGTTTAAAACTGAATCCAGAAAGCATAGTGTAGAGATTTGGTTCAGCCCTAACTGTAGTTCAGTTATTTTTTTTCCAGTGTTTTCTATGTGTCTGCCTCTCATTTATACTCACCTTCCTACCATTCTTCATTGTGATTTTCCTAATTATTTTCTTTTTGTGGTTCTCTCTTTCATCTGTTTTTCTGTTATTTCCCCCCAGCTTTCCCCCTGACCAGACTTCTAGCTCTGTCTTCAATGAATATTGTTAAATTATTTTTTAACCCCTTGTCTTTATTTCACTTTGATTCTTTTCCCATCCTTTCATTATTCACTTCTCTCCTGTGTTTGTTTCCTTAAGGGATAGGAGCAAAGAACATTGAGACATTAAAGAAGAACACCAAGCATTTTCTGTAAAGCAGCTTGAGCAAATGAGAGAGATCCATTGGCAGGTGTAACTAATATGTCCAGGATGCAGGATGTAACCCAAGATTTTACTGACGCTTACAGCAATACAGGGGAAATATTTGTGAAACAATAAAAAGTTCCTGTACATTTTTCTCCAATATTGCAGGGAAAACATTCTTTCCTTCAACTTCTGCCACCCTTTACAAGTCCTCTAGTTCTCTATTTGTCGAGGTAATCCTTGCTCCTCAAATGACAGTGTTTATTTTGGCCAATGCAATCATAATGTAGTAAATTAAGTTGGATCATTTTCATGTTATTTGCCTCTCAAACTTGAAATAAAATAAAAATTAAGTCGTTATTTCAATTATATTACTATGACGGTGCATTACAGACAGAGAGAAAGGGGGCAGACCCTCGCCTAAAAGGTATGGCATGTATATATGGCATGGATAAAAGGCGTCTATGGCATGGATCCTGCACGCTGTTCCATGTAGACAGATCCTAATGCCCTTCCAAAGTCCAGCTGAAGTCAATGGGGCTCTGCCCAGCTGCAGGAGTCTGCCTGTGCAGAACACCTTGCAAATAGAACTGCGCAGGAAGTGGGTTTCCTTTTCCACAAGAATTTCCAAGATTTCAATTTTTCCCCCCATCCTGACCAAACCCAAAAAATGTTGCAACCTGAAAACCCCCCCCCCCGAAAAAAAAATTCAGAGTGGGTCTATCCAAATATTTTGTTGCAATAATTTCAAAACATTTTGTTTTGACTTTGAGCTTTTTTTTTCTTTTACAGTAAGGTGGCTTTCATTTTAAAACACAGAGCTTTCTTATTGCCAATTTCGAAACTTTTTTCAAAATTTATTTTGAAAGGGGAAATTCATCAACACTAACTCTTTCCGGTGTCCAGTTTCAATTGTGAGTAATCAACATATTTCAACAACAACAAAATGTTTCCTCAACAAATTCCTGAGCAGCTCTACTTGCAGGTGTGGGGCCTGTAATGACAGACCCAGCTGTGCTGGAGAAAGTTATCATATGCCAGCACTTCTTTCTATATGTGTTGGTTCTGCCCCATAATTCATGAATTCTTGAAAACAATCTTGCAATGGAAGAACATTTTACAGTGATCATTGACTTTAATGTCAAAGCCAGGACTCGGGTGAGTCAGGTGACCTGAATTGAATTGGACGTGATCACTAGCGCAGCAAGTGCAGTTATATCTGGAAAGCTTTAGAAGTGTGTTAATAAAAGGCATGATGGAAGCCAACAGAAGCCTTCTAGTTGACTGGATGGACTGGTCTACAGAGCCTTTCACCTGTAAGTTAGGGTATGTCTGTACTTTGAGCTGGGGATGAAACTCCTAGCTTGCGGAGACATACCCATGCTAGCTTTGATCGAGTTACTGCACTCAAAACAGAGTGTAGATGCAGTAGTGTGAGTGGCGGAAAGGGCTAGCCGCTCCCTCTGCGTGCCCATCAGAGACGCCAGGTAAGTATTTGGGGTGGCTCGTTCTTCCTGCCGCTCACGCTGCCACAGTTCTAGTGCACTAGCTAAATGATAGCTGGTGAGAGTATGTCTCCCAAAGTGTAAACCTACTCCTACCCACTATCCAATAGCTGTTTGCTGGCCAATGGAAATAAGTTGTTAGTTTCAGTGCAGTGCCCACTAGACAAGATATCACAAAAGTGATCTCTGCTAGTGATATTAATTGGTAACCTGGCTGCTGGTCTCAGGAGAGAAGCCAAGGATTGAATGGCCAATGGTGATCGCTCAAAGGTCTGAAGGACATTGGCGGGACAAAATGGGAAAGGAGTCACTGCTGCTGTCCTTTCTCTGTCTATTCCGTGGACAGAGCAGAGAACTGTAGTCTTCAAAGCTGCCAGTGTTGCAGCTTGCATGAGCACATCAGGTACCCACAAGCCAATATGTATACATTTTTTAATTACAAAGTCACCCCAAGGACATTAAAAAATTGCCACAGGAAATTAAAAAATTGTCTGCTGTGGCCTACAGGTCATAACTTGCCTACGTCACGGGGCCAGAGTTCAGGCTGAGTAACGGCAGTGCAGCTCAGTGGACTCACTGAGGTTTCGAGAGCTATATCTGGGAGCAGAATTTACACTTTTGCTTACGGTTACTTCACACCTCTGAACAACATACTAACCCACAGAGACCTTCCTACTAAGATGACAAAAAGAAGGATTCTGGGTGGACTCCTCCTGAAGGTCGAAACAACAGACTGGACTTCTACATAGAGTGCTTCCGCTGACGTGCATGGGCTGAAATTGTGGAAAAGCAGCATCACTTGCCCCATAACCTCAGCCGTGCAGAACACAATGCCATCCACAGCCTCAGAAACAACTCTGACATCATAATCAAAAAGGCTGACAAAAGAGGTGCTGTCATCATCATGAATAGGTCGGAATATGAACAAGAGCCTGCTAGGCAGCTCTCCAACGCCACTTTCTACAAGCCATTACCCTCTGATCCCACTGAGGGTGACCAAAAGAAACTACAGCATTTGCTCAAGAAACTCCCTGAAAAAGCACAAGAACAAATCCACACAGACACACCCCTGGAACCCCGACCTGGGGTATTCTATCTGCTACCCAAGATCCATAAACCTGGAAATCTTGAATGCCCCATCATCTCAGGCATTGGCACCATGACAGAAGGATTGTCTGGCTATGTAGACTCCCTCCTCAGGCCCTACGCTACGAGCACTCCCAGCTATCTTCAAGACACTACTGACTTCCTGAGGAGACTACAATCCATCTGTGATCTTCCTGAAAACACGATCCTGGCCATTATGGATGTAGAAGCCCTCTACACCAACATTCCACACAAAGATGGACTACAAGCCGTCAGGAACAGTATCCGCGATAATGTCACGGCAAACCTGGTGGCTGAACTTTGTGACTTTGTCCTCACCCATAACTATTTCACATTTGGGGACAATGTATACCTTCAAATCAGCGGCACTGCTATGGGTACCCGCATGGCCCCACAGTATACCAAAACTTTTATGGCTGACTTAGAACAACGCTTCCTCAGCGCTTGTCCCCTAATGCCCCTACTCTACTTGCGCTACATTGATGACATCTTCGTCAGCTAGACCCATGGAAAGGAAGCCCTTGAGGAGTTCCACCATGATTTCAACAATTTCCATCCCACCATCAACCTCAGCCTGGACCAGTCCACACAAGAGATCCACTTCCTGGACACTACGGTGCTCATGAGAAATGGTCACATAAACACCACCCTATACTGGAAACCTACTGACCGCTATTCCTACCTACATGCCTCCAGCTTTCATCCAGACCACACCACACGATCCATTGTCTACAGCCAAGCTCTACGATACAACCACATTTGCTCCAACCCCTCAGACAGAGACAAACACCTACAAGATCTCTATCAAGCATTCTTACAACTACAATACCCACCTGCTGAAGTGAAGAAACAGATTGACAGAGCCAGAGGAGTACCCAGAAGTTACCTACTACAGGACAGGCCCAACAAAGAAAAGAACAGAACGCCACTAGCCATCACCTTCAGCCCCCAACTAAAACCTCTCCAACGCATCATCAAGGATCTACAACCTATGCTGAAGGATGGCCCATCACTCTCACAGATCTTGGAAGACAGGCCAGACCTTGCTTACAGACAGCCCCCCAACCTGAACCAAATACTCACCAGCAATCACACACCACACAACAGAACCACTAACCCAGGAACCTATCCTTGCAACAAAGCCTGTTGCCAACTGTGTCCACATATCTATTCAGGGGACACCATCATAGGGCCTAATCACATCAGCCACACTATCAGAGGCTCCTTCACCAGCACATCTACCAATGTGATATATGCCATCATGTGCCAGCAATGCCCCTCTGCCATGTACATTGGTCAAACTGGACAGTCTCTATGTAAAAGAATAAATGGACACAAATCAGACGTCACGAATTATAATATTCAAAAACCAGTTGGACAACACTTCAATCTCTTTGGTCACTCGATTACAGACCTAAAAGTGGCAATTCTTCAACAAAAAAACTTCAAAAATAGACTCCAACGAGAGACTGCTGAATTGGAATTAATTTGCAAACTGGATACAATTAACTTAGGCTTGAATAGAGACTGGGAGTGGATGGGTCATTACACAAAGCAAAACTATTTCCCCATGTTTATTCCCACCCTCCACCCCGCACTGTTCCTCAGACGTTCTTGTCAACTGCTGGAAATGGCCCACATTGATTATCACTACAAATGGTTTTTTCCCCCCCACTCTCCTGCTGGTAATAGCTCACCTTACGTGATCACTCTCGTTACAGTGTATATGGTAACACCTATTGTTTCACATTCTCTATGTATATAAATCTTCCCACTGTATTTTCCACTGAATGCATCCGATGAAGTGAGCTGTAGCTCACGAAAACTTCTGCTCAAATAAATTTGTTAGTCTCTAAGGTGCCACAAGTCCTCCTTTTCTTTTTGCGAATACAGACTAACACGGCTGCTATTCTGAAACGCGCCAGATGAAGTTGTTTTGCTAGTACCTGTATACAGTATGGCTTTGCTATAACTGATGAATAGCTCTGTGTAGCTCAAAGGCTTTTCTTTCTGACCAACAGTAGTTAGTCCAGTAAAAGACATTACCTCACCCACCTTGTCTCTCTAATATCCTGGGACCGACACGGCTCCCACACAACTGCATACAATTCTATATGTTAGCATTCTTGCTGATGAATGCCATGCAGACAGCACGCCCATCTGGCCACATGAGAAAACTGCATAACAATGAAGATATGAGTGAGCAGATCAAACAATGATGAAGAATCCGACCTTTTACATTGCCTTCTACAGTGTAAGCCTGACAGTGCTTGAGAAAGCTTGTGCTGAATGTGAATGAAATGGGAAGCAGCTGCTGATAGAAAGAACATGGGTCTGAGGTATAGAGTTAGACTGTGACTAGTCCAGTGTAAATGCACAAGGAAAAAGAAACAAGATGCCTGCTGTATATGCTGGAATAATGGATCATGATCCCACTCCTTTGCACTGCCCAATGGAGCTGGGGCATACAGTCTGACCCATGTTAATTAGTTGGATGACTTAGATAAAGGAGTGGAGAATATGCTTATAAAATGTGCAGATGGCACCAAGCTGGGAGGGGTTGCCAGCACTTTGGAGGACAGGATTAGAATTCAAAATGACTTTTACAAATTGGAGATTTGGCCTGAAATCAACAAGATGAAATTTAATAAAGACAAGTGCAAAGTGCTACACTTAGGAAGGAAACAATCAAATGCACAACTACAAAATAGGGGGTAACTGGCTAAGCAATAGTACTGCTGAAGAGGATCTGAGGGTTATACTGGACCACAAATTAAATATGAGTCAACAATGTGATGCAGTTGCAAAAAAAGCTGATATCATTCTGGGGTATCTTAACATGAGTGTTGTATGGAAGGCACAAGAAGTAATTGTCCTTCTCTGATTGCAGTGGTAAGGCCCCCGCTGGAGTACTGTGTCCAATTCTGGGCAGAGCATTTTAGGAAAGATGAGGTTAAATCGGAGACAGCACAGAGTAAAGCAACAAAAATGTTAAAAGGTTTAGAAAACCTGACCTTTGAGGAAAGACGTAAAACAACAACAACTGGGCATGCCTAGTCTTGAGAAGAGAAAATGGAGGGGGGCCTGATAATCATCTTCAAATACGTGAAGGGATGTTACAAAGAGGATGGTGATCAATTGTTCTCTATATCCAGTGAAGGTAGGACAAGAAGTAATGGGCTTCCTCTGCAGCATGGGAGATTTAGATTAGGTTACCTTTCTCATTAGACTTAGCTGTGAACTGCCTAATGTTCTGGTGTCACTGATGCATGCATGGGGAGTGAGTCGGGAAAGAACTACTACTTGCCTTCTTGATCAGGTGGTTGGGGAGTGGGTGGAGCCTTGGCTATAGCCTTCCCTGCTCCCAATATACTGACCAGCGACAAGGCAGAGGGGGAAACAAACTGGCTCAAAAAAAGGACTGGCACCGCTTACTTCTCCCTCTGAATCAAGGTGTCAGTGTACGGGGAGACTTTGGCAAACCAGTAACATGCCTGAAACCACTATGGCTTATTGCTAAAAGCAGCCAAGTCAGCAGCCTGTAAATTGGCCAAGTCAGCAGGCTTAGCTTAACCAAGGCAGGAGGGGAGGGGGGTCTTTGGGTGCCATAGAGAGGGCAGCTTGACCCCGCGTCCTTCCTGATAAGAATTGTTTTGAAGTGGCTGGTACATGCATTTTAGAAGAGCAGGATGTGCCCCAGGAATGTCTACTGGGGGCCTCAAGGATGCAAACCATGGGAAAATCTGCACCTGGTTAATCGATAATCAGAAGGAACCTTTTGCTGGACAACTGAAACTGCTTGTAACAAGTTTTCTTTAAGGGACATGTCTAATGTATAAATAAGGGGAGAAAGTTTGAGGTAGTTGGACTCTTTTTGGACTCTCCCTCTGGATACATCTTGCGCTCCCCACCGGCAGACGGAAGATTTGGTCACCAGAAGCCTGCCTCTGTGTCACTCGAGAGTCACACTCAGCTTTGGTAATTATCAAGGGTTTGGGGTGTTTTACTAACCTGTTGCGGATGTGTGTAAGTGCTTGAGACTAAGTAAAGTTTAGCTTTAAGTGAAAGTAGTCTTGTGTTGTCCTGTTTGTGCCAGCCATCGATTGGTCGGATGGCTGTGTCTCCCCTGATTTATTTCCTGACACCACCTCGCACAGAGTAAAAGTTACCAAGAACTTGGGGTTGAAATAACCCTGGGTAACATCAGGGCCTCTCTGAGTGACAATTCAGTGTCTCTTCTGCACAAGAATACTGTTTGCAAGGTGCCAATCCAGCCCATTGCTGTATCTGCAATTTGCATGATTTCCTGTTGCCCTTTTTTAAAAAAATGAGTATATCTGACTTCATGGTTTGGGCAGTACTGGAATCAGTCCACACAAACTCTGGGAGGCCATCTCAGCTGGTGTCCAGCCGATGTTGATTGGCCTTGCCTGAGCTGTTTTGTTGATTATTAAATTGGTGGGGAAAGTAAGATATGGCTAGCTAGGTAGTAATTTCCACTTTTTACAGCATAAGGTATTTTGTTTTAGTATCATTTGAAACAGTCTCACTTTCTGTGAAATTGATCCAAGGCTGGCATAAAGAATATGCACTAAAATCTTTTAGAAAGATTTATAATATTAACCTTAGGCTATTTTAAAGTCACTGCTGATCTTTATAGAAGCAGCATTGAGATTCATTTGTTTTCCAAGTGGCACAAAGTGCCTGTTCCCTTTTGTAAGCCAGGATTGAACAATCTGGCTTTGGGTCAAACTGGTTTAATGAACCGTCGAGGGTTCAAACTCCATGCTGCCATTTCCAGGTGTTCAATGGGCAGCCTGCTTGAGCGAGAGGATTTCATTAATATTTGTGGCTAAAAAGCCTTCACAACAGTGAAGAACAAGTCTCCCAGTATGAATCCTTTAAGCACCTGAAATAACATGTGGGAAGGCAGGGGCTGATTATTCTCTAGCTTAAAATAGCTGTAGACCGGTGTAACTCCATTGATTCCAGGGGGCCTCCTCCTGATTTACACTGGAGTGTATGAGAGGATAATTGAGCCCAGAGAGACAAAGTATTTTTCTCACTTTCATACAGAAGTCCAACTGAATATTATAGAGAGAAAGCCAATAGTGTTCTCTATTCATTATTATATAGGATTCTATAGAAAGTACTCTAAATTCCTTCAGCATTTAATACAGACATATCCCTGCAATACGTTTTAAGGATTCTACAGAAAATGTATCATGCTCTAATAAATTCTATAGGACTTCTCCATTAAAAAATAATGACTTTTTTATTCTCTCTGCATATTTTTCTCATCCTTGTGTCAGCTGGCTGTGTTCAGAGATATGGCAATTTTTACAAACTCCACCATGGTCACCTTGGGCAACAAAGTTGCTCTATAATGTAGAGGACATTTTTTATGGGAAAGTCAAATAGAATTTAATAAGGATGCAACCAATCATGCGCCATAAAAAATACTCTAAAAACATACAGGACCTGATTCTTTTTTATAGCAAGAGTAGGTATTTATTCCCACTTCAAGGACCCTTCATACTGCCAGAATGTAGTGTCAATAAGAATTCAGGCCCATAAAATTGAATAGAGAATGAGATCCTTTCTCTAGGTCCATCAAATACAATGCTGTAGCCTGGCTATAATTCTTTATCAAATTCTATATGATAGTTCCAACAACTGAAAGTAAAGTTACCATTCACCATGAAATTCCATAGGATTTTCCCATGTAGATAATTTTCCTTGATCATCTACAGGATTCCTTCAACCATTCAGTTATTAGGGTGATCCATTACAGAGCCCATAGTAAGGTAATATTCTACAAAGCTGCTGACAAGGATAGCAGGGCTATTTTAAGGCATCATTCATGAAAGTCAAATCCTTCCACAACATGTTTAGTTTGACCTAAGAAAATGGCCCTTTGCTCACTGTTTAGTTCAGTGAATGCTTTTTCCTCACCCTCGTGTCTATCGAAGCCGCTGTGTGTTGAGGTAGTGATTTCTATGACCTTAAAAGAGCCTTTACTGTCTTGGAACTACAGGATACTCAGCACATCTTGACTACTGGGCTGCTCTTTAGACGCTCCAATGATGCCACATATGCCCATTCAGCTAGTTCTTGCTGAATTCTTTCTTCTCTTTCTCTTTCCTTTTTTTTTTTTTTTTTTGGCTGACTGCAAATACTATGTAGTTTAACTCCCCGATCAGGACTTTGAAATGACTAATTCCTGCAACATATTTCAACACATCCTTAACTGCTAATTGAAGTCTGTGCGCAAGGCGGTGAATGGGACGCACCGATGGGAACTTCTCTTGTAATAATGTGCCGAATCTGCTCTTTATCTCATTCATTGCCGACGTCTCATCTGTTGCAAGTCCAATCAATTTTTGTAGCTTTAAAAGATATGTCCTCAGTTTTTTTGGCATAGAGAATGTTAACAAAGATGGAAAATTAAGCATTACCTTTACGGCAGTGAAACTTGATTGCTTCCAGAAGATTCAGGGGGGAAAATGTTGTTGACATTTTTTACTTTCAGTCTCTGCATGGCAATAAGGTATGATGGCTGATTTATCAAAGAGAGTGTGTTCTCATCAAGCAGGAGAGCGAGAGAGAAAGTTCACGTCGCACAAAATGAGCTGCTAATTTCTTTTCCATTTCACTGACAATATGGTTTTGGAGCAGCTGTGATTAGAACAATGGATGTTCCCAAACTGTGCTCCCGTTAACTCCTGCAACTCTACAAGGTCACTCTGTGGGAGAAGAAAACTTTTTTGGAGGGGTCAGGGCAGGATTAGGGTCAATGGGGAGTCCAGGGAGCTGTCCCAAAGCAGCTTTCAATTTCTGCAATGACCATGCCCATCATATAAAGCTTGTGCAAAACCACGCATGAGCCTTTAGTACTTGAATTGAGATGAAAGACCCAATCCAAAGCTTACTGCACTAAATGGGAGTCTTTCTACTGACTTGAACAGGCTTTGCATCAGGCCCCAAATCTATCAGTTAGAAGCGGTCGCAGGATCATTTTTCTACCTCTGAAGGCCTCAGCTTCAAACCCCACTGTTCATCCACGTAGGTCTACTCTGGCAAATGTTCCTATTGCTTACTTCTTTCATCAGCTCCAGAATGCTGTGATTTAAGTAACAGAGCTGAATTCTCCACTCCTTTACGTGGGTTTTACACCAGTAAAACTTTCTTGGCTTTGTTGGAATTACTCAGGTTTTGCTTTGGCGTAAGTGAAAGAGACTCAAGCCCAGTAAGTGCTCAGTACTTTGGAGTTAGTTTTGCTGTCAAAGTTGCATTAATCCATGCGGATGAAAAATGTATTCCAAATGATTTATCACACACTGTCTATATCTGTACATAAACTGCATTCCAAAAAACCTCTTCCTTGCAATTAACAATGGAGAGTGAAGCTCCTACATTCATTATGCTGCACTGCAATCCAGACAGCAGGAACATCAAGGTCCTTTGGGATATGTATTTCATTTTCATCAGTTTTGATGGATTTCTCAACTCCTCTCTGATCTGCATCATGTAAGCTTGGATCTCAATTAGCATTGGTTTTGGGTACTTTGGTCCTAGGGCTGCAGAGCTATTGATCTATCATCTTCCATGAGACTCTTCACACAAGTAGTGTTTGCAATTCTGAAAAAAAGGCTGCAGGGACAACATGACAATATTTTGATACAAGGTACAGACTTTAATGTGATTTGAAAGTTGGCATAAAAAGCATTGTCTCATTGAAAGTAATTAAAATGAAATATTTGTCTGTATACTAAAAGCTTATCATTATAGCATCTACATCTAGCATGTGTGATTTACAGATGCCAGTGTACATATAGGGCTGGATTATGCAAAGGTGCATCACCCTGAAAGTTCTTCAGTAAGCATAGGGTCTGATTCTGGCCCCTTATAAGGCTGCTATAAATCATTCGGTCTCCTGGCATATAGGTGTCCCCGGATGGCACAGACCTGGGTATCCAGCTCTATACACCCTTTCCTTCCTCTATTCCAATTCGATGCAGGTGATGTGGCTGGAGGAAAGGGTGTGGTGACTTTTGAACAGGGACTACTCTGTGTAGCAAAAATAATTTTGCCCACTGGACTGCAGGCTGGGAACTTGTTGCTTTATTTAACTGCGTCACAAAAGAGTGGGGGAAGGGAAGCCTCCCACTGATTAAAACAAGAAATAAGGAAGGGGGGGGGGAGCATGGCTCCATCCCATAGTACCCTAGATAACCCACTTAACCCTATCTTGACCACTGTTCTACAGTCAACACAGTGCCCTCACACGCCAGTGATACCAAACTGCTCTTGGGACCATTGTAGTGGTGCAACTTTGAGCAAAATTGAGAACACACCAGTTGGTGGCTTAGACTAGCCAAGATGTCTGAGAATCAGAGAGAGACATAGGTAGCATATAACTGTTACTTTGGCAGGTCCCCTTCTCCCTTGGCCCCTTTCATCCTGAAGCTGTGCTGGGTGCCAATTGCCAGTCTGCCGGGTTTGGTACAATTTCTCTTGGAGCTCCAGACAGTGCAGGAGAAGCCTTCTGGCTACATTCCAGGAAGGCTAGATGGGAGCAGACTCTGCACTTTGGAAAGTGCGGGGGCTGATTTCACCTTGGGTGACCAGATGTCTTGATTTTATAGGGACAGTCCCAATACTTGGGGTTTAGTCTTATATAGGCACCTATTACCCCCCAACCCCTGTCCCGATTTTTCACACTTGCTGTCTGGTCACCTGCTGTTTGCATTGAAGGTAGAAGAGGCAGAGTGCCTTTTTCCACCTCCTTTCCCCTTCCCTGCTCTAGAACAGGACCAAGCTACTTCTTAGTAATCAGATCTCATATGCAAGTGGCATGCATGCACCCAAACCAGTCACGCATGCAAATCTCTCTCTGTTAAATTTGTTGTGATCTCTTCAGCCTTTGTGCTTGGATCTTATTCCATAGAGTATAAAAAGGCACAAATCATCTTTTTGGTACAGGCAGACCATTAGGAGAACTGGTGGAATTTAGTGCAAAATATTTATATTTTAAGTGACCAAGATCAGCAACAATTAAAGATACAACATCTCAGTTCTGGACTCAGAAGTCTCTCAGATTTTTCACATCTCCACACCGAGAAAAAACGTAGCTGATGAGGGGGCACTGAGACTACATCTAGGTGAACTAAGCAGTTTCACATCCAGAGTGGTTACATGCAAATATAATCCACTGATCTGTGAAGGGTATGAATCCCCTCTGTACACATAGAGGCTGAGTCTGCTACATACCCAGTTATAGAGCATGGCTCTTTAGCTCAAGCTTTTATCTGTAGAGTTCCCCCATTCACCTCTCAGTATTGGCCAAGATGGACACCATCGCACAAGCAATGTCTTTGCATAGCACCCATGTGAGTTTGGACCCATGAGTTTTGGAGTTCTAATCCCCAGACTCAAAGGAAATCGGAAAACATCTCATTTTACCTGGTTCTATGGTAAATAATAATAATAATAATTAATAATATAATATACCAGATGAGAAGCCAAGATTTCCCAAGTTTATGCAAAACTGGGCCCAGAGTCATGCTTCTTCAGCAAACCCTACCTGCATTTTTACATCTCTTGGTGTGTTTCCTGTGGCTTCTGGTTTTGTTGTTAACATTTTACATAACTCAAAGTAGACAGTGTCATTAAATGGGGGGGAAAGGGAAGAAAAAAAAGAGAAAGAAACTGTAAAAGGAACAAATCAAGGGCAAAGCCAGAATTCAGATTTTAATGAAGCAAGCAACCTTTTCCAAAGGCAAACTCACCCCGAGTCCTTCACAAGCCTGATTCAAACATGTATTTAATGCTTTCTTTAATATAATTACTTTCATGCTGAAGTTAAACACTCAGGGCTCTGCTGTCGTATAGTATGTAACTCAGTTTTTTATGCTCATTATAAGCTTTGGGTAAGCTATATGGATCTACCATATATGTCCCTAAGCAAACACATTATTAGGAGCTGTCTCACTGTGTGATTGTTTGTGTGTTATTTGTGTTCACATATGCACGTATGCCATGGCTATTATTTCCTGCACTGGAATAATCAGAGTTCCTATAAGGGACCGTTCCTGCCAAACACTTGTTTAATGATAAAGGGGCATATCAGATCCTGACTATGTGGCGGGAGTGCTTTACCTCTATCTTTCCCTGATGGGGCTCAGCCATTTTTTCAGCACTGGTCCCCACTTCTCCCCAGGCGATGTAGAGGGCTTCCCAAATGATCTGGCATCCATTCATGCGCAGGAGATGGGCTGAAGGAGAAGACAGTGGCAGTTCCCCACAGCCCTGCTGGTAATCTGTTCAAGAAGTAGAGCCTGAGGAAACACCCTTCCCCTTACCTAAGAGTAGGGTGGGTGTATATATATAGCATAGCTGGTGGCAGGAAGCTAGGAGAGAGCTAGAGAAGCCAAAAGGCAAGGGACAGGACCAGCACATCCCACATCTACCATGGAATTTCTGAGATCTGAGCAAATATCAGAGGGTGTATGGGGAATAAGGGAGTGAACCTCTTGTACGCATGGTGTTGATGGGAGCTGCCCTGCTTCCAGCCCGACTGGAAATTCTTTTGGTTCCCTGTACCCACACACTGGGCTGTCATTTTCCAAGTACATACCAGGTTTTTTCTAGAAGCTTCTTACCATTTGGGTTTCTCCTTCCATCTCTTTCTTTGGGAGTGATTTTCATGCCACAGTTCTCTCTCCCAAAGCAGGTGGCCTTTCTGCATTCAATAAGTAATGAGAGCAAGAGATGCAGCATTCAGCATCACTTCCTGCCTTCCCTGAAATTCAGCCTTCCCCAAAAGCATTCCAAATTTTGGACAGTTGTGTACATGTTGGGGAAGGGCGTGTGAGCAATTGACACTGCCTTGTCCACAGAGACAATAGGGGACTTACACTACTAGTAGGTAAAGGAGCCCTTCTTAAACACAGCACCTAGCACAATGGGGTCCTAGTCCATGATTAGGGCTCCTAACTGATACTGCACTTCAAGCAACACATGTGAAATCCCTGGCCTTTCGGAGCTGAAAGATCAAAGTTCTAGTCCCAACTCCGCATGTCACTATGGAAATACAGTGGCTTTACCATCTTCAACATGTCCTTAACTTGATATAATCTCTGGTGACTGTGTGTGTTTTGCTGTCTCCCTACAGTATGCTCTGTACTAAAGGTTAGTATTTGCCAGCAGTTACCATAAGGCAGTCCTGAAATAACACAGGTTTTACCCACTCTTAGAGCAGGACATTGTAACTTGAGAACGCTGACTTCCCCATACCTCGTACTCAGCGTACTTCCATTCTTTTCTTTCTGGCTTTTAGTTTCCCCACTCCCTTTTAAACGAATGCTCATTTTTCTGCTTCACTTGCCACAATTAGCAGTGGGCAACAAAGTGAGAACATTTAGGGCCATACAATATACAGAGAGATTTCCCACAGTGAACCAAATCATCCCCTTAGCCACTGTGACTGGATTACATATTTATTATAAAGATTTCATATTTGTATTATTAACAGGCAACCAAGAATAGGGGATGTTGTCCTGGGCAATATACAGACATATAGTCAGAGACATTTAGTGCCCAAAGAGCGTACAATCTAAACTGACAAGACAGACCAGCATAGGTGGGATGCGATATAGCATATAAGCAGAACAAACAGGGTGATGGTCTGCTGCAAACATCATGGTAGTTCTATGGTCTGAGTCCCTCTCTGTGCGTCTATTCTATTTCTATTTCTATTTGTATTCTGCATGAGTTGTTAAGCCCCACTCATTAACTTAGTATTTGAGCACCAACCAATAGTGCATTAAGCAACACAACTACCATCTGTGATGTGTTGTTTGTTCTGTCATCCTTTCCCCAAGGGGGACTCAGAAGTGATTTGATTTTCCCATCTGTGTAATGGGGACTGTAATAGGGTCAGCTACTTCCCAAGGGCCCCCTGGTGTCCAGGGGTGGCTCTGCAGCACCCTGGCTTAATTTCCCGTTCTGCTGAAGGTCCCTTAACAAATACACACAGTCAAAACATTCAAATCATTCCCCTTCTAGGGTCCAATTTACCAAAACATTCACAGTCTTTCAACACAGAACTGAAAGAAAAGAGTCTTTGCCCCAATTCAAAGTTGGGCACAGCCCCTCTTTCTGAAAGGTCTGTCTTCCTTTCAGAGTTCAGACACTCTCCTTGCAAGGCCCCCAGCCTTCCTTCCCAGAGCGAGGTTCCATTCCTTTTCTCCATGCCAGAGCTTGTCTTGCTCCTTGCAGCATTCACCTGAAGCTGCTTCCTCAACCCAGCTTCAGCTTCTCAAGCTTCTGTCCTGCCTGGCACTGCTAGGTAACTGAAGGTAGGCTCTCTGTCAAGCTCCCTCCCCAGAAACTATTCCTGGAGTCTGTCCCTTCCTCCTTTATCTTCCCAGGCCTGGCCTGAGTTAACCACAGGACCCATTTGTCGTTACCCACTGAGGAGCAAAGATGATCTTGCCACAGGTGGGGCTAAGCCCCATTTCCTCTTAAAGAGGCCAACCACCCTGGAATAAGGATAATGATACTTGCCTCTTTTGTGTTTTGAGATCTATCAATCACAAGTGTTACATAAGAGCTAATTAATATCAGATCAGGTCCTTTAGTTAAGTATTATTATGTTTTCACCTTATCCAAACCAGGTTGCCCATCCCTAAAAATTATGCTGTAATCCAACTACAAGTGCGAAACAACTTAATTTCCTTTTTTGAGGTTGCTCACTTCTAGCTCTGTCTTTCTGAAAACAATACATTAACTCCTGATCGGAAAGTCCTAAAAGTGCTTTAGGAAATGGTAACACTTTCCATGTTGGATGGATTTGTCAGTAGGTGATTTTGACACAATTGTATGAGTATTAACTAAACAGGCCCCACAGCTAGAGCAGGTCCAAATTTTTCATTCCAAACATGTTTTTGATGAAAAAATGGTGTGGGGGGGAGAGGGGGGGCCAAAATGGACATATCTATGGGAAATGACAGATTCTGACAAAAATAATTATGTTTCATTGAAAAATTGAAAAACAACATCAGTTTTCATTCACTGAAAATGAGAGTTTTGGGTGAAAGCTGGGGGGGGGGGGAATAGTTTTCAGACTATTGTTTTCAGCTTTTGGTTGGCAAAAAACCAAAAACAAACAAACAAACAAACAAATTGGGACTTTTTTTCCCAAAAGAAACAGAAAACATTTCCAAATACAGCAGCTGTATAGGTTTATCATGATTTTGCTGAGTCACAGAGAAGTTAAATGACTTACTCAAGGTCACGAGTCAGTAGCAAAATTAGAACAAGACTACCAGAGTCTTGATTCAGAAGTCCCTGAACCAAATCCTATTTATTTTGACCTAAACTCCAACGCTTTTAGGCCATCTAAGCCCTGTCTTCATTATTCTTTCCCATCTGCTTTTATGAATACAACCACAACTTTTGATATGTGTCTAGAAACTGTTTCAACTGCCAGACTTATGCTAACATTGCTCAAGACACCGTTCATTTTCATTTCAGGTCTTCAATTTCAGCAGGATATTCGAGGAGATGAAACTTCATTACACAAGCAGAACTCAGACGTTGCGCTATGTTGTTCCTTTATGATATTTATTTAGAGATTCCAGAGAACATTATCTTTTTCTGTTACAGTTTGCAGATGAAAAGAGAATATTTTGGGGGCCAAATGGAGACCTGTTATTCCTAATTGCAGCAGTTCATTAAATGCCCAAATAACAACTATGTGGGTGAAACCAGATAACCACTGTGCTCTCTAATGAACTCATATCACCCGCTGACAAACACTTTTCACAAAATGATCACTCCATGCCTGATCTCTGAGTCCTCAAAAGAAACCTGAATAACACCCTCAAAACATGACTCTGGGAACATAAATTCATAACTCTCCTAGACACCAAAAAGCAATGACTCAGTAAAGACACTGGATTTATGGTTCATTACACCAATTTGTAACCCACTAACCCTCCTTTGTCCTATGACTGTAGAGATGTTAACTGCCCGCTACACCTTGTATGGTCTCTTGCAACATGTGTTAACTCCTTATCTGTTCCACTATGTATTTACTATGGTATTCTGAGTTCCTTTCCCAGACCAGAAGAAGAGCTCTTACTGGGAAAACTTGCCACTTTCACCAACAGAAGTTGGTCCACACTCATTAAGTATCTGAGCACGCTCGAACAGTGTGTTAAGCAACACGACTAACATCTGTGATGTGTTGTTTGTTCTATCATCCTGTCCCCCGGGGAACTCATATAATTTACCCATTGTCTTGGGAACTTATTTTGAGATACCTCAGATGTCCCTGGCTCTCATTTTGTAAATCAAAACATTTGGGTTTTTTATAACTATAAAATGTTTCTCAAGAGCAGAGCTATGTGGGAAGTTGCCATTGAAAAGAATCTTCAACAAAAAATGCAGTTTCTGCAGAACTGAAATTTTCCATGAGAAAATTTTAATTTCTCCACTTTTTTTTTGTTCGTTCTGTAAGGACAATCAATTTAACCTGAACTGAGATATTTTGGTTTGTTAAACTGACCAGAAACATTTCAGTTCCTGATGGTGCTGAACGGTCCTAATGGTGCTGACACCTCAGGGTGTCCTAGATGAGATGGAAAGTTACATGTGATCATTAATAATCCCGTGGCAATTTTACCTAGAATCAGAATATTATCCCCAGCGACTCATCCGAATTCTAATTTAACTACCTGCATCCGACCTAATTAAATCTTCACCACGCACCATTTCACTTACCACCACACCTTCTGTCCTAAACACTGTTTGGTTTTGCTATGGTGTCTTTACACATTTGTCACATTTTACTGCAGATACTTTGGCTGCACTTGAGCAATGGGCAGTATTATGACCTGCATAGATCTGAATCAAAATATACCATTGACTCTGTGCCAGACTCTGACATAGGGCTCTGCAAACTCTGTCTCCCTTACAGGCTGAGAAGTGCTCCATACCATGTAAAATATACCAACTTCATTGCATTTACTGGTCTGTCATTGTCTCCCAGCAGCACCATTTTTGACACAAAGGAATTAGTTGTACCTGTGTGGTCCTAGGTGTTAGGACTGAGGTCATGTCCATAACTGGCTTCTTTAAATGTTTCTGGCAAAGGTCCTGGAAACCCTGCCACTCTTCCGGTGATAAGAAACATCTCATCCCATGTAAAATGTACTCATTTAGACTTTCAAAGAGGGGTATCTAAATTTAGGCTCCTAAGTCCACCATAAGGTAACTAATGAGGCCTGACGGCAGTTGCTGATTGTGCTTCGCTTGTGAAAATCAGGTTACCTATTTAGCTGCCCAATGACTTTAAAGTCTGTCTTTAGGCACCTATTTTTAAAAAAATCTTGGCCCCCATTTCCAATGTAGGAAAGTGAGTGCAGTCCGTTACCAGTAACATCTGGAAAGCACTTTCAGATGAATGTGAGTGACCGCTTCCATATGAAGACAAGGGGTAAACATTTTCAAAAGCACTTCAGTGATATTTGAAAATAGGACTTTTGCTTCTAAGTCATTTAAGTGACTTTGAATATATACCCAAGCTCTTTATAGTCACTCTATGTACAGTTTCCAGTTATAATGGGTAGTGCATTTGTTATGCTATAGGTCTACTATTTGCATTAGTTCCTACTAAAGCTCATTCATAGTGTGTTTTTCTTCTCTTCGGTCTCGTTTTATCTCCTGTTCCAGTGGTAGATTTTTGTGCTTATTAAACATTTTTGTTGGGCTCTCAGACCCACCTGGAACAACTCAAATTCCAGAGTTTAAAAATAAACCCTGAAAAATAGCATAGCACGATTCATATGCTGTGTCCAGCCTGCATTCCACAGGAAGATCCAGTTGCATCTTCCCATTGTGAGACTAACTCCCCAAATGGAGTAAAAGCTCCACAAATTTCATCTCATGGAGTCTCCTTTCATATTCTTTCACAGGAACGGCAGGGGCTGCCTAAGGGTGTGACTACATTGCTGCTGGGAAAGTATTTCCCAGCATGAATAGACAGACACTCATGGGTTCTGCTTGAGCTAGCATGCTAAAATTAGCAGTGTAGCTAGGGTAGCACAGGCAGACGATTGAGCCAGCCACCTGAGTACAAATCCACCCAGATACCCTGGGTACGTACTCATGAGGCTAGTCCAAGCTGCTGCCCATCCTCCTCCGAGCTGCACTGCTATATATAGCTCACTAGCTCAAGCAGAGCTAGCAGGTGACCATCGGCTCATGCTAGGAAGCACACACCCCGCTGCAGTGTAGAAGTACCCTTAGTGGGGAGACTAAGGTTCCACACCCTCAATCAGTAGAACCCCTGAAGGCTATGTGGATCTCTGAGCATCTGTAAGAGACAAGAGGCTTCCAAGTAAAGACTAGTGCTTGAGCCTACCAGTTGCCTCCTACTCCAGCTCCATACCCTTCCAAATCACAGAGAGAAAATGGAGGAGCTGGGGATGAGGGAAACCATGCCTTCTGTTTCCATCACATGAGGCTTAGATGCTGGGCTCCTCTTCACTCGCTCAGCAGCAGTGGATGGGTGCATCGAAGCAAAAGATTAGAATTTCTAGAGAGAATTGAAGTGGGAGAATGCAAATACTTCCTGTTAACCATGAAACTGAGCAATGATACTGCAGCATAACAGTGAAAAGAGCATGGCTTCCATGGGCAATCATATAGCTCAGAAGAGTCTATTCAGTGAAATATTTTCAAAGCCTGGTCAATTTGCCCCAAATGATATTAGCTGGCAACAATCTGGACTGAAAAAATATTTCCTTCCCCATAGGGCATTATATGATATATTAACTTCATTTATTGGGATTTTTACTATCCCACAAAATGCCTAATATACCCACAGCTGGAGGCAGAATACCAGATTGGATGGACAATTGCCATCTTCTGGTAAGGAAATTCCAGTATCCCTCTGTGAATCCTTGTGGACCTATCCCTGAAGATAGAGCCATCAATAGCTATTAGACAAGATGGTCAGGGATGGAACCCCATGCTCTGGGTGTCACTAAGCCTCTGACTACTAAAAGCTGTGACTGGACGGCAGAGGATGGATCACTCAATACATTTCTCTGTTCTGTTCATTCCCTCTGACGCATCTGGCACTGGACACTGTCAGAAGACAGGATACTGGGCTAGAGGGAGCACTGGTCCACTCAGTATGGCCATTCTTATGTTCTTAACCAGTCTTCAGCATTGCCATTCTTTTGGGTAGCTTTTTATTTTAATTGGGACCCTTGGTTGTCAGTGACTGAAAGTGGTTTTGTGTTTAAAAGCCAAAGGAAACTTTAAATGACCTTAGAGGGGTTAAGTTGTATACTTGTGAGACCTGTTCTATGATCTCTAGGATTGCCGTTGACAGATAGAGCCTGACTGACTGAAAATCAATGTGATCAGATGTTTTTATGGATTATGGCGGCCTGGGCTAATTACAAAAGATTGTCTTTCTAGATCCAAGAGTTTTCAAAGCAAACACCAGGCAGATGTACGTGGGATTAATCTGCAGACTTGACAGTTTTCCCTAATTATCTGTTGTAAGGGAAGAAACTGGATCAGCTCCTTTCCCCTCTTTGGAGTTTACACTTTTTCAGCATTTGGGGACAGTATCTTGCTCCCCTCCCTCCTGCTTAAGCTGTGTTGATCCCAGCTATCTTTGGGCCAGACTGTGTTTTGTTCTTTTAATTTCACCACAGGAGCATGTCATTCCTACACAGTAACAAAGAGAAAATGGTATGGCTACTTCCACCTTTTCATGTTCTGTGTGTGTGTGTGTGTGTGTGTGTGTATATATATATATATATATATATATTCTTATTATATGTTCCATTCTATGCATCCGATGAAGTGGGCTGTAGTCCACAAAAGCTTATGCTCAAATAAATTGGTTAGTCTCTAAAATGCCACTAGTACTCCTGTTCTTTTTGTGGATACAGATTAACACGGCTGTTACTCTGAAAAGAGAAAACAGTGGGGAAACATGACCAGCACTTCACAGCTAGAAGGGAGGGAGCCAGCAACTGGCCATTGCAAAATGGCCACTTTGAAGCTGCAGTGGGCCTTGCTGCTTTTAAAGGGCCAGTTACAGAAAGGCATGCTGGGAAGAAATATTCCTGTAAATGGCAATCCTGCACTGGGGTGTGCTAGCAGGAAACCGAAAGGATTGAGGGAAGGGGCTGCTATGGTGTGATCAGTGGCAGATTACTGCACAGGCCAATGGAGCCTGTGCCCAGGGTCCCTGGCCAATTTTTATACAAATATTTTGTACAACGTGGAACAGCTACAACATAAGAGAATCAGAGCTACCTGTTTCTGCATATTCTATGGCCCAGGGTGCTTGTCTAGCATATGGTAGATCAGGGTTCAAATTCCTACTCTCCATCTAGCAAACAGAGGATTCAAACCTGGGTCTCCCAAGTGAGTGCCTTATAAACGATCCTGAAACATATCCCTGACCTTTTCCTCAACACCAGATCATTTTTTATTTATTTTAAACAACCCTCATGGACAGTTCCTCACCTGGTGTCAATTGGTGAAGGTCCTTTGACTTCAGTGGAATTCACACCAGCTGAGAATCTGGCCCCTCATGCTTTGCCCCAGATTTATCATTTTTACAACACTTCACTGTGCGAGAGTTGATGGCAATTTATGTCATTACACAAATTATACAAATTGCCATTAACCGATGTAATGTACTATAAAGAATTGGAAGCAGGAAGAAAAAAAATTATTTGAATTTTTCTTCTGCATGTTTGCATTGCTTTATAGCTTAATTTATCAAGTCAGTTAATTGAAATGTATATCATTAGAAAGAAATGCATTGAGGTACCTTCTTCCCTCTTCTTTTTGTCTATTAAATTATCATTTCTCACCATCACCGGGCCATAATTGCCAAACCTTTCCTCTCTCTTAGGAGATAAGGTGAAAATGACAACCATTATTTCTATCTCTCTCCCCAGAGACTGGGCACATCACCTCTGTGTTACATTTACCTCCACTTATCCTGGCTTTAGGCTTCTGAGCTTAATCCCAAACACAAATCCCATTAAGACCAAGAACATAACACATTTTTGGAAGAAGAAACTGACCTTTTTCTTTTAGGTGCTTAGTCTAGCCATTATTTTAACAAGCCTTTCCCTCCCGAGACACAAATCTGGCACACTGTGGTTCACTCCAAGGCCTTGTCTCCATTTACAAGAGGTCCAATTATTCAGTGATTTCTATTAATAATAATTTATTATGAACTATTATGATTGTAACACCCAGAAGTACCAGGCTATGACTGGAGCTCCTTTGTGCTAAGTACTGGACGAACACAGAACAAAGACAGCCTCTGCTCCAAAGAGCTTCATAGAAAACAAGAGGCAACAGCTGGACAAAGACAGATGAGGGAACTGAAGAAAACAATGAGTAGCAACTGTGAAAAACCAGATAGCAACTGTGAAAAAACGGGACGGGGGTGGAGGGTTATAGGCGCCAATATGAGAAAAAGTCCCAAAAAACGGGACTGTCCCTTTCAAAATGGGAGGGATGGTCACCCTAACAATGAGGCACTGTTGGTCAGCATGGTAAACAGTGGTCTCAGAACACCAGCTGCCTGGCCATTGTTATGTTTTCCATAAGCACCATGACAAAGGAGAGTTCTAAAGATTTTGAACATGGGTTTTTTTGTGTTAACCTTTTTGCAAACGTAGGCCCTGATCTGTCAAAGTTATATGCTCAGGAATCTGCCAGCGCAGGGCATGAGAGAGAACAAATATTTGGGGGGGGGGGGAGGGGGAGAAAAAAGGCACAGTTGGGCCTGAGCCTGAAAGTTCTGATATGTGTTCAGAGGTGCGTCCAGATTCCCTCAAAACTCAGAGCCAGTGTTCCAGTTTGGCCCATTACTCCCAGAGCGTCAGGAAGTTCACATCTACAGCTGGGATGGAACTTCTCCAGAGTTTGAGAATATTGAAGTCTGGCTCCCAAGTTCTGGTTCAAGTCTCTCTCTCTCTCTCCATTAAATACAAGCTGCTATGACAAAATGGTATATCATAATGTATAAATGGAGTCATAACAGCAACAAACTGTTTTTTTTTAAAAGTAGTGTTTCCTGCTTTACAAGCACAGGGACAATTCTGCATTCCTAGTACACTCCAAAGTCCCATTCACATCTCTGCTAGATTCCTTTTACGCAAAGGATGCACAGTTGGGTTTGTAAATGTAAAAGGAACATCTTTACATGCCTGTGGTGTATTTATCTATATATGCCTCTATTTTCTATGTACTGCCCTTTTAAATGTCTATGGACTGTGCTGTCGTCAAAAAACATCTTTATTGTGTCCTTTCCTGTGAAGAGTTTTCAGACGAGATGAACAAACAATATTTCTGCCATGATGCCTACAAAAATCTTATTGATGCTTAAGCAGCTGGTGTTCTATCACCATTGTTTATCAGGATGGACAGTGACTGTCCCATTGTTTCTTTTTGCTCCCTTGTCTGGCTGTCTCTATAGACTGGTTGTCACTTCTCTTATACTTAGGTTATAGGTTCTCTGGGCTAGGGACTGTGGGTTTTTTTTTGTACAGCGCCTTGCACAATGGGGCTCTGTCCTCTAGGTGCTATTGCAATATAATAATACTAACAATAACAATAAAATAATAATAAAGAATATATTCCCTGGTGAAGACTTAACTTTTATTCATGTTCTGTTGCTCTCTCTGTCTAAAATTAAAGCTATTCTGGATGAAAATGTCTGCTTGTTCCTTGTTGGTGGAAAATACATAGCAGTTATTCACTAACAAATGCTAACTCAGATGATGATAGAAGAAATTTGAAAGATAGGGAGTAGCCTCACTGAAATCAGTAGGTGAGCCTATGTGTGGAAGGCTGTAGGACTCAGCCATTATTTTTAGGGAAAGAGGTGGCCACACAGTCAAATTACACCTCACAGTTCAGGTCAATATTAAAAGCCACAAAAACTGTCTCTATACGTTACAACAATCTCACAGATTTCCATTATACTTCATGCACTGAGAAAGAAAATCAAAGAGAATGAAGGTGGCCTTTGTACTCAACTACCATTGTACACAGGCCAGGAGCTAGCTTTTAGAATCTTTTAAGGGAGCAAGTGTTTCAGAACTGTCAAACAAGAATTCATGGGCTATATCTACTGACTAGAGAGGAAGGATTGTCCACTGGTTAGTGTGCTAGCCTAAGGCATGTGAGTTCAAAGCCCTGCTCTACCAGAGTATGTTTACATTGCAATTAGACACCCAGGGTTGGCCCATGCCAACTGACTCAGGCTTGTGGAGATTGGGCAAAAGGTCTGTTTAATTGCAGTGTAGATGTTTGGATTTGGGCTGCAGCCAGAGCTCTGGGACTCTCTAGGACCTCCCATTTCCAGCCCAAGCCCAAACATCTACACCACAATTAAACAGTTCCTTAGCCTGTGATCCACAAGCCTAAGTCAGCAGGCACAGTCCAGCTGTGGGTGTCTAACTGTAGTGTAGACATACCCCCAGAGCATTCCTGTATATGACCCTGGTGATCATGCCTAAATTCCTCAACTGTAAACTGGGGATAACAATATGTCGCAACCTCACAACGGTGTTTTGAGGATAAACACGTTAAAGATTGTAAAGCCCTTTAGATAGCATGATGGGGCCATACAAATACCTAAAATAGAGGTAAATTGACACAGCTCTATTGAAACCAATACAATACTAGTAGAATGCCTAGTCATAAAATGTATGAGGAATTAAAGGAGATTTGGAAAGGGGGGAGGGGGTGAAAGTTTATCTAATTAACATTTCCATCGTGGCATCAGTGAACTTGAAACATTATCCCCCTTTATTTTACTGTATTGTGATTGGTGCTCATCTGAATAAAGGGGGAAAAGGAGGTATAACTTAAAGTTATTTACATAATGCAAATGGGAGCACAAATAAGAGGGAATAATGTATGTTAATGAGCAAGAGAGCAAAAATCAGGGTCAATCTGCAACTGCAAGCACAACATTGTTTCCCTGAACAAATGGAAAATCTGATCTGTTGTGTACACAGTTATAAACATTCTTTATTTCTGGTTGCACTATGTTATTACCTTTGTTTTTCATGCAGTTTGTTACAGTTAAGTGTGCACTTGGATGTATCCATTGCATATTTAGTTCATATAGACTACAGATGAGAAAAATCCAGGGAGACATGATCACATTCTGTAAACCCTTTCAAGAGAGCAATGTAACCAAGCAAAGGAATTATTGCCAATTCCAGATGATGGGAGGACAGAGAACAATGGTCTGCAGCTAAGAAAGAACAACTTTAAGGTAGATACATTCTTAACAGAGACAGAACTAGCAGAATGCACTAGCAAAATATCAAGAAAAACTAACTAGAAGCAGAAGTAGGCAAAATGTTTCACGTTTTGAAATTTGAAAAAAAAAAAAAAAAAAGGATGGTGAAATTGATAGAATGGTCATGAAATATTTCCCCCTTTTTTCAACCTGTTTGAACCACAATTTATTGAGCTCAACAGTGTTGATTTACATAATAGGGGACAATAATTCCTTCCACTGCAAGGATCCCTGAGTGAAATCCTGTAGCCTGTGTTCTGCAGGAGATTAAATTAGTTTGTCATAGTGGTTCATTGACTTCAGTGGAGAAATGGCAATCTATACCATCTGAGGATGTAGGCCCAAAATCTCTAGACAGCTTAAATAAACAGTGGAGTTCATAACATTATCAGGCCTCATAATTAGCCCATTAGTGAAACTCCTTCCCTAACAATGGTTTATATGGTAAAATCCATCCTGTCTTGTTTTCCACTCAAAAATGGCCTCGGACCTAGCAGTGGGGATCAGCTTGCAAAGTGACTAATGAAAGTAAAAGAAACTGAACATAATGGAACCTTCGGATTAGCAAGAGGCAACGAGGAATGAAAACTTGAACAAGGCAGGCAATCCTGGGGGGATAGCACAACACTGATTTTGTATTTAGAGACCTCCTTGAGGGACTAGTAAGCCCCAGGAATTCAGTCACTCTGGTGGGCTAGCTGAGCTTTTCTGCCAGCTTGCAACATTTGGAACTGAACATATGGTTCCAGGTTCAACAGCTGCTCCTCTTTCTCCGAATTAACACAGTTGTTTGGGAGGTACTAATAATAAGTCGGATGAGAAAAGAGAATTGAAACAGAGGGTGGGAGGGGGAGAGGGGAAAGGAGGATGAAAATACTGACTCTAAAATGTGTGTGACTTTCCTGTTACGGAAAGACGCTGAGCTGACAGCCCTGGGAGATGAAATGTACCCCTCTTTACCCTCAGCATGTCCATTGCACAGATTATGGCAATGAAAGCTTCCTTTAACTGCCCAACCAGAGTGGCTCTGTCCTGCACTAGCGTGGCCCTTCTCGGCATGAAACAAAGACAAGTACAGAGTCCTGCACTTCAGACGAAAGAATCCCATGCACTGCTACAGGCTGGGGACTGACTGGCTAAGCAGCAGTTCTGCAGAAAAGGACCTGGGGAATACAGTGGATGAGAAGCTGGATATGAGTCAGCAGTGTGCCCTTGTTGCCAAGAAGGCCAATGGCATATTAGGCTGTATTAGTAGAGCATTGCCAGCAGATCGAGGGACGTGATTATTTCCCTTTATTTGGCAATGGTGAGGCCACATCTGGAGTACTGTGTCCAGTTTTGGTCCCCCACTACAGAAGGGATGTGGACAAATTGGAGCGAGTCCAGCAGAGGGCAAAAAAAATGATTAGGGTGTTATACCAATTAAATAAAAACCAGCAGGATCTTATTAAAGGGGAAAGGCAAAATGAAACATTTATTGTGAATACAGAAAGAATCATAGTAAGCAGTTAGTTATAGCTATAACATTCCATTCAATCTCATATTTATTCACACATTCATTCATACACACACACACACACAGGTTCTGCAAGGTTGTTATCATAGTTACCAGCCTTAGAGTTGCTTGTGCCAAGCCACTGGCCAGGTGGCCTGGACACAAGGAGGGAGCAGGGACTTATCAGATGCAGATGTGATGCT
The DNA here is from genome assembly GCF_965152235.1 of Eretmochelys imbricata. Taxonomy (NCBI): domain Eukaryota; kingdom Metazoa; phylum Chordata; order Testudines; family Cheloniidae; genus Eretmochelys; species Eretmochelys imbricata. The sequence goes on from NC_135576.1 coordinate 9,381,607, forward strand.
CCTGGAAGTTGGTTTTCAGAATCAGATCCCAAAGTTCTCAGTTTCTGGAGTCTATTTTTACAGGGAATTGCTTCATCATGCTGTTGCTGAATCAATTAGCAGATGGCACATTCCTGACAGCTTTGTGTTGTTCTTCGGTTCTCCCATCCTTGAGGCTGTTGGGTGGATTCCAGTCTGCCCTCCAGGGGTCCTCTGGTTGTTTCCACTTGACGCCTTTTTCGGCCAATGGACACTGGATTCTTAGGCTGGCACCTCCCTGATCATTCATTTATTATCCACACCAAGCATCCATCCACATATATCCTCTATCTCTATTTTAATCCTATTTGTTAACAAAGTGAGATAAATACAACAAAAGGGCGGGGAGTCTCTGTGTGAGTAACTGTTGTTACAAAGTATTGCTTTGAGACCAGACTCTGTTTTAGGATGTACTAACACAATTAGCAACTTGCAAGTTTCACAAAGAGAGGGAGAGAAACAGTAAAAACAAGACACCAAAAACCAAGAGACCTCTTAATTAGTAATACCCTGGAATTTAAACTATGGGGAATCAAACTCATTTGTGATTTTAATACAGAACTTCTTTAATATGATCCAACAAGGGGCTTGGGGCATATGACTTACGAGGAGAGGCTGAGGGAGCTGGGCTTGTTTAGTCTGCAGAAGAGAACAGTGAGGGAGGGATTTGATAGAAGCCTTCAATTACTTGAAGGAAGTTCCAAAGAGGATGGAGCTCGGCTGTTCTCAGTGGTGGCAGATGACAGAACAAGAATCAATGGTCTCAAGTTGCAGTGGGGGAGGTCTAGGTGAGATATTAGGAAACACTATTTCACTAGGAGGGTGGTGAAGCACTGGAATGGGCTGCCTAGGGAGCTGGTGGAATCTCCATCCTTCTAGGTTATTAAGGACTGGCTTGACAAAGCCTTGGCTGGGATGATTTAGTGGTGTTGGTCCTGCTTTGAGCAGGGGGTTGGACTAGATGACTTCCTGGGGTCTCTTCCAACCCTGATATTCTATGATTCTATGAAAACATAATTCAGTCCCTGCTGGTTCATTCAGACTTTGGATTCTTTGTCAAAGATTGTGTCTCTTAGCATCAATTTTGGAGGTAGTTTTAGTGATGTGGGCCCTGGGACCCAGCCTGAGGCAAGTAAGATCATTTTACATAGGCCAATGAAAATCAGATAATTTCACTGTCTTACTTACGGCGCTATTGGCTAGGGCTGGATTTGACCAGAGGTGAAAGGCCCACTGTCCCACTACCAATTCCTTTCATCATTCCAAGTGAAGTCTTGAAAGAAACGTACACAGAGGTACATTTACAGTGACCAGATGTGTGCTGGCCACTTTGCAGTACAAGTAGAAAACAGTGCCTTAGTCCTAAAAAGAGAAGCACTGAAACTCATTTCTCCATTCGAGCCCTGCTGACGCTGGTCCAGGTTGGTTCGTTCAAGGGCAGCAAAAGATGAGGAGGTAGGGGGTCATTATACTCCTGCTAGGACTCTCTGACTTGTGCAGCAGTAAAGGACTCCCTCCCCACTGCCTTGGGGAGAAGGGATGCCAGAGGAACTGACCATAGCGGAAGCATGGAAAAGGGGTTCAGTGAAGGTGGGATGGCCCCGGGCACCACTTGCCTGGTTCTGAGTGGAGACATGACAGCTGCCACCTCCCTTCCTGGCCCTGCCCAAGACAACAGTGTGGTGCGGCTCCATGGCCAGGGACCCACTTCCTGCACAGGTGGAAATGGGTGGGAGTGCCCACATCCCCACCCGATGAGGAGCCTCTGCTGGCATTCCAGTGCCAAGGACTGGGACAGGAGAGACTGGGCACTGCCTTCCCTGGGGAAGAAAGCTCTGGGACATATCGAGCCCAGGTCCCCAGTGCCAGGTCAGGGCATAGCCTGGAAAATGCATTGAGAGGTACCGTGCAGCCCTGTGGGACTCCAGCACCTCCATTCCATGTGGAAAGCCCCAGCATCTGGGCTGCAGCTTCCCTCCCTGATGGGGGCTCAAGGAAGTGCTGGGGCCTCTCCTCCCAGCCCACAGCACCAGAACACCAGCAGGGGCTCCTCTACTGGGCAAGCCTTCGGGCACCTTCCTGTGTGGGTGGTGAGTCCCTGTTTGTAGGGCCACCCGGTGCTGCTATCTTGGGCGTGGCTGCGGGGGCGGGGGTGGGAAGGTGGCAGCTGCTGAGTCTCTGCTCAGAGCTGACTAAGCAGGGGCCTGGGCCCCCTGCACCCATTCCCACTTTCATTGTGCCCATGTCAGAAGTACTATCCTGACTCTCATAAAAAAAAAAAGGTACCAGAACGCCATTCCCGACTGTTCTAGCACCATTTGAGAACTAGTAGAACGACTACCCCTGTGTTGAAGAGTTTACGCCACAGTTTTAGAAATGATGGGAAGAGATCCACAGCTGGTGACCCCAGGACTTCTGTGGTTCTGGGCCAGTTTACACCAAGGGAGGATCTGAGCAGATGTGGCATGCTGGAGGAGAAACAAAAAATAGGGAGTGGATGGAGTGAGAATTACAGCAATGAGATCGCACAATTATTCAGTGTAGGCATCTGCAAATCTTTTTGGTTTAGCTACAAGGGTTTTTTTTAAAAGCTAATTATTGCAGCAACGCATAGAGCTACCCCATCATGCCAGGCATTGTACAACCACAGAGCAAGAGACCATCCTTTCTTACCCTCAAAGTGTTTACAATCTAAATAAGCAAATCAGATCAAAAAAATGAAAGGAGAAGGGACTTGCCCAATAATGGAACACAGGCTTCCTAATTCTTCAGCCCGGTTCTCATCTACTAGAGCACAAGAGGCTCACCTCAGATGGCGTGCAATAAAATGGTGGGTCTTAAAAAGGAAAATGAAGAATGAGGCTTGCGGCTGGCACACCAAAACTGAGTAGGCATCTGTTAGACAGACAAACCCTAGCTGGCATCATTGCAAGAATAGAGGGGGCAACATAAGCAAGCTAGGTGGGCTATGCACTTAAGGCAGAGTGAAGCAGGGATCAAGTTATGCTAGAACACCCTTGTACACTATTCCAGCACTTTTTAATGGCGTTCCAGTACTACCACTTGCAAGAGAAGTGCATTCCAATTAGGACTGGACTGTACTGGTGTGATGTTGGGCTTTCAAGGTGAGATAATGTTCAAATCAGTTGTGATAGCCTAAAGCCAACACTCCACATTCAAATCTTTGTGGGGGGGAGTTCAGCTCTAGATCCAATCTTTACAGCTCGGGCCAATCTCTAGAATTTAGCTACATCCACCCAGAAGTATTCACCATGGAACGGGGTAGCTGATGAGAGCTCAAGAATGAGGCATTCCTGACTGTTCATTCTGCCTTTACTTATCAGATACAGATATGGGTAAAGAGGAAATATCTTTGTCTCAAAGGACAAGCTTAGAAAAGCAGGGAAGGACTCAAGAATTTTTATGAACAGGAGTACTTGCAGATACAGACTAACACGGCTGCTACTCTGAAAACAGTTTTTATTAAGTTCTGCCTCAGCTCAACTAACCTGGCTGATTTTTATGTATTTCTTTATTTTGGTCTGGATACCAGGTAGAGCAGTTTGCAAACAAAGGAAAGATTCTCTCAAAGAAGTGCATCTCAGTTAATCTATGCACTATGGATCAAAAGCAGGATACTTAAGATAGAGAAGTGGCAGAAATCAAATGGGTTTTTCTGTTTTCTTTGTTATTTGGGCTTTGAAGCTCCTTTGTAAATTTACTTGGTGTTGCTGCTTAAGGTGATCACGGCATGTGAGAGACTGAACATTCAAGCTTGTACTAAATACCCTGGGACTGAACAAAAGGGAGTCTCTTTCATACACAAAAGCACAGTTTGAGATATACTCAGTTGTACAGCACTTTTTAAGAATCAAGTAGGAACAAGGGTTTGGGTTTGGGTTTTTTTTTTTACTCTTTGGAAGCTTATTTGGACTTTGAAAACACAATGGCTTAAAACACCAGCCTAATCTGTCTCTTGTACTTGTTTGTATACAAACCAATACAAATCTTTCCTTTAGTGCCAGATGAATGTCAGAGATTTCTGGTACTTCTGGGTTTTGGTCTGGTCGGCAGTACTATGAGAAGAATCTTTTTAGCTGCGCTTCCACTGATATAAAAATAACCCCAAAACAAAACAACAATCCCCAGCCCTCCCTATATTCTGGAATCTAGGTGGCTTTACCATGAATTCAGAAAACAATCAAATAAAACCTAAAGTTAGCACCTGCTCCTTACCCCGAGCCAGAAAATAACCATCCTCTAGAAAATCAAGACCAAACAATTCCTTCTCCCTACACAATTATTAACTCTCATTGAACTGCTGCCATCCTCAAAATCCTGGGTAAATGAATATGCTTTGCAAGTAGCCATGAAAAGCAACCATGCTGGGCTATTTCAGAGCAAAGGTGAGCAAAGATCATATTAGGGATCTCTGTCTCAACAGCCTACACCAATCACAATTGTGGTGACATCATAAAATAAATGGTCTTGTCAAAAACGAAGCCCTGGAACTTAGAAAACATCAGTTCGTTTTTTATCTGTGACCTATTCTTCCTGTGTGACCTTGAGCAAATAATTTAAATGTCTGTGTCTCAATTACCATTGTGCAGATTAGGGATAACAGTGTTTCCTTTCTTCCACCTTTTGTCTGTCTTTGTGCATTCAGACTGTAAACTCTGTGGGGTGGGGCCTGTCTCTTACTATGCATATGTACAGCACCTAGCACAATGAGTCTCTGATCTAGGTGAGAAGTTCTTAATGACAACATAATATAAATAATAACAAAAGCAGTCTCTCAGCTAGGCAGTCAACAGGACAACTCATAGTAGAAAGCATTACTCTCAATAGTAAGAGGTTGAAGGAGCCGGCACTAAGTGAGTGTTAAAAGTTTGCTTGGACAAGAGTTTTCCCTTCTGTTTTTCATCTGGGATAGCACACATCTGATTTGCTGAATGCTTAGATGAAATGAAGCTCTGAGGTTAAACCTATGGGCCATCCTTAGGCTGATGACATCGTAGTTAGGGGAAACAAAAATATGATCCTGTTTGCAGTGGAATAAAATCCAGGCACATCAAGGTGAATTTAGGATGTAATGAGCCCTCAGCTCTGCTTTCTCAGCTTGCCACACAACCTTACCATTACCTTAAGATATGTAATTATTAATACCTCCATGGCGATGAATCAAAAGTGCTGCATTTGACTGGCACAGGATAGTAAGTGCTTTGAAAGTCATTATACTAAACACAAAAAGATTTTGCATAATCCTTCAAAATGTCAAGGCACACATCACATCAACAATTGTTAAATATTTCTTCTGTGGGGACAGGTTAATTTAAAGCACTTTTGATGTTTAATGCCACTCATGACAGTGTCTGAAAATTAACCCTCTGTATTTTCCCTCCCTCCTAACCCAGCAGTTTCCGTATAATGTTCCAAGGGTGGTTGGACATTTTCAACACATCCTATTAAATAAGAAATCAAGGGCAGCTTTAGGATGTTTGAAGGATGAAAAGCTCCATCAAACGATTTGCAGGAAACAAGCAACTGGAGATATTTTCTATTCAAACCTATCTACAGACTTGACACTTTAAAATTCCTCCTTCATTGTGATGATTGCCCTACAAGCAAGATGAATTCCATTGAAAAGCATTGAGTTACTGTGCAAAATGATAATCCCTTCCTGCCAGAGGGGTGGAGTTTTATTAGGCCAGCTTTGTAACTACACTCATGATCATCAAGGCAAATCTCAAAGGGACATGCCCTCCTTGCAGATAATAGAATCATAAAAATATGGAATGCGAAGGGACCTCGAGAAGTTCTCTAGTCCAGCCCCCTGTGCTGAGGCAGGACCAAGAAAACCTAGAATATCCCTGACAGGTACTTGTCTAACCTTTTTCTTAAAACCTTAAAATGACAGGGATGCCATAATTTCCTTTGGAAGCCTATTCCAGCGCTTAACTATTCTTATAGTTAAACAGCTTTCCCTAATATCTAACTTAAATCTCCTTTGCTGCAGATTAAACCCATTACTTCTTGTCCTGCCTTCAGTGGACATGGAGAACAATTGATCACTGTTCCCTTTATTACAGGTCTTAACATAGTTGAAAACTGTTATCAAATCCCTCCTCAATCTTCTTTTCTCAAAACTAAACATGCCCAGGGGTTTTAACCTTTCCTCAGATGTCAGGTTTTCTAACCCTCTGATAATTTTTATTGCTCTCCTCTGGACTCGCTCTAATTTGTCCACCTTTTCCCTAAAGTGTGGTGCCCAGATATGGACACAGTGCTCCAGCTGAGGTATCACCAGTGCCAACAAATGCTGGACAATAACTTCCTGTGTCTTACATGTAACACTCCTGTTAATACAGCCCAGAATCACATTTGCAACTGCATCACATTTTGGCTCATATTCACTTTGTGATCCACGATAATCCCCAGAACCTTTTCATCAGTACCACCACCTCGCCAGTAATTCCCCATTTTGTAGACCTGCATTTGATTTTTTTCCATTGTTATTGGAATTCAACTTGTTAATTACAGACAAATTCTCTAATTTGTAAAGGTTGTTTTGAATTCTAATCCTGTCCTCCAAAGTGCTGGCAACCCCTCCCAGCTTGGGGCCATCTGCAAAATTTATAAGCACACTCTCCACTCCGTTACTCAAGTCTTTAATGAAAATATTGATTAGTATTGGACCCAGAACAGACCCTGTTGGACCCCACAGGACCACTGATAACTACTCTTTGAATATGACTTTTCCCACACTTCCCTAGTTTGCTTATAAGAATGTCATTTGGCACTGTGTCAAAAGCCTTACTAAAATCAAGATATATCATGACTTATAACTTCCTCCCTATAGATAAGGCCAGTAACCCTGTCAAAGAAGGAGCTTAGATTGGTTTGTGTGACGGGCAGCATTTACCAGTAGTGCCACATAGTGGTTAGAATCCTGGGTCACGATTCTCCTCCATCTCTAGAGTCTCCTGCCAGTGGTTGCTCTGGCGCAGTGGTGGTCTCCCTTTCTGGTAGATAGTGACTCAGCCTGCTAGACACCCCTTCCAGGAGCAAGCAGGGAGACAGAGTCCAGAAAAGTATGTATATGTTCCATGTCCCCCACACAAGAGTTTTCAGCCCATGTCTAGGCTTCTGTGGGACACACACCCTTGCCTCAGGGCTTATCATGTCTCATGGAGGAAGGGGTTTGTGTCCCTTTGCGGTGTGGGCGGAGGGAGGCGGGGTTGGTAGGGGAGCCCAGGCCCTCCTTCTCCACCAGGTTCCTGTCCAGGTACCTCCAAGTTACCAATCACCCCAGAGAGCTTCAGGGCTGCCTCCCTGGGCTACTTCCCACCGCTTATTCTCCCACTCCAGGGCAGAGTCAAAAGCCGTGCAAATAATCCACAAGAAGACGGAGTCAAGGGTTCCTTATTCCTAGGGAAAGGCTGTTCCTTACTCTAAGGCCTGGGGTAGCTGCCACTTGTGGACCTCTCTCCTGTAGCCAAGACTCCAGCTGCAGCTCCCAAGATAGGCTTTTCCTTCTCTCCTGTCTGCCCCTCTTCTGAGCTGTCTGGCTCTTTTTTAAGCTTCTCCTCCAGCTGGAACAGGCACTGCAGGTTCAACAGGACCCAGACCTGCTCCTTACCCCTTATTGTCTGCATCTCACCATAATCTGATAAGCTTTGTTCTTGACAAATGGATATTGACTATTATTTGAAACTATTATCCTCTAGGTGCTTACATGTTGATTATTCAATAATTTGTTCCAATATATTTCCAGGTATCAAAGTTAGGCTGACTGATCTAGAAATCCCCACATTCTCTTTGTCCCCAAAATTGCCTTCAATATTAAGGTATGCAAACAATTCGTCCCTCTTTGTCAGAATCAAGTCTACAGTGGCTGCCTCCTGCTTACTCCCTCCACCATCTGAAACAAAAATTTGCCCCCAATATATTCCAAGAGCGTATTGAACATTTTGTGTTTTGCTATATTACTTTTCCAACTGATGTCTGGATCGTGAAAGTCCCTCATTACTTTCAGCTCTTGTGTTTTGGATATTTGTTATTTGTTCTGGAATTGCCCTATCTACCTCCCCTTCCTGATTTGGTAGGGTATAGAAGACCCCTACCAGGGCATCCTACCTATTCTTTATCCCTTTTATTTTCACCCAGAAACTTTCAATGGGTTTGTCTCTCACCTCCTTCTGTAACACAGACAAGTGTATATATTCTTGATGTATAATGCAACACCACCTCCCTTTTTCCCTATCTGGCATTCCTGAACAAGTTATAACCCTTTATACGAATATTCCATCATGAAGACGTAGACTCATAGACTTTAAGGCCAGAAGGGACCTTCATGATCATCTAGTCTGACATCCTGCACATTGCAGGCAACAGAACCTCGCCCACTCACTCCTATAATAGACCCATAACTAGGGCCTGACCCCAAATATGACAGTGAGACCCTGAGCAAATGGGTGAGACCCACCAGCCAGATATTTAGGAGAGAATTTTCTATAGAAACTCAGAACCATCTGTATTTAGTGTCCCGTCTCCAGCCCTTGGAGATATTTGCTAATAGTAGACTTGGATGAGCCATATCTCATTGTAGGCAACTTCATCATACCATCCCCTCTATAAAATTATCAAGCTCAGCCTTGAAACAAGTTAGGTTTTTTGCCCCCCACCGCTCCCATTGGCAGGCTGTTCCAGAATTTTACTCCCATGATGCGTAGAAACTTCATCTAATTTCAATCCTAACCTAAGCAACTCTCCTCCCTATAAAGCAAGTGGTTCTCACTCCTTGGTGCTGCTGTAGTCTTCTCTTGTTGGCTAGTAGCCTTCATCCTGGACATCTCCATGTGCATCTTTTTGATGAAGTCCTCATGCTACCTGATGCTAACATAGGTGAGCCAGCTCCTTCTTCAGCTCTTATCGGCTTCACAAGGACTCCACCAACAGACACCTCTCACATCAGGTGGTTCCCTCTGCCTGACTTTTTTTTCAGAAGGGACGTGCAGGCTGCATTCCCAGCAAATCAAGACCAGGGCTGGGGTGGAAGCCTCTAGGGTCAGGATGCCTGTCTGGCGTGGGGCCCCATAAGTGCAGGCAAAAGAAGAGCTAGCACTGGTGTTGGCAACATGCTATTTTTATCCCATTGAGGGTTCTTCTACCTGTAAATGAAGGGAATAAACCAAAAAAAAAAAAAAACCCAAAAAACCACCCTACCTCCCTGCCTTCCTCCTCTGGCCTATTTCCTTAGGGTCCGAGCTGCCATCTTCTCATCAGCCATGTGATGGAGCACAGCTTGATCAATTTCTAGCTAAGAACGTATGGTAGTCTAGCTGGATGTCCAGTCTATGTCCATCATTGGCGATCTTATCGCCACTAGTGCTTTTGGTAACCATGTGATCACCAACTGTGTAGCACCATTCCGTGGTAAATGCTTTGGAATTCATTGGTCTTCCATCCTCATAATATATTCATACCAACAAAGCTAACAAAACTGAACCAGTGTTGATGGAGATGATTTCCGAGTTTGGCTTCATATCCTGATTGTTGATCTTGTCCTGCCGCTTAATATAGAGCAGATGACAAAGACGATGAGAACTGAAAGCGTCAAGTGACAGCTATACTTCACCTTACTAAATCCATGGGAATAGGGAGAACAACAGTGCAAGTTTAACATGTGCAATAGGCATACCTGTTTTTATCTTGAGGAGTTAGAGCCTGACATTGTATGACCGCCACCATCAAGTCAAGAACTGCAAGTCAAGAACTGAGCCAGTAACCTCCAGAGCTAAGCAGATGAGCTGCTAAAACTTGAGCTAAACAGCTAGGCTCTCAGGCTGAGAGATGCAAAAGGTTCATATGCTCTGTGGGCACAGAGGGAAACACATAACACACCTCCACCATTAAAATAAACAGAAGTTTTGCCATTAACTTTAGTGGGAGTGAGAATAGGGTCTCAGGGCCAGATTTTCAGAAGAACTCAGCTGAGCACTCTTGAGAATCTAGCTCTTATTTAGGTACCTAAATGGGAGCTGAGGTTTTTGCAAAACCTGACCCCAAATTAAACAATTGAAAATCTAGCCCTTAGTGAAGCTATTGGATTTTGAAAGAGACATGACATTAATCCTTGCCATGAATACCTCTACCTCCCCTCCAAGCTCCTCTCAGACCCACTCTGTTCAATGTCCCCTCTCCCTACATTTATCTGTGTATTAAGCTAATCCCCACACAAGAAAACCATAGAACAAGACAACAGCCCATTTGTGGCACTAATATAATGTTTGAAAACCATCATTCCGTCAGCTCTGCTTCTATGTTATAGCCTTTCTTCCCTGCCCTTTGTCTGTCTTGTCTATTTACAACATAAAGTCATCAGGGCAGGTTCTATCTCTTATTCTGTATTTTTATAGTGCCTAGCACAATATGGCCCTAATTTTGGTTAGAGTCTCTAAAGGATACTGTAAATAATAATTAATAATAAATATTCTATACCATTGAGTATGTGTTTGTGTGAAATACCACAGGAAAAACTAGACCCCCGAGTCTCTCATTTTTCAGGGAAAATGTTCTGTTATCGAGTTCACAGAGTAAATACCACTGACTGAAGCCAAACAAGTATGTGGTTTGACTAATGAGAGGTGAATCTCCAAGCATATTCAGAGATTTGTTGTGATCTACAGATCAGGATAATCACTGTAATTCTCAGATACTTCTGCATGAGCAAAATCTAACTGGGACTTTTGCTCCCTAATGAGAGGCCTACTTCAGCTTCATTTCAGTCGAGTTCACAGAGTGGCCAGAAGCTATCAGTCAGAGCAAATCAGACACTATTGACATGAAGTCCAGACAGAACCTCAGACCCTGCAGCAGCCCTACAAAAGCTAACAGGGGAAGATGCGGGGAATCTGGTTTATAATTAATAAATGTGCTTGGCAGCAGGTCAGTAAAATCTTTGGGAATGTAGTCTGGAATCTCTGTGACAAAACAAGAGATTTAAAGTGATCATCTCATCTGAGTGGCACTGCATTTTTGTAATAGTCTAGTAAATTATAATATGTTGAGCAAAGAGTATATCTCATTTATCGGTGTAGAAATTCATACTGGCTTCCATCTCCAATGCCCAAGGGCAAATTTTGTGAGTAAGGTAAATGAATTGTCCGTCCACAAAATAGGACAGAACCCTCCTGCTTGTAAACAACTCTGTCCTTCTCCTCCCAACTCCCCTACTATAAAATTAACCAAAAACCTGGCCATGCAAATGGGTTTTATACTGCACGGTGCTGTTTTCCAAATAACTCAAGCAGATTCCACAGGTGTGTCCCTTCCATTGAGAATACCCTGCCACCAGCTGTGTGTGAAGGACCATAGGTCCTCAGGCAGTCCTAGGACTGCACGCACCACCTGGCAGTTTGCTGGTACTAGTAGGAAGATGGGCTGGTGGACCCTAGCTCAACAGAGGTACCACCCACAACGATTCTAATTGGAAGAGCTATCTGGCCTCTCTGATTGGCTCAGATTCACTATTTAAGTCAGAAGGAGGTACAGGAAGTTGTCTGAACAAGTAGGTGGATCCTTGCAGGGCTGCTACATTGCATCCTGCCTCCCTGCCCTATATCCCTGCCTTGTTCCAGATCTGTGCCTTGTTTCTGGTTCTTTCCCTCCACCCTTGTTCTAGTTCCTTACTTCTATTCCTCACTCCTGACACTGGATCTGGCTCTGAGCCCAGTTCTGGCTCCTGAGTCCTGCTCTGACCACTAGGCCTAAACACTGCTGCTCTGACCACTAGATCTGACCTCCTACATTGCATCCACAACACTGTGGACAGAATACATCACAGAACTACTGCATGTTATATATATATAACATATATATATATATACAAAAGAATATTTAGTTTTGGAAAACTAGTTGGGTCAGAAAACTGGCCATGGGTTACCTAGATTTTCACCTGTAGGCTACCTGTTCAAATCCAGAGCAATAGTGACCAAAAAGTCTTAATTCATAGATTCCAAGGCCAGAAGGGACCATCATGATCAACTAGTCTGACCTTCTGTATAACGCAGGCCATGGAACTTCCCCATAGTTATTCCTAAAAACCCTCTTTAAATGAGTTTCATTTTAGATTGCGGGAAAGACTAAACCAAGAAAGAATAAAAGTAAAGTCTCTAGGAGAAAGCACAGTGTGTGTCTTCTGTAACTCTGCCTCACAAAATGAAGTTGGTTCTGCAGCAAAGTAGACTTCTTTGGAAATTTAAAGATGCAGTTCACAAAAAAACCAACAACAACAACAACAACCCAACAGTCGTAACAGTCACAGAACTACTGACACCAGAAATCAACATTGTGAGTGAGTCAATAAATCTTGGCCCCTGGGACAAGTTATGAGAAGAAAGGCAATCCCTTAAATAGCTAGACCCCAGGCCATATATCGCTTAATACATTACAACAAAAAGTATAAAGCAATGGAGAATCACTCCCTATGGGAGTTACAACTCTGTAGGTGAGATCAGAATTGAGCCATAATTTAGCAACCCCTGAATGCCCTTTGAGAGGTAGATAACTATCACCCTACCCATTTTGAGATGTGCACGCTAGACAGAAAAAGATTAATTAACTTGCCAAGGTCACATAGTAAGTCAGTGGCAGAACCAAGGAGATAACTCAGGATTATTGATATGATGTCTGCTGTTCTCAAGATCAGACTATATTAGTGAAAGTAAGGAAGCCCATGACTCCACAGAAAGCAATAGAATGAGATTCTCTGCAAATTTTTTGTAGCTTTGGTATGCTCATTGCACTAGGCAGTAAATCCAGTTGCTACAGATGCAGCTTAGTGTGGCATTATTGTCAATGTACGAAAAGTGTATTAAAAACACAGTAATCGCCTTTTGGCAATATTAAATTGTGAAATTCTGCTCAGTTAAAGAACCTATCAAAGCCTCAACCACGAATTCGTAAACACAAATGGAATGTTTTCTAAATGAAACTTCCAGCGATAAAGCAATCTAAGCCATGCAGACCAATATACTGAGTTGGATTTTCAAATTTGGAGCAGTTTCCTCTTATATTTTTTTTCATAGCCCCGCTGCAAATTGAACATGGTGTTCAGCCTGGTGAGGGCAAGAACTTGTTTCAAGAAATTTGATCCAGCTGCAAATGTATGGATTAAACATATCTCAGTGGAACCAGCTCGTTATTTATTAAGCGAATTTAGTGATGATGAAAGGTTCCAGTGAAGTCTCCTAACCACAGCACATCCGGCAGCAATGTTAGACTATCTCATAAATATGCCTCATGCTAGTGTGTCCTATTTCCGCTTTGGAGGGGCCTCTAATAGGGACAAGAATGAGTCCTTGGCTTTTCTGCTGAAACAGTTAATGCCTAATATTATGGGGTGGGGTTGCTACTAGGAACAGGAGTGAGGCCACCGGCTCATTTAATAGATTCATAGATTTCAAGGCCAGAAGGAACCATTATGATTATCTAGTCTGACCTCCTGTAGAACACAAGCCATAGATTTCAAGAAGCAATTCTTGTATCTAGTGCCAATGGGTTAATTCACATAGGTCATCATTTGGGCTATTTAACATCACACAGGTTACCCAAGAGCCATCAAATTGGAAAGACAGTCACTCATTACGTACCTGATCTGTATTTGAATTAGTGATACCTTAGGATTTCTGTCTAGTAATGCAAGTCCCCAGCTGTTCAGGGGTGAAGTTGCTCCTAGAGTAGCTTGAAAGGAGTGAAGTAGGGACAGCTTGTAAAAGTGTCTTTGGGCCAGATTCTCCTCTCCCTTAGATGAATATTTCTTAACTAACTATACTGAAGTCAGTGGAGTTATACCAGTGTAAAGCAGGTGTATGTGAGTGAGAATCGGGGCCCTAAGGGAGAGGGGGGAACTAGATAGCCAAGAAAATTCTCATTGAATATGTCATTCTCAAGAAGACTCTAATACCCATAGAAATGCACTGCACACTTTGCTCTCTTGTATTTTGGAGCCATTTAGTGAAGTTACATTTTCTGTGAAACTCAATCAACTCTCCAGCTTTTCTATTTGAACCTTTTATTTTTCCCATTAGTCTGCTAATAATTGTTGCCTTCCTGGCATCCCTGTTCTGCTGGGTTATTATGCATTCCTCAGCACTGCGAAAAATGAAAAGTGGAAAAAAAATCACATGCTTTTCAGCTGACTTAACACTGTGTAAAGTGCTGAAATTATTAATTGAACATCTTGATTATAAATTAGGTGGAAATAATGTTGAAGAAGCAGCCCCTAGTCATATAGGTTTATTATTAGGGCTATGCACTGAATGATTTTAATTCTGGTAGTGGTAAATATAGCTATTACAAGAGAATGTGTGAACTCATGGATTTTGGCTGAATGTCAGCTGAATGAAGTAGGAGATTTCATCCACAATTTTAAACTGTATGTCCTAAAACACGGCCTCGGTTATCTCATGCCCCCATTCTTCCAAAAATAACCTGATAATGGTTTTACATAGAAGGGAACAATTATTCCCTCCTTGGCAGGCTTTACTAATGTGTTTATCTATTTATTACAGTAGCACCTACGTGGACCAGACCCCCCATTGTACTAGTCACTGCACAATTACAGAATAAGTTATGTGTTTGTGCAGTGCCTGAACACGTGCTCTGTGAAATCACATTATCAATGACTAATAATAACAATAAATCCTCGGTGGGATTTGATAACTTGTTTTGCATGAGGTCAGACTATATAACCACAGAGGTACTTTCTAACCTTAAAATCTACGGGTGAACTCCTGGTCCCATTAAAGTCAATGGGAATTTTGCCGTTGATGTCAAAGGGGCCATGAGTTCATCCTCTGAGTCATTCCAGCCAGAATTACATAATTAAGTAATTTTCTCCTTAGTATCCCATCTCACCCATTTTACAGTCTTTTAGATTGTAACTTCTTTGGGACACTGACCATCCTTTACTACTATCTGTGTGTACAGTGCTTAGCACAAGAGGACCTTAACCCAACCGAGCCTTTTAAGCACTACTGTAATATACATGTTAAATAATAATAATAATAACAATAATTACAAATGACTATTTTGATGAGCTCAGTGCCAAGGAGCTGCATTTTGGCAAATCTTCCATCCAACAACAATTCAGCGTTCCAAGAGAATCACATTCATTTTAACAAACAAAATGAACTGAAAACAAAGGCCCATCTGATTCAATGGTGTCAAGGCTGAATCCCCACTCTGGCACTTCAAATACAGAAGCTGGGGCCCCACAAGGATTTTATAGATTAATACTGGCCACTCCAGGCTTGCATTACATTCCCAAGGTTACGTCTTTTCTCTGACCTTGGATTGGTAAACGCTGCCACCACTCAAATGCAAAAAAACCCTTTGAACCCAGGAAGGAGCACTTGGGAATTCCTCCCTGTGAAGTACCCTCAAGCCCTTTCACCCACCTCTGGGGAAAAGCTGAGAAAGAAAACAAAGGAAATTAGCTGTTGCCACCAGCTAATTAAACAACATATGCACAAACCTCGTAGGAGACCAAAAATCCAATCCTGTTCTTAAAAAAAGGTAAATTTTATTAAAAACAGAAAGAAAGAAAATACATCTGGAACTTAGGCTTTTGCTAGATTTTAAAGGAGCAATTCCAAAATTTAAGCACCCAAAATAGCTTTCTTGGGGGTTCAGCTTAAAGGTTACAAGCAAACAAAAGCATCTGTGTTTAGCACACAGGAGATCCACAAGCCAAAATAAAGAAACAAACTTGATTGCATCTATCTAAACATTCCCTGTCCCAATGATTCCTTCTTGGTATGGAAGATAATTTTTCATACCTGATTCGAACCTTACACAGCATTCCTGCTTATAGCATTGCTGCTCTGTGTCCCTGGAGCCCAGAGAGAACAACAGACAACAAAGGGAAGTTTTTTTCCCCCAATTTTAAAAAGTTCTAGCCTTCCCATTGGCTTTTCTGGTCAGGTGCCCACTCTCTTTTTTTGGGGGGAGGGGGAGGGGGACCTATGCAGGGCGGCTTTTTAACCCTTTACAGGTAAAGCAAGCAGAGAACAGCAATCAAGAGGTATTTTACAGCTAACGGGGTGTCCATAAAAAGGAGCGACTCCCTTCATTTATCACGGAAGGTACGAAAAGGTCTGTCTTTGATTGGATGGATGGGAGCTCTTGAGCACTAAGGGAAAGGTTTGCTTGAGAAGTTATGGGTTCAGCTCTGTCCCGGGCTGAAGTAAACTCTCAAATCTCAGCAGTTTTTCTTGGAAGCCTCAGAATACTAACAGGAGCTTCTGCATTTCAAGTTTCACAAGACTCTCTTTCTCTCTCTTTTCTTTCTCTCCTTTTAACTATAAGTTGTTTCCCTTCCTCAGCAAAGCAAGAGACCCACTGGCTGGCTGTAATCCAGGGCCCTAACCAGGTGACCTATTTAGAATTCCTAGCTGTTCTGGTTCAACTATGAGCTATCCAGACTCAATCTGCAAGTGGCTGAGTCCTCATTAATAGGTGCACAAGTCACTGGGACCTGAGGTCTTCCGATACCTTTGTGAGAGATTCTCAGCAGCTCTCAGAATTACACCTTGTATCTCTACTCCTCTCCCAGATATAGCAAGAGATGAGAACAACTAAGAGCCCTGGGGCCCTATCATGTCCTTTTGTGCAGAAACAGAACACAGGGAAAACAGACACACAGATATAAACCTATATCGAGGAAAACAAAACCCACTCCTGAAGGCCTTTCTCCAGTCCAGCATGAAGCAAGAAAAGACATGTTGCATAAAATGTCCATACTGCATTAGTTTTAACTATCAGTAAAACAGCAGCCAGTATGGTTGAAGAAACACTTAGAATTAGTTAAAAGAAAAGGAGTACTTGTGGCACCTTAGAGACTAACCACTCATGCTCAAATAAACTGGTTAGTCTCTAAGGTGCCACAAGTACTCCTTTTCTTTTTGCGAATACAGACTAACACGGCTGTTACTCTGAAACCTTAGAATTAGTTGGCACAGAACCCATTATGGGGCGTTTATAGGGACTCAGAGACACGTACAAGAGGATAATAAAGGACATTCAATAAGGGACCTTGAACTAAATGAGCAAGACAACCCAGAACAACCTGTGCTAAGCAGAATGACCCCTGTACAGCAGGCTATGATTGCTGTGTACTACCGGCAAACCTATCTATTTATCTATAATACCATTATGAGCTGAGTGAAACCTTGTTATGAGTTGAGTTAAAACCTCATTCAAAGGCATGTGTGAATGAGTCCCCCGATGAAGAGCTCTCTGTACCCTTGAAAGCTTGTCTCTTTCACCTATAGAAGTTGGTACAATAAAAGATATTACCTCTCCCTTCTTGCCCTCCCCATTTAAGACAGTTAAGGGCCCACAACTTAAACAGAACCTAATAGTCTGCCCAGAAACTAGCATTCGGTGAGCAGAGGGTTCAACTGGGTATTGTGGTGAGGTATGTGTGTTGTGGAGGGAGAAAGCACACAGAAAGGAGAGAGAGAGAGAGCCTGAAGGAACAGCTGAAGACAGGGTGGCTGACTCTGGAAGAAACCCGGGGCGAGGTTTTTGGGTGAGGGTTGCAGGCTGAAAAGAGTGCTCTTGGTGCTGTGAGCAAAAGAAGCTGTTTCCTGCCATTTCATTCCCTCTCCATTCAGACACAGGGGACTTTGTACATTCCTTGTAAATAAACAAAACTACATCAAAGAAAATACGAGACACCATCAATTTCTGCTCCTAACTGGAACTTACTCAGGGCCCTGACATTTGACTAGCCGCTCAGGTTGAAAAGGGGCACCAGTACTTGTATGGTCCCCAGCACTGCAGTATGAGCCCAATCTTTAATGCATTTATGCTCTCAACACCCCTGTGAGGTAGAGATGTGCTATTATCCCCATTGTATAGAGAACGAACTGAGGCTCAAAGAGGCTAAGTGACTTGCCCAAGGTCAAAAGGAAGCCTGCAGTGAAGCAGGGAATGCTTTTCATATGTAAAGGGTTGCCACTGACTTCAATGGGAGCAGGTCAGTGCTGAGTGCTTTTGAAAATGCCACCTCTCTGCTACAACTGGGTACCAGCCAAGGTACCTGCTTGCCAACAGCACTGTCCTCTGTGCTGTCACTGGTTCATCAGTGGCATGGGTTGGATTGGTGAAGAGGCGGTCCATGTTCCTGCTAGTATCCAGCCTGGTGGTGCTGGCGGATGCTGGATCACATCCTGTCCTTGTCATAAACTGGCTGTGGAATCAGAAAGTAAATTCACAGGGCCATTGCAGTCTTGATTGCTGCCTTGACATTCCTTTACACGCTGGCCTGGCCTGGCCTGGCCGAGGGTGGGTTTGCTGAAGTGTGGAGAGCACCGTACTCTTAAATTGCATCTGACATCGTAAAGTTACACTGTCCTAGGGCCTCTTGTGAACACACATTAGGGAATGGGAGTTCATAGCACCGTGCTCTTTATCTGGGACAGGTCCTCATCTGGTGATATAAATCAGCATAACTCCATGGCAGCCCAATGGTGATTTACACCAATGGAAGCTCTTGACCCAAGAGCTCTTCTTTCAGGGCACATAAAGGTTGATAACTGCTGGTGAGCTGTGCATCACGTATGGCGAGCCACAATGGAGTAGCGCAGAAGCAGAACACCAAGCATGAGGGTTTGCTAAGACCTGCTTTGTGGGTCCCAGACATCCTTATCTAAAGTTACGCTTGGGAAAATTCCATTTTTATTTTATTATGATTTTAGCAGATAATATCAATGTTTATTTTTAAGCCTTTGTTCTATTTTTATCAATTTAAAATTTCACTGTTGCGGAAAATAATAGTGGGCCAGACAATAATTATTTAATGACAGGTTTCAGAGTGGTAGCCATGTTAATTGTATTGAGATTCAAAACAATACAGCTTTATAAGCATTAAAAACACAAACTGTCCACTGTACATATCAAAATACACAAAGTAAATGTCCTTAAATCAAACTCTAAGTTCTCAAAAAGCATTTTTCTTACATTGCCCATCTATAAATTTCAGTCATTATCAATGGAGATATTTTGTCATCTGTTTGTGCACCTATGGTGAAACGGCTGCTTACTAACATGTATTGATAAAAGTCCCATCCTTCCAAGCCTATCTAAAGTGCATCCTGTTTTTTCAACCCTTTGTGTTCCTTTCTGAATACAGACCCAACGTTGCAACCTTCGATGAGCTCCTCTAGTACTTTGGAACCCAGGAATTTGCACAAAGATCAGACCTGAGGCCCTAGTCAGTAACAGATGCTTCAGAGGAAGAAGTAAAAATCCCTGGAATTTTAGCACAGGTTGTGAAATAATTTGCCTGCAGGGAAAGTTTCCCACTGTAGTTAGGGATTGTTGTGATACTCTCCTCAGGGCACCCCAGAACTATAAGCCAACGTGTTATCCCTCTGCCTTAGCAAGAGTGAGCTTTGCTGGAAATTATACTCTGTGTCAGCTCCCGGCCACACCAATCGGTCTGATTTCGGCAACAAACTCCTTCAGAGTCCGCCAGTCTCAACCTTGCTTAATTTATACCAGTGAACTCCCATTCCCGTGTTCCACAGAGACATCTCTGTAGCGTCCAGTCCATCTGACTGGACACTCACAGAAATTATTACGTTTGCTGCCTCCAGAAAGACAATGCACACACCAGCCTGTTAGGTTAGCTGAGGACTCATTCTATACAGTATAATCACGCTGAGACATTGGTGCTGGAACTAAGGGTCCTGGGGGTGCTCCTGCACCCCCTGGCTTGAAGTGGCTTCCATTATATACCGGGTTTACAGTTTGATTCAATGGCTCTCAGCACTCCCACTATACAAATTGTTCCAGCGCCCCTGCACTGAGTTGGTTAATAATAAAACTGAGAATAAATTTATCAGAAAACAGAAATGTAAGTGATACTAAGTAGAGATCACAGAAATAGAAAATGGTTGCAAACAAAACGAAATAAAATATGCCTTTTTGTATGTCGTTGTGCAGTGACTAGTACAATGGAGTTCTGGTCCATGTGAGTGTGACTGCAACAATAAATACATAAATATATACATACATACATAAATACAGTGTCTATGACATAATTTTAGCAAGCTATAAACTTTTCCTGAACAGCTTTCCTACTTACATCAAGCCACCAGCATCTCCAGCCTTTCTAGCAAGAGGATTCAATGATCCCAGAAGCAGAGCGTGTTGTCTTGTCTGTCCCCTAAGTGATGGATAACTAAGGTGTTCTCTCCCCATCTTTTTATACTTCAGTAAACCTTTGAAATGTACCCTTTGAAAAGTGAACCGAGACAAAGCTCCTCTGCCTTGCTGGGGTGTAGACACCATGCTGTCTTCCTCATCCTTTGGTTAATTTACCTTTTTGATTGGCTTCATCACTTTGTTTACCTTAGATATAAATGTACTTTCACTGTCTCTGGCCTCACCTTTCTCAATTTACATTGGAATCACAGGCAAACAGGTGAAACAACGTTCCTTTGTCATCGACAATCTTGTTGATCCATTCTAGTCAGATTGCTTGGTCTGAACATATTTTAGCAACATATTTCCAGCACACATACACAATTCTTTACACACATCACGCAATAAAAGTAATGATCACCAGTTTTTATATGATTCCTCACAAGAACTTGCAAAATATTTTGATAAAAGTGTGCTGGGTATGCCCTTTGCCGGTTGGCATAAAGGAGCTGTTAGTATCACAGTTATTTTATAACATAACACATGAGGGTTTATTTCCCTTCCAAAAATCTTTTTTATTTGCCTGTTTAATATTTGCTATTATAACTCTGGATATTCCCCTTATCCATACAAATATCAAAGTTCTTTTCCGATCCATTAAGCTCTTATCCACGAAGACATTTTTTGTGGCAAACAGTTCTGCATATAGTGCCACCAAAAAACCAGCCACAGTTTGTATATCTACTTCATTTCCACAATTTATAAAGCTCATTTCAACACCAAACTTGTAATTTCAAAGTTAACTTATATTGTAGCAGAGCTGTACAAAATGTTCAGAAGCAAACTCCAAACAATACACGGGCCTTAGATTTTGTTACAAATCAGAATCTTGCTCTATCAAATGAAATGTATGAACTCTTTATGACAAACCCAGGGCCTGGTTTCATATGAAAATGGGATAAATTAGGGTTTTGCATAAAAATGATACCTTTGCAAGTTTCATAGAGTTGGATGAACTCAAAGCAAGGTGAAACTGCAGTTCAATTAGACATGAGTCTGATCCAAAACCCTGTACAGGAGACCAGATTTAGTTCCCTTCTCTCACCAAACTATAATTGGCTGAAGCCAAACATCAAATCCCAATAGCCTTACACTTCGGAAAATATGTAGGACTGGTCAGTTTTGCTGTTGTTTGTGATTACTGCATGACCAAATTCCTCTATCATTCTGCTTTCCCAAAACACAGGGGAATATTCGTACATTTTACTGGATAATAATAATAATTAATAAATAAAAGTATTTTCTACATATTATTTTTCAAGCTTTATTTTTATAAAACTGGAAGTATGGACCCAACCTACTTGTCAATATCTCTTTCACTGTGGAAAAAAATGAGAAAAGATTTTTTTCTATCTTTGTTTAAAGCCTAAATTTGCCAGCCTCCCTTAACTCTCATGCAGAGATATAAACCAGAATTTGCAGGGATTCACTCTTCAGAGATGATTTCTGACCTAAGAAAGCTCTCTGATTCCCATAAACAACAGCTCAGTGTAAATCAACATGCTGTGTGTCTTTTTTTTATTTATAGCAGTGAACTGGTTTGTGGAAACCAGCCAATGATCCTCAAAGAAAGTCGCCTGGAGGCTTCATGGCAACTGAGACTCTGCTTAGAAACTGACTTCAAGTAGAGCAACCTCGCTGAAATATCTTCTCCCCAGTTTCAACATGCTTTTTATTTTTTCATTGAAAGTCAAAGCATGGGGTTAGAGTACAAAGGGACTGTCAATTCACTTCCACTCCCATGACACCACACATACCTGTCTTCCTGTATTTACCAAAGAGTTAATTTTGAATTGTGGGGGAAATGTACAAGTGGAACTGCTCTAAAAATGTTCTAAAGTAAAATAATCTCTCATAGCTGCCTTTGTCAGAAGTCAAATCCTTGTTGTACATTCTTTGACTGAGATTCAGCTTCGTTCTGTTGGTTGGATGCAGCTTGACTGAATTGTTGAGGGGATTACAGAATAAAGTAATTGTGAACAGAATCATATAGCTAAGGTCAAACAAGGCTTTTTTTTAAAGAAAAATAAATAAATAAACTTCTTGTAAGTTTGCTGAAAGTTTGTGACTCCTTGCGATAGCTGGAACCCAAAAGGATTCTTTACATTTTCTCAGGTTTCAGAGAAGCAGCCGTGTTAGTCTGTATCCGCAAAAAAAGAAAAGGAGGACTTGTGGCACCTTAGAGACTAACAAATTTATTTGAGCATAAGCTTTTGTGGGCTACAGCTCACTTCATCGGATGCATGCAGGAAAAAAATACAGTGGGAACATTTTATATAGACAGAGAACATGAAACAATGGGTGTTACCAGACACACTGTAACAAGGGTGATCAGGTAAGGTGAACTATTACCAGCAGGAGAGAAAAAAAACCTTTTGTAGTGATAATCAAGGTGGGCCATTTCCAGCAGTTGACAAGAACATGTGAGGAACAGTAGGGAGCGGAAATAAACATGGGAAAACAGTTTTACTTTGAGTAATGACACATCCACTCCCAGTCTTTATTCAAGCCTAAATTAATGGTGTCCAGTTTGCAAATTAATTCCAGTTCAGCAGTCTCTCATTGGAGTCTGTTTTTGAAGTTTTTTTGTTGAAGAATTGCGACTTTTAGGTCTGTAATCGAGTGACCAGAGAGACTGAAGCGTTCTCCGACTGGTTATACAAAGTAAAACTATTTCCCCATGTTTATTTCCCCCCCACTTACTGTTCCTCACACGTTCTTGTCAACTGCTGGAAATGGCCCACCTTGATTATCACTACAAAAGGTGTTTTTTTTTTCTTCGCCCCCCCACCCCCTGCTGGTAATAGCTCACCTTACCTGATCACTCTCGTTACAGTGTATATGGTAACACCCGTTGTTTCATGTTCTCTGTGTATATAAAATCTCCCCACTGTATTTTCTACTGCATGCATCCGATGAAGCGAGCTGTAGCTCAAGAAAGCTTATGCTCAAATAAATGTGTTAGTCTCTAAGGTGCCACAAGTACTCCTTTTCTTTTTACATTTTCTGTAAGACTTCATGCTGGACAAATTAAATCCAGAGTAGTAAGACACCAGTTAACAATAGACAGGCAACCAGACAAAGCATTTCACTGCAGACTGAGGGCTGGTCAATACTACAAAGTTTGGTCGGCTTAACTACATTGCTTGGTTGTGAAAAATGTAATGCCCTATGTGATGTAATTAAAAGGACTTAAGCTCGGGTGGACACACTGTTAAGTCGATGCAAAAATTCTTCCTTCAACCTTAGCTACCCCTCTCAGAGAGGTGGATTTATTAAAGTGATGGAAGAACCCCTGTAGTAAGTGTCTACACGCCTCCACTTCAGTGGTGCAGCTGCAGTGCGGCCACTGTAGCATTTCTAGAGCAGACGTACCCTCACTTTAGAACAGAGATATAACCTTGAAATGTTGGTGAATTCTCCAGACCGCTAGCCAAACTGAAAGTCAGTAAGTCTAGGCCCTGTCAGACAAAGGAGGGAAACTAATTCCATATCTGAAGACCAGCTCCCTTTTATATAAGAAGGATGAGAGCCAGTAAGTACCACCAATTATGGGAGCGGCTAAGGTATTCACTAGGAGAGAGTTGTTTTTTTTCCCCAGGAACCAAACAATTAAGGTCTTAAATTCCACCCAGGAAAACAACTAACTGCCAGCATAGACCTTGGGGGGCCGGTATCATCTGTGTGAAGCACCGTTGGTAAGCATGCAGCAAGGTTTTTCATTTGTCTAAGGTGACTTTCAGCAGCAGCATTAGAGTTCATTGAAATAGTCTCTGCTTGAGGTGACAAAGGTGTAGATGAAGTGCCAAGGGAGGTATTGGAATCTGCAACATTGGAGATTTTTAAGAGCAGGTTAGACAGACACCTGTCAGGGATGGTCTAGATAATACTTAGTCCTGCCGTGAGAGCAGGGGACTGGACTAGATGACCTCTCAAAGTCCCTTCCAGTCCTGTGATTCTGATTCTATGACGAAGGTACCAAGGTCAAAATCCAAGAGATAAGGTCATAACCATCACCAAGTACAGATAATAGACTGTGGTCTTGCCAACCGCTACCTCCTAGACATCCTGGAGCCAATGATGTTCTTCCAACCCAAGAAACAAATGGCTGGTGCACTCTTTCAATCAAGGGCTCTGACATGACCTGGGTGTGGATGATATAACCTCTAAACACTGCACCCATGAGGCTTTTTTATGATGTTGTTGTAACAAGTTCAGACATTGTGTATCTCATAGCTGGTTTACAACAAAAATAACAGCCTCCTGTTGGCACTGGCTAATGGAGCTGCTCTTTAAGCTCAGGTAATAAGCTCTAGTGCTGAAGGTACTGGTTTCACATTGTGCTGATGATCTGTGGCCATATCAACTTTCTTGGCCACTTTTTGTAGCAAAGTGAGAAAGATTTTCTTCTATATAACTATATTTAACAATTTTTATATAAAATGCCTGCAATGTGCAAGAGATCAGACTAGATGATCATGATGGTTCCTTCTGGCCTTAAAGTGTATGAATCTATGAAGCTTCTCCAAATAATAAATGCATTTATTTATCAGGCTGCAGTATCAGTGTGATCTAGTCCCACTGGACTTACTTAGTACCAGGAATTATTGCTGAACAGAAAGCTCTCATAATTTTTTTTGTGTTTGACTTTTTATCAGACCACCTAATTAAAAGTCCCTTCTTTTGTAAACTGCTTAATGAGCATTAGACCTAGATGAGTTAAGCATTTTCAAGGAGAGCTCAGAAATGTTCAGGGACAACAGCATCTCAGACACTGTAGCCTAGTGGATAGATGGATACAGTACTGGACTGGGACTCAAAAGACCTGATGTTATTCCTGGCTCTGCCACGCATAGTGACCTTGGGCAAGTCATTTCTCCTCTCTGTGGCTCAGTATCCCAATCTGTAAAATGGAGATAGTGATACTGACCTCCTTTGTAAAGCATTGAGATCTATGCATGAAAAGCACTATAGAAAAGCACTTTAGATCAGCTGTTCATAAAATGTATTGGGTCATATACCATCTTCTTAAAAAATATAGTGAACATGAAGTTCATGTACCACCAGTGGTACATGTCCCACAGTTTGGCAACCTCTGATTTAGACATCACATGCCTAAATCATTCCTGGGTTACTCCGTTATCACTCTGTTGATTTCAATGGCATTACATCAGTATAAAACTGAAGTGGTGGTGTAACAAGCCTTAACAATTATCCTGCAGGACACATGTAGAATTTTTTTTTTTTTTCTGAACAGTCAAGCACTCAAGAGATAGGAAATGCTAGAAGGCTTTCTGGGCAACTTTAAATGAATCAGTCTGAGGCAGACAGCCTGGAAACTTTCAGCCCAAATAGTGAAAAAATGGGCCAAGTTAGAAGGAACTGGGAAAAAAAGGTCTTAAAATGGAAAGTGTAAGGCAATCTTAACTAGAGGTTGTGCTACAAGCTTTGCCTGTACTATGGTCCTGGAGCCTTGGAATCCCGCCTAAAAGACACACACACAACGATACACATTGCCACTCTGCCAAACAGGTGACATTTTTAGGCTCCCAGAATGTGGCTCATTCCACTCCAGTCTGTATGGGCCACAGTAATGATGAACTATTTTTCCTGAATTTTAAATGACTTTTTTTTTTCTTTTCAGAGGATCCCCGCACTCTGTTTTCTCCATGGAGGACATTAGGGTCCAGATTGTCAGAAGGTGTAAATCAGCATAGATCCATTGACTTCAGAGCTACACCGATTTATACCAGATGAGGACTTGGTCTCAACAGCTTAAAATTCATCATGGGATGAAATCCTGGCCTCATCGACAGTAAAATTCCCATTGACTTCAAAGAGGCCAGGCTTTCACCCAGGGTATTCTGTAACGGTGTGAAACCCTCCTTCCTGCAAGGAGGTTTATTAACTTAAATGAGATTCATTGGGTGGATGGGGATTGATCTTGTAAGTAGAGTTTGCAAGATCATTCTCTGAAGCATCCTTTTTGCTTGGTCGGCTAGTATTCATAGAAGATCCCAGGGATTTTCCAGGTTTCTTTAAAAATGAAATGGAAAACTAAATGTTAAAATCAGCCCAACTATCCCCTTCCAGATATAATGGCTGGAGAATAACATTAATACAGAGAGGTGGATCTTTTTGAACAAAAGGGCAAGATATCACTCAGTATAAGAAGCTCCATCTTCCATATATGCTTTTGATAGCCTGTATTTAGCGTGACATGATATTCACAGGGAGAGCAGAGTAATCGCTCATTTCAGTTGTCTACATGCTGTGTCTTCAGCGGAACACTCTCAGGAGAAAGTCAACAAGAGAGGGGAAGGAAGACAACATCGATAAAAAAAACATTGTGCCCTTGACAGCAGAGAATCAAACCTCTCTTTAGAAGAGATTTTGTAAGCCGTGGGGAAAGTTGTTGAGCCAAGCGTCTGCTAATGCCATTCTCTAGGGCACTAGCTGTAATTCCAAGCAGATCTAGAGAGGACCAGCAAGGGTGAGCAGATTATCCTTGAAATATAGCTACACTCTGCTTGCTTGTCACGGTCTACAATGCTGACCAATGCTAATAACCACAGTACACAATGAAGCCATAATCACTTAGCGAGTCAAATCCCTCCAGGCTGACAGGTGTTCAGATAATAAACCACATGCAGAGTAACAAAGCCTGGTGTGGTGGTTAAAGCACAGGGCTAGAATCAGGCAATTTAGGTTCTCAGCCAGGTGGCCTTGAGCTATTCACTGAACCTCTCAGTGACCCATCTGCCACATGAGCATAACAATACAGACCCAGCTTCCTAGTGGTATTATGAAGCTGATGAGGTACATGCTCACTTGGTGTCCATCAGTGTAGCTCTACTGAGTTTAATGGAACTACAGAAGCAGACAATCTGACCCACAAGCATGTGGAAAGAACTTTAGGATTCTCAGAGGGAAATCTCTAACAAAAGTGTGTGATACTATTATTATAAAATATGGTATTGATATGAATATTTATGACATCTTGCAATCATGATGGCTGCTATCAAGGGCCCCTAGAGCTAAAAGCATGAGCCTTGACAGTGTGAGCTGAAGAGACAGCTTTTCCTAGTAGGAGCTGTAACACATTCACATCCTCTGTGGATCAGTCACCTGGTTTTTCGGGTCGGGTAGGGGACACAGCTAACAGACACTAACCAGTTGATTACACAGTCACAGCCTGCATCATCCAACACATCTTTTCACATAAAGCAGCATACTTTTGTGTCACATTTCATTATGTCCATGTAAGATTTTGGAGGGAGAGAGCATAACTTTTCTTCCCTGTCACCCTTCATATTTTTATTTACATAACCAAAAAAATCCCATTGGGAGATGCCAAATTAACAGCCCAAGAATTGAAGCCCTTTAAGAATAACCACTGCCAGTTGGCAAGAAGTAGGAAGGTAGAGAGCTGAGCAATAGCTTGTCCATTTATCATTACCTTGGTCTCTCTCCTGGTCATTTGAATGTCTCCTGTATGTTGCATTCTTGAATAACCCCGAATGTTAGATCTTTGGGGCAAAGACAATCATTTTACCATGTGTCTGTGCAGCACTTAGCACACTGGGACCCTGATCAAGGTGATGGAAAGGAGATGCTGGTCCATGAGAAGCCTTTTTCCTTATGAAGTGGGCCAAGGAATGAGATATTTGGAGAACTCCTAGGATAGGATATTCTTTCCCGCTTCTTGTCTTAAACTGCTATGAAGTGCTGCTCTCTTGGGCTTTGATTCTGTGAAGGACATAAACCTGTGGTTAGCTTTAGGCCTTGTCTACACTATGCATGAAAGTCAATCTAAGTTACGCAATTTGAGTTGCATTAATAGCATAACTCAAGTCAATGTACTTAGATCTACTTACCGTGGGGTCCACACTACGCGATGTCAACTGGAGTCACTCTCCCATTGACTCCCCTTACTCGTCTCCATCTGGTGGAGTACAGGAGTTGACGGGAGAGTGATCGATGGTCGATTTAGTGGGTCTTCACTAGACCCGCTAAATCGACTGCCGATGCATTGATCGCCACAGTGTCGCTCCTCTGCTAAGTGTAGACAAGCCCTTAGATACATGCTTAAGTCCCACTGAAGTGAATGGGACTTTGGCACATGTTCTAAATTTAAGCACATGTTTCAGTGCTTTGCTGAATCTGGGCTGTTACTTGCTGCCATGTGCCATGGCAGAAGTAGCATTTGCTCTCTACATACAGCAAATCACTTTGGGATCTTTTGGGATGATTAGCACTGTAAAAATATCCTCCTGGCCCAGAGTGACCTGGTATATGTAACCACCATCTTTACGACAAAGAGCCAGCAAAATAATGCAGGTCACAGCAATGTCTTCAGCTAGCAACATTATTTGCTACATTTCGAGTGCCAAGGTGGATCCTGTCCAGTCCAGGAAGCATGAACTGGCATAGAAGAAATGACAGACATTAGGCATAAGTACTTTTTATATCAAGCCTTTGGCAAGTAACTTGTTGGAAAAATCTGTTCCCATGAATGCAATCCAAAATCTGCAGGTTGTGCTATCAAGGCATATGATAACTTCTGCTATCCAGGGATATGTTAATTTGTGCCATCCTAGGATGTGCCAAATCATTGCCAAGATAATAGTTCATTCCAGATGCCAGTCAAGGTCCCTTTCAACAGCTTTAGCACATTTTGGAATGAGAGTAGTTTTGATGTGGCTGTGTAGAGCAAAGTGTACTTTCTCCACCAGAAATCGTGTAAAGAATTTTTGAGTGAAAAATGGGTAATTTCCTACAATGTCCCCAGTTCAATGTGGTTTGCAATTATGCACTTACTGCTCCCTTTTTTTCTGTGTCTCCATGACAGAAAAACATTTCTTCCTTTACTGGTATGTATATTCCACAATGGGAGCTGCAAACAAACAAAGAAAATTAAGTTGAGAGTGATAGAACCAGAAACTTGGTTCCCTAAAGACAGAAATTGTGTGTAAGAATGTATGTAAAGGGCAGGTAGATACCACAGCAACAGTTCATCAGTGATAGAGAGAGACATCACAAAAGGATTGGAGGAGGCAGGTGATCAGCCTCCATATCCAGATAATTTTTGAAGAGAAATTATTGTTAAAACAACTGAATGACATATTCACCGAATAGTATTTGACCATCTGTAGTAGCTAATATGTATGAGAGAAGTCAGTTTGCATATGTCTACAGACTCACGCTCATATATTTGGGGGACTGTATTTTCTAGTGAAAAACCATGATATTGCTAAAAAAAGCAAGCAACTGTTCTTTTTCTTTTTAAGTGAGAATTTAGTGAACACATCAACAACGTGAAGAACACATCAACAATGAATTCCGCGTTGGGACAGGTCACTTTATACAGTATTGATCTAGAGCATGAAATCCAGTTCACAGGTTAGGAAGAGAAGTGAGTTTAGCCAGGGTAAAGTACACAAATAAAACAGACTCAGCTTTGGAGAAGAATAAATGAAAGAATTCAAGTGTGTAAGTTAAAGCCATGTGAGGAGGATGTAACATTAACCATTACAGGTAATTAACCACTGAAACAGTGTACCAAGGCATTGATGGATTCTCTATCCCAAGAAGTTTTTACATCAAGATGGGATGCCTTTCATAAAGATATGCTGTAGTTCCACCCCACGCTATCTAAGGTGCTCATATGCCCCTCCAGCAGAGTATCTGAGCCCCTCACAATCTTTCATTTCTTTAACCCGCAATACCCCTTTGAGGTAGGGCAGTGGCTCTAGCCCCATTTTATAGATGGGGAACTGAGGCCAAATGACTTGCCTGTGGTCAGTTAGGAAGGCTGTGGAAGTGTACAGACTTGAATATAAGCTTATCAAGTTTGAGTCTAGCACTGGTGCAGAAATCACTGCATGAAATGTAATGTCCTGTGTTCCGCAGGTGGTCAGACAAGATGTTTTAACGGTCCCGTTTGGCCATAATATCCACAAATATGAATGACTCTATGAAAACACAGTAGGGGCTGATCCTCTATACATTTACTCATGTGTGTAGGCTTTACTTTCTTGAGTAATCCCATTAGGTTAAAAAAAAAAGCTAGTTATGTGATAAGAGCTATTCATGTCAATAAAGCTTTGTCAAATCTGACCCATTGTGCCTGTTCTTGCTTCCTATGTTTTCTTAGCAGTAAGTACAGAGCTCTCTGGCATCTCTTTGGGAAACAGAAATCATTATGACACAGTATGAGGAAAAGTGCTTAATAGGGCACAGTGCGGCACACCATATTGATTCATTTTCTCTTACTTGTAAGAATGACTGAATGCACAAATAACTGAATTTTCATTTTGTAGTTTGAGCATTTTATTTTCCATTTTTTCTAAAGATGCCGCCCTAAACAAAATGAATACTGGAAAAGAGAATCCAGTGTGGCCAAGGACAGGTGCAAAAGTCAGCAAGCTGAAACCCCATCCTTTCTCATGCTGCCATTTTGTACTGGAACTAGCTGCGTGGAGTAAAGATTTCTATTGAAATTTGGATCCCTGGGCCATTGTAACTGAGAGCAGAAACTCTCTATTTGGGTGGAAAGAAAAGAGCAAGATTAATCAATCAAAACCAAGTTGTTTTAGAAGGATATACCTGTGTTGAAGCTATTCAGCATTTCATGCAGTGGAAGCAGTCCTGGCAGAGGATTTGTGGGCAGAATGTATGTGAAGAAGTCAATGGTTCATTACCAATGCAATGTATCACTATCTATCTTAGACACTTATGTGACTTCCATCATTGTAGTATCTGAGTACGTCAGACTCTTTAACAGATTTAGCCTCCCAACTCCTCTGGAGCAGGGAAGAGCAGTTATCCCCATTTCACAGATGAAGAACAGAGCACCTGAGTGACTTGCCCAACCGGCAGAGCAGGAGTTTGAACCTGGGCCTTGCAAGTCCTGGCTTAGGGCAGTAAGCTGCTGACCCCGTTTCCTCTTTCACTGCACCTCATCTCCCTGCTACTCTACTATTCAGAACATCTTACAGCCTACATAAAAAAATGTAAAAATCAATTGGAACAATATTCACACAGAGAATCTACTTTTACAACAGCACAATCTACTCCTTTCCTTCCCAACTCCATTTACTCATATCCTATTCAATGCCACCTTCAATATAGGGAATATATGTAGAGATTGCAGCATTCCTGAATATTGATTCACCTTCTTGAATAATAACAAAGGGATTCCCATTACAAAGGGGATAGAGAAAGAGAGCATAGATTGGGGCTGTATTGTCTTACTTCACCATGATCCAGTGTGTTTCCATACCCTATGCAACTCCTATCCATCTTGCTTTGGCTTGCTTTTTCTGCCTATGGCCTTCCAGCTCCCTCTTGAGCAGGTTTCAACAGTAAGGAAGTTGCCATGTAGGGTCAATACAGATGTTGGAAGCTGAGCTACATGCCATCCAGCATACAAAGAGATACTGAAGTAACCAGGACCCAAATCATGTAGAGTTCTCTCCCCAGTCTTAAGTTGTTATAAGTTTAATATAAAAAAATAACCCAGCAATATCAAGATCAAAAAGGAATGCCTTACTATAAACCAACAGGAAAATGACTCAGATGTTTGTGTTACATTTCTAAAATCTGAGTTTTCTTTTTGTGATTTTTGTATGAAATAACAGGGCAGGTAGTTTGTTAACCTCAGCATGCTTGATACAGTGTACCTAGCTGGAAGAAGGTATTGGTCCAAAAGCCTGAGTTTTGCTACTTGGAACTTTTACTCATGTGGGAATCCTGCACCACTCTGCATGCGCAGAATTTATGTCTCCTGCAGATTTATTTGCTTCCCCGCAGAAAAAAGGACTTTCTGATGGGGAAGCAAAGGGAAGCCAGAAGAGCGGTCATATGACCCTGCCCAGCAGAATGTTTTGGGTAGACAGAGCAGCTGGCAGAGGTAAATCACTGTGGGACAGGAGGCAGAACTGGGAAAGACCCAGCTGGTGGCTCCTGTACTGCGCTGGGCTCAGCGGCTAGTCCTGGCAGGGATGGGGAAGATGGGACTTCCTCTTCCCCTGAAGGCAGCCAGGGCCTGGTCAGACCCTCCCCCAGTGCACCTCATGTTCATGGGGAAGTTGGCTAAAAAGCCTTCATAGAAGACCTGACTCTGGATCAGGGTTTTGTGCATAGCAGAGCAGCTACCTCACTGCCACCTGTGGAAAGTGGGCTCTTGACCCAAGACTCTCTCTGTTTCCCCAACAGCTCTGCTCCAGGTGGCACCCCAATCCCCTGCACCTGGACGACCCCGATGAGTGATCCGCCCCTGGATCCTGACACCACCAAGCCCCAACCAGTTGCACCTAGATCCCAACACACTGAGCCCCACTCCCCCAGCATCTAGCCCCCACCCCTGGGCCCCCCACACTCAGACTCCTCCCACTAAGCTTTATCCCCCTCACATCTAGCCCCTCACCCCCTGCTGAGTCCCAAGCATCTTCACCTGGTTCCCTCAGTGCAGGGTTGAGGTTGAGAGAACTGGGTCCATTACCTGCAATGAGTTGACATGGTGGCTGCAATTCTTTCCAGCTGGACTGTCCCCCAAAGTGGATGCCAGTGGGGATGCTGCTTCCTGCCAACAGAAGCCACAG
Source organism: Eretmochelys imbricata (assembly GCF_965152235.1). NCBI lineage: Eukaryota > Metazoa > Chordata > Testudines > Cheloniidae > Eretmochelys > Eretmochelys imbricata. The sequence goes on from NC_135576.1 coordinate 9,414,507, forward strand.
CAGAAGACTTAATATTCAAGCTGTAGGGAGATCAAGGGAGGCTCCGTAGTGAGCCTCTGGAAGCTAATTTGTGGCCCTTGGGGCTAGGGGTCCCAGGACCGCATCCTCCCAACCACTGGGTCACAGGCAATCCCCCAAACCTGGAACACTATTCTGAGCAGCAGGAGCATGAGCACTCCCCCATGGGGCCAGCAACACTCTATGTCTTTGCTTTGGGTTTGGAGATTTTCCCAAATTCTGACCAAGGGGAACCAGTTTCACCTCCCCTGGACTCCAAGCCATCGGCCAGGCACTCTGCAGCTAGCCAAGTGTACACAGAGAGAGAGATTCCTATGCAAATATAGGATTTTCTGAACCCCGTTGAGACACAGAGAGATGGGTAGTTACCCAAAGCCAGAGCGCCATAGCACACCCAAGACTTTTTGTGTGTAGCTGTTGGGATACTCTTGTCCATTCGCCAGATTGACCAAGTGGTTGAGGTGTTGGACTAAAGTTCCAATGGGTGTGAGCCTGGGTGGGTTTAAATCCCACTTCTGGTAGGCCGGTGCTGCTACTCTTTGACCAACAGGTACAAAAATTCAGGCTGCTGCTTCTCTTTATCAAAGCCTTCTGCTATCCTGCACTGCTGTGCCCAAGCCCAAAATTAATAAATACCTTTAAAAATACAATCATGTCCCCACTAGGAGACAACAGGCCCAACCAGAAACTGCTACCAAGCCCCCAGCAAGATTTGAACTCACAACCCCTGGTTTACAAGACCAATGTGCTAACCCCTCAGCTATGGAGCCAGCTGGCCTATGCTCACTACCCAAGCCTAAGTAAGGGATGCTGCACCTGCCATCAGCCTATGATCAAAGCAGCGGGCTGGTTGACAATGTCCCAAGAAGTCCTTCTTCCACTGGGCCAAGTTTGGGGCCCTTACCAGAATGGCCAGGAGGTTAAGGCGTTGAACTTAAGTTCTAATAGACGTGTGTCTGTGTGGGTTCGATCCCCACTTCTGGTAAGATGCTGCTTTCCTACCTTGTAGCTCTAGGCATGTGGCTTATATTCCTTGGCCATGGCACAGCCACTATAAGGGAAGCTCCCTCTAACCACTGGACAAGGAGAATGAGTCTGCAAACTTACACCTGCGGCAAAGCTCCAGCGAGATTTGAACTCAGGACCCCTGCTTCACCAAACCAAAAACCCAACATCAAGCAAACCACCATCATTCCTGGAAGAGTACATCTTGCCCCAGAAGTTGCTGATTTTACTCCTGGTCGAATGCTGAGTTGCTGTGTATGGACAGCATTTATGTCCCCTGAAGATTTCTTTGCTTCCCCCACAGAAAAAGAACTTTCTGATGGGGAAACAAAGGGAAGCCAGAAGAGCGGACATACGACCCTCCACAGCAACATGTTGCGGGTGGCCAGGCAGCTGGCAGAGAGGTAAATCACTGTGGGGTAGAGGACAGGACTGGGGAAGACCCAGCTGGCGTTTCCTGCCCTGCACCAAGATCAGCTGCTAGTTCTGGCTGGGCTGTTTCTGGGGCAGGTCCAGTCCTTGCTCTGTCAGGTTTGGGTACAGCCTCACCGCTGAGTTCATGTCTGTGGGGCGGTGGGAGCTGCACAGTGATCTCCCACCTCTGTGCAGCCAGTGGCCTGTGCTCCCCAATGCCATGCTGGAGCCTCCACATTTATTTGAGAATTACAATTTGCAGAATTTTGCAGAACTTTAAAATATTGCGTTCAGAATTTTATTTTATTTTATTTTTGGTGCAGGAGGCAATTAGGAGTAAATTTTGTTGCCATGAAGTGGACAATGTGGTTCAATATATGTTGTGAGGAAAAGTTTGGTGCATCTTGTTGGGTTGAATTGCACCAGTACATTCTCATCATTACTGTACTTTCTATAGGAAGGGTTTTCCACTAAACTGACAATGTCGGTCTTATCCTCTAGATGTATGACCTTTTCTAGGGAAGAACAAGAAGGAGGGGGTTGGTTTTTTTAAAGAGAAATATGGACTTCTGAAACATGCTGGAAGAAAATGCTATGCTTGCAGGAATTGCTTATTTCACTTTTCATTTCACTCCATAAATGTGAATAATTTTCCTGGGAGAACAAACAAAAGGTCATTTTGGCCAAAGTCCAATTAGTTTGGAAGTACATCCTATTCCTCTAAGGAGTTCATTTATGGTACTAGATTGGTTTGATTTAGTGAACATGAAAAAAAATGCACATCCACTCAGTTTTGCATCCAATTTATTATATTCTGCCATTGTAAGAACAGAAAACGTTATAATCTATCTACTCCAGTATTTCCCAATGGCCAAATTTTTGTAGAGAACCTTAACATATAAGCAAATTTGGTTGGCAGAAAACAGCTTTATTTCAAATCTTAGCTTGCATGGAACTCTGTTATAGGGTTGGATAATGCAGTTGCAGGGCTAATTTGTGTTGTGATTACCTCCGTGCTTAGCTCCTTGAAGTTAACAGGTCAAATTCTGCTTGTCATACCACTCTAAACCATATACAACTCTATGGAAGTCTCTCACTCTGGTGTCAATCTGGAGTAACTCCACTGCACGCTCATTTGCATGGGTGTAAATCCAGATTAACCACAGAAGCCGCTTTTCATCTAGTAATAGTTCTATTCTACTTTCCTGCCAGAATGTAGGAGCCCAGAGACACCAAACCAACAATGAAAAACAATGACAAAAAACAGGTTTCAGAGTAACAGCCGTGTTAGTCTGTATTCGCAAAAAGAAAAGGAGTACTTGTGGCACCTTAGAGACTAACCAGTTTATGACAAAAAAGGATGTCATAATTTTGAAAAGGACTGAGTCTAAATAATGGCTATATTTGGGGGAATGTTGACCTTTTTTTCTGGAATGTGTGTTTTTGCTATTGTGTTGGTTAGCTCCTATTTGGTTTCTTCTTTTCAGAATCTTATACTGTCCCCATCACCTTTGGATCTGAACAACTGAGTCTGGGTGTGTGTGTAGGGGGGGGTAAACAGTTCAGAATTCACAGAGTACCTGAATCAGGAAAGTTTCTCTCTTCAGGTAAACGCATACGAATGTGCTTAACTTTAAGTTCTGTTGGTTAAGTGCTTTTCCTGACTTGGAGCCACACCAGGGCAACTCAGTGAATTGCATTTGAAGCACTTCCAAATTTAAATGGTTCATAGAAGGACTATATAAATGGGGCTATACTGGGAGGATTTATGAATGATAGTGTGCACATCGGGGCAGTGGGGGGGATTAGTTAAAAGCATGAAGGGCAATAACATGACATTGATTTTTAGGTTTCAGAGTAACAGCCGTGTTAGTCTGTATTCGCAAAAAGAAAAGGAGTACTTGTGGCACCTTAGAGACTAACCAATTTATTTGAGCGTGAGCTTTCGTGAGCTACAGCTCACTTCATCAGATGCATACCGTGGAAACTGCAGCAGACTTTATATATACACAGAGAATATGAAACAATACCTCCTCCCACCCCACTGTCCTGCTGGTAATAGCTTATCTAAAGTAATCTTCAGGTTAGGCCATTTCCAGCACAAATCCAGGTTTTCTCACCCTCCACCCCCCCACACAAATTCACTCTCCTGCTGGTGATAGCCCATCCAAAGTGACAACTCTTTACACAATGTGCATGATAATGAAGTTAGGCCATTTCCTGCACAAATCCAGGTTCTCTCACTCCCTCACCCACCTCCAAAAACCCACCCCCATACACACACAAACTCACTCTCCTGCTGGTAATAGCTCGTCCAAACTGACCACTCTCCAAGTTTAAATCCAAGTTAAACCAGAACATCGGGGGGGGGGGGGGGGAGGAAAAAACAAGAGGAAATAGGCTACCTTGCATAATGACTTAGCCACTCCCAGTCTCTATTTAAGCCTAAATTAATAGTATCCAATTTGCAAATGAATTCCAATTCAGCAGTTTCTCGCTGGAGTCTGGATTTGAAGTTTTTTTGTTTTAAGATAGCGACCTTCATGTCTGTGATTGCGTGACCAGAGAGATTGAAGTGTTCTCCGACTGGTTTATGAATGTTATAATTCTTGACATCTGATTTGTGTCCATTTATTCTTTTACGTAGAGACTGTCCAGTTTGACCAATGTACATGGCAGAGGGGCATTGCTGGCACATTGTGCTGGAAATGGCCTAACCTGAAGATTACTTTAGATAAGCTATTACCAGCAGGACAGTGGGGTGGGAGGAGGTATTGTTTCATATTCTCTGTGTATATATAAAGTCTGCTGCAGTTTCCACGGTATGCATCTGATGAAGTGAGCTGTAGCTCACGAAAGCTCATGCTCAAATAAATTGGTTAGTCTCTAAGGTGCCACAAGTACTCCTTTTCATTGATTTTTAGGACCTCCCCATTGAAAGCTATGGAGAGCTCTGCTTAAAAATCAATGGTATGATTGGCCCAAGAAAGCAGTACTCTAGGGCTGGATCCAAAACCTCACTGAAGTCCATGGAAAGGCTCCCAGTGACTTCAATGGACTGAGGAATAGGTCCTTCAGGTTCAATTTATAAGTGGAAAATAGCTGATAATGTGAACAATGTGCTGTGAATAATTACAGCTATTACCAAGGGCCAGATCCAACTCTCATAAATCAACAGAAGCTTTTCCGGTGGAAATTGGATCACTCTCTAAATTACTTGTAATCCCTTAACCTTGAATTAGACCAGCTCTTGCCTGGGTATAACAAACTCCTTTGCACTGAAGTGGGCAACTGAACACTTCAACACATACAGCAATTCCACCTGCAGGCAAATTCTGCTCTTGGTTACACCAGTGAATATCCAGATATGTTCCTCTTGAATCAAATGGATTTATCCAGATTTACCTCTCCCCCTAGTGCCTCCCACCTGCGGCGGCCCCGCTGATCAACTCTTCCCCCTCCCAGCACCTTCCGCCCATCACAATCAGCCATTTCACAGCATGCAGGATGCTCTGGAAAGAAGGGGGAGGAGCAATGACGGGGCATGCTCAGGGGAGGGGCAGAACTGGGCGGGAAGAGGTGGGGCAGGGTTGGGGACATGGGCAAAGGAGTGGGGTGGGGGCAGGGCCGGATGCAGAATGGGAGTGGGAATAGGCAGGTTGGTGCTGGGGGAAGGGGACAAGACCTGGGGTGGAGCTGGGGGTTGAGCTATGGGTTCTCAATTCCCTGAGGTCAAATTAGAACATATCCATTCCCACTGTTCTTAAAAAGCTGTCTATTTCCTTTGAAGTTCCAACAGCCTCAGCATGAAGTCCAGAATCCTTGCAGCCTCCCAACCTCTTACTCTGTTTAACAGATTCCCCCCAAAAGAATGTACATAATAACATAATAACAATATAGCATGTGTTATAATCTGTAGATCATTTTAGAAAATAATAATCCAATTTTGATTTAAAAATTGTCCGTTATGGAGAATCCACCACAAATCTGGTAAATTGTTCTAATGTTTAATTACCCTCGCTGTTAACAAGTAATTATTTTATGAATTTATAGTGTTACACTTCTGCTGAGAGATTACAGAGGTTGGGAATCTGTGGGTTGGTTTCCTGTTGGAGAAGAAATCAGTGATGAGGAATCTGGGAATTTTCATTGTGTAATTTGTTTTATTTAATATGTATGTGCTTGTTCTTGAACAGAGATGATGAAACATACACGGAATCCCTGTTTTCAGGAATTTCAGCTTAAATACCAATGCTTGTTTCCCAGGGAGCAATTTTGCATCACAAACTGATTCTACGGGATAGATTAAGGCACAGAACAAACTCTCTTCATGCTTTCAACAGCTTCCTTGTAAAACGATGTACATCACAAACAATACTGCATTCCTGGAAAGACGAAACACCCTAAGAAAAATAACTTGTTAACTGTGTGTAACAGCACCACCTGTTGACTGCTGGTGAAACCATATATTTCTTTAAGCTCTCCTTGTCATTATAGCTGGGCATCATGGGAATTTTAATAGCAATGCATATGTGAAATTGCCTGTTTCTTTTGGGGTGCATGATTTTATGACTATGCATACATATCCTTTGATAATAAAAGCAAACATACACAAGGAATGGTGCACCTTAAACTTGAATCTTAACTGTAATTGAAAGATGCTCTAGTATTCACAGTCGTTCTATTGTATCTCCACTGCCCATAAAAACAGTGTAAGGGAATAAGGGATACCTGGAGATGGCCTGCCTACCTGATTAACCCCACCCACCACACTTAAGAAAGAGGTGGAACTTAATTAGCTGACCCTCATATAAAGAGGGCAACAGAAAGTGTCTGGGAGAGAGGAACTGCAGCATCCACCAGGAAGTTGAGAGACCAGAGGCGGTGCCCAGATGGACTTCTACAGAAGTTACTGCTGAGGAGTACGGTTGCAGAAAACCAAACAGAGAAGGGTGGGGAGCTTGGTATGCAGAGGCTCTGAGGTAAGATCCAGGAAATCTGGTTACTGGAATTACAGGTGTGAAAAACAAATTTGGCGAGAGGACTGCTATACTTGCACAGACTGAGAAGCAAGAGTTTACTTTCGGTTTGTTAAGAAGGCTCATTTAAAGAGCTGAAAAAAGCTTCCCTGGATTCCTTGAGAAAGCTCAGTTGAATTAACCCCAAGGAGTGGGCTGACCCATCAAAACAAAGCATAATCTGATAGGAGGAGGGTGCTATCAAACAGGCCTAATCCTTTGCCGGCAGGCAGAATGGTAAACAACCTGCAACCAGAGCAGCTCTCTGGCTGAAACACCAATCAAGCAAATGCACGGAAAAAAGGTTTTTCACTGTGCCTTGACCCTCTCCAAATTCAGGTACTGATAGGTTGGTGAAGAGAATGAGTTCTGCAGCTAGTGGCCTCCCACTGAGAAGTTCAATGGTTCATCCCTTAAGACTGACAGTAAAAGTGCGCCAGATGATTCCCAGCCAAACTCAATTTTTGGTAGATGTAAACTATTGGTCTCACAAATATTCTGTAATAATCTTAAATATTTCCCAAAGGTTACATCCTCACAAAACCATGGTAAATCTCCTTTATAGTGCCATCTAGTGTCCATGAGAAGTGAACATGTAGAACCTAGTTTGCAAGTTCGTCACACTCCTCTTCTACAGTATATTGGGAGCAAAGTGATACTCCATCCCTCACAGTGGTCTGTTGCATTTCATCTTTTTCCATCACTAAACACATGGCTCTGGGGTTCTTAGTTTTTCTTCTTCTTTAGAAAGGCCCCTAGCTTTGTTTGCATTTTTTTCTCATCCCACTATATTAAAACCAACATGTCTACAGAATGGCTTTCAACAGTAAGTTCTTTTACTGCTTAAGCTAAAATCACATCCCTTCTGCTTTGCCCAGCAGCTCAAAGGTTCCTAAGTATGAATGGATGAGTTTTTGGGGTCTAATTTTACACCCACTGAAATGCTGTGGGGTCAAAACTATGACTAGAACTTAAATGTTATTGGGGAAGAAGTTAAAACGGGGCAAAGAAGGGGGAGAGAAAATACAGTGATACGATTTTTAAAAAGGGTGAAAAATGAAGCAGGGTGTAAACTTCTTTACAGTTACTTCTGCCAATTTTCTAGACAGCTGATGACTTGCATGGAAATTTTAACCACAATGAAGACACCCTGAAGCAGGCTTCATTTTTAATGCTCAAGAGGATGTCAGAGTTTATTCACAGTAGTAAATGCCTTTTAATTTGTTACATTATTGTTACTTATTATGATTTGGCTTGAAGTAGAACCTAGATGCTCCAACAAACATTTTAGTTCAATTGTTCTAGATTCTGAACATGTAGAGGTTGCCTAGACAAACAGTTGCGGGAGCGGTAAATAATAAAAGGACAAGTCACTGATTCAGAGCTCTCTGGACTGCTTGGTAAACTGCGTGCAAGCAAACAATATGTGTTTTAATGTGTCTAAATATAAATGTATACATCTAAAGACGAAGGATGTCGGCCACACATGAGGATGAGGGGCTGTTCCCTGGGAAGCAGTGACTCAGAAAGATTTGTGGATCATGGTGGATAATCAGCTGAACTTGAGCTCCCAATGTAATGATGTGTCCAAAAGAGCTAATGCAATCCTTGGATGCATATACAGAGGAATCTCAAGTAGGAGAAGAGAGGTATTTTACATCTATATTTGGCAGTGGCGTGACTGTTGCTATAATACTGTGTCCAGTTCTGGTGCTTGCAGTTCTGGTCTCTGGTGCAAGAAAGCAGTTGATAAATTGGAGAGGGTCCAGGCAAGAGCATGAGAATAATTAAAGAATTAAAACACATGCCTTATACTGAGAGACTCAAAGAGATCAATCTATTTAGCTAAACAAAGAGAAGGTTAATGGGTGACATGATTACAACTTATATATATGTACATGGGGAACAAATACTTAATAATTGGCTCTTCAATCTAGCAGAGAAATGTATAACTTGATCCAAGGCTGGAATTTAAGATAGACAAATTCAGATTGGAATAAGGTGTACATTTTTAACACTGAATGTAATTAATCATTTGAACAACTTGCCAAGGGTCACAGTGGATTCTCCATCACTGACCATTTTTAAATCAATATTGGATGTTTTTCTAAAAAATCTGCTGTAGGAACTATTTTGGGAAGTTCTATGGCCTGTGTTATACAGGAGGGGAGACTAGATCATTGCAATGGTCCCGTCTGGCCTTGGGATTTATGAATCTGTGAACTGGCAGCAAGCTGGAGTATAAATCTATCCCACATTAGCCTTCCACACACTAAATGTTCATGAGGACCCTGCTGCCACATACTAAAAGTTCCCAAGTGCACTTTAATACACTCCCATTCTGAAGTGGGAGTAGCTCAAAGTTCACTGCAGAACTTAAAAACAAAGACTGCTTGTCCTTCCTCGTCATAATATAATTACATAGGGAGGTAAGTAGACCTTTTAGACTTCTGAGCTTAGCTCACTGGGTGCAGCTTTTTAAAAGTAATATATCCTAAAAAGTCAGTAACACTTTCATAACTGCCTAAGTGACTTAGGAGCCTAATTATCATTTTCCAAAGGGATTTAGACCCAGATTTTTAAATCTATTTAGGCCATTGCTCCATTCAGCATCACAACACCTAGCTAACTTAGAACCCTAAGTCTCATTTTCAGAAGTAACTTAGACATTTGGGCTCAGATCCTTAAAGGTATTTAGGCACCTAACTCCTGTTGTTTTCAGTGGGAATTAGACACTTAAATATCTTTAAGGATTAGGCCTTAGGAGTCTAAATTTCACTGGCTTCTGATGAGACTTAAGCACTTAAGTCTCTTTTGCAATCGGGGCTGAGGCTCCTAAATCACAGGTGAAAATTTTACCTTATTGCTATAAAACTAAAAGTATAATTTTTGACCAACTTGCTCTCCTGAAAAGAGGGTTAGAAATTAATTACCATTCCTGAGTGAAAGAAGTGAGCCCTCTCTTTCATTCCTTCAGCATTACAAACCTGATCGGATGAGACTAGAATTTGGTACTGTCACTTTAAATCGCCTTTGGTTCCTGCATATAACTCTTCTCCTGGGTTTTAGTGCCATATTGTAATGTTAAAGTGTAAAACTCTGCATCTGCTGAGGCAGTTGGCTGGAAAAGCAAGTATGTCAGTGGTAGTCCCTAGCTGCCATCACACATATGGATTTTCTGTGTTCAGCTATGCCATCTGGTAGCTAGACCTAGATTCACTCCTCATTGAATAAGGACTATCTACCATATCATTCCTCTTTCAATATGCTACCCGGTTTCATAGCCTTGCTTTATAAAATTCTTCTGTGGGGTGTGTGTGTGTGAGAGAGAGAGAGCGAGAGAGAGCGAGAGAGAGCGAGAATGTTCTAGTTATTAGAATAAATAAACCTCCATGCCGAACACACACACACTAAATCCAGTAGAAGGGTAATTAAAAATTCAACTTGCAAAGACGATGCTAGAAATTTCATAATTACTACAGCTGTAGATTAGAACTTGGGAATGTACAAAATAATCTACAAATAGACACTGGTATCATCTGAGAAGGACCACTGAAGAGCATAATGAGACTATGGGTTAATTTCCCTGCCTGTCCATTTCCCCTATTTGTGAAAATCTTTGTCATGGGACTAGATTAATCTGACATTTTCTTTCCTCATTACTATTTTTGTCATAAGAACGAGGTGGCGGGATTTTATGGCCTCCTGCTAAAGTGGCTGTAACGGCATTAATTTGACTTTTTCAGTATTTAAATGCTTTGGCCAGCTCATCTTCCCTCAAGCCCCTCCGCCAGTCCACTCTACACTACCCTCTGGCTCATCCCTACTCTTGGGATGAATCACAGCATAATGGGAAGCCAGTGAAAATACACATTACTGGACAGTTTAAAATCTTGGAGCCAGCCACTATAGAAGATACCTGGAAACAGGCTGCAGCTTTATGCTTCAGCTAATAAAAGCTACAAGAACCAAAAAGAGAGCAGATTAACCCAAGCTATGGTAGCTGCTAGCACCAGTACACGTGCAAATATTGATACCACAGGCTTTTGTTAGTTGTATTCTAGCTTCTGTGCTGTCTCCCAAACCAGCTTGCCATTTAATATGTCCTGCTGTAACCCTCGATTGAGTTTGGGCTGCCTTTGTAATAGACTATGGGATCTTGGGGGATAATCATCTGAACATGAACTCCCAGTGTGACACTGTGGCCAAAAGAGCTAATGCCATCCTGGGTTGCATGAACAGGGGAATCTATCTTGAGTAGGAGTAGAAAGGTTATTTTACCTCTCTATTTTGCACTGGCTGACTTCTATTGGAATACTGTGTCCAGTTCCGGTGCCCAGAATTCAAGAAGGATGTTGATAAACTGGAGAGGGTTCAGAGAAGAGTCATGAGAATGATTAAAGGATCAGAAAACATGCCTTGTAGTGAAAGACATAAAAAGCTCAACCTACGTAGCTTAACAAAGAGAAGGTTAATGGGTGACTTGATTACAATCTTTAAGTATGGTCATGGGGACCAAATGTTTAATAATAGGCTCTTCAATCTAGCAGAGAAAGGTATAACATGATCCAATGACTGGAAATGGAAAATAGACAGATTCAAACAGGAAATAAGGTGTAAATACCTTGCACCTTTGTGCCATAGTAATTTATTCTTCTTTTGTCTAACTAATGGCACCAAAAGATTTTTTTAATTTAAATATTGATTTAAAGAATAAAAAAAAACCCTCTGATTTCACCTGTCTGTCTATCTAGATATCACAGAACTCATCATCGTGGTATTTAAGTATTTATTCTATGGATCCTATCACAGGATATTATAACCTTTTACAGGTATTTGAAGGAAAGAGAGGAATTAATTTGGGGTATCTCGGAGTTATAGATAAATTAAGGCCAAAATGTCAGGGGAAAAAAGTCTCAGCAAGAAACTCTATCAGCCCTGATACACATGTCCCAAGAAAAGAAGTAGAAGGACCATTGTTTGACCTATTTAAAATAGGGTAGGTCAAGGCCCTTGAGATTATAATCCGGGGAGCAATTATGTGTTGGTCAGACAGAGATGGGTGCAATGGCCTTCTAGGTCTTTTCTTTCTATGGTTATTATGCTTTTTTAAAAAGAGATGAACAAATATTTCTCTCCCACAAACCCACCCATCCTCCTTGGCACTTCATCCAATCTCTTACATTACAAGCATGGTTCATCATTGCTTTCCCTATTTGAATTTATTCATCTCCTGGTGACTGCATCTCTACATGATGAAGCAAAACTGCTGGACCTTGAAACTGTTCTAGATTGCGAAGATGACATCGTAGTAAATCCACTTTTGAAGTAAAGCCTAATCAAATATTATAAGTGGATGTGTACCAAACCAGGCTCCCAAGAGTGTTTGTATTATAAACTTGTTTTTTCAAGGCTATGTTTGCATTATAATCAGCCAGACAAATTCACCTCTGTTGTAACTTCCAGCAAAGTCAAGAAAGTTCCATCAGGGATTATCTGGATCCAGTGCATTTATTATAAGGCAGTTTCCTATATCTATTATAGCTTACTTTTTTAAACATTAGTGACTGTGAAAGTATTTGGAGCAGAAGCATGTGTATATTTGTAATGACAGGTGATGTTTAATGTTTCAGCTTTTTCTCACTTGTTTCACTGCAATTTGAAAATGGACCAATTTCACCAGACAAATCTGTGAATGTCTGATTGCATTGAGTGAAGGGGCTAATTTCCAAAGAAACCAGTCAGGCTGCTGGCATGCAGACACCACTGCCTGCCATGCTGACCAATCTTGTCTCATTGACTCTCCCATCTAGGCAGGCCACTGGTCCGGTTTTAAACCAGACAGTCCTGCTTCTGTCATATTTATCCCCCATCCAGTACTGAGAGAAAACCAGATGTGGGTTTGTCCAGAGTATCAGACAATGGAGAGGTCAAAACAATGGAGAGCACACCGCTCCGCTCTGCCAGTGTGCCCTGGCATATACCATGTGTGTGAGGTCACGCTGGTAAGGGTGGGGTGGAATGCTCTTCAGAACGGTGCTACGTGTGCAGCATGACCTTGCACAAACCGTGTGCGCGGGCTGTGATACAGCATGGCCAGAGGCCAGCAGGAGAGTGTTAGAAGGGAGCCTTCTGCCCTGTAGAGGGAAGAAAGTTTGCTATAAATTAATTAAAGCACCTGAAGCCAATTAGAGCACCTGAAGCCAGTCACATGACACCCCCCCAGACCCCCCCGCTTCAATCAGACAGGAGGAGTTGAAGCAGAGCGGATTGGTGTTGGAGCAGAGAGCAGTTTGGAGGAGTTGAAGCAGAGCGGATTGGTGTTGGAGCAGAGAGCAGTTTGGAGGGGAGCAGAGGAGAGTTTGGAGAAGTGCTGCAGTGAGCTATGAAGACCAAGACCCTAGGTAAAGGGACACCTGGTTTGTGCAGAGGGAGGGCAGGAAGCCTCACAAGCTGAAGGCCAGGAGAGGGAAGTAGCCCAGGGGAAGGAACTGCTAGTTCTAGTGGTTTACTGCTATCCTTAGGGCCCCTTAGGATAACCCTAACCCTCTCCACTCCCCTCCTCTAGGACACTAGGGGGGAAGTTAATACCCCAGTTCAGGGGCAAGAAATGGTGCCCTGAACCCCCCCACCCCCACAAGAAGAGAAAGCGCGAGACCCACCATAGTAGTGTCGGTGATTTGCCACAGGGGGCAGGGTCACGCCAGCAGGGGTGGAGTTGCACGGTTCCTGGAAGTACCAAACTGTTTGATCTTCCAGGAATGTGCGAGTCGCCACCCTGCCCCTGCCAGTCTTCATCCGTCTGTTGTCTCTTGTCTTACGCTTAGGCTATGTCTACACCAGCACTTTTTTAGGTATAACATACGTCGCTCCGGGATGTGAAAAATACACCCCCTTGAGCGACATAAGTTAGACAGACAGAAGCGCCCGTGTGGACAGCACAGGAGATACTCTCCCACCGACATCCTTACCACCGCTCGTTGGGGGTGGTTGAATGATGTCGACAGGAGAGCTCTCTCCTGCCGGCGCAGAGCAGCTACACGGGAGATCTTACAGAGGCACAGCGGCATCAGTACAGCTGCGCCGCTGCAAGCTCGCGAGTGTAGACGTAGCCTTTGAGCGTAAGCTCGATGGGGCAGGGGGGGCATCTTTTTCATTCAGTGCTAGTACGCACATAACCTAGGGGGGCCCTGGCCCATTGACCGGGGTTCCTAGTGGCGCCAATAATTATAAAATAATCTACTGCTGATAGACAAAGATAGACACCTGAGCAAAAATGGGAGCTCAAAAGGTGAGGGTGACCATTCAAAAATTGGAATTTGAAATGTTGCACATTTCCAGTGTGACAATGGCCATTGGATTTTCCAGAACAGAGAGGTGAGAGGGAACAGGGAGACAACACTGATGAAGATAAAACAGCAAAGAGCCTCTTCGTGTGACATTTCCCAGAAGAATCTTTCACCACTTTCTGTTTTGAGCAGAGATGGGGGATGAACTGCAGAACCCAGATCCCTCTCAAGATTTGAATTTGGAAGAGCCCAGAAGTTAGGGTTGTTCTGATCAGGGAGAAGGGATAGGATAATGCAGCCTTTCCTAGCACCACGTGTGAAATTTGGAGCTGGGCCTGTGTTCAGATTTTGAATCTCGCTCTAAAGATCAGGAAGGATCATGCTGAAGGTGTTGGGATAGCCTGCTTCCAGTTCTAGAAAGAATGAGGTACAATTCAAATATGCACTTTGGATAATCTCAAATACTGTGGTACCATACAGGGAGAAAGGCAGTTTCTGAGTTAACCAGAATCCAAACCTGCAAGGCATTTGACGTTAAACCTTACATGACAACTGGAAATAAATAAGAAGCCAGTGCAGATGATGTAGTATAGGCATAATATATTCACTCTGTGAAATTTGTCTCAAAACCAGATAGCCACATTCTGCACCAGCTTACATGGTAATGGGCTAATGGTGTTGCTCATCCCAGAGCCCCACATTTTGCAGTAATCAAATAATGAGATGACAAAGGCATGGGTAACTGTGGCAAGCTCCCACACCTGAAAGGGGATGTCACAATCTCCTGATCTGTAAATAATCAACAGCACTCTTGGCCACTACTGCTCTCCAGAAGCAGTTGGGAATCCAAAAGGATCTGCCAGATTACACAACAGAGTCACAAACGCTGAACATAGTCCCACAACCCAGGAAGCACACACTGACGACAACATTTCTACTAAAGATGAAAGGGAGGATAGTTTAGGGGTTAGAGCCCTTGCTAAGGCTTAAGAGACATCGATTCAAGTCTTTGCTTTGTTCCAGACTATCTGTGTGACCTTGAGAAAGTCTCTTAGCCTCTCTGTTCCCCACCTGTAAAATGGGAAAAATAGCATTTCCCTTCCTAGGAGAGGGATTGTGAGGGTGATTACAATAAACATTGTGATGCGCTCAGATGCGACATTCAGTGGGGCATATAGGATAGATTTATTATTCTTAGTGCCTTCCTTCAAGGCCAGGCAAGACAGTATTCAGCTGGACAAGCCAACTGACTGCATTGGCTACGTCCTATGAAATAGCAAGGAAAAACTGAGGGCATGGCTACACTTGCAGATGTAGAGCGCTGTGAGTTAAACCCGCCTTCGTAGACCGCAGTAGGGAAAGCGCTGCGGTCTGTCCACACTGACAACTGCACGCGCAGTGGCATGGCCACATTTGCGGCACTTGCAGCGGCATTGGGAGCGGTGCATTGTGGGCAGCTCTCCCACAAAGCACCTCTTTCCATTCTGGCGCTGTGGTTTGTGGGAAGGGGGCGGGGAGTGCGGGGCATTCTGGGTCCTGTCCCAATGCCCTGTGATGCATCGGTTAGCATCCCAGCATTCCCTTTGCTTCCTTCCACATTTTTTGTACTGCGCGCTCTGTCTTCTCTTTCGGTCTGCGGGAATGCAGCCCGAACTGCTGAAGAATATGCTGATGAGTCATAGAATCATAGAATCATAGAATATCAGGGTTGGAAGGGACCCCAGAAGGTCATCTAGTCCAACCCCCTGCTCGAAGCAGGACCAATTCCCAGTTAAATCATCCCAGCCAGGGCTTTGTCAAGCCTGACCTTAAAAACCTCTAAGGAAGGAGATTCTACCACCTCCCTAGGTAACGCATTCCAGTGTTTCACCACCCTCTTAGTGAAAAAGTTTTTCCTAATATCCAATCTAAACCTCCCCCACTGCAACTTGAGACCATTACTCGTCGTTCTGTCATCTGCTACCATTGAGAACAGTCTAGAGCCAAAAGTCTTGCCTGTGCATCACATTTGGCAGTTGAGTTATTTCTTAAGATCCAAAGTGACAGTGAGGACTCCATGATATCGACTCGAGTAACGCAAACGATGAGTTTGCTTGTGGCATTCGCGGACATGCTCACCAGCGTGGAAAGGCACTTTTGGGCTCGGGAAACAAGCACTGAGTGGTGGGATCACATTGTCATGCAAGTCTGGGATGACGAGTAATGGCTGCAGAACTTTCGGATGAGAAAAGCCACTTTCATGGGACTGTGTGAGGTGCTTGCCCCCCACCCTGTGGCACAAAGACACGAGATTGAGAGCTGCCCTGACGGTGGAGAAGCGGGTGGCTATTGCAATCTCAAAGCTGGCAACTCCAGACACCTACCGATCAGTTGCTAACCAGTTTGGAGTGGGGAAGTCAACCGTTGGAATCGTATTGATGCAAGTTTGCAGGACCATTAATCGCATCCTGCTCAGAAGAACTGTGACTCTGGGTAACGTGCGTGACATTGTGGCTGGCTTTGCACAAATCAGTTTCCCTAACTGTGGAGGGGCAATAGATGGGACGCATATTCCAATTCTGGCACCAGCCCACCTAGCCTCCGAATATGTTAATCTGAAGGACTTTGTCTCTATGGTTCTCCAGGCGCTTGTGGATCACTGTGGGCGTTTCATTGACATTAACGCAGGTTGGCCCGGAAAGGTGCATGCCGCATGCATCTTTCATAACACTGGCCTGTTCAGGAAGTTGCAAGCCGGGACTTTTTTCCCAGACCAGAAGATCACCGTAGGGGAAGTTGAAATGCTCATTGTGATCCTTGGAGACCCCACTTACCCTTTGATGCCAAGGCTCATGAAAACCCTACAAGGGAGCCTTGACAGCAGCAAAGAGCGGTTCAACAACAGGCTGAGCCGGTGCAGAATGACTGTGGAGTGTGCTTTTGGCCGTTTAAAGGGCCGCTGGTGCTCTCTGTATGAGAAGCTGGATCTGGCCGATAACAGCATCCCCGTGGTTATATCCACATGCTGTACCCTCCATAATATTTGTGAAGGGAAGGGTGAAAGATTCACTCAGGCATGGAACTCAGAAGTTCAGTACCTGGAGGCTGAATTTGAATAGCCAGAGAGCAGGGCTATTAGAGGGGCCTAGCGCAGGGCTGCAAGGATTAGGGAT
The DNA here is from genome assembly GCF_965152235.1 of Eretmochelys imbricata. Lineage (NCBI taxonomy): Eukaryota > Metazoa > Chordata > Testudines > Cheloniidae > Eretmochelys > Eretmochelys imbricata. The sequence goes on from NC_135576.1 coordinate 9,431,403, forward strand.
GCCTTGAGGGAGCAATTTGAGGCTGAAAGCCAACAGTAATATCTGGTGTGGTGCCCTGCATGGGACTGAAGTGCAGTAGGAATCTGTGTTTGCTGTATAGAAACAGAATATCAGGGTTGGAAGGGACCTCAGGTGGTCACCTAGTCCAACCTCCTGCTCAAAGCAGGACCAATCTCCAATTTTTGCCCCGGATCCCTAAATGGCCCCCTCAAGGATTGAGCTCACAACCCTGGGTTTAGCAGGCCAACGCTTAAACCACTGAGTTATCCCTCCCCCTGACTTGCAGTGCCTGTTGCTTTCCTCAGCTAAGGTTTCTTTTATGTTATGCAATAATAAAGAATGTTTTCAAAGCCAAAAAAATCAATTTATTGAAAAGAAACACAACACAACTGCTTGGGAAACACAAAGGGCAAGGGGGTCGGATGGGGTGGGGAACGGTACAATCACAGATTTGCGTATGTCCTGTCTGGAGTGCTATGCAATGCGTACTGCACTTCAGGAGGTCTATACTGCATCGTGATGGGGGTTGAGTGCAGTGGTCAGGGTCATGGTTTTCAGGGCTGGGTTGTGAAGCTACAGGTGTTGGAGGCAGCTGGTGGCGGTAAGAACCCAGATGTTGGGAAAAGTGGGTTGGAGGTGACATGGTGCCACAAGGGAAAGGATTTTGGGACAAGAGGTGCAGGGGCGGGGCGGGCGCGGTAGAGCTCCGCCTGCATGGCTACGAGCATCTGGATCGAGTCCGCTTGGCGCTCCATGATGCTTATTAGCTGCTCTGTGCTTTGGTGCCGGTGATCCGCATTCTGCTGGTGGACCCTCCTTTCACTCTCCCGCCACTCCTGCACTTTTTTATTTTCATTAGTTGAATGCTGCATGACTTCATGCAGCATGTCCTTTTTGCTTCTACGTGGCCTCTTCCTGATTCTTTGCAGCCTCTCGGCCATTGATAACACGGACAGCTGAGATCTCAAGGTTGCATCTGTAAAGGCAAAATGCAACACTTAACAGAGGCAGCATTGTTCACACGAGACAAAGCAATGATTCCCCTGTACTCAAGGGCAAGCACAGTCTACACAATAGCATAATTTGCCCATCCCAAAGCAAGCGCACATAACCCACGGGAGCCCCAAAATGGTGAGTAAGCACGGGGTCAAGAATGACTGATTGTTTCACGGCTGTACTGTCCTCTGGTTTTCTGTGCCTTGGGGAGAGCCAACAGTGGCAGGGGGCCCCTATACTGAACACTGTCCCCACATTTTCCACAGGAGTTCATTCTGGAAGATATCTCGCTGCAGAGGGTGACCAGGGAAGCAAGGGAGGGTCTTCTACTGCAATGCGGCTTCTGCCCTGTACCATATGCGGCTTGCCTGTGTGCAGCAATGGTCCCCCCCACCCCTCACAGCACAGTGGCGCAGACAAGTTAGCCTTACTGGGACAAGGACAACAGTGGCTCTCCCGAAAAACCTGCGCAAGCTCATTGCCCAAGTTCTGGCTGTGACCTTTGAAGAGATCACTGGGGCTGATTGTCACGATGTGAGAGAGCACATCAACGCCCTATTCCGCATCTAGGCATGCATGCAGCCCTAACCCTCCTCACCCCAAGAGCCCGCACCGAGTAACTTCCTTCCCAAAATAAAAGCCGCTTACCAGGAACCTCCTCTGGTTCTTCCTTCCCCAAGCACCAGCCGCCATGACTGGCTACCTTCCTCCTGGCTTGAGAACAGCTCCTGGCTGCATGCATCTAGGGATGCCGGGATGTCTTCCTCCGCCGGAGCACACTCGCTCCCGCTTTGCTGCTCCCCCTCCTCCTCCTGCCTTGTTGCACTGGCCTCTGAGGCGTCCATGGTGGTACTCGGCATGGAGGAGCGGTTACCACCAAGTATCACATCCAGCTCTTTGTAAAAATGGCAGGTCGCGTGGGCAGCACCGGAGCAGCTGTTTGCCTTGTGGGCTTTTCGGTAGACATTCCACAGAGGCTTCATTTTAACACTGCACTGCAGTGGGTCCTAGTCATGGCCCCTTTCCATCATGTCCCTTGGTATCTACCAGAAGGTATCGTAATTCCTGCAGTGGGAGCGCAGCTGGGACTGGACAGCTTCCTCCCCCCAAACACTGATGAGGTCCAGCACCTCGCCACTGCTTCATACTGGGGCTCGCCTGGCGTATGGAGGCATGGTCACTGGGAAAGATTCGCTGAGAGCACACCATGCCTGGTTGAGCAAACAGGAAGGGGATTTTCAAAATTCCCAGAAAATTTAAAGGGCAGGTCTGATGGTTGGTCACCTGAGGGCAGGGCAGTAGAGTTCAAACGTGGTGACCAGAGTGGCTAGAACAGCCACTGTCTGGAGGCCAATCACAGCTCAATAACAGACCAGGGCATCCACACTGGCACCACGGCCCTCCAGCAGCAAACGTTATTCCACTCGCCGAGGTGGAGTACCAGCCGCGCTGTAGCCGTGGAGACAGAGCGCTCTACGTGCCTCACCAGTGTGGACGGGGAGTGAGCTAGGGCACCCGGGGCTCCTTTATTGCACTGTAACTCGCAAGTGTAGCCAAGCCCTGTCTCACATTGGAGACATCACAGGAAGCTCAACCTTGGTAGCTCCCCCAAAAACATTTCATACATGATTGTCAAGGTTCCTCCCCCACTTTGAACGCTAGGGTACTGATGTGGGGCCCTGCATGTAAACCTCCTAAGCTTATCTTTACCAGCTTAGGTCAAAACTTCCCAAAAGTACAAAATATTCCACCCTTTGTCCTTGGATTGGCCGCTACCACCACCAAACAAATACTGGTTACTGGAGAAGAGCTGTTGGAAACGTCTTTCCCCCCAAATACTTCCCAAAACCTTGCACCCCACTTCCTGGACAAGGTTTGGATAAAAAGCCTCACCAATTTGCATAGGTGACCACAGACCCAAACCCTTGGATCTGAGAACAATGAAAAAGCATTCAGTTTTCTTACAAGAAGACTTTTAATAGAAATAGGAGTAAATAGAAGTAAAGAAATCCCCTCTGTAAAATAAGGATGGTAGATACCTTACAGGGTAATTAGATTCAAAACATAGAGAATCCCTCTAGGCAAAACCTTAAGTTACAAAAAAGATACACAGACAGAAATAGTTATTCTATTCAGCACAATTCTTTTCTCAGCCATTTAAAGAAATCATAATCTAACACATACCTAGCTAGATGACTTACTAAAAGTTCTAAGACTCCATTCCTGGTCTATCCCCGGCAAAAGCAGCATATAGACAGACAGAGACCCTTTGTTTCTCTCCCTCCTCCCAGCTTTTGAAAGTATCCTGTCTCCTCATTGGTCATCTTGGTCAGGTGCCAGCGAGGTTACCTTTAGCTTCTTAACCCTTTACAGGTGAGAGGAGTTTTCCTCTGGCCAGGAGGGATTTTAAAGTGGTTTACCCTTCCCTTTATGTTTATGACAATGATAAACAGGAGTTTGACAAGAAAGAGCCTTGCAATACTTCAGTGAGTGAAAAAAGAACAGAGCCATTAATGAAGACCATGCAAAGGTCTGCAACACTGCAGGCAATGTTGAAGGCAGCTCATGAATTTAGAAGAATCACTATGGAAACTTGTTCTATTCCGTCACCAATAGGAAATTTTTATGCTCTTCAACATCCCTGTGATGTAGGTCAGTGTTATACCTGCTTTACAGAAACAGAAACTAAGACATAAAGAGGTTAACTATAGAGAGGGTAAGTAAACTGCCAAAAAATAGAGTCATGTAGCCTCAGAGCCAGGAACAGGAGTGCTGGTACTGGATTCCCAGTTCTAACTGCTAGGCACCAACAATCTATTTAGTGTACAGATGCTCCCCGGGTTACGCAAGACCCGACTTATGCAAATTTGCACTTACGGAAAAAGTTCCATGAGCTAGAAATAGTAGGGTTGGTTTTTTGGGTTTTTTTGCATAACGTTTGGGTATACATTTCCGACTTATGCAAAATTTGAGTTATGCAAGGCCTTCCAGAATGGAACGATTGTGTAAGTTGGGGAGTGTCTGTATTATTGGCATGCTTTGATCCTAAATAGCATCTGATCTCATGAGTTATACTCCATCTGTACCCTGCCTCCCAGTGTTTGGTTACAGCAGAGGGCAAGCGAACTTCCAACAGGTGTTGAGGTGTTTGGTTGAATGCATTTATCAATAACAACAGTAAATTATTAGTGGAGGGAGTGTATTTCACCAATGAGGATTTGCATTCATTTGCACAGCCATTCACACAGATCCTGTGGTCAAACAGCCAGAACGAAATCACAATGAAGAGATTTAAGAGGCCAGTTCCACTCTGAGCACGTGCAGGGTATCAAGGACTTCCTTCATGGGCGAGAAGGGCATTGCCAGGAGTGAATCACTTGTGAATCATCCCTATAAACTTTTCCAGGACTACTAGTTCTGTCATTGCAATGTGAACGTCAGAGCACAGATTTTATATGCATAGCACTGTCATAAATAAATCACAGGGAAATGTAATGAGAAAATATGTAGCGAGAAGTAAAGCAAACCTCTATAAGGAACGTCAACAGTGTTTTATAATTCAATTCAGTGAAGGACTGTGTAAGGAAAAAACAGTGATTTGCATGTTGTGTATTACGGAATTTAAAGAATCATGTACACTTATTGCAAGGCAATATATTAATCAAATGCAGATGACACCATTTAAGATAGCACTTGAGATTTCAAATAAATAAATAAATCATAGGTCACTATGAGCACTGAAGACAATGGCATATGAAGGTGCTCAGTACCTCTTGGGATCTGGCCCTAAATAAACATGATGGAAAAAACATAGGTACCAGGGGAAACACTCTCTTGGATTTCAGGTTTAAAAGGAAGATTCTTTTTGGGATATCAGCACTGAACAAGGACTCAGGAGATCCGGGTTAGATTTCTGGCTCTAACACTGGCTTCCTGAGTGACTTTTGGGCATATCACGTAGGGCCAGATTTTTGAAATCTCTTAGCGGTCAGTAGGTCAGGTTTTCAAAAGAGCTCAGCTCCCATCTAAGCACCGACAGAAGGGCTAGATTCTCAGAAGTGCTCAATATACAGAGCTCTTTTGAAAATCTGGCAGCATATTCTGGTTGCTAAATGGGAGCTGAGCTCTTCTGAAAATCTGCTCTCAAGCACTTTTGAAAATCTGACCCTATTCATCGTTCTTTACCGCAATTCCTCATCTATAAAATGGGCAAAATAATTCTTCTGTTGTGTTCCTTGAATATATTTAGATCGCAAACTCTTTGGGACAGGGACTACCTCTTAGGTTTTGTATAGCCATCACCAGGGGCACCTCTATATGCCACCATGATGTTAAATAAACAAATGTCTTTTCAGGGACTCTCCTGTTTAAAAAAAGAAAAAGAAAAAAGCTTGATTTTTTTTTAAAGCTCCTACTTGTCAAGACCCAAAGACAAATTGGTAGCTGATGATGATAGCCATTCAATTCTGAAACACAAACCATATTGCTTTGATTAAAACCAGATGTATTGTGAGGGCATCCAGGTCATTATAGTATGAACAATATCACAGACATCCTCTAGCAATCTACGTCCTCTGACACGAAGTAGCCCTTCTCCTTCAGCCTCCTTCTCCTCCAAAGCAATGACACTCCATGAGTTCTCCTTACATCACATACTGTAAATACTTCTGCTTGTACCCACCATAAAATTAGGGCTAAGGAAAGAGCATTTGTCACTAATGACACTTGCTAGTCCGTTAAATTGTTGCTTTTGTTACTTATGTTTTGCTATGACGTGATACCAAAGCATTACAATTAGCTTCAGCTTTTGAATGTATTCGGATTTCAGTTTTCAGTACTTATCCGTCTATGAACTTTGACACTGAAGCTCTGAAATTGCCATCCGAACATGTTCACAAAGCCAGTGAGTAGAAAAATTGAAAAAAGAACCCAGGAGTCCCAAAGTCTGTACTTGATAATGGGAGGAATATATAAGACAAGGAATAAACATGAAAGAAGTCCCATGAGGTGTCAAGTTCTGATTAGGCTACTCAATTCTTATCTGAATTTCGCAAAACATTATGAGGAATAGCTTGAGAGTTTTATTTCTATTTTTTACTATCTTCTAGCTCAGCATCCGTATTTCCATATGCAGACACTTTGACATTTCTTCAGGCCATAAACCCAACTTAGCAGAAGACCCCTGTGCAAAAAAGAAAAGGAACAAGAAAAAAATCATCTGTAGGGTAGAACAGGGAAATGAGCTCTGAGCCTGAATAGCCAAAGGCCATTTTTTTCACTCCAAACTGCCAACTGCAGAAATAATTTAGGTGTGGGACTTGTTGAGTGGAATATGAACTTGAAAGTCAAACAGGAGTCTCTTAAATATGGAGCTAAAATTAATCCCTAATTGCAATTCAGTGCTGTAACAATAACAGATTTTACAGTGACAGAAAGATACTTTAAAGTATTTTATACTTGGTGTTTTAGAAGGGAAACAAATCAAATCACATTTAGCTTGCGGTTCAGGCCCTGGAATGGAACTCAGGAGATCTGGACTCAGTTCCTGTTTCTGCCACAGACTCCCTATATTACCTTGGGAAAGTCATTTAATCTTTCAATCCCTTGGTTCCCCATCTAGAAAATGGGAACAGTAATATGTTCCTTTATCTCATGCTTTGTCTGTCTTGTCTATTTAGGTGATAATCTTTCTGGGCAGGGGCTGTCTCTTGCTGCCTTTCACAATGGGGGCCTAATTGTACTTGAGGTATCTTGGTGATAAGGTAGTATAATAAGAACATCACTATTTGTTGTAGTTTAAAAGCCCCTCTTCCCCTTTCCTTGGAGAGCAGGGGTATTAATATTGTATTTTGGCTAAATTCCATCTCCAGTAATTGCATTCTGCCTGCCTAATTTCAATTTGCAGTTTCTATGGGAAGGGACATAGGGGGAGATGCATACCATCATCCTAACTGGTGTAGGGTTAAATGATTTCTGCATCCGTCCTGAAAGGTAGCTGTATCAGATGCTGAACCAAGGCATCTTTTGGTAATTATTTTTCCGACAGTTTCTGAAATTTGCATTTGGGGACCCTCTTGGATAAAAAGTGTTATTATAGAATAAAACACAATATTATTATTACACAGCATTGTAGAGGTCCAAAGCATGCTGTAAAAACATTAATTAATGTATTAAGCCTCACAGCACTCTTATGAGGCAGGTAAGTATTATTAACTTCATTTTACAGATGGGGAAACTCTGGCAGAGCTAAAATGACTTGACCAATGCCATTCAGGGCAGAACCCAGATTAGCACTCATATCCTCCTGTCCCAACACTTGCGCCTTCAGACTATAGCCCTGATTAAACAAGGTACAGAGGCATGTGCATATCTTCAAGAACATGAGTAACTCTGTTGATTATAAAATGCAGGAAGTGAACTAATAAATCAGGCATTAGCTTCCTAAATCAGAGCATGTGGGTTTGAGACCCATCTATAAGGCAAGAAAATGTTTGTCAAGGAAGGCCGTGCTAGCAGTTAGGGTAACTAGCTGAAGACTCAGGTTCAGTTCCTCATTCTATCACAGTCTTCCAGTGTGATGTTGGCCAAGTCACTTAGGGTCAAATTTTAAAAAGCATTTAGGCACTGCTCCATTCAGTGTTGCAAAACTGACATAGGCAGTTCAGAGTCAAAGTCCCATTGACTCTCAATAAGATTTAGGATCTGAAGTGCTTAAGTCACTTTTGAAAATGAATTTAGCCATCCCAGTCACTTAAGCCTTGAAACACTGAATGCAGCAATGCCTAAATACCTTTACAAATCTGGGCTGTAGTTTCTATGTGCCTTAGTTCTCCATTGGTAAAATGGGGATAATAGCACTTCCCCACCTCACAGAAGTGTTGAGTATAAATCCATCAACAATTATGGGGTGCTTAGATACTATGGTGATGGGGCAACATAAGGATCTAAGATAAATAGTTCTCTAGCATCTTGCTGAACAGGGTTTATGACATCAGATAATACCATAAGCACCATTAAATATTCAACTTTCACTCCCATGGAGAACTGCAGTAAATGCATCTTGCCATCTGTCAAAGAGAAGACATTGCACTTACTGGGAACTGCCAAATGTTCCATTTTTAATGATGCCCACTATATTATGATTTAGCTCCTAGGACCTGGGTTGGGCAATGGGCAGACTTCTCTCTAAAGTCTTATAGATATCAGAGTGCAGATGTAATTTCAGTGCCCACAATTTTCAAAAGTGACTAGCGATTTTGAGATCTCAGTGGTTTGCTGCCTGACATGAGGCACCTTAAAGGCTCCTGATTTTCAGATGACTGGTACTCAGCACTTTATGAAAATAATTTTATCTCATGGTGGCCCACCAAAAATCACAAGTTGTGTTTGAAAATTTTGACCAGTACATGCAAATACTACACTGTGATGAGCCCTAGAGAAAATCATAGGTTGGAGAGAGTTTCTTTCTGATACACCTGGTTAATATATACTTGTTTTTCAAAAGAGAGCATGTGTCATACAGAGGGGATAACTATTTGCATTGATCTCTAGGTGGACTACAGAGAGGTGACAAAACTTGCCTAAGGTCACCAGGCAGATCAGTAGCAGAGACAGAAGTAGAACCCAAGTCTTGGAGTCCTATCCACTGTGCCCATTGCTTCCCCTTCTTCTCCAAGCCAGGCAAAGAATATATCATTCCATGACCAGTGATTAAAAAGACATTGCTTCAAAATGGAAAATCTGGCATAGCTGCTGCTGAGACTTCCTTTTCTTTTTTATTTATTTTCAGCAGAGTAAAAACTTTTTTGCCAATCCAGTCCTGAATTAATTAGGCCACTCTCACACTTCCTTTCTTTCCTCCTCCCTCTATCATTTCCCCTCACAATAGCACCTGTGGTGAGACACTCAGGGAGCAGTAAAACACTGGACTAAGACAGTTGTAGATTACATATGTATCCTATTAAAAAGAGTACTTGTGGCACCTTAGAGACTAACAAATTTATTTGAGCATAAGCTTTCGTGAGCTACAGCTCACTTCATCGGATACACACAGTGGAAAATAAAGTGGGGAGATTTTATATACACAGAGAACATGAAACAATGGGTGTTATCATACACACTGTAACGAGAGTGATCAGGTAAGGTGAGCTATTACCAGCAGGAGAGAAAAAAAAACCTTTTGAAGTGATAATCAAGGTGGGCAATTTCCAGCAGTTGACAAGAATGTGTGAGGAACAGTGGGGGGGAGGGGGAATAAACATGGGGAAATAGTTTTGCTTTTAATGACACATTCACTCCCAGTCTTTATTCAAGCCCAATGTAATGGTGTCCAGTTTGCAAATTAATTCCAATTGAGCAGTCTCTCGTTGGAGTCTATTTCTGAAGTTTTTTTTGTTGAAGAATTGTGACTTTTAGGTCTATAATCGAGTGACCAGAGAGATTGAAGTGTTCTCTGACTGGTTTTTGAATGTTATAATTCTTGATGTCTTATTTGTGTCCATTTATTCTTTTACGCAGAGACTGTCCGGTTTGGCCAATGTACATGGCAGACGGGCATTGCTGGCACATGACGGCATATATCGCATTGGTAGATGTGCAGGTGAAGGAGCCTCTGATAGTGTGGCTGATGTGATTAGGCCCTATGATGGTGTCCCCTGAATAGATATGCGGACACAGTTGGCAACGGGCTTTGTTGCAAGGATAGGTTTCTGGGTCAGTGTTTTTGTTGTGTGGTGTATGGTTGCTGGTGAGTATTTGGTTCAGGTTGGGGGGCTGTCTGTAAGCAAGGACTGGACTGTCTCCCAAGATCCATGAGAGTGATGGGTTATGCCTTCAGGATAGGTTGTAGATCCTTGATGATGCGCTGGAGAGGTTTTAGTTGGGGGCTGAAGGTGATGGCTAGTGGCGTTCTGTTCTTTTCTTTGTTGGGCCTGCCCTGTAGTAGGTAACTTCTGGGTACTCTTCTGGCTCTGTCAATCTGTTTCTTCACTTGATAGAACACTTGACAGAGATCATGTAGGTGTTTGTCTCTGTCTGAGGAATTGGAGCAAATGCGGTTGTATCTTAGAGCTTGGCTGTAGACAATGGATCGTGTGGTATGGTCTAGATGAAAGCTGGAGGCATGTAAGTAATTATAGCGGTCAGTAGGTTTCCGGATAGGGTGGTGTTTATGTGACCATCGCTTACTAGCACTGTAGTGTCCAGGAAAAGTAGATCTCTTGTGTGGACTGGTCCAGGCTGAGGTTGATGGTGGGATGGAAATTGTTGAAATCATGGTGGAATTCCTCAAGGGCTTCTTTTCCATGGGTCCAGATGATGAAGATGTCATCAATGTAGCTCAAGTAGAGTAGGGGCATTAGGGGACGAGAGCTGAGGAAGTGTTGTTCTAAGTCAGCCATACTGTGGAGCCATGCGGGTACCCATAGCAGTGCCACTGATCTGAAGGTATACATTGTCCCCAAATGTGAAGTAGTTATGGGTGAGGACAAAGTCACAAAGTTCAGCCACCAGGTTTGCCGTGACATTATCAGGGATACTGTTCTTGATGGCTTGTAGTCCATCTTTGTGTGGAATGTTGGTTTGTCTCAGACAGAGACAAACACCTACAAGATCTCTATCAAGCATTTTTATAACTACAATACCCACCTGCTGAAGTGAAGAAACAGATTGACAGAGCCAGAAGAGTACCCAGAAGTTACCTACTACAGGGCAGGCCCAACAAAGAAAAGAACAGAACGCCACTAGCCATCATCTTCAGCCCCCAACTAAAACCTCTCCAACGCATCATCAAGGATCTACAACCTATCCTGAAGGCATAACCCATCACTCTCACGGATCTTGGGAGACAGGCCAGTCCTTGCTTACAGACAGCCCCCCAACCTGAACCAAATACTCACCAGCAATCACACACCACACAACAAAAACACTGACCCAGAAACCTATCCTTGCAACAAAGCCCGTTGCCAGCTGTGTCCACATATCTATTCAGGGGACACCATCATAGGGCCTACATCAGCCACACTACCAGAGGCTCATTCACCTGCACATCTACCAATGTGATATATGCCATCATGTGCCAGCAATGCCCCTCTGCTATGTATATTGGCCAAACTGGACAGTCTCTACGTAAAAGAATAAATGGACATAAATCAGACATCAAGAATTATAACATTCAAAAACCAGTCGGAGAACACTTCAATCTCTCTGGTCACTCAATTACAGGCCTAAAAGTCGCAATTCTTCAGCAAAGAAACCTTCAGAAACAGACTCCAACGAGAGACTGCTGAACTGGAATTAATTTGCAAACTGAACACCATTACATTAGGCTTGAATAAAGACTGGGAGTGAATGTGTCATTACACAAAGTAAAACTATTTCCCCATGTTTATTCCCCCCCCCCACACACACACACACTGTTCCTCACACGTTCTTGTCAACTGCTGGAAATGGCCCACCTTGATTATCACTTCAAAAGGTTTTTTTCCTCTTCTGCTGGTAATAGCTCACCTTACCTGATCACTCTCGTTACAGTGTGTATGGTAACCCATTGTTTCATGTTCTCTGTGTATATAAAATCTCCCCACTATATTTTATAAAAATATAAATAAATATTTTATATACAAGGAAACCAAAACTAGATATTTCAGTTCAGGAATGTTGAAGTGTTATGTTTTGACTGAAAATGTCCAAACAAAACGTTTAAATATTTCAGAACTGAATTTTTTCATATGTTCCTGTTTCATGAAAAAAAAATGAACCTTTGACTTTTTTATCCTGATTCAGGATGAAAACAAATGTTTAAATATCAGAATTTCCCATGATAACCATCTCTATCGTATAGTGCTTTGAACGGGTAAAGCACTATATGCAAACAATGTTTTGTTGCTTCAGTTCACACATGCAAGTATTCATGCTGGAAGTGATGGGAGTGCATCCAATCACAAAACATAAACTATAACTTATAACTCCAATTTTCAGTTTGCTAACCTGCAGCATTTGAAAATCATAAGGCAAGCCTCAAAAATAATAAGATTGACTTAGAAATTATGAGATTTTTTTTAATAATAAATGTTGGATTCATTTTATTCGTCTCCTAGTTTCCATGACTTTTGGGTCACATATTAAAACTTTTCTCCACAATCATGAGAGACAAATTTATTTCCGCCCTCCACCCAGTGTAAGCTAAGATTCTTACAGTATCACATGATTCCAAAAGATGGGGCTTCAGGGAAAACACCAGTTATCACACGATTCACAATAAAATCCAACAACACTCAATTTTGAATATTTGTGATCAATCATTGATTAAAATATTGACAAAAATCTGAGTAGTGAACAGATATAGGGAATTATCAATATGCCATCATCAGAAAAAGAGCCTGAATCCATCTAAGTAGTTCTCAGTTGTGAATTATTCACCCAACCTAGTTCCCATTTGGATTTCCATTCTATGGCTCATCATCAGAAGCTCCAAAGTTCAACCCAATGTGTAACTGAACTATCTCCCTTGGAATCTTCTTTTACTTTAATGCATCCCAACCTCCCCCTCTTCTGGTATCCTGCCTTGGTCTCTAGCCAGTGTTCAGCAGCTGCTCGCAGAATTTCAGACCCCGCGACCATCACATTACATTAGAAGCATTCATGCCACAGCAGCAGGGCAGCCAAGTGGCAAGGTGACAGTGTCACCCCCACTGAAAGTAAAACGGCGATACATCAGCAGTGTCTTATACTTACGTTTCTGCCAATTTCCAAGAATGAAGAATGCAGCCAAATGGCAGCATGTCTGTGAACACGGAACATATTTACAGTGTTGCCCAAGCATGAGACATCATGCCTGCCATTCCCCAGATGTTAGGAGTGGCACGGAAAGTAAAGCCAGGGCTCAAGTCATAATCCAGTTCTAATACTGCACACGTGAAGGACTGCAGCCACCAGACACCTGTATTTAGCCAGCCTAATCTTTTTCCATTGAAAGGCTCTCACTTTATAGCTGCTGAAGACAGCAGAAGAGAAGAATGAAGGGGGATTTGATAGCTGCTTTCAACTACTTGAAAGGGGGTTCCAAAGAGGATGGATCTAGACTGTTCTCAGTGGTACCAGATAACAGAACGAGGAGTAATGGTCTCAAGTGGCAGTGGGAGAAGTTTAGTTTGGATATTAGGAAAAACTTTTTCACTAGGAGGGTGGTGAAGCACTGGAATGGGTTACCTAGGGAGGTGGTGGAATTGCCTTCCTTAGAGGCTTTTAAGGTCAGGCTTGACAGAGCCCTGGCTGGGATGATTTAGTTGGGGATTGGTCCTACTTTGAGCAGGGGGTTGGACTAGATGACCTCCTGAGGTCTTCCAACCCTGATATTCTATGATTCTATGAAGACATTTCACATATAACAGAGAGCATGTACAGCTTGTACCAGGGGCTCTAAATTCAAGCAGCTCATATTTCAAAGGAGAACAGGGGATCTGGATCTGGATCTGGATCTGGATCTCCCCCACAGCAGTACTGTGTCAGCCATGTTTGCTATGCACACAGACTAACTTTCTGGAGGTGACCCTCCACAATCTTCCCTCCTACAAACAGTGCTCCTCCCTCGAATTCCATGCAGGTTGCTACAGATCAGAGCAGAGTATGTGTGTGTGAGAAAGTCTGACCTGCAGCATCAGAATGTGGAAGAACCAATGGGTTTAACCCTCATAATAGGCCAGAACTGAACTTAATAAAACTTATTATCCATGAAAGCAAGGCCTCTTTCTTAAGGGTGAGATACCAACTGACTTTTGCTTCCCACTCTGCTGACTGACACTGAATTTCAGCTGTCCTTCCATTTACCTCTTCAGTGCATGGAGTTACCCTCTGTTGAACTCCCTGCCCGCTGAGTATCTGGTGCCGCTTCCTGCTTCCTACTCCGCCTGTCCACTTTATTCTTTTATTTCCTCCTTAAACACTCACATGGCACAGATGGGCTCTTATTGCCTGTGACTTTCTAATGGAGTCATTAAATGTTAATGATAGCTTGGAATTTAAAAGAAAAAGGAAGACATCTATTAAAGCACTGGTGAAAATAAATACACATATCCAGTGGGTCTGAATGTCTGTGGGCTGATCAATAAAATAGTCCACTCTGCTATTTACTGTTTGTATTGTGGTAGCACCTAGAGTCCCTAGCTAGCAATTGGGGACCCATTATGCTAGGCAATGCAATGGTACCTACTTGGTATTTCTTTAAGCCTCTTGAGAGCGAGTATAAATTTGCCCTTGACTTGACAGGGAACAACAAGGAGAGAAAATAAAGGTTTCAAAGGGCTGAAATAAGGCTACATCTCCACTTAACAGCAACTAACCCTTTTCAAAAGGAAAAATATTCAGGGCACAAGCAATCAGATCCTTCGCAGTGCTCCTCGGAGGTCTCGATAAAACACTCACTAATGGAGAGTCTTCAGAATCCTTGTGACACCTGATATGCCAACATTCCTGTTTAATAAGAACCTCCCTGATGGCTCTGAATGCCTCCCCATCTCTTTTTCCTTCTTCTTCCGAGGCTGCCGTATGACAAAGGGGGCCAGGAAACATCAGGCAGAGTCTTTGGGGCAGCTGGCTGGCGGAAGTTCCCCTGCTTCACGAGGCTCCCCCACATGCTGGTGCAAGGGGGGCTGCAGTGAATGACCCACACCAGCAGAAGGCCACCTCTGCCTTCCCGGTTTGAGCAAATGAGAATAAATGGTTCCAAATATAAAAAGTTCTGAAAAAATTATTTGTCATGTTCTGTAAAAGCTTCAGTGCTTGGAGAAGCAATATTTTAGGTTTTTTTTTTTTTTTTTTTTGCTGAGATAATTTAACTGAGTAAATTAAAGATAGAGTCACATTCCTGATTAGCTTGCGAATGTGTGCAGACTACCATGTATTTATTTTCATTCTGTTGTACAGCACCCTGAATGCACTGGCATATGTAACATACTCTTTACTAATTATTATTATTATTATTTATGTATTTCTTCTTCCTGCCAGAAGTACAGTTTAGGAACCAGAAGCATCTCCTCCTGCTTTCAGTATGGAGTTTCAGTTTTCCAGTTCAAGAGCCCAAGAGGAAGAATGCAGCATTACCAGTGTGAAGTGTAAAAAATCACGAGACAAACCCTCAAAAATCATGAAACTTCAAAAAAAAACTTTTGGTTCTTGTATTTGCCTTCTGGGATTTGAGCCTTTAGGACTGGCATTTTGCAGCTTTTCTCTGTACCCATAAAGTCTAGAAACTTCCTTTTTTATGGTTATTGATTTATTGATGTTCAATGAAAGCTATTCTCACTTAGGCCCTGATCCTGTGCCATTGAAGTCAATGGAAGCTTTGTCACTGACCTCCATGGGTGCAAGATCAAGCCCTTATTCACATCACTCCAAGAGCTGGGGCTGTCAGGAAAACATTCTTTTATTACAAATCTCATGACATTTCATAAGTGGCATCATCCTTCAGGGTGGCTCACTGATTAGAGGGCTCACCTGCAGCTCTGAAAGACCCACTTCACATCTGTGCTTTAGCACCGGCTTTCTGGGTGACTTTGAGTTAGTCATTTAGGCCTCACTTCCACACAGGTACTTAGGTGTTGTGACACTGAGCCTTACGGCACCTAGACAATCACAGGAACAATGCTGTGAGCCACAAAGCTTGAGTTAGGCACCTATCCTCCCCTAGGCAGGGAGCTGCCTATACTAGCCAATAGGAGATGCTGATGAAAGAGGGTGTATCTTAAGCTTTGCTCCCCTTCACAGAGTTAGGAGCTTATGTCTGGGCTTCAGGGAAGCACCCATCTCTGCTAGCAATGCAAAAGTCCTCCCTCTGCCCCATGAGGAGAAGGGAGTAGAAGAGGGATCTGTCAGATGAGTGCTCTAACCACTGGTTGTAGAGTCATACTCACTCTTTCTCTGTCTCAATTAATATTTAATTAATATTTTAATTAATTAAAGTGGACCAACTTCAATAAGAGAGACTTCTACATTAGAATATCCCATAGCCCAGTGGTAGGATATTTGCCTGAGAAAAAGCAGTTCCCTGTTCAAATCTCTTCTTCCTAACAGGCAGAGACTGGACTTGAACTGGGGGCTCTCCCATATCCCAGTTATGTAGCTGAATCACGGGGCTAAAGGTAATAAGGGAAAGCCTCCACTGTACCCCGACCCCAGTTTGTGGGGAGCTAGGCAGTCTCTGAGCACACAAGTGAGGTGGAGGAGTACCTATCTTTCCCCGGGTTGTGGAGTGCTCTGGGGTTAAGATAGGAGATAGTCATCCAGACGCCTAGAGCAAGGGTATTTTTTTGTTCTCTGTGTCTATGGTGCTTAGCACAATAGGGTTCTGCTCTATGACTGGGGCCCTTCGTCCTAGCATAATACAAATACATTATGATAATATGCTCCTGCTGCTTGGTGTTGCTCACACCAAGGAGACATAAATCCAGTTTAACCACTTGATTTATGACTGATTTTCTTCAACATGGTGACACATATCAAGCTGGATGTACCCATATATCTGGTACAAAGCATCCTCTGGCAAAGGAGCCATCACCTATGTTTCTGATTCTTCTACATAAGCTCTTCAGGTACATTGGTGTGAAAAGTTCAGAGGAAGTGGAAGTTGCTATTTTTACTACAGTTAGCGCTGTAGTCAGTACAGCTTTGGGAGTGTAAAATACATTTTTCATTCTTCAGCATAGATGCCTCATGCATCAAGGTTTAAACCAATCTCTATTAAGGATTAGGATGACATCTTCATGAAGGGCGGCATATGCCACCGCTGTCTACAGAGGAGTTACTGCACCTTCATCTGAAGCATGTGGTACTGGCTATTGTCAGAGACAGGATACAAGATTAGATGGGCCCCGACTCTGATCTGGTATGGCAGTTCCTATTCCACTTGGTGCATGAACAACCTGTCAGGTCTGATGAGGAAATCTTTACTCAGATGTTAGGTTGAGACAGAAGGGTAGGCAGTTAGAACATAAGAACAGCCATACTGGGTCAGACCAAAGGTCCATCTAGCCCAGTATCCTGTCTTCCGACAGTGGCCAGGACCAGGTGCTTCAGAGGGAATGAACAGAAGAGGTAAGCATCAAGTGATCTGAACCAAGACTAGGGACATCATCCCTGCCCATCCTGGCTAATAGCCATTGATTGACCTATCCTCCATGAATTTATCCAGTTCTTTTTGGAATCCTGTTACAGTCTTGGCCTTCACAACATCCTCTGGCAAGGAGTTCCACAGGTTGACTGTGTGTTGTGTGAAGAAATACTTCTTTTTGTTGGTTTTAAACCTGCTGTTTATTAATTTCATTTGCTGACCTCTAGTTCTTGTATTATGAGAAGGAGTAAACAACATTCCCTTATTTACTTTCTCCACACCAGTCATGATTTTATAGATCTCTATCATATCTTAGTTGTCTCTTTTCCAAACTGAAAAGTTCCAGTCTTTTTAATCTCTCCTCATCATTTGATTTGTAAACCAAGTACATTTAATTCCTGTGATTGAAAGAATAAATAGGGAACCCCTTCTTACCAATTGCACAGAAGTGCTCTTAACAATACCTTAATACATTGAATTGTGATGATAAAGATAGATGGAGTGGGGTATTTTCACAGATTTGGGTTCAGATTCTTCCCTGGTGTCAGATCACTGGAGTGGGGAAAAACACGAGGATATATTTGGTCTTTTTGTATCCAGAAGTGGACATAAAGTCCACAGTATATAGAAAACATTGGTGCTGATTCTGTTTTACCCCATTTGTACTCTGGCATCACTTTATTAACTTCAGTGGATTTATTCCCAATGTGTGGAACTGAGAGTGGAATCATTCTACTGCGGTCTCTGGCCCAGATGAAAATCATACTGCATTAAATCACCATTGAGCTCTCAGCTGTTCAACAGTTTAGTCAAGTTGCATAAGCAAAGTTTCCCAGCATCAGCATCTGCTGGGTCGCTGCATCCCACTTCCAGCTGTTCTTCTTGATGAGATCAGGAAGAGAGAGTGTCTGGAATTCTGATTTTCCTTCAGAAGCCAACTAAGTATTTTTGAGACTTCTTTTTACTCCCCCACCCCTTCATTTCATCACTCTCCTCTCGTGGGATTATTTATTTGTTACAAGTCACTTTTCCATCTCTGACTCTGTCATCTCTTCCTGAGGTTTTCATAGAATTATAAATCCCGAAGGGACCATTATGATCATCTAGTGACTAGATTCTAGAGCGACCTCCTGAATAACAGTGGCCTTAGAGTTTCACTCATTGATGCCTGCATCAATCCAATAACTTCTGGTTAATCTAGAGCATCAAAGGAGGATGTGATATTTATACAGATGTCAAGAATATCCAGAGTTATAATTAATGACCAACAAAATTTTTGTGGAAGGGATATTAAACCTCATACATAAGCCAATCTCCATGGGCAGTGGGTATCATAGGCTGGGGGAGGCTGTGCCAACCAGGCATGGCCCTGCCCATGCTCCGCTTCCACACCCCCCATCCTGGTTCCTGCTGTATGTGGCTAGAGTCCAGTTTCCACTTATTACTACCCTAAGAGAGAGGTGGAACCAGACCAGATCCCTGGATTAAATCACTCCTGAATTTGGGGGGTTCAGAATACATACCTAGGTCTGTGTTTGGCAAATGGAACTTGTTTTTGCTGGGCCAGATTCTGCTCCCAATAAGTAGTATTTTATCCTGCAAGTAAGGGTAAGATCAATGTGATAATTGCCAGTTAAGCTATTATTCATTTGGAATAAGGGTGACAAATTGGGACCATATAGAGCCGAACCTAAAATCCAGATCTTAAAAAGAACCTAATATTTGAAGTGGTTGAAATATGCATTCAGCTCCAACTTTTGTGGTTTAAAGTTCATCTCTGCTCTAAAGCTAAAGGGGTGCTTTTTCAAAGCTGTTGAAACTCTTGAAGTTGACAGGAGCTCTGGGTTCTTTGTCCATAAACCCCTTCTGAGTTGTGTCCAGGCCCACCAAGAGCAAGAAGTTTGGAATGAAATAAAGGGTTCCATCAACCTCAGTAGATTCAAAAGCAGATACAGCATAGGGAGTAGAAGCGCAAGAGTGTTAGCACGAGGGACGAGTAAGATAACTGGATTGTGATCCTTGATCAAACATTAAATCCTTTTATTATTACTGTTGTTTGTTAGACTGATTTGCAATGGGAATTAGATTTCTTGTTTTCTGTGTGTCAAATTAAAAAAAAAAAGATAAAGAACTATAAAAGAATAGCTAACATATGGAGAGTGGCACTGGCTGCATAAAGATTATAGATTTTATTATTTGTTGAAATGCAAATGTCAGTATAATCTCATGGGTTGATGCTATGGTAATTCCACTAGATTTTCTAAAGTGGAGATGCATTGTATGAGATGCTAGCCTTTTGGATGATTAATGTGGTATACAATGTTAACCCCGGAGGTTCTGTATCCCGCATCTACTAATATTCTATATTATGCCAACCCTACCCAAGGTAATGTCAACCAGAAGTACAAGAAGGCAGCAGGTGCACAGATAACAATTGTTTGCTGCTTCGTTTTGTTTTTCTTCTTGCAGAATAGCAATCATGTCCCTGGCACTAGAACTTCAGATGCTCTTTTGTTTCCAGTCATCCACCCTGCACACTATTCCAGTATTGACTTTATAATAATATTTTGCACTTCATTATATCTGCTCTTGTTTGCAAGTGGCTGGAGCTGTAAAAGAGTGTGTACGTATGGGGAGGAGGGATTCCAAATCTCTTGCTGACTATGTGATTGAACAAAAATCTCAAAGCAGAAATCCCTACAAACTTTAATTATGGTCTACATATTCCTGGGTGATAGACACCATAACTATTATTGCTCCCATTTTAAAGACAGAGAAGCAGAGGCCCAGATAAATTGAACCCCATAAGTTCACACAGCAAATTAGTGGTGCAACTCAGAAAACATTCCAAGAGTCCTGACTTACATTCCCAGCTCTAACCACTAGATAAGACTCCTTTCCTCATGAGGCCTGCAGTTCAAGACCCATACATTTTGCATCACCAAGGGCCACTGCAAAAGGTTTCTGTCTATTTATACTTGTGACTTCTCTTTGTTTTTCCCTTCTAAGTCTGTTTTTGACTGTGTGACAGACTAGGACATTGGATGGAAAATTCGGCATTTGCAATTCAAATTCCAAGCAGGTTTTAATGCTGAATACTTGTGGATATAATTTGAGAGGTTGTAGAATTAAACAATATAGATTTTTCCTATATAGGGCAAAGTGGCTTCACAGATATTATTCAGTTAAGATCCAGAGATGTTATTAATATGATGCTTGTGCATGAAACTCACAACAGGCAAGGATTTTGTACATTCAGCATTTAGTTATCTTTTATCCATTATCAAGAAGCAAAGCAAACATCTACCCCTTATATTCATGCCCCAAGCTAAGCAAGGGGGAATGTAAAAAGATTTTTAGAATTACAAATAGAACCTTTAAATTGTAGAAACTTGCTAATTTCCTGTATGAAAAGCACTAGAGAACTTCTACTTTCTCTCCCCAGTTGTTATTCAAATCACAGTCCCGAGCCAAAAAAAAAGAAAAAAAGGAAATAATCCTGCCAGGAATTTAGTGAGTTTTTTCTTTTTGGAGATCAGGCAAAAATGCTGCATATTTAAATATGTAAATTGAAGTAAAACTTAGGTTCCTTTTTATTTTTTTTTTAAGAAGAAAATTTTAAAAAAAGAGTTATGGGGTAAATATTCAAAATTAGACATATGGAAACTATAAGAATTCACTCAGGTAATTGTGAAAGTGGACTATGCATTTGAGTGTGCAAAATATGAATTTACATATGTGAACATTAAGATTTAGCAACTCTATAGCACTTTGCATTTTTAAAGATGTAGATATAAAGTAAGAGTAAAATTCACTACCTTAGAGGAGGGGCAGCATAAATCCTACACCACTTAAATCCCACTTAAGCTTACAAAACAGAATTTAAGAGGGACTTAAGCGGCTCATAGGTATTGTGCACAGGGGTGAATTTCACCCTAAAGGTTAAAGCTTATTAGTATCACTCTTGCCTCTAGTTTAAATGACATTACTGGGACTAACTGCCTGAGGAAGATGAGTTTTAGTCCTCACTTCATATATATTTTGTGACTCTAGAAATGTAAATCCCTGAAGAAACGCTAAATATTATGATAAAACACAGATTTGGATATGCAAGTGCACATTTTGAACATATGTTACATGCAAAACTATCTAGGTCCATGAACATATTTTGCAGCATTTGACGTTAATGACTCCTCAGTCTTCACAACCCCCCCCCCCCCCCCCGTGAAGTAAGCCAGTAAGTACTGTAAGCTCTTTGAGGTAGGGGTCATCATTTGTTCTGTGTTAGTACAACACCTAGCACCGGGGTGGCCACCGTGGGGCTCCAGAGCCACGTGCGGCTCTTCAGAAGTTAATACGCGGCTCCTTGTAGAGGCCCCGACTCCAGGGCTGGAGCTACAGGAGCCAACTTTCCAATGGGCCGGGCGGTGCTCACTGCTCAACCCCGGCTCTGCCCCCATTCCACCCCTTCCCGCCCCCTCCCCTGAGCCTGCTGTGCCCTCGCTCCTCCCCCTCCGAGCCTCCTGCATGCCACAAAACAGCTGATCGGGAGGTGCGGGAAGGGAGTGGGAGGTGCTGATCAGTGGCTGCTGGTGGGCAGGTGGTGCTGGGAGTGGGGCGGGGGTGGAGCTGATGGGGGGGGCCTCCTGACGTGTTACTGTGGCTCTTTGGCAATGTACATTGGTAAATTCTGGCTCCTTCTCAGGCTGGCCACCCCTGACCTAGCATAATGGGTTTCTGATCCAGGACTGAGGCTCTTAGGTGCTACGGCAATACAAATAAGAATAATAATTAATTACTATGCTCATTTTTACAGATCAGAAATCAGAAGCAGAGAGATTGGAAATTTCCCAATCCCTCACAACGGCTGTATCCACAAGCATTGAGTTCACTTGCATGATTCAACTGTGAGTTACTTCCTACCAGCTAGCCTATCACTGGAGCGTGCAGCCACATTGCGTCAGGGTCACTGAGGAAGTGGTGGAACTGAGGGTATGTCTTCGCTGCCAACGCTAGAGATCTGCCATGACAGCACTTTAACGTGGCTGCGTAGTCACGGCACTGCAAAAAAACCAGCCCAACGAGTGGAGTAGCTCCCAGCGCTGGGAACGCGGCTACCGTTGCTGGGACACTGTCTACACTGCCACTTTACAGCACTGAAGCTTGCCTTGCTCAGGGGGATGTTTTTTCACACCCCTGAGTGAGAAAGTTTCAGTGCGGTAGAGTGGCAGAGCAGACAAGGCCTAAGAATGGATCTCACGGTTCTTGCTTCCCTAAGCTGAACCTAGACCACGCTGGCTTGAACATACTTGCATAAGGACTGTGGCAAAATCCCTTGTTCACCGCAGTAGGCTCAGTCCTTTTTAGCCTTGGAGACTCAGGTTTGGGGCAAGGCAAATCCGTATAGGTGGCACAGGGTCTAGCTACTCTTCTCCTCAGTCAGTCCCTTGTGCTTGTTTTCCTTCCCTTCTGGGGAGCAACTGCAGCCTCACTACTGGGAAGATCTGGTGTCTTGCTGCAAACAGCCTACTGGCAACTTCCCTACTCCTTCACTCTCCCCTCCTACCACCCAGGGGAGGGTTTAAAAAGGTCCCAAGTAATTGGAGTCAGCTGAACCTAATTGGTTCCCTAGCAACCCCTTTTCCAGCAGAAACTTATTGCCTCATAGTTCTCTCTCCTCAGTGGATAGGGAGGGGGCCTTTTAATCCCCTGGGACTAATTACTACCCCCCTTTTGTAGCTGTTTATCCCGGGTTTACCACAGGACATACTTATTGGTATGCACATATATCAGTTTTCCACATGCATTTCTATGTTTTGCACACCCAATAACCTGTATTTATTCATGGGAACCCCAATTCAGCAAATCATTTAACTAAGTGCTTACGTCCCTCCTTGTTCAGAAAAGCACTTAAGCGTGTGCTTAACTTGAAAGTCAATGGGACTGGAGAATGTGTTTCAATGTAAACATGTGCTTAAGCAGTTTTCTGCATGGGGCCAAGGCCAGTTACTCAGAGAGAGATAATTGACAGAGCTTTGCTGCAGGTAATGTTACTAAGTTGATTTACACCAGCTGAAGAACTGGCCAACAATTTTTCAAAACATGTGTAAGTCTACAAGAGCTCATGTACCGTAGACTAGAACTGGGTGAAATTTTTCAGATGAATAATCCATTCAAAAAAATGCAGTTTTGGTCATCCTGAAAATATTTGTGCATTTGACATGAATATTTTTGGCTACTCATAAAACAACGAGATATCACACTATTGATAGTATTCTTCTTCCTTATAAACCTTAGCCCAGTGTTTAAAACCCTCAGCATAGATCTGCAAAACATAGGTTCAAATCCCCACTCTAAAACACAGCCTCTCTGGGATTTTTTTGGATTCACCAAAAATCCTGAAAAAACTAGTTTTTTCAATTGTTTGGACCAGCCATCAAACCCAAAAATCAGTTATTCACCCAGCTGTATTGTAGACAACACATTTTAAAATGGTGGGGCCTTAGAGATTAACTCTAACTTTTATTTTTCTCCATTTTCCCATTTCAGCTCTGTTCATAGAAAAGGTCTGTATAAGGAAAAGACATGAATTTTACACTCAGCCACAGGGATATTTGGCAGCTTTATGTTACTGACTTAAAGTGAAGCAAATTCCATTTTAGAATTTGCAAATGAGCTTTAGCCGTTTCAAAACGAATGCTAAGCTAAAGCTTGGGCCCACTGTGCTCTTTGGACACTGTCTCTCTTTCTGCTTAGTTTCATGCCAGCCCCTTAGCACGGCACTAAAAGTCACAGTGAAGAAAAAAAGAAAGAAAAACATTCCACGGCATGATATACCACTTGAAATAAAAAGAACTGTGAGCAAGTGATGCATGCAGCATGGTTTCTAGCGCAGGACGGGGCATCAGGTTTACTGGGTTCTAGGCCCCCAATGACACTGAGCAACTCAATGAAATTCTCCTTTACTGTGAAAAATAATGTTTCCTAGCTTTCATATAGAACCTTTCATGCAGTGATCTCAAAGCTCTTTACAAAGGAAATAAGTGTCATTATCCCCAGTGGGTAAACTGAGTCACAGGACAGTGAAAGGATTTGCCCAACATCACACAACAAGCTACCAGCAAAGCCAGGAATAGAAACCAGGTTTCACACATAAACCAGGGACCTAGCCACTGGGCAACATTGAGAACACTGCTCCCTTGCTTCACAGGGGTGATGTTAAATTAAAGTTTGTGACCTGCTTTGAGATCTGCAAATGAGAGGTGTTACTGAGCATTACAACTGCTTGTTATTTACCTAGCTCCTCCATAAATGTCCATAGTGCCATACACAAAAATAAAGGTAGACTCCCTGCCTGGAACACATTGCAAGCTCTTTGGGGCAGGGATCATATTTTTGTTCTGCATTTGTACAGCACCTAGCACAGTTGAGTCCTGCTCTATGACTATGACCCTTAGGCGAGATGGCAATACAACTAAATAAATAATAAAGAGCTTACAAGATAAGGACCAGTTTCTGATCCCTTACCTTGTGCTGAGTAGTACCTTGGCAAAGACTCTCATTAACTTCAGTGAGCTTTACATCATGCCCTTAGTCTTCGTTGAAAAGAAATCCTTTTGGTGGTACGAAGAAATGTTGCTTAGAAATACCAAAGTCTTGTTTTTGAAAATCACTGCCCATTTCAGCGTTACCAGGTGCAGAGTACAACATGCACTCACAAGAGTTTGCATGTGAGCCTGGAAGTTTGCACACTGAAAGATGGGGGCTGGCCACATCAGGATTGCAGAAATTAGCCCTCACTCTTTACTCATTCCATTAGATAAACTGAATGTGTGACCCCATAGAGAGCTGGTCGGGAATTTTCTGACAGAATGTTTTCTAAACATAACACGCCAATTCGTCAAACCCTCCACAGGGAAAGATTTTCCTCAACAAATCTCCCAATTGGGGTAAAAGTTTGAAAAAAAAAATCCAAATGTCCCGTTTCAATTTTTGAATAACAAAATGTTTCATTTTTCTGTTCAAAACAACTTTATATTTCAAATGTTAGTTAATTTATACTAAAAAAAGATAGAATGGAAAAGGTTGAAATCTAAATGAAATGTTTCAGTTGACCCTATGCAAAAACATATTTTGGAGTGGCAGTTGATGAAAAAATGTGACACTTTGACTTTTCATCCCAGTTTGGGTGGGACATTTTTTTGAAATCTTGAAAATTTTCATGGAACAGAAAAAGCATTTTCTGCCCATCTTTCATCCTATGTTCATGTGAAAACACGTAGATATTTGGGCTTATTTCTATGGATTTGAATGTCACCTCAGCCATTCAATTAAGCAAGCACTTTCCCACTCTTATTTAAAGAGCCCAAAAGAATGAATGCAAAGCATTGTATTCATAAAGCATTATGGCTGAGATTTAAATATACCAAAGTCAGGAAATTCAAAGTTATGAATCCCCCAGAAACATTAATTTGGCCACATGTCATGTATTCATTAAAGCCTAGTGTATATTTTATTAACACTTAAAGTAGAAGTCCCCAAAAACACAAAGAATCAAGTTACAGGAACTCTTTCAAGTTTTTGATCTTTGCCTATTTACAGTCACAGATGTAATGTCGTAGTGACAAAATTATTTTTATACTCTTTTTATGAAGGTCAGGTGTCTAAGTGGCTAGCCTGGGGGACTGAGACTCAGGAATCTTGGATTATGTTCTCAACACTACTAGTGGCTCTGTGTGTGGTCTTGGACAAGCCATTTACCCCGTCAATGTCTCAGTTTCCTCACCTGTAAAAATAGGGGTAATAATATTTGCCTGCTAATAGAGGGGAGTTATGATAATCAATGGATGGAAAGCATTGTTGAAATATAATAAATTATTATTATAGTTTAATAACAAAGGGCTCCCATTTAGAGAAATAGGGAGCCCTGGAACCCTGCCTTGGACAGGCTATCAGCATCACAGTTAGCAGTGCAGGGCCAACAGCAGTGTCTGTGGGAACTCTAATCCTGTTGCATATGGGAAGGGGAGTGGGCAGAGCTGGGTTCTACCTCCATGCCAATTAGAGCAGCTGAGCCAGACCACCCTGGAAAGTAAAGAAGAGGGAACCAGGAACCAGATTGTGACTCCGATTCTCGAAATAAGGTCCCTTCTATGATCCTGGGACAGTGCAACTACTTTCTGTCCCTAAGGCTTGCAGCAAATCTGCCACTGAACCCTATGAATACGCACACATCAGTTGCAGCTTCTCGCTATCTGTTGATCTAAGGTACTTATATGACCCCCATTGTCGTACTACCTGGGCATCGCAGAATCTTTATTGTATTTAGCCTCACAACACAACCATGAGGTTGGGCAGTGCTGCTATCCTTATTTTACAGAGGGGGAGCTGAGACTCAGAGATGCTGAGTGACATACCCAAAGTCACACAAAACGTCCGTGGTGGAGCAGGAAACTCAGGCTGGTGCCCTCTCCATAGATATAGACCAGCCTTCCTCTGTCCAGGGTAGTTTGCAGCATTTCTTCTTTCAGCTCTGTTTTATATAACACCCCCCAAACCTTGGGACCTGTATTTGATCTTTGCTGCGCAGTCCCATCTCCATTGTGTTTCTGCCCCAGGCATTACACTATTTTGAAACAAGTCAGTAGAATTTAACTAATGAAAGGTGAGCTTTCATCAGAGGGATGTTTTTATGTCTTCCGGGGGCTGGTAGCTCACACAAACAGCAGGAATGGAGCACTGTGTCTGGCTGATGAGCAATTAAGATTTTTTTTTTTTTAAGGCAAATCCACTATTGGCAGGGTTGAGAAACTGAACACTAGTTGCTCTTTTGGATTTACAGTAATTATCCAGGCAGATTGTCAATATCAATTCCCAACCTATGCAGCTCTTCCACAGTGTTCTATGTGACTGTCCCTGAGAGGGAAAGATGGTAAACTGATCCAAAAGAATGCCCCAAATGGGAAATGTTAGGAAAACTTGAAGAGCTCAGAGATTGGGTTTTGAATTTTCAGAGTAACAGCCGTGTTAGTCTGTATTCGCAAAAAGAAAAGGAGTCCTTGTGGCACCTTAGAGACTAACCAATTTATTTGAGCATGAGCTTTCGTGAGCTACAGCTCACTTCTAGCACCCTAGGGCCTGACTCTCCAGTAAGATGGAGTAATTTCCACTGAGTTCCATGGGAATTACTACTACATTGAGAGGTGAGAATTAGGCACCTAAAACGTAGCCAATTCCTGAATTAGCAGAACCATTGCAGCTTGTCAAATTGGGCTGGGGGAGCTCTTGAAAATAGATTCTCTCCGGCACTTCTGCTCTGAATCCCTGATTCACAATGTTATTTAGGCATGTGTCTAATTTTAAGCACGTAAGTATTCCCACTGAAGTCAATGGAGCTTCTCATGTGCTCAAAGTTAGGTTCATACTTAAGTACATTGCTGAACTGGGGCCCTAGAGCCCAATCCAATGCCCAGTGAAGTCAGCTGAATGACTTACACTGACTCTTCTGTGGGCACTGGATGAGATCCTAGCCCATGCTGGAAATACAATGAGAACAATTGGGTTCCCATGTCTGGTTGCATTCCAGAAGCACAGATTCAGGAGAAAATAGAAAAAAAAAGTTATCCAAATGTTTCAGAACCTCAAAATTCCTCACTTCAAGTGCAGTATAAGGGTTAGGGCTGGGTCTGAGGTTGTGTTAGTCACCATTAAAACCTTTCCAAGTAGGTAGCATTTTTCTGTGAATATGTAGTGTATGGAATACTATGAATATAGCTGTAATATTAATTACTTACAATGGCATTCATAAAGAATTGAATGTTGTCTTCTGCATTCTCAGCTCAGCAAGTCCAGGTTTTCACTTTCAGCAACACTTTTTTAGTCCGGAGACCGCTTCCAGTGACATCAATGGGAGTTTTTCTTTCACAGGAATGCATGGCATACAGGCTCCATATTTACCTTAAAAAGTGAACATACATGCACTGTGGTAGAATAAGATTTGGTGTAAGGTGTCTTTTATTTGATCTTTAATAATCAGACACAGCCTCTCCAGCTACTAATCCCTGTAAATCAGTGCAAAAGGCTAAGAATATGAGTACATTTTTGCAGTACTGAGAACTTGATATGGATTTAGGAATCTGACACTAAGCACCCAGGCTTGAAAATGGTGGCATGTTATTACCCTCCCTCCTCTTCACTTGCTGTGACAAATGTTCATTCCTAGTTTGAACTTCAGTCAAGTCGTCTACAAAAATAAAAGACTCAATCTAGTACTACAATGAATTGTGCTGTTGCCTATGCACCAGAATCTTGGCTACCTCTAACAGGAACATTACCCCTCTCCCTCTTCAACTCCGGCTTTCTGCCATCCCTAACATCCCACTTAGAAACATTGGTTGACTTGTGCACCTCTGGCAACTTAATCGAGCAGGAGTTCATTAAGGGGCATCGAAATATGCCAAGGTACTTGACAAACAGAAGGCAGATGTTCTGCATCCTAATCATAAGGACTTCCCAATTGACCTTCAACCTGGAATGGAGGTCCCTTTTGTATGCATTTATTCAACTTTGACTTCCACAGTGGGAGCATCTATCTTCTTTGTGGCTAAGAAGGATGGCTCCCTCTAACCTTGTGTTGATGATCAAGTCCTAAACAAGATTGCCATCAACAGTCAATACTCTCTTACTCATCAACAAATTCCTGAAAAAAACTCTGGCTCAGGTCTTCACAAAGCTAGATCTGTGTGGAGCATAAAACCTGGTCAGAATCCAACAGGGGGATGAATGGAAGACAGCATTTTGAACCAGATATAGCCATTCTGAATACCTGGTCATGACATTTGGTCTATGTAATGCCCCTGCTACCTTCCATCATTTCATGAACAACATGTTCAGAGATATCTTTGATTAATTTTTGATCATATTCTTAGATGATGTTCTCATTTCTTCAGAAAAACAAGAACTCCATAACCACCACATTGTTCTTGATTGGCTTCACCAAAGTCAACATTACGTGAAGCCTGAGAAATGTGAATTTGACGAGGATATCCTGGAGCTTCTGAGCTATGTCATCCCTCCAGTGGGACTCACCATTGACCCCCAAAAGGTTACAGCCAACATTGAGTGGAAGGCACCCTTGAATATATGCAGAGTGCGGTGGTTTCTTGGATTTGCAAATTTTTACTGTTGATTCATCCAAGGATTCTCGACCTGGTAGCCCCTACAATGCCCCTCCTCAAGAAGAGAACAAAGTTCAAAGTTCATCTGGTCCACTGACATGCAGGCCACTTTCAACTTGAAAAAAGCATTTATCCTTCATAGTTGAAATGGATGCTTCAGACTTTGTGGTAGGTGCAGTCCTCTTGGGGTTTAAAGGCTCTCACCAGTTGCTTCATCCCTGTGCCTTCAGCTGTTGGAAATTGACTTCTGCTGATAGAAATAAAGATGTATGGGACAAGGAGCTCCAGGCCATCAAAGATCACTTCAAGGAATGGTGCCATCTTCTTGAGGGGACCTGCACCCCATCAAGTCTGGAGAGACCACAGAAATTTGGAGCATCTACAAATAACATAATGACTCAACCAATCTCAAAGTGCCAATGGGCACTTTTCCTCTTCTGATCTGACTTTAACGTTATTTACCATCCTAGGACTAAAAACAGGAAGGTGGACACCTTTTTCTGCAAGGTCGAGAACCATGAAGTGGAGCAGAAAAACCTCCTTCACTGGAAGTTTTCAAAAAGAGGATGGATAGTCATCTGTCTTGTATGGTTTCTTTAGACACAACAAATCCTGCATCTTGGCAGGGGGTTAAACTAGATTACCCTTGTGGTCCCTTCTAGCCCTATGAGTCTATGATTCTAGGAAGCTTGCACCACTGTTCTTAAACCCTACCACTTTGTCTGTGAGATCATTACTGGTCATCTGAAGAACACTAACCATTCTTTGCTTCCAAATGACCCATTTACAGCATCAGTTTGTCAGACTATAAGAACAACCAGTGCTTCCCCAGATTAAAGGTCTTATTTACAGAGAGACCTTTTTTTATCATAGAGTTCATCTCTACATTGCTGAGGGCAGCTCCCAGCTTCTGATGCTAAGGTTGTTCCATGACTCATCCATGGTAGGACATTCAACCAATTTAAAACCTGGAAGCTGATCACTAGATACTTCTGGTGGCTAACCCTATGAATTGATGTTAAAAACTGTGTTAGGTCCTACAGCCTCTGCTCTCACACAAAGAGACCACAAATAAGGCTTATGGGCCTCCTTTAGTTCCACCCCCCCCAACACACGTCCACACACATCTGTGTCACTGGGCCACCCTCTCAATTGAATTTATATTGGAGTTACCATGCTCTCAAGAGCACTCAGTTATCCTGACTGTAGTGGATCTCGACCAAGATGGCCCATATTATTCCCTGCCGTACCATGCCATCTGCCCATGAAACTGTGCAAGCTTTCCTGCAGAATGACTTTGGATACCACGGCATGTCAACATGCATCATTTTGGATTGAGGTCTTCAATTTGTTGCTTGATTCTGGAAGGAATTTAGTTGTCTTCTTGGCACAAAGCCCCTCACTTTGACCTCCTATACTCCCCAGACTGATGGCTAAACTGAAAGAGTCAATCAAATGGTAGAGCAGTATCCCTGGCATTTTCTGAATTTCAGTTGGGATGACTGGCTACCACTGCTGTGTTTGGCTGAGTTCGCGTACAATAACAGGCTTCAACCCAATGGACCCCATTCTTTTCAGATTTTAGTTTTCACCCCCAATTCCATTCAGACCGGGCTGAAAGACATTGATGTGGGCCTCCACCTCCAGAAAACACACCAGGAACTCAAGGAGCACTTACCTGCTGCTAAAGAAACATATAAGCATTATGTGGACTAAAAGTGACAGTCACCCCTAACCTTATAGTAAGAGATAAGGTTTGGGTTTCAACTCAGGACCTGAGAACGGATTATACTTCAGCTAAGTTTGACCACCCATACTTAGCTCCTTTTCAGATCATCGAGCAAACAAACCCAGGGTACATTAACAGGGATAAAAGACCTACAGCATGGCTGTGGCTGCCCCAGGTCAGCTGACTTAGGCTTGCAGGGCTTAGGCTGAGGGGCTAAACATCTCTGTGTAGACATTTGGTCTCGGGATGGAGCCCGAGCTCTGGGACCCTACAGCCTGAGCCTGAATGTCTACAAAGTGATTTTTCAGCCTAAGAGCCTTAGCTCCATGAGCCCAAGTCAGCTGATCTGGGCCAGCTGAGGGATTTTTATTCCTGTGTAGACATACTCCCAGTGGCCTTCAAGCTTTGGCTCCTAGGATCCCTCCAGATTCGCCCCATCTTCCATGCTTCTCTCTTCAAACTGTTCATCAACAACATGGTAAACCCTCTGCCACTCCCAGTAATTGTCTATAGGCAGGAGGAATACAACGTCCATCAAGTCCTCAACTCTTGATGGGTGTGGGGGAAGTTCCAGTATTTGATCGCCTGGGAAGGGGTACAGGCCAGAAGAGCAATACTGGGAACCAGAAGAAAATGTTCACACTCCTGATCTCATGAGGGATTTTTACCAAAGTTCAACAAGCCAGGGTCAAGAGCCCCTAGGAGGAGTCCTTTGGGGGCAGGGGGAGTACTGTCAGGAACTCAGCTGATGCCAGGCATGGTTGCCTAGTAACCCAATGAGCTCAGCTGGGCCCAATAGACCCTCACTAACTGACTGTGCTCCCTGATTGGAAAGAAGGGACAGATCCCCATTTAAGCCTAGTAGCAACAGCAGTTCAGGGGCTGACTTCCTGCAGCTGAACGAGACTTGCTTTCTGTACCAGTTCTTGCTCCAGCCCAGGTCTGCTCCTGCTCCAGCCCTAATCCCTGCCTGCCTTTGAACTCCTGGTTCCTGACTCCTTGCTCTGTTCATTGGTTTGTCTCTGAGTGACATTGGGTTCTGCCTTCTGATTCTTCTCCAACCACTAGACCAGACTTCTGTACCAACCACTAGGTTGCACTGCCTTCACCCTAGTGTGTTACTATAGCTCCTTCTGTTTTCTTTTTCTCCGTGTGAGTCTTCCTGGCCAAATTCCCCATTGCAAGCCAAAAGTACTAGCACAGGAAGTGCTATTCGTTCTCATCCAATCAGGGAGCAGAAACAATAAAATGTGGCATAATGGACCGATCAAAATAGGAAAGCACAGCTCAAATTTTGAATGTCAGGCATTAAATACTTTCAGAGCACAATTCACAATCAATCCACAAAGTGAAACAAAATGTGATGAATACATTTGTATAATGAATAGATAAGAAATAATCCAGTTTGATTTGTTCTGTTGATATTCCACAAACAGAAGTAGAGACTACACAAATCAAATAAATGATTAGTTGTTTCTCTTGCTCATCTCTACTAATTAAGCCTTGCAACATAACTGTGAGATAGGTCAATTGTACTAGGTCTCTTTTGCAGATGACTTATTTGAGACACAAAGAATTTATCTACAGTGCTTATGGTCATAGAGATGGGCATGAAGGAAGTTTAGTCCAGACTCCTGTAATCCTCACTGGACATTGGATTGGGTCTCTTGAGCCTCACAAAGCCCACTTGCTTAATGCCTCCTCAAGGCAAAAGTTACAAACTTGATAGTGTTTTCCTTGAACCCGTTCCTTTAGGACTTTTAAAGGCACAACCAACGCTCGTAATTACATCTCCGTAAGTCTGGAGTAACTCGCTCAAAGCCTTTGGCATTACTTCAGATTTACATCAGCGTAACGAGAGCAGAGCATGGGCCATTATATCAATGCAGATATTTTTCTCTTTCATAAGTGTGCCTAGAGATTATGAATAAAAGGGGAAAAATAGGATCTACATGGAAATAAACAAACTTCCTGGACTTATATAATTTATACAATAGTTTGAAATCAGATATATACACCATAGCTGATGTGTTTTCTCTGTGCCTCAACCTCCTGCCGTTTGCTTTATCAATTGAAATAGAACATTTGTGGGAATTTTGCTGGTATATGTGAGCCATGTGCTTAGATTGCTGATTAAAAATGGAGTGATTGTGGGAAACCATCTCACAAAAATATTTGGCATGGAGTACTGTACAATTACTGGAAAAAACTAATGCTTGACTACAAAAGTGCTATGATATTAAATAACATTCTTCTCAAAGATCAAATCAAAAATTGTTGATTTGCCAGCCATAATTATCATAAGATATAAAGTAGTTAAGATACTAATAGCGATATTGGCTTGCATAAACCACAGTATCTAAGTCAAAAAGATAGACTATATACAGTATGTTGTTTACACTTTTTGTAATGGAGCCTGTGAACATATAAAGTTCGACTGAACTGTGGGCACATCGTATGTGTATGCACATCATGTTGTTATAAAGATAGTGTCTATTAATCTTTTCTAAGGTGCACAAGCTAATTTGGGGTTCTGATTATAGTGCATACTGGGCATAAACTGCCTTGCACATACACTGATAAAAA
The DNA here is from genome assembly GCF_965152235.1 of Eretmochelys imbricata. Classification (NCBI taxonomy): domain Eukaryota; kingdom Metazoa; phylum Chordata; order Testudines; family Cheloniidae; genus Eretmochelys; species Eretmochelys imbricata. Next base: position 9,464,992 of record NC_135576.1, read on the forward strand.
TCAGAAGTAACTTTGCGGAAGTCAGTGGAGTTATCCTGCAGCAAAACTGATATAAGCAAGAGGAGGAATCTCAGTAATCTGGAGATATTTATTTGCTAATATTACTTGCCCCATTACAGGAGCTAGCTGTAGATTCCACCATTGACAGCAGGCCTGGAATGTGAAGGAGTATTCCAGCACAATATAACTTCACTTTGGATAATGTATTTTGTATGACCCAGCTATGGAAGTTAAATAATAAACAATAGCAGAGGGAGATCAAGGAATGAAGAGGATGAGGCAAGAGGAAAAAATATAGATCAGTTTTCAGTTGCAATTTGAAAAGATGGAGATTCATGAGATGGAAAGGTCTGGGAAGGCTAATTCAGGCTTTCAGACACATCCATCTGTCTGTCAATGACATCTAGGCACTTATCCAGCAAAGCCCTTAAGCATATGCTTGACTTTAAGCACATGGTTAGTTAAGCGCATGCTTCAATGCTTTGTTGGGTTGGGACCAGAATGGTCAGCACCTTGTGGGAGGGGGGTCTCTCATGAATTCCTTGCCAAAATATCTTGATACTGGGAAAGGAAAGCTGCAAAGAAAAAAAGCTTTTGAAACAAAATTGGGGAGATTGCATGAAGGGGCAAAGAAGGTGTCAGTGTGATATGACATGAGGAAGAAGGGATTAGAGAGAGTCAGAGAGCAAGCGATAAGTTCCACAAGATAGGGAGCAAGTCAAAGTCAGGAGGACAAGTTTAAACTAAGTCCTGAAATGAATGGAGGCCCAAAGATGTTGAGGATGGGTGTGTCCATAATTTGGGAGCCTGTAGAGAGTGAGATGTTTGGAAGAGCCTCCAACTTCATCCGACTAACAAAAAACGAATGATCCAATGGCACATTTGCGAGGTACCAGTTACGGATGAATCACAGGGAAAGTTATGTATTTGTTCTGCAAAACGGACATCCCCGAATGCCTTTTGTAACTCAGGTGCAGACCTGTGCACGCCCTTAATCTGCTGAATGCAGAACTGATCAGAATTTGAAATATTTGCAAGATCTTCAGAAGATGAGGCCTGCTTCTAGGAGATGCTGAGCAGCTGCAGGTCCTTTTGATGCCACTCGGAGATGTGGATTCTCAGTGCTTCCTGGGAGCAGACCACCTTCTTTTCAGAATTTTTCTGTTTCAGGCCCTGTCAGAAAAATATTGAGCCAGATCCTCTGCTGGCACAATTCATCATAGCTTCATTGATGTCAATGAGCCACACCAGTTTACACCAGATGAGGACCCAGCCCATTATTTAAAGACCAGCCATTAAAAAGAAAAATGAGGATGCTTTAATGAATTCATCCCACAATAAAAAGAGGTATAACAGCAATAGACAGGAGCACATGAAAAGCTTTCATAATGTGAAATATTAGCCTCCTCCACCCCAGTGTTCACATTCTAAAATCTTCAATGCTTTCTTCTTTTGGCTAATTCTCATTTCAACAGCTAGCCAAGCTGGTTTATAAAATCTTTTATTTATTTATTTTCAACAGGAAAAGAAAAGAAAACAAAGAAAAATGTAGGTATTCATTTTCTGGCTATGCTGGCAGTATATCATTAGAGAATGGTACGCTGATCAGAAATTTGCTGAACTACTGGCTACTGATGTGACCAAAAGTCCTGAAGTCAGCTGTAGCTCACGAAAGCTTATGCTCAAATAAATTGGTTAGTCTCTAAGGTGCCACAAGTCCTCCTTTTCACTTTACAAAAGTAATTCTAAAACTTCCCCCAATAACTTTGCTTCTGGATATTAGGGCACCTAATACTCCTCTGAAGAGTTTGTGAAACTTATATATATATATATATATATATATATATATATATATTTACATTTTAATTTTTCACTCAGTCCTCAGCGACCCATGTGAACTGCCTGCTGTAGCCCAAAATTGATGTGTCAGATGGTTTAGAAAAAGCAGGGAGGAATGTAAAAGATCCATATTAGGGAGGAATGAGGAGTGGGAGTGAGAGGAGTAAGGGATTCAATTTAAAAAGACTTCAACATTATCTTTTTTTTTTTTTTTTCAAAATTAAGAAATAAAAAATTAGGGTCCAATACTTCACTCACTTTGCAAACCCAGTACCAAGTTGTGAAAGGAAAGCAGGAGGTGGGGGGAGGTCACAAGATGTTGACGATTTTACTACAATTCTAAAGCAAAGAAAATAACATTTATGAAACACTTGGTGCTGCCAAACCCTTCAAGCATGTGAGGTCAAACTGACACATTTCTTACTCTTATGTTTATTGTAAATGCCAGAGGGTCATGAAAATGCTTGGCTTCAAATAAGGGGTCTCAGACCAGAAAAGGTTGAAAAACACTGCCTTAGGCAATGGTGCTGCATTTCATTTCTTCTAAATACACCTCCTTACTCTGCCCTAACAATGCCACATATGCCCCTGGTATCCTAGCTGGCGTATAACGCCCTTCTTTAGTGCTTCCCAACTATATCTAAGTCCACACTTCACATAGTAAAATGTAGTCTATGGAGTAAGGAAAAAAAGACGAGTATGGGAACAACAGAACTGATATCCTTCCCAGTGGTATTTAGTGTTTCCTAATCAGTGCAGCCTACGGGTCATCAGTTGATTTAGTTGGGGATTAGTCCTGCTTTGAGCAGGGGGTTGGACTAAATGACCTCCTGAAGTCCCTTCCAACCCTGATATTCTATGATTCAGTTACAGTGCCTTCAAGTGAACGGAATTACAGAGGGATAACTGGAGGTACGCTTTAGCCCAATGTGTGTTTGCACCAGTGTAAATGATGAGAGGAAACTGTCCAACACTGTTATGTGGTCCTGTCCTACTGGTGCGATGGTTTAATTATGAGTAGGTGAAACTTAGCACAGCATCTTAGGGCTGTTTCACTGGAGACGATAGGCCAGATTCTCAGCTGTTATAAATGCACATAGCTCTATTGACGATGCTGATTTACTATAGCTGAGAATCTACCCTATTATTTCCATTTGCTCTCCTAAACTGTTGTACGCTGCTGCTGTGTGCCATAAAACAGCTGCTGCGTGCCAACCCAGAGGAGGCGGCATTTCAGTGGAGGGAGGAGTTTTTCCTGTATATATTAGACAAGGGTCCAAACACTAGAACCAAAAAAGTTTGAATTCTAGGGAATAGCCTATATCCAAATGGTACGATTTACATCAACCTCTAGCATATATGGGTTGTGAAGTTTGTAAAGTTCTTCGGGACTGGAGAGGCATATACATGTATAATATTATTTCCATTCTCATACTGTATCCTACTTCTTTTCTCTGTCCCTCGCTGTGTTTTTTCTTTCATTTCCTTCCCAGCAAGCCTGGGCTCTTCTTCAAGATAAGCAGTGTGCCATTGCCCTATTGTTCTCAATCCTTGGAAGGGTCAGACTGAGTAGACAGCCTGCCTGTGTTTTTAAGTTATTTGCACTGGGCTCCAGCATGTAGCTGTTTACTCAGTTAAAGCTGATCCCTGGAATACACTATAATTTATTGCTGTGTACCATGGTGTCCCTCACTACTTCACAAAAGGAGTCACAGAGTCAAACAGACAATAAAGAGAATGTTGGGACTTAAAAAAAGACCCACTTTATTCTTCCTTGTCTTTATGAAAAATAATGACATGGAGCATGCAATATTATATTATTATCTTTTTAACACCCATCATAAATTATGCACATATATTTGCACATAATTCATTTCTACCTGCCTAGCTGGTGCACTTATTACACATTTACTTGCTTCATTAATGCAATATTCCTCTTTCTCTTCCTCCCGTAAAAAACGACTTCTGTCTCTAAAGAAGAAAGTTTGAAAGTTTATTAAACTTAAATTGCCCAGTAGCTGGGCTCCAGACAAAAAACGTCTTTGTTTTTAAAAAGAAAAAAAAAAGTGCAAGAGGTCCAAACAATGAAAGGCAGGATGTATATATAAAAGAGGAAATGAAATTTAAGGAGAAGAGAAACAGCCTGAGAATAGAAGAGCAAGAGAAGTTAATGCACAGTCAGCTTTTGAATTCGGGAATCTGTACGAGAAATCGGCTTCAGAGCCGAAGATGCACAGAATTACGATAGATTTCTGGATAATTAGGCATGAGGAATAGTAAATGATATATTCACTTACTGCATTTATGTTCTTTTAAAGGGACCTGGAGATTCTCTTTCTCTATGAAATGGTTAGAGGTTTTGGACTGTACTGAGATTGTAATATAAAATGACACCAGAAATTCTTTTATAATACTTTTGGGTTTGTTTGTTTTTCAAGCAAAGTGAGGGTCAAATAATTTGACTGCTATAATTGTTGTCCCCACTCTGGGTTATCTTTAAACAAGGTGCAGACCTTTTATATGACTGACCTGTGTATTGTTTAAACAATTCAGGACTGATCTAGAGCCCAATGAAGTCAATGGAAATGCTCCCATCACTTTAATGGACTTTGTATCAGATTCTAATATCACAATAGCACATGGTTTCCAAGGCATGTTAGGACACAGCAGGCTGTCCCTGTCGATGAATGTTGTACTGAAATGAAATAGTCTGGGCGAGACACATTCAATCATGTTGTACAATATGCAGCTCCCAGCATTTTGAGCCACTCTAACCCTCAGAATTTGCTATCTAAATACATACAACAAGCATGGGTGCCTTGGACTCTTGTTCCATCCAGAAACTCCTCAGCTCAGAGCTGATTTTCCCCTCCCAGATCCATCAGTTACTCTATCCAGGCTGCAAATTTTGCTTCAGCACTAACCAAACAATCACTGAGCAACAAAATGTCCCCACAGTTGACGAACCCAATGAGAGACTATGAGGAAAGACAAGCTTAGGAAACAGTGTCTTTCTATGGAGGACAAAGTTGGTGATAGAACTTTTGGCAGAAAATTCAGCCTCCTTCCTCCTACCAGCTATTCCTGGAGTGGGAATAAAGATGAAATACACGCCTGTCCAGAGGCCAGCACAGAGTCTACATGCTACTGAAATGCTCACTTAAACTTTAGTTTGAAGACTTAAATGGATCTTAAGTGGTAAATAAGCCTCTGCACAGAATGCATTTCACCAGAAGTGAGTCCCTAGCTGGCTGTGATTGACCTCGCCGAACTAAATAAAGAGGTTGTTTGTTTAAGATAAAGCATTACTAATATTAAATGAAGCCCAGGGTAGAGTTAGTAACACACAACATTACCGTCTGTGGTAACATTACTTCACTGGAAGCCTCTTTCCAGATTATTCCCATTATCTAGTAAAGGGGGCCTACACTATCAATACCCCTATGGCTGCAATCCAGGAGCGAGGATGTCTACAGTAAATCCCAGTGCTCAATATGTGCATCATGGTTCACCTGATTTGAACTCAGCAGTTGTTCTTAGTTGTTGGGAACTACTTGGGAAGATAGTTATGAACACTCAGCAGGAACTAGAATTTCACTTTATCTACCATGCCCATCACAAACTGAGATCATCAATATGTAAAAATGAAAGAGATGAGAAATGACACGGAATCAAGACAGGGTACTTAATGAAAAAGTGTATGGGCAAAATTAAAGAGAGCTTTGAAAGGATGTGAATCTTGAGCAGATTTGGAAACAGGGAAATAATATGGGAAAATATTCTCTCTGAGTCCACTTGGAATGTGAACTTTATTTTTCACTGAGTGTCATATGAGAAAATTCTAAGATGGATTTGTCCTTCAACCTGGTATATTTAACATGACAGCAGGATATAGTTCAGCTGAGTTCATGGGAGAGGTACAACTCAGTTATATAAAGGGCAAAAATAAATGTAATAGGACATTTGAGTGATGACTTGTTTGAAGGAGCAGGGAGTTGGTGATTGTTCTCAGATGTGATAGACAGTAACATATTTTTCCTCCTAGTAGAATTAAACAGCATTATAGAATTATATACATTTAGTATGGACAAGACCGAATAGGTTATCTCTTAGGGCTAATGTGGGATTGTTTCCTACATTATAATTAGAGCTGGTCAAAACGGGCTGGGGGCGAAACAAAATTAAAAATGGAATGGAACATTTTCATTCAGCGTTGATATTTTTCCAGTTTTCAATCAAAATATCACCTCCCTCTGGCCAGAAAAACCACAAATTTGTTGTGATTTTTTGTTTGTTTGTTTGTTTCTCCCTTTTTTCTCCTTTGAAGGAGGGAAACAAGGAGAAGCAAATGGGGAAGGGGATCATAAAACTGAAACCATTTTTGTTTCAGAAAAAACTGAATTCTGCAAAACTATATCAAACAAATGCAAATTTTCCATTACCTTTGAACATTGTTACAGCAATATGCAGCATTTTTTAACCAGCTCTAGTAATAATGCATAATCACCCTGACCAAAATCTGGAAGTGTTCTGATGTAGATCAGAACTTCATAAATGCTGTTTCTCTACATAGTTTCTCCACATAGAAGCAGGACCTCAGATGTGAACATGATATGAGAATCAGATTCCAACTTCACAGCTTGAGACTAGATCTAAGAGCTTGTCTACACAGTGCATTAGTCTGCACCAGACAGATGTAAATTGTATTGCCGTGTGATGAACTAACTGGCCCATCCGGACTCTGCTGCTTGCATTCCTATTTCAAACAGTACTGCATTAGCATGTGCTAGGGAACATTTAATGCACTTCAATAGTGTCCACGCAGCCATTGCTTCCTTTGGGAGGTTGTTCCACTGCCTAACAGATCTCATTGGCAGGAAGCATTTCTGATATTCACTCAGAATTTTCCCTTTCTCAGTTGTATCTCATTACTCATGATTATATCCCTTTTAATCATACTCATTCAGCTTGCAAACCAGCCCGATTACCCAAGTCTACTCACTGACCTTCACACTTTAGACGATAAAATCGGAAAGTGAAAAAAATCCAATGATATTTTACTGGCCTCTAAAAAAATAATGACTTGCCCCAGGCAAATGGATGACTTGAATTTTGCAAGTCTGTTCCACATCATTCCTCTTCCACCTCCATGTTTACATTTTCAAATATTTCTACATAGCTGCCATGTTTCTCTCTACCCACCACCTCAGAAATGTGGATTTCTACCTTGGCTCATGGGGCAAAATCCTCCCCTCTAATCCTGACTTTGTTTTGAGTTTCAGCTACACTAGGTTTAAATATTCTGCACTCATCGAGCATGTAACTCTCAGAGCCTTTATTGAAAGCCAGTGCAGATTATATAATAAGGAGCCGCTGGGCAGCTAAGAGCTCCACCATGTGGATCAGAGAAAAGAATTCTGTATAGTACCAAACTCCATCAGCTTTCACTGAAGACAAGGAGAGTTAAGGATACTCAGTGCCATGAAGGAGGGACTCACAGGATTAGGCCCAGAATCTTTTATAGCTGTGTTTAGAATTCCTGAAGGCACATTAATGTGGTTTAGTATCTTGCTCTAATTAAGTTACAGGACTAATGTACTCAAAGTAGTTCAGTAAAAGTTAAAACTCACTGACGGAAACAAACAAACCATAACCAACTCATGTACAAAAGAAATGTCAGACCCAAGAACACTGAAGAACCACTGGGCTGCACCAATCACTTTCCACCCACAAATATGTAGGCTAAAGTGACCGTCTGCACAGTGAAGATGCCTTTCCTTCATTTGACAGGACTATGAACCATACAATATTTAGAGGTAACTAGAATCCCCCTTCTAACTGTGTTATACAGCAGTACAATTAAAGCTATTATAAAACCAGATTTTTTTTTCTTTTTTAAGAATTTTTGACAATTCAACATTATTTTTTGCTCCTGATAGGAATGAAAAGTTGAAATATCAAAAATATTTGTGAACTGGGAAATTCTGAAAAATTTCTCATTGGTAGCACGGAAATGGAAAATATTGACATTTCAGTCAATATGACAATATTTTGAAGCAAAAATTTTCATTTTGAGCTGACACTTTGAAATGAAAAAAATCATTCATTATTGATTCAAAATTAGATTTTTTTTCATTCTGATGCTCCTGGTTGGAAAATTGAAAAAAAAATCAGAATTATGTTCATATATACATATTTTTCCATTGGAAAAGATATATCATATATATATCTATCTATCTATCTATCTATATATATATATATATCTTTTCTAATGGAAGAATAGGTTTTTCAGTCAAAAATTTTGACCAGCGCTAAATACAATTTTTGGAAATGGGATAAAAGGTTGAAATTTCAAATTTTTCTGTAGAACAGAAATTCTGAAAAAAAATCATTTTGGAAATGTTAAAAGGTTTCATTTTGATTTAAACAAAACATTTTGACATTCATGAACTTTTGGGCTGGTTGGTTTCAAAGTTTTCAACATTAAACTGAATTTTCTACGGCTCAGTGCCTTATGGGAGCTATGATTCTGGCCACTTTTCTAGCCTGTGAGCCTGACTACCTAGCTGGACTCCATCTCCCATGATGCACCCAATCATGTAACTCCCATGATGCACCCTGCAGTTAAATCAGAAGGTAAGCAGCACATTGTCTTAGGAGAGATACAGTCCTCCAGGAAGCCCAGCCAATCAGAGAGAATGGAGATTGGAACTTTTATTCCCATGAGGCAGTGTACCGTAGGGAAATACAATTTAATGTTTTGTTGAACTGATTCAAAATAAAAAGCTGTGGGTCCGTTAAAAAAACTGCAATATTCCAACTTCCGTTGAACTGACCTGAAATGAAACATTTCATTTCAATTTTCCTGGCAGAAAATAATAATAAAAAAATCAGCAGAACCAAAATTTCCCCATCGATCTCTTGGGAAGAATAACTTTTCCTGGTGAACTGGCTGGGTGTAGTCTCTCTCTGCTCTTCAATTCATTACAGTGGTGGCAGGACACTAAAGCCGACTTAAAGACTATGATTCTGGTTAAACCCCTAGGACAAAGGTTAATCTAAAACAGGAGACAGAAATGAGGTTTATTAATCTATATTTTGGAAGCAAAATTATAAGTGACCTGATTTTCAAAATGGCTGAGCACTCCTTAGCTCCCTCTGACCCCAACAGAAGCTGTTGGCTAATCAGCCTTTTTGAAAATCAGGCTACTTATTTAGGAGCCTCAGGTTAGGCTCCATTTTGGCATATCTTCGCTCTAATGTGTCACTTCTCTTGACGACTGACCACTTTGCTAGGCTTTCAGCTGAGATACTGTGCTAGGGAAGAGGAACATTTTGTAGCTCCTGGGGGGGAAACAATGGCCTGGGAGAACATGGTCCTGAATCAGCCATGTCCCTTCTGCAGGGAACTGTGTTCAGTCTGCTTCATTTTCTCCATCCAGGGTATTTAAGATGAGTGTAGACTAGTGCTCTAAGGGTTAACCATTCAATGGTCTTTATCATCCTGCTGCTCGAGTACCCCTGTGAAAGCCCTGAACTTCACAGCCAGATCTCAAACTGGGACCCTGTTAGTCCAGGGGAAGTAGCTCTACCAGATCTGGACAAAATAGATTTTCTGCTGAAACAGAGACTCCTGCTAGTAGAGCCAGTAGGAGCTGGGCTGAACTTTTCTTGGCTGGAGGTTACTCTTTGCTCATCTAGCACTCACATGATGCACCATATCACTTTCTATCTCTGTTTGAAGCTATCTCAGCATCTGTGTAGCAGCATCAATTTCTGGCAGGGTGAGGGGCAGGAAAACATTGTCCCTTGTCTTGAAAATGTATTTGAAATAGAAGCCGCAAAGAAGCATAGTCACACAGCAGACAGTAGGCTAATTTGAGAAACCATGCAAGGGGTATTTGTCCCATATTGCTAGGGTTTTATAGCCTATTAACTGAACCTTAACCACAGAAGATGCTGGAAGTGTAAAAACACAGCTATGTGCTACCAATATTTAAATGGAGCGCCAAGAACAATGTCCCCCTTTGGCCTGTGATAAAACCCCATGTACTGGAGGGATGTATACTTATAGAGAAGAGGATGACGGGATGGGGAATCTATTCATTGCTTTTCCCAGTTAAACAAAGGTTTCTCATGATCATAACCAAGGTGGGGGACTATACCACTCAGCAAACTGACTTATACTGAGTATACTTTGGTGGAAATGTTTATACTTGGTTCTTGGAGGGGAAAAAAAGATCAATTGAATGCAAAATTCTGAGCTTGATTATCCCAGCGTAAACAACTTCAGTGGAGTATTTACTGCAGGTTTATAACATAAAAGTACAATCAGAATCTGGCCCATGTGGAGTATATTGATAGTACAGCTTGGGCCCAATAGTGTTCAGTAAATGCAAGGGTGAGAGAGTAAGAATGAGTGTGAGTGTGTTTTATGACAGAGAGACCATAGTTTTTTCCCCTGAACAACTATTTTGATAATATCTGTAACTTGCTGCAATCTGGTGCAAAACTATTTGTTCCCCCAAAATGTTTACGGGAGTTTCCAGGGTGTCATATCTGTAGCACTAGAAGGGGTGAGGTCCATCTGAGGCAGGGAAAGAATCCCCCATCCTGCCTTCGAGTTTGGTTATGGAACTTAAAGACCCCTGCTGGGCCTGTTATCTGAGTCCAGCCCATCATGTCCCCGTAAAAGCAATTGATCATATTTTGGAGGGAATGAGAAGAAACAGGAAGGGGTTAAGACTGGCCTGTCTGTGTCTGAGATGCTTCATCCTCAGGTTATAGTGGCAAGGACATTAGGATAGTAACCTCTTGATATTTTTCTATGTCCAGACATATCCCATTAGGAAGCAAGGTTTGATCATTCTTTTCTTAAATTCTGGATTACAGTAGGCAGCAAAAATGTAATCAAAGGGAGCTTTCCTATTGGGGAATCTTATATCACTGTCAAAATTGACATCCTGCATATCTACCAATTTCAAACCAGAACACCACCAGCCTTTTCACAAACCTGGCCTCAGGTTTTCAATGTGCTTTCAGGAGACTGATGAGTGACACAGCTTTTATGTTTTCAGCTTCCTTTCCTTTTTGCACATCTCCATCTCGTTCTGCCACTGCCCTCTCTCTCTCTCTCTCTCTCTCTGCCTGTATGAGACGCTGAGCCCTCCTCTCTGTCACTCTATTTAGCTGCCCTCTGGAAAGCATTTTGTGATGCTTTGAATGGAGGATGCAACAGAAGAAAAATTGTGTTGAATTATTACCAGGGTGGTTCTCACTAATACCATGGGTAGCCTACCCCAGGATATAACTCTGGGGAACCATATACCACTGCTCCTCTTCAAGTCTGGGGCAGCAGTCTGTGGAGAATTTAGTATATTCCCCTACATTCTCCACAGCTCCAGGTGTTTCAGGTACAACTGTGTTCATGACAGAGCCAAAGGGACACTGCTGAATCAGTGACAGAGACAGGCATAAAACCTGAGGAGTCTTACCTTCCCAGTCCTCTGCTTTTGTCCACTAGACAGGGGATGATTTTGTAAGCCTCTACCTGGAGATGTTTAATAGAATAGAAAAGAAAGTGGCCATATGTAGCAAGTGCCTTTTGTACCAAAAGTCCATCAAATTGCTTTTACAACTGAATGGGTAACTGTGATGAATGTGTGGGCTAGCATAATGGCCATTATCAACCCATAGGTAGCTCATAACATCTTTGGACTTAGAACTTGTTTAAATGAAAGTGGAAGAGTTGAACAGGAAACAGGATTGATTCTCTGCTTATTGTTTGTTTGTTGTGGGTTTTTTTATTCCCTGCCTCTCTCTCACACACACCTCTTGAAACCTACTATAGCTTCTGTCATAAACATACAGCTAAGGGTAGCATAAAATCCCTCTTTACCCTGTAAAGGGTTAATTCCGCTTTTACCTGTAAAGGGTTAAGAAGCTCAGATAACCTGGTTGGCACCTGACCAAATGGACCAAGAAGGGGAGAAGATACTTTCAAATCTATGGGAGAAGATTTCTTTGTCTGTGTCTCTCCGAGCCAGCCAGGAAACAGGGCAGGGAAAAATACATCTCCCTAAGCTATACCTGAACTAGGCATCTAGTATTGGAGAAATAGAAAGTAATAGGAAAGAAATGTGTTAGGTTATCTTTTGTTTTAGCTTGTGAATTTTCTCTGTGCTAAGAGGGAGGTTTATCCCTGTTTTTGTAACTTTAAGTTTTGCCTAGAGGGGAAATCCTCTGTGTTTTTGAGTCTTTTGTTATTCTGTAAGGTACTTACCATCCTGATTTTACAGAGGTGATTCTTTTACCTTTTCTTTAATTAAAATTCTTCTTTTTAAGATTTTTCATTGTTCTTAAGATCCAAGGGTTTGGGTCTGTGTTCACCTGTACCATTTGGTGAGGATATTATTCTCAAGCATCCCCAGGAAAGGGGGTGTAGGGACTTTGGGGGATATTTGGGGAAGGTAGGGCTCCAAGTGGCCCTCCCTGAATGTTTGTTTAAATCACTTGGTGGTGGGAGAGATACTAAGGCAAGGAAGGAGTTTGTGCCTTGGGGAAGTTTTTAACCTCAGCTGGTAAAAATAAGCTTAGGGGGTGTCATAAATATAAAGGGAAGGGTAAACCCCTTTGAAATCCCTCCTGGCCAGGGGAAAGCTCCTCTCACCTGTAAAGGGTTAAGAAGCTAAAGGTAACCTCGCTGGCACCTGACCAAAATGACCAATGAGGAGACAAGATACTTTCAAAAGCTGGGAGGAGGGAGAGAAACAAAGGGGCTGTGTGTCTGTCTTTGTCGGGGATAGACCAGGAATGGAGTCTTAGAACTTTTAGTAAGTAATCTAGCTAGGTATGTGTTAGATTATGATTTCTTTAAATGGCTGAGAAAAGAATTGTGCTGAATAAAATAACTATTTCTGTCTGTGTATCTTTTTTGTAACTTAAGGTTTTGCCTAGAGGGGTTCTCTATGTTTTTGAATCTAATTACCCTGTAAGATATCTACCATCCTGATTTTACAGGGGGGATTTCTTTATTTCTATTTACTTCTATTTTTATTAAAAGTCTTCTTGTAAGAAAACTGAATGCTTTTTCATTGTTCTCAGATCCAAGGGTTTGGGTCTGTGGTCACCTATGCAAATAGGTGAGGCTTTTTATCCAACATTTCCCAGGAAAGGGGGGGTGCAAGTGTTGGGAGGATTGTTCATTGTTCTTAAGATCCAAGGGTCTGGGTCTGTAGTCACCTAGGCAAATTGGTGAGGCTTTTTACCAAACCTTGTCCAGGAAGTGGGGTGCAAGGTTTTGGGAAGTATTTTGGGGGGAAGGACGCGTCCAAACAGCTCTTCCCCAGTAACCAGTATTAGTTTGGTGGTGGTAGCGGCCAATCCAATGACGACGGGTGGAATATTTTGTACCTTGGGGAAGTTTTGACCTAAGCTGGTAAAGATAAGCTTAGGAGGTTTTTCATGCAGGTCCCCACATCTGTACCCTAGAGTTCAGAGTGGGGGAGGAACCTTGACAGGGGGTCTTTCATGCAGGTCCCCACATCTGTACCCTAGAGTTCAGAGTGGGGAGAGAACCCTGACAGCGTCTTCAGTTGCCATGCGATTAATGACCAGAGTTAAGCAGAAAAGACCTTGGATTGTCATCAAACGCAAAAGAGCAGCATCTCTATGAGCTTAACGTGCTGTCAATACTGCACAGCACTGCTAGCAAGCTGGACACGCTCAAGCTGATGTCAGAAATAAACCCTGAACCTTCTGGACTAATGGCAAAAATGCTACCAATTGACCCACATGGTGATCATGGGGATCCCACCACAGCAGGTTCAGAAAGCAAACATACATCCTAAGTGTGAAGCAGCCATTTCATACAGGTTCTAGCTCCATTATCTTAGGAACAATCTTGGAGTCATAAGGCCTTGACCAGAGAGAAAGAACATAGGAAGTGAATAACACATTTATTTGGTCTTCAAACACGGATATTTTTGAAGTCAATAGAGACACATTATTCAGTTGCATTAGAAAGTCACTGCTAATATCTGACATAGGTGCTCTGCAGAATAACATCCAGTGAGCTGTGACTGTCATGCCATGAAATGTTTTGCACATAAAATGGATCTTTATGCATGTCAGGTAAATACTTCTAGGACCAGTATTGGCTAGTGGTTATTTTAAAGAGCTGAAAATTTGGGAAGCAAATTTTAGCTGAGTCTTTTGCTCAGTTGAGTTTTCCCAGGCAAGTGAGTTACACAAAACAAAATCGGTTGAATTCTGATATTAAACTAGTTTTATAAACATTAAAAAAAAATCCATTGGTAGTTGACATATGTAAAAGGAAGCTTTCACTAGGATGAGAAAACTTGGGAAGTGACATTTTCCTAAATGCAAAACCTCTACAGAATGTAAAAAAATTTCAAAACAATGAAAATTGTTCTCATAAACTTGACAAAACTGATGCAATTTGCAATGTTTTTTGTGTTTATTTTTAATGAAAAGAATGAATCTGTACAGTTTTGCAACATTTTTTTACACTAATTCTTAGAATGTATATCCAACCCTAAGCAATGTCATGAGATTTCCAGTAACTCCAGGGCTTGACTGGAAATACTACAAGAATGGCCTTTCCCTAATAATGCCAATAGCTCTGCTTCCAGTTTAACACAAAAAGGTAGAGAGAGGTGCATAATCAAAGAAGACAATACAATGTAAACTTTTATATGACGTTCAAGGCTGGTTCCAGTTTTATGTGACTTCTTCTCTTACCCAAATCAGCTTATCAATTCTGTCTTAGGCAGCACTTGTTTCAATTTGATTTTCTGACACATCATTGAGAACAAAAAGAAAAGGAGGACTTGTGGCACCTTAGAGACTAACCAATTTATTTGAGCATAAACTTTCGTGAGCTACAGCTGAAGTGAGCTGTAGCTCATGAAAGCTTATGCTCAAATAAATTGGTTAGTCTCTAAGGTGCCACAAGTCCTCCTTTTCTTTTTGCGAATACAGACTAACACGGCTGCTACTCTGAAACCTATCATCGAGAACCTGTTGTTTGTGGAATTTTACTAGTGTCACCTCATTCCCAAACCATTTTGCTAATGCATCTCATTTCTGTGGCATCCTAATAACACCTCCATAAGTGAGGCATTGGTGCAGTACAACCTCATTTCTCTGGCATTGTTCGAGTCCCACTTCATTACTAAAGCATTGTTTTAGTGCCATCTCCTTTCTGTGGCATTATTCCAATTTCTAGAAATTATTTTGAAGACCTGAACATTTGGGAACTGAAATCCAGTGGATCAACCTACTCAATCTAGCCCCTTCTCCTGAGGCCTCTGCTTTACTTCCATTGCCTCCATTCATCCAGCGCTGGCTTCCTCTCGGTACTTAAGAACACGGGAACATAGGCATTGTCTTACCAATGACAGCAGTCCATCTAATTCAGCACCCTATCTCTGACAGTGGGAAATACCAGATTCTTCAGAGGAAAGTAAAAAAATCCCATTAGTGGACAATTGAGGAATAACCTTTACTCCTTGGTAATCCAACAGGCCTAGTGATTCTCTCATGTGCTTCCTGCTTCTGACATAACTGGAGAACCTCTTCATATGTTTCTGACAAAATCCCTCTTAGCTTCTTAATTTCCTTACATATTGACTACTACAGTATATGCTCCCTCATGTCGGCTTCACCAGGAGTGGGTTATATTTAGGATTGACAGAATTAGATGTTTTAAAATAATTTTGATGGATAATATCATTTTAAAGACTATTTTCATTTTTTATCAATTTTACATGTTAACAGTTGGGCAAAAATATGGATTTTCATCAATTTTTAGATTTTTATCCATTTACATTTTCTCAGTTAGGGAAATTATGGAGGGTCAGACAATGGGGGAGGCTCAGACAATAATTATTTAATGACAGTAGACGCTGAGATGTTAAAAAGCTTTATAACTGTTAAAACTCAAACTGTCAACATCCGCATGTCAAAATTTTAGCCTTAAATCAAACGCTGGTAAATTCTCAAGCAGTATTTTTCTTACTTTGCCTATCTGTTAATTTCAACTATTATTGATGGAAATATTTTTCCATCGATTTGTGGATGTACAGTGAAATTGACGTATATCGACATTTACCGATAAAAATCTAATCCTTCCAAACCTAATTATACTTAGCCTCAGATTCCTGAATCTAAAACTAAATTGACCCAAAATAGAATTTGAAAAAGCTGGTTAGAAAGAAATGTGCTGAGTTGGCCCACAGTGTTTCTCCCACTGTCCGATCTCAAGAGAATTCAGGTTCTGTTCTGATGTCTTTGATTTTCTTGAACTCTAGGGCTACATTGTCAGCTGGTGTAAATAGAAGTAACTTCATTAACTTCAATGGAGCTACACTGATTCATACCAGCTGAGGATCTGCCTATTGTACTGCACTCTGGTCTTATGCACACTTCAGATCCTGCTTTTACAATAACTTGTATTAAACCAAGAGATTCTTTTTCCTATACTTTCCCCACCAGTTCTCTCTTTCCCTCTCTCTCACAAACACACACCTTAGAGAAACAAGCAAACTTCCCTCAACCCCGCACTCATCAATTCATTCCAGTCTTAGAAAGGAAACACAGTTAAGTTATCCTCTGAGGATAGCATAATTCTAAACCAAATCTTGACTGTATGAAATACATCTGGTCATGAAGCAAAGTTTGTGAGATTTGCTCAGTGAAATGTATATATTTAATTTGACCCCACTGGGGTTCCCTGCATGAATACTCTCTTCAGTTTTCTTTCCATTCCTTGCATTCTCTGATGCTCAATAATTGTAGTTTATAAATGGTGACCCCCCAACACACCCTTCCTTTCCCCCCTCCTCCAACACATACACAAATGTGCATGCACTAGGAATATTCAAGAAGACCATATTTGGGATGAGATACTCCTGGTGCAGTGATCTTGCTGTGAGTGTTGTGTTATGGGTTCAACAGCATGGTAATGTCTCCCTGGGTTCCCTTGTTTGGAGTACTGTAAATTCCTTTGGCAGCTCCGTGCAATGATTTATGACAGTATTTCTTGCTGTTCATTTTAAGCCTGAAGGGAGAATGCAGGTGCGTCTGGGAGCTTCTATAAAATAAGCTCCAAGAAGATGCTAGTTTCTGGTGTTCAAATCTCTTTGAATTGGGGCTCTATCTTAGGGTCAAAAACTTCCTTGTCCATCATCGCTGCACGTGCAGTCTGAAATAGCCCTTGTCAGCTGCATCAACATGTTTTGCTGCTAGTGTTCACATCAGTGGGTGAAGGACAATTACCGACATTTGGGTAAAGAGGATTAATTTCATTTCCTAGTCAGCTATTTTCTTAAATGGCTCTGGGGAAGTACATGTATGTTTCACAAGAAGACAAGCCAATACTCAGTCTGGGTGCAATACAGCATCTCTCATATGCAGAATGAAATCTTTTCAGAGCCACATGGAATAGCAGGAGGAAAGACCCTTCATTGTTGTTTTCACATTCTGAACTTACGCCAAACCAAGAGCAATTGGTAGGCAGGTTTTATCAGTTAAATATAAGTAGGTGAGGATGTGATTCTCCATGGCAATGGACCTAGTGCAGTCTCACTGTGCAAAGTGGGCATAAGAAGAGATGTTATCACTGGTGTGAGAGGATAATTTTGACTTTGCAGCATTTACTACACACTTTGCATAGGTGTAAACAACTGTACAAGGTGTTAGTATGAGGCCCCTAGTGGGACCTGTGATGTTTACAGATAGCTGATCCTGTTCCCTGCCAGGGCTATTTTGTGCATTAGGGTCATATATCATGAAAGAGGGCATGGCCCTATGCCCCAGTGATCCCCCGGCTGCCAGAACAACCTTTCATGAACTTGGATGGTAGTGCAAAGCAGAGCAGCAATCTATCAGGACATCTGTTTGGGTGGCCCTAGGATCTATGGGTACATAAAGGAACCTTAAATCTACCTTCACTCCTCTTCTCCCTCCTGAGTTTCACTGAGCACAGCTTGGATGTAGCCCAGGCTCTGGGACAGCTACTTTCAATTTCAGAAGTCCTTGCTGGCTGGAAAAAGCAAAGTGTCACACTGGAACAGATTCCAGGCTGGGGTATGGCCTATCTGTTCCATGCTGCTGGTATAAAGCAGCCCTAGAGCCAGAGTAGCTGGCCCTGGGCGGATTTCTCCGGAACAGGGATACTCCAATGGGCTGGAACTGGTGTATCAGCTCCTAAATTGTCTCCCTCTTCTCCCCTTGGATGCCAACATGGACCCCCTGGGCCATTTGCATCCAGCACAATTTAGAACACACCTCTAGTTGCTTAATATATGTAGAGGGTCTGCCTCAGGAGCCACCCTGCCCAGTATCAGAGATGGGGAGTGCAAAAATGTCTTAAAACACAAAAAAAACCTTTTGCAGAGACAGTCCATCCCTGAAAAGCTTACAGTCTAAATAGAGAAGCCAGACAAGGGATGGGAAGGGAGATGTATGTTACATGACCAGGGAGAACTGCGAACTGCACCGTTCGGTGGTCTTTATTCAATGCAAGAAATAGTCTGCTTACGGAGTGACTTATGTACTGCAATGGCTCTTCAGTTTGAAACTGTTATTGGAAGAGGGTTTTAAAGTAATCTAGACTAATTAGCTGATGTTTGCAAAGCCCTTTGAAGATGGAAAGCACTATATAAATGCTAAGTATTATTATTAAGTGTAAATTGTATTGTTCTCCTAACCCATAGCTCAATGGAAAAATAAAGAGTGAGGAAAGGGACTGAATGTGGTGATTTATGTAGAAGGGAAATATATTAGTTTAAGATTAATGTAATTATAATCTTTCTCTCAAACTTGCCAGGTTGTGGGGGGAGCAGATACTACCACCATGAAGTAAGGGAGTGAGAAGGAAGCTATACCGTTCAGGATACTGACAGCTTCAATCCAGAACAGCTGCAGGCCGCAGCAAGGTCAAGTTTCCCCACGTTGCCCACCATTTTTTCTCTACATACTGCACTTTAAGACCTGCTGCTGGCGGTGACCCTTGGATCTATGGGTACATAAAGGAGCTGGGTCAATCATTCTCAATGATCTATGTTTTTTGAGGCTGTCAATTACTACCAGTTCTGATGGTGGATTTTGTTTAATATGGACACTGAAGCTCTAGGAACTGCAGTGTTTTAATCATGCTCTCCAGAAATTTTGTTTAGGAATGATGTTGTTACAGGAAAGTTCTGTTTCTGTATATATGTAAATATTCAGTTACTAGATAAGGTGCCAGTAAAAGGGGTTAAAGACAACATAGCATAGTTTTGTAGGACCAATATCATTTCTTGCTGTGACTGCAAATGGATTCCTCTAGAAGCTATTTACATCAGCAGTATTACTAATTACTATTTTATATAACCTGAGTAATAGTCGTAATTAGCACTGTCAATCTTAGCATATAATCACTAATGGTATACTGCAACATAGGTGTCCATACTGCAGTTCAAAGAAATGAAAGGAACAGTCTGTGTCCTGATTAACTTATCTTGGTTACAAGGTGCACACGCTCTTGGAAGCATGGATGATCTCTTACTACAGGTATGTTCACTGCCTAGCACAATGGAGGCCTCTAGGCGTTTCTGTAGTTCACATAAATAATACCCAAATAAAGTCTTGGTTCTGTTCTTGGAAAGATGTATATGAGGGCAGATACCAAAACTGCACTGTTACAGACTTGGGCCTCAGTAGCCAAAAGCTTGGGGTAGAGGCTGTATTTCTTCACATAGCTCCAAAGCCTGAGGTTAGCCCCTGGGCTGACTAGCTGGGTCAAAAGCTAGTGAGATGTGTTACAGGGCAGTTGCAGAGTACCTCTGCAGGGGCTGCTTTTGTCTAATGACTTGCGCGAGTCCTTTTCAGCTCCCATTGTGACTCCCTTGCATTGGTAGATAGGGGAATCCATGTAGCAATGGACTATCTGGCTCTACCGATATGTCTCCTCATCACCCCCACCCCCACCCCGAACTGCCTTGCAAAAAATGTGTCCCAAACCCCCAACATGACCCTCCATCACCACTCTGTCTGTCTCAAGCAGTGGAGTTGCACTGGCAGTGAGTGTGGTATTAGGGGCTGTGCCTTTAAGGGCTGAGCTTCCCAGACAGAGAGACTGGTTGGGGACTCTGCAGTTCTTGTTCTGCCCAGCCAGCTGGAAATGGACCCAAAATAAAGCAGACCTCTTGCAAGCATCTTAAACACCGAGTGATCACTGGATATTGAAGTTGGGGCAGGATTTATCCCATACAGACAACTGCAGCAACTTCCTCTTTTACAGAAACCTTCTCTACAACGCCATTATATAGTACTTAATGTTACTTGCAGAGGGCTGGCTGCAGGTTAACGTCTTTCCTGCAGCCACGATAAAAACTTTTCTTCTTTTGTCCTTCTAGGGCTGTAATGAGAACAAATGGAAGTGACCTTACATTGTGGGACACTCCTTATAGTGTTTTAATACAAATTTCATTACACTGCAAGTCTAGCAGGGTATTCATTAGAACATCCATAAAGTCTTTGTGGAGGGCTTAATAGCTAAAACAAGCTATTGAAATTAGCCAATCATTCTATAATTGATCTCCCTGTGAATCTTTTACTGCACTAAGGTGAAGTAAGCTGCCTGAGGTTCTGGGAGGTATGTATTAGTGCTAGGTTATGTGCAAAATAAATACATGAAACAGATAAAAGAAGTATGCAAATGTTCATATATCCTCTTTAGTTGCTGCTTTTCCTGACACTAGCTTGAGCCATGGGATTCGGATCCAGTTTGGGATCCAGATTTGAACTTCCCCAACATTCCTGGGGATCTGGATTTGGCATTCTACAACAAGCTCACCTCTGATTTAAACCAGTGTACAGCATATGTAGTTGTGCAGAATATGGGTTTGGATGGGAGAAGTGGTTTGGGCTTTATTTTTAAGAGGAAATGTTGTAGGTTTACTTATCCTGACCAGTAATGGGTGTGTGGGATGATGTGAAAGAAATGGTATTATTGAGTGGGTGATGATATTGTTACCTAGTTTGCAATAGCACCTGAGATGGGCGTGATGTGATGTTGTGCTAGTCAATGTACAAACATGATGAGAGACAATTTCTTCCCCAAAGAGCTTACAGTCATAAGAGACAAGACAATGGGTGGGAAGGGAAACTAAGTTCACTCAAGTTCACACAGTAGGTCAATGGCAAAAGTAGTGAATAGATCTAGCTCTCCTGAGCCGCTGTTCAGTATCCTAGCCATGGGGAAGTTCTCTGGCCTGTGTTATACAGGAGGTCAGACTAGAAACTAGATGATCATAATGGTCCCTTCTGGCCTTGGAATCTATGGCCCATGCTGCTTCTTATCACAACACATACATTAAAGCATGTCAAAAAATAGTAAAGAGATTTGCAAGATACTTTTGAAACAATTTAAATTCTTCAGGTTCCAGAAAGAATTACTTTTCATTTATTCAAAATGTGTGTGTGAAAATTTGTATTGAAATTCTTTTCAGGGGGGAGGCGTTTGTTTTCCCCCCATTTAAAAAAAAGATTTTTTTTTTAATGAAAAAACATCAATTTGAACATTTCAACCAGCTCTACACGTCATAAAGCCACTAGATGTACCGACTTAAACTGGCTGCTAACATTGTGCATCAAAACTTCTGCATAGCCAGTTGATTCTCATGTCTCGAGGAGTAGCAAAGATCTTGTTGCTGGGTCAGGCTTGGTAGACTAGTGTCTTTGTGTAACACTGACAACACTGTACATGTAGGTACAAGAATGACCTGTAGAGAGGCAAGTCTAATGGGCCTGCAGTGTGTGAGGAAGTCCCCTCTGGCTCAGATAGCAGAAATGCTGTCTATAGGTCATAATTGTTTTGATTATAGAGTCTATCTAGAGTTGATCAAAACATTTCCATCAAAACTTTTTGGAGGACGGGGATGGCTTTTCAAAGAAAACAAACATTTTCCTTTACTTCAAAATTTTCCACTTTTTTCATTTTTGTCTATGAAAATTGAAAAACAAAGACAAACTTTGGAGTGTTTTGGTTAAAAAATGGTTTTCAGTAAGCCATGCTTGGTTTACAAAACTTGAAATATTTATGGTTTCAGGTTTTAGCTGAAAAACAGCAAACTTATGAAGAAATAATTATATATAAAGAATTTCCTGTGAACAACTGGCATTTTTCAAGCATCTCTAATGGACACCCACAAAAGGGTTAATTTGTACAATGGCCAAGTCGACCTTTTAGAGACAGGTAATCAAATGATGGCAGGATCTACGCTGGCATTTGCCTGGCTGAGTTTTTTGCTCCTGTGGAAGAGATACGGGAGTGTTCTCTCACTGGAAAGGAAGTGAGCTCCTCACTGGACATTCAACAGCAACATACAAGATCGTCACCACCTCCCTTAACAAGATTGGGACATCAGGGGATACCACTGTGAAGGGAGCTAGGGGAACGGTGGATGCAAGTTTTTTGTTAAGTTGGTGGAGAGGAAAGTCTGCCATGTTCCCAATGGGAGCTACAACAAAGAGGCAGATGGTCTGACTCCCCAGGGGACTCAAGTTATCACCACAGAGTCCCCAGTTAGCATGAAGTAACTTCTACTCCTCCCTAGCAGCAATGCACTATGAATACTTAACATCACGCTAGCATGTCCCTATTTCGGTGGGACCTCCATGGCCCAAAGTCCATGTGCTTACTGGTTTGGCAGCATTGTCTGAAGCGGCCCCAAGTCCAGCCAGTGGATGAGGTTGGCCTAGTTAATTAGTCAAGTCAGGTCTAGTCTCTCATCACCACTTGGCAATCATAGCAGGTTGGATGTAAGCTAATATTCAACCTAAGATATTTCCCATGGCAATAATTGGGAATCTTCCAAACACAGGTAGAAATACAAGGGATCGGAGCTCTGTTTGGGGTGTATCTTGAGTCAGATCATATTGTGTATAGGGTCTTGACATACAGACCCATTTCACGAAACTTTTGATGAACTTTAATTATAAATAGTTCTCCTTTGCTACTAATGTATTTGGCCAGCACTGTAAGCCCTTAAAAAAAAAAACAAAAAAAAAAAACTTGTTCTAATCTAGACCC